>NC_084938.1:11257500-11882500 GCF_958298935.1 Phragmites australis
TTGATCTTCAAGATAGATTACAAGGGGGTCTTAGCTAGCCTAGATTGGATCTAAACCTAGTCGAAGGCTCCTCGTGTGTAGTCTCGGCTAGATGTCGATGTAGATCGTGATTGCAGAAGGCTCATGGCTCATTGCAAATTGTTTTTGGCTTGTTGTCTCTTATCCCCTGCAGGGCCCCCCTAACTTCGTATATATAGGGGGTTGTCGGGTAGCCTCCGAACTCTTTTCTAAGTAAGATTTGAGTAGCCTCCGAACTCTTTTCTAAGTAAGATTTTGTCACCCTTAAACTTAGGGATAGATTTCCTTGTTTAAGGGATATTCGGGCATCTATGGGCAGTTTCTATATGTTCAGGGATTCTTTTCCCAGATATAGTCGTATACTCCGAGAATTAATCCTGAAAGTTCTAGGGGATTTGTATACGTGTAGGACAATCGTATGTGATAGTTTTATACTACTTATTGTCACCAACATATAACTATATGGGATCCAATAGTAACAATTCTGAGTTATCCTTTTTCGCAAAACGAGGATGAAAACCTAAGCAGTTAGGTGCGAGTGTCTGGTTTATCCTGTGTGCAGTATACCTAAGCCAGATTGGATCCTAGGTGTTACATAACCGCTTTATGTGGATTTAAATTTCAGCGAGCTTCCTTGCAGTGGCTAAGGGTGAGGCAACGGGCACATCATCGACCTCCAAAATGTTCTCCTTCAACACCTTTCGTTCGGCAACCCCAGCATCGCCTTTGGTGCATGCTCGCTGGTAGGGCGCTGCCCTCCAGGGTGGTCAGCGTTTGGAGAGGGCGAAGGAAGAGGAGGTGGGATGATAGCAGCATGCACAAAGAAGACTAAGGGAGGGCATTAGGAGAGGGATTGGGGGTGGCCGTAGGGGAGGAAGACGTAGATGTTTTGATTGTCAATTCTTTTACTTTCCAAAGGACACTTATGTCTTTTCACTGATCAATTGTTCACAATTAAACGGGCGCACTAGCGCTCCGTTGCTTCTTAATGGTAGGCTTGATTACATTGGCCACGATTCTAATTAGCATTCGTGCATTTGGCCATATTCAGGTGGCAAACGTAGAAGGTTCCAAAGTGACTGTTGGCATTTAGACAAATCACCTAAAACTAGCGGTGTGGTCCATGCAATTAAGCGGCTACTATCAATAATCCAATTATGTATGTATTGTTATATCATTTTAATTTTATCATAAATTTGTTCTTTACCTTACCATCGCTCTTTTTCCTGTCACTATCACTACTATGCCTACTCCTTGATAGATATAATTCGGACTTGAGCTTACCATAATAATTTTTTCATATATTCGGACACTATGTTATCATCTCTTAGTTGTTGTGGTTAGTCCACGTCCGAATTATGTCTATGAAGAAGCATGCATAGTAGCGACAGTAATAGAAAGAAGAACGGTGGTAAAGTAAAGCACAAATTCATGATAAAACCAGAATGATATGATAGTACATGTATAGTTGGGTTCTTGATAGTAGCTGTGCAATTGCACAGGCACTAGTTACTGCGTTCTACACTAAATTCTTAACTCTCAGCCCTTCCGCCTTACGGTCACAAACAAACCAACATATATAGACTCTTACAGTAACCATACAAATACATCACAGATTTATTTTGTTCAAGCGGTACACACTCACCGCACCAGTTGAAGTACCAAATAGACCGAAATAACCAAACGGAATCCATGATCCATCATCATGATGAACAAAAGACGAATAAAAAGCAACTAATTAAACTGTCCTCCAACCAACGATTGTCAACCGAGTGGCGCATCAGCTCGGCCTTACGGCATGAACGGGTCAGCGAGCTTGATGTTGGAGGCAGACATGTCCAACTCGAGGGTGCACTTGCTGTTCTCGAGGAACACGACCTGCGCGCCGTGGGCGCCCCTGCTCTCCGGGCTCAACAGCTCACCGGCCATCCTCTTGTTGCAGACGAGCATCGACTTAAGCGCTTTGGCTGCCCTCAGGAGGAAATTGGCGAACGCCAGCTTCTGGCGCACCAGATTGTTCACCCTCAGGACGATCGTCTTGAGGCTGTTCTCAAGGCACGCCACCGGGCCGCCGGCCATTTCCTCGAAGCTGATCAGCTTACTCATAGTGCTGTTGGACCCGTTCTTCATCTGAATGAAAAGAATAACAAAGATGCAGCATGTGTATAAATACAATTTACCATTTGATGTTTTAGAATTTGCATATGCCAAAAGAAACAGTTAGGAGCCGAGATTAACCAACCTGCATGTGAAGTGTTTCCAATTGGGGGAAGTTGTGCAGCAACAAGATGGCCTGCTGCACCTCGTTGAAGTTATCCACGTTGGTGATCAGAGCAATGGTCTTCACCTGTTCCAACACTACCCCGAGCGTGCTGCTCTGGAAGATGCCGAGAGTATGCAGTCTCGGCGTCTGTTCCTGGAGCGTCCCCTCGAAGACGACATGCAACGGCGAAGGCGGCCACCACAGCAGCCGTACAAGCTTGGGAGCGTCCACGATGCGGACCAGAGCATACCAAAACCCATAGTTCTCCGCGATGGTCAGGCTCAGGAGGTTCTTGCATCGAATCTCCAGGGTCCCGCTCTGGCGGGGGTATCGGATCGACAGGCTCAGCAGCGCCGGGCACCGCTGCAGTAGGTCCTCCACGTCCCGCACCGTCATGTCCATCCAGCTCAGGGTAAGCTCCGTCAGGGAAGGGAGCATCCACGCCGGGAAGTAGCCAACCGGGACTTCGTTTGGGCCGATGCGAGGCCAGCTCCAATTGGAGAGGCTCAGCGACCGGAGGGAACTGCAGTTGAAGATGAAGTGAGGCAGCAAAAGCTGTGGAAATGGCGGCATCTCGAGGACAAGTTCCTCGACGGCCCCTCTTTGGGACAGCGTGTCGAGCCACTCTGACACCGTGCAGCCCAACGGGAGCGTCCGCTGGACGATGAACCGGCGGATGGGGCCACGGTGCCTGGTGAGCGAGGAGGTGATCGCTTCGGAGCGCAACTGCCACTGATTGGAGTCCTGGTACCAGTGGGTCCTCGTGTCCAGCCGGCGCCGCCCATGCCACATGTCGTTGTCGTCAATGGTGTCATATTGGTACTCTGGCGATGATAATATGTGCCGCCATGGCGAGGACAGTACGGTCGTTCGCGCGGCGTCACGGACACTGAGCAGGGTGAGGATGCAACAGAGGAGGCTGTCCGGAAGAGCGCTGATCCTGTCTTTCAGACGCCCTTCATCAGCGTTACCTGAGGACACGGTTCCTGGCCTCGTCGTCCTGTTCGAACTCCTCTTGGTTACGCCGCGCTTTGCAGGCAACGGGGTGTGTGTGGCCTTCTTCGTCATGGTGTCGGGGTTGAATGGCGCCAAGATCGTGCCTATAGAGAAAGGGAAAAATTGATAACATTGCAACCGGAGGCATTACAGATGGTATTAACAGAAAAATTGACAAGGTCACAATGGCAAAAACTCGAGAAATTTCTACGCTACCTTCCATACCTTTAACTTATAAGAATATTCATTAAATCAAATCATCGATTAACCAGGGATGAATATATTCGTGCTATTTTATCTCAGAATAATTATTCATTACGTACTATGAACTTCAAGTTAAACAAATACAATAAATAAACTAAACAAGCTTAGAAGCCACCTAATTACTGATCGGTTCATGTGCCCTGCAATTGTCATCCCGTCCATTATATTATTGGCATTCTAGGGTTACCTCTACTCAACTTGAAAATGAGTTCAGGAAAAGAATACCTTGAAAATCAAATCCAAACTTTGATAAAGTGATATCAGTCTAAGATCATGATATTGATTTCGAATCAAACGGAGAATGAATAGTTACTGTTTTGCCCTCAAGAGGCTAATACTAACATATACATATACTATTCATATATCTGCTATAAAATATTTTGCTTAAGTATATATTTATATTTGTGGTATTGAGATAATACGAGGTTTTATTATGTAGACCATGTTAATTTTCAAAAGGATACCTTCTGTAAATAGTTATATTACCCAATCCTCAAATCTCTGATGTAAATAAAGAAATTTTAATGCATAAAGAGAGAACATGATCATAGAACCTTCAGGGCATCTGTCTGTCCTTTTGCCAAGAGCTCTGTCAGCTCAAGTACAATCTTATTCTGTCCCAACACTCTCAATTGGATCCAATATTGTAAGATGCAATATGAGCATGTATGGTATCGAGAATAAAGTGGATGAATCCATAGATAGGACAGGCATAAGGCAAGTAAGATCGTGAACAAGCAAAAGATTTGGAAAGAACAACTACAAATTCTTTAAGAATAACCTAAAAAAACCACTAGAAATTCCTATCAAACCATTAGGCTTCTTTTGCTAAAGAATTGACTAGCTTCAAATCATCTTGTGCACCTCTAGTTGCCTCTCTTTAATTGGTTAGATCATTGCTTATGTCTTGGGTTTGGGTCACTATGAGGACCACGCTAGCTCCTTCAGTGAAAGTGCTTCGAAAGGTGTCAGCAGGGCCCGGGGAATAATCGCTTTCACATAAGCCGACTCACGAAAGAAGATGGAGATATGAGGTACTCCGCCAAATAGACGAACCTACCCTTCGGCTAGGATTAGGATTGAGATCCATGTAGCATTTCAAATTAATGAAAAGGAAACAAAAATCAATCCAAGTGATCATGTGCTCGTCCAAATAGTGAAAAAGTGTATAAATAAACATTAAATCAAATTAACAACACTATGTAACCACCCACTATTATAATTATATTAGAGAAATATATGAGGCGATATGGGCCGGCAAAAAGACCTATTACTGTTAACCTACTTTTTCTAACAAACCCGGCCCATGATCATAATAAAATAATGTCGGGCCAGGTAACTCAAGCTCAACCTAGGCAAGGTTATAATATATTTGGGCTCCCATTTCGTTGATTGGACTGGATTCATTTTCTGCATATCGACATACAATGGTGCCCCAAATTCATGTTAGATAAATTTTGCAAAAGCACAAAAACCTATGCGCCTCAAATTCGTGCCCCTTTACTAACCATAAAAGGAAATGGGAAGACAGGAAAATCTGACTTACCACTTTGGAGTTTTCACCACGGATTTCTTCAGCAAAGAATCAAGATGTTGATATCACGCTAGATCAAGTGGATTAGCGGTGATCGCCAACGAGGAGGCAACGATTTTCCTGTGTTGGCAGTAAAGGGGCGATAGGGTTGGGATAGATTGGAGAATGGCGGCGGGCGGTGGGGAGGGGAAAAGGATGGCAAACCCTAGGCCCGATTTATAAAGGGAAGAATTTTAGCATAAAACCACCAAGAAACCACTTAATTATTAAAGGTGCCCCTAGTTTATATTTGTAATTGTATATTATTTAAACACCCATACCCCTAAGAAAGCACAAAATTTGTAATCAATCCCCAATATAGTGTTTCCCACCAAACATAGTAGTGCTATAAAAAAACTACATATGGACTTAATGCCTGTCACAACTTAGTTTTCTCTCTCTTTTGCTCCATGCCCTCCTCTCTTCATTATCTCTCATGATGCCCAAGACATGATTGATTGATCGCAGGAGAAGAATAGTGGCACCTTGATACCCCTACCAATGTGGATCACCCTAGCAAACATACACTATACCTACAGTTCCACCAGTTATTGTGAATACTTCAAGTATATCTGAATAGTATGAACTCACAAAAAGGACTAAAAAGAGCCATTAGGTGATTTCTATCCAAAGGGCAAATAGTGTATAGCAGCACTTAGCGGCAGGGGTTCCTCTTAACATTTAGCTACATAGCACAATATATCAGCCGATAAAGGTTAAAAATATTATGAATCTCATTAATTTATTTTACCATGATTTTGCATAATCAAAATTAATAATCAACACACAAAAATACACTAACAAAGTACAATACTAATTTGATCGTGACTCCAAAATTTCAATAACAATAATACAAGAATGTATGGAACTTATAGTAGCAAACACAAAGGAACATTATCGCTAAAGTAGACAAATATAGTCTTTTAAGTTCAACAGCAATGAGATAACAACACATTAACTCAAAATCATGAGTGCCGAATAGTTATAATTTGAGCCACAATCCCATGACTGAAAAATAAGATACATAGCAAGCACTTAATTATCAAGTATCTAAGTTACAATTTATACATCTGGTTGCAAGTATCTAAGTTGTGATCCATGTTTCTAGCTGCACTTATCCTTTATATATTCGGTCAAAATGGTCAAAAACCTGACCCAAACACAAGTTGTCATATATCACCGATATATCATGATTGGTATATATAGTGATAGATTAGTTACTATCTAGAAATGCTTAGTACAATATTGTTGGATAATTCCAGAAATATTACATCAAAATTTTGGGAAATTTTGTGAAACATCTTGATAACGGGATATTTTATCTTCGTTTACAAATTGAAGGATGGTTTAGAAACTTGGGCGAACAGTATGTGAAAATGGTGCAAGCATTGCACAAGAGTTTTGTTTCTCGTAGTTTAGTGTGTGTCATATTAGGACTGTACTTCATGCCGTCAATCCAAGTGTTCATCTCATACAACCACATGTCTCATTGTGAGGTCTTGGCTGAATAATTTGTCAAGTTCCATAATAATATAAGTTTCACTAATACAGAAACTATTTTTAGAGGCGTTTCGTAACCGGTTTTCACAGACATTTAGCGTAACCGCCTATGATCGAATGCATGTGAAAATGAATGATTTTCATAGGCGCAAAATAGACCGTTTGTGGAACTCGCCTGTGGTATGTATTTTATTCAAAAATTAATATTGAGCATATATTTTATTCCCTCTAGATTTCAACATATTTTCAAGATACATTTCAAACATCACAAATTCAAAATGCATTTGAATCAACACAAGTTCAATATTTAACACAAGTACAATAATATTGACAAGCACAATATTTTTACATCACAAGCCAACATTGCTAAGAATCTTTCCTCTCCCACTCATAAAGCCTCGGATAGCTAGTTAATTCGCCTCCGAGATCAAAGAATCTGCCACTCTTGTGGATGACTTCGGGCATAATGAATTGGCACATGTCACGTTAGACGTTTTGGATATCTTCGTCTATGAAAGAGGAGTTGATACGTTCGATCATCCGTGCCTGAAATGAAAACACAACTAAAAGACTAAAACACTATTGACAATGGAAATAGAATCAAATAAGAATATGCAAGCGCAATGATGACTTACATCCATGAGGATCATTTTGTACCTCTCGTTTACCCTAAAAAAACTCACAAACATAATATCCAAAAAAAACAGTATTGAAACCTTGCTTGTGGCACTTAAAAAAAAATGCAACATATTCGTTAGTTCAATAAGACTCTTCATCATAAATAGTGAGATACAAGAATTAGAGGTGTGTTATTACCAGAAAGTATGTACAGACGGTCATCGCATCCAGCTTGGCCATATCGTGTATCCCACCTTTCATTATGTATCACTTGTAGGCCATATTCTTCTAAATGATTTATAAGAATTTTATGTATGGGGATTTTCTTTACCTCTGTAGAACGTCGATAAGATCTTGGTACGATTTTTGGGGGAGATCGGATGAGTCAAGGACTATGAATCTGCTCGACTTTGGAATCAACATTATACAAA
The DNA here is from genome assembly GCF_958298935.1 of Phragmites australis. Lineage (NCBI taxonomy): Eukaryota > Viridiplantae > Streptophyta > Magnoliopsida > Poales > Poaceae > Phragmites > Phragmites australis. Next base: position 11,265,164 of record NC_084938.1, read on the forward strand.
TAAAGTGGTCGCTACATGAATCTTTATGTTAGGTTCTTAATCGACCAATTAAGTTGAATATTTATGTTAGGTTCTTGATATATCACTTACTTAAAGTTGTAGGGAGCTATGATATAGTCCTTGTCTTACATTTCTAGCATATCCCTTCCTATATAGGTTGATATTTCAAGTCTGCGTGTTTTGGTCAGTTCTCTTTTGACCCTTGCTTTCTCCTTGTTAATCTTCCCCTTAATCTAGGGGTCATCAGTCCTCAACTTCACAACCAAGTTGGGCTGCAAAATTTGTTACGGATTAATGAAACTAACCGGTAACTATAACTTTTCTTGATCATTAAATTACAAGTCACTAGTCATTAGCTTCTATGGCATATATTGGTAGATATATGAACGTAGTGGTAGATTGTCGGCACCTACAGGAACCACACGCTTATGAGATTGATGTCGAGTTTGTTGCAGCGGAACAAAGCATGCATGTCCTTAAAATCCACCATGAGATATGAGTGCTATACCTCAAGTGTGACCTAGGTTTTCGTTGTTCCCCAGGACATTGATAAGCAAATCATTCCCCCTATTAGGCTCTAGAGACCCTTCGTTAGCAATCTCTTAAATGGTATGGGTCATTTCCATAGTCTCGAGGCTTTTGAAGGCTAAGTCCCTAGACTCAATTCGTTCTGACCAAGCGTAGACCCAATTCTTGCTTTGCTCATCACAATTTTTCGAAGGGTTGGGTTCCCAGCCCGGGCAGACTCTTCTTCTTGCCTCCTCTATTCAGAAGTTTTGGGGGTGTACGCAGACGAGCCCAGGTGATGGTGGTACTTGTTCTTCTTCACAAGGTGCTCAAATGATTCACCCAGTTTAATGGCCTCGGGTGTGGTCTTCTACCTAACAAACTCTGCTTATTGGCCTGGCATAATCTTTTCATATTTATTAAAGGGTACCAAGTTCTTCTTCACGAAGTCCTTATTCAGCTCACTCTTTCAGCCCTGGAAGCTCTTTCCCATAGTTTTCAATGCATTCTGTTTGGTGGCTTCCTATATTTCTGAGGGGAATTGGATGGTTCTCTACAATATTGCCCACAGGAACTCCTTCGTCTCATCCGATAGCAACCGCCAATTATTTATAGTGACTGGGTCGTACTCCTTCACAAAAAAAAATCCGCAACTGTTGTGGAATTTGGCGCGGGCCTCACGAGGTGCAATAGGCTCCCCTTCAACACTGACTTATGTTATTGTAGAAGTACTAGACAACAACTTGTTTCTACTTTGCTCACCCCGTCTTCACTTCAGCATACCCCCAAAGGGACTAGAAGTTTTGGGCACAGAGGGAGCAGAAGGTTGTGGCACAGAAGGTTGTGGAGCAGATGATCAATGTGACGATCTTTGCACCCTCAAGAGAGTTAACATAAACAAAAAATATTCCTCAATTTAATAAGTATAAAATGCATTGACTTAACTAAATACCTCTTTGATGGGATCGTAATCATTGTCACTTTCCTGACGTTGGCTCTCCCGATCACACGGAACAGTGCTCGGCTGTGATACAAGCCTGAGCTTTTGCTGCTATCGAAGGAGTATGGATGGTTCAGGCTTGGGTTCCTATCCGACCTTCTGCTTGTATCTGCCCCACCTTATGTCAGGGTGCCCTCTTGATGAGGACATCACTCTTTCGGATATACACACACACCGAGTATTCCTCCAACAATAGGTCCATTGACACGAGCTCGTGCACGTCAACTAAATCATGAGGTGAGCTCTTTCCTTAGTGTTCCTTTATATTTTGATAAGGATGGGATGCTAATGAATAATTGTAATGTATTGTTACTTAGGAACACGGGAGAAGACCAGCAAGGGTGCCCAAGCCAAGGTGGAGGTCCAATCAAGTTCGAGTCCGTTTCGGAGTCCAGGACCAGACTGCACTAAAATCATCGCCCAGGACGCATACGGACTCCGTTTTCGACCTTCTACACATGGTTGGAAAGCTAAGGAGATAGGCTTTCCAACGAGACTGGTCCCATGTCCAAATTCTTTCTGAGTCAATAGGAATCATCGAAACAAGTGGACATCTAGAATCTGTCAGGGTGCTGCGCCACCATCTTTTGGCCCGTTGGGCCGTGTAACGTGTTGGAGTCCATTAGGGACGTGTCCAGGGGTCCTTGGCCAACCCTAGTTCTCTTATATACAGTAGCCGCCACCCCAATTAGGGTTGGGTTTTGCTTAGATATTGATCTACACACATATTGTGAGATTTTCGCTCTTGTTCCGGACCGACTAAGCTGCCGTAAGTGTTTGTGGAACCCCAACTTTGAGTGCTTAAATTCTATTCGCGGTATTTCAGATTGTATCTTCTACGTTCTTTCTTGTGTTCTCGGTACGCTTGCAGGGATTGAGCCTTCTTGGCGAGGTCAACCGCGCGACACAGTTGATAACCAACGGAGCTATGGTGTAGTGATTGCAAGGGAGACGATCTGTTCGGGTCGAAGCCTTTGGATCATCAACGTCAAGTTCTCCACCTACCGACTTATCACTACCTATCGGAAGATCAGGCCAACGATCCCATCACCTCTATTGCGAGCGGCCTCTATGCCGGGGAGGCCTCTATTGAGAGCGTCCTCTGTACTAGGGCGCTCTCTATTGCGCGCGGCCTCTATGTCGGGGAGGCCTCTATTGCGATCATCTTCTATGCTTTTGGTTTCTTAGGAGGGCTTGGGCTCCTATCCGACCTCCTGCTTGCTTCTGGTTTTTTAAGAGTTACTGTTCTCTTTTGCCTCATAGTACTTAATCAACCACTGAATTATTGTTACCTAGAAAAAACTAACAAGTATGCAATGGTTCATCAATAAAATTTCTCATTCAAATATACCATTGTGAAGCAAGATTCAATAAAGATCAAATTGCAATGGGTAATATTATTTTAGAGGAAAGAAAAGGAATCAAGGTCTGTGGTTTAAACTTTTTGTGAGCACATCTAAATGGAGATCCACTAACTAAACCCAACAATAAATCTTTGTGCCAGCGATGAATTTGATCTAAAAAAACAATCTTTGTGCCAGCAATGAAAAGATTTTAACTTCAATCTTCGAAGCCTTTGGATCATCAACGTCGAGTTCTCCACCTACCGACTTATCGCTACCTATCAAAAGATCAGGCCAACGATCCTATCATCTGGTATCAGAGCTTCAGGTTGCCCGTTAGGTAATTTCGTTTTCCCCTTTAGATTAGTCTGTTTTTCATTACCTAGAGTCCAAAAAAAGCCAATAACAATTCCGTCAATTTCTGCTGTCCTAGAACCCTTTGTGCCTTTGCAATTTTTGTTTTCAGTTGCGCGTTGTTGAGTTTGTGTCTGTGGTCGAGTCTTATTGCTGGTTTAGAGTCGTGTTCTTGGTCTTTAGTCAACGCTCCGTGCTGTTTTGATCACGCTGCTATCCCATCGTCACCATCCCCACCAACAAGTTGAGCCACCACATTACTCGATTTGCCACCACGAGCCACCTTGTGTTACTTTCCGCCACGCCAACCCTAGATAGGTCGCAAGCCGCCTTGTATCAATTGCCCTACCACCGCTGCCCTCCTTGTTCCTCTCGCGATCCTATTGCTTGCCATACCTTAACGAGAACAATTTCTGCAAGAGGTGCTTTGAAAAAAAACCCTAACTCGACAGGGGTTCAGTAAAACAGCCATAACTTTCTCATACGGACTCGGAATCAGGCAAAAAAAATTTTCACAGACATTTACAAAAAAAAGTTACATCCGTTGCTCCCCTACTTTGCCAGGTTCCGCCAAAAAATTTCCCCAAATTCGGCTTGGAAGATTGAGTATTCGAGCCGTGAAGTTTTCGCACGCTTTTCAGAGAACGTGCTTGATTTTCTATAGGCCATATCTTGCATCCGTTTGCATTGAAAATTTTTGTGGTTGTTTCTTGTGTGCTCCTAGTTCAGAAAAAAATATCAGAAAAATAAAAAAAAATTCGTGATTTCTACTAGTGCTAAAAGACAAAAAAGAGGAGCACATAGAGAACACCCAGATAATTGTGTTGTTTGCTGTGTCTTTCCATCTTGTGCTTTATCTGATCATCCTGTTTAGCTTTGTTTCAGCTGTTGTGCTAGGACTAGGGACACGTGATAGACCAGCAACTGTGATTCATAATTTAGACACTTATTTAGCTTTGCTCATATGATTACAGTTATTGCTAATCCTTGCTACCATATTGTGCCTTTCCAAGCTCCACCTCCTTTGATCCGAACATGTTCACTCTTGCAATCATCCAACGCTTCACACGGTTTCTAGACTTGTCACCGGTTGTTCCTCCTTACTGCGTTGGTAAGAACATTTGTAAGAGCGTGGTAAGACGCTTGAGTGTGTGTGATTCCACCTTCCACCACCTAGTAGTTGATAGGGATAATATTGTGTTGTCCTTTGTTTTCTACTAACCATGTCAGGTGATGGCTCTCCGTCGGATTTTAAGGATTGTGCGTCTAAGGAAGAACTCAACAAAGCCTTGCAGGATCATACTAGACTATTGACAGACATTAGAACAAGCATTGCTAACCTTATCATGCGAGTGAACGACCTTGAGTTGCGACAGCCACCACAGGATGATGAACATTCACATGATGATAATAATAATGGTGACGGAAATGGTGACCAGGAAGATGGTGAGGTTTTTGTTGGGCAAGATGCGCGTGCTGAGCATCGTCGTCCTGCTGAACAATTACGTCGTGAACAACAACAATATCGTCAAGGTAACGGAGGTAATTATGTTAATCGCAATGGTCGCGATGATCCTTATTCTAAGATTAAGTTTTCAATGCCTCCTCTTGATGGTGCATATGATGCTGATGCTTATTTGGATTGGGAAATGACGGTTGATCAAAAGTATAGTTCTCATATGGTTCCTGAAATGCATAGAGTTAGACTAGCCACTTGTGAGTTCACGAATTATGCTATTATTTGGTGGAATGGTTTAGTTTCTAGTGGCTTAGAACCTGAATCATGGCCTAGACTAAAGCGTGCCATGCGTAATAGATTTATTCCTCCTGATTATACATGTGAATTGAAAAAGAAATTGCAGTGCTTAAATCAAGATTCTAAATATGTGCATGATTATTATCAAGAGCTTCAAATTGCTATGCTTCGTTGTAATATACAAGAGGATGATGAGGATACCATGATTCGTTTATACTCCGGGTTGAGACGTGAAATTCAGGATCTTGTTGATTATAAAGATTACAATACTACCAATAGGTTGTTCCATTTTGCTATCTTGGCAGAAAAAGAACTCCAGGGTCGACAACAGGTGCAGAAATTAAGGAACAATTTGGAAGTACATCAACTTCACGAGTACCACCGGGACAAGAAAAAACATTCCCTTCTACATCTACACAATCTGCTGCCCCCTCCTCCAACACTCGGGCGCGTTCAACAGGAGCATCACCACCATCACGTGAGGTGAGCAAATCTACTGTTTCGCAGGATCCAATGCCAAGCTCTTTTTCAAGTGCAGCTACCACGGGTCGTACAACGGGTATTGTGTGCCGTCACTGCAAAGGTATTGGCCATGTCATGAAGGATTGCCCAAGCCAGCGAGCATACTCCGCAACAGCAGATGGTGGATATGTTAGTCATAGTGATGTCGAGGAAGAATATGCATTTTAAGCTAATCTTGCAGCCGATCATGACATAGATAGTGAGGGGGAGGAGATTAGTGGTACCGCTGCCATGGAGAGTTATGCAGCACGCACCTTCATTGTGAAGCGAGTTTTGAGTTCTCAAATGGAGCAAGCAGAGCAGCTACAACGCCATAATCTATTCCAGAACATTCCTCATTGTCAAAGATGCACGTGTTCGTACCATAATTGATGGCGGGAGTTGCAATAACCTCTTGAGCTCCGATCTTGTGAAGAATCTTTCCTTGCCAACACGTGCACATCCTCATCCATACTACATTCAGTGGTTCAATAACAGCGGCAAGGTTAAGGTAACACAATCTGCGAGGGTACATTTTTTTATTGGTTCCTACCATGATTATGATGATTTTGATGTAGTGCCTATGCAAGCATGTTCACTTTTGTTAGGCCGTCCTTGGGAATTTGATACCGATGCTACACACCATGGTAGAAGTAATAAATACTCTCTCATGCACAAGGGAAAGAAAATCACTTTGCTTCCTTTGACACCTGCTGAAATTGTGCAATGTGATAAAGCGCTAGCTGAAAAAGAAAAGAAAGAACGTGTTTTGGAATCTGAAAATCAGCAAGTAGCTCAATCTGTTTTCCTACCTAAGAAAGAGAAGAACACACCTAGGTCCAAAGGCATTAAGTTAAAGGGTGGTGTTATGCTTGCTACTAAATCTGACCTTGCTGAAATTCAAGATAATGATGCTTTGTGCTATGCTTTGGTATGCAAAGAGGTTTTATTTTCAATTGATGATATACATAGCTCTTTGCCTGTTGCGGTCACTAACCTTTTGCAGGAGTATAAGGATGTCTTTCTAGCTGAGATACCCCCGGGGCTGCCACCATTGAGAGGGATAGAGCACCAGATAGATCTGATCCCAGGAGCGACTTTGCCAAACCGCGCTGCATATAGGACCAATCCGGAAGAGACTAAGGAAATTCAGTGACAAGTCCAAGACCTGTTGGACTGTGGGTACGTACGAGAGAGCCTTAGTCCTTGTGCTGTTCATGTTCTTTTGGTTCCTAAGAAAGATGGTACATGGCGCATGTGTGTTGATTGTAGGGCCATTAATAATATCACAATAAGGTATCGTCACCCTGTTCCTAGGCTAGATGACATGCTTGATGAGTTGAGTGGTTCTATTATTTTCACGAAGATTGACTTGCGTAGTGGTTACCACCAAATAAGAATGAAATTGGGTGATGAATGGAAAACTGCTTTCAAAACTAAGTTCAGTCTATATGAGTGGTTAGTGATGCCTTTTGGTTTAACTAATGCACCCAGCACTTTTATGAGATTGATGAATGAGGTTTTACGTGCTTTCATAGGAAGATTTGTGGTGGTGTACTTTGATGATATTTTGATCTATAGCAAGTCACATGAAGAACACATTGATCATCTACGTGCTGTTTTTACTGCTTTGAGAGAGGCATGTTTGTTTGCTAACCTTGACAAGTGCACCTTTTGCACGAATAGAGTTGCTTTTCTTAGCTATGTTGTTACTCCACAGGGAATTGAAATGGATGAAGCTAAAATTGAAGCCATCTAGAGCTGGCCGACCCCTGGGACTATCACACAGGTGAGAACCTTTCATGGCCTTGCAGGGTTCTATTGGCGTTTTGTGAGAGATTTCAGCACCATTGCTGCCCCACTCAATGAGTTGACAAAGAAGGGCGTTCTGTTCCAATGGGGGCCAGCACAAGAACAAGCTTTTAATATGCTGAAAGAGAAGCTTACGCATGCACCTCTACTCCAACTTCCGGACTTTGGTAAGACTTTTGAGTTAGAATGTGATGCTAGCGGCATTGGAATTGGAGGAGTGCTACTACAAGGAGGTAAACCCGTTGCTTATTTTAGTGAGAAATTGAATGGGCCATCTCTGAATTATTCGACTTATGATAAGGAGTTGTATGCTTTAGTGCGAGTTTTAGAAACATGGCAACATTATCTTTGGCCCAAGGAGTTTATTATTCATTCTGATCATGAAGCTTCGAAACATATTAGCCAAGCCAAACTGAACAAACGTCATGCTAAATTGGTTGAATTTATAGAGTCGTTTCCTTATATCATTAAACACAAGAAAGGTAAAGACAATGTCATTGCAGATGCATTATCTAGACGTTATACCATGTTGTCCTAACTCGATCATAAGATTTTTGGTTTAGAAACAATTAAAGGATTATATGCTACTGATTTGGACTTTAAAGATACTTTTGAACATTGTAAAGAAGGAAGAACTTGGAATAAATATGTGCTAAATGATGGATTGCTATACCGTGCTAACAAGCTATGCATCCCAGCTAGCTCTATTCGCCTATTATTCTTGCAGGAAGCGCATGGAGGTGGTTTGATGGGATATTTTGGAGTGATGATGTACTGGCTGCTCACTTTTTTTGGCCTAAGATGAGGCGCGACGTCGAGCGCTACGTGGCACGCAGGCAATAAAGCTAAGTCTCGCTTGAACTCACATGGACTTTATATGCCTCTTCCTGTTCCTAGTGTGCCTTGGGAGGATATTTCTATGGATTTTGTTTTAGGATTTCCTAGGACCAAGAGGGGGAGGAATAGTATATTTGTCGTTGTGGATCGTTTTTCAAAAATGGCACATTTTATACCTTGTCACAAGAGCGATGATGCTACACACATAGCTGATTTGTTTTTCAGGAAAATCATTCGCTTGCATGGAGTGCCTAACACCATTGTTTTGGATCGTGATGCAAAATTTTTGAGCCACTTTTGGAGGTCACTTTGGAATAAACTTGGGACAAAGCTGCTGTTTTTGATGACATGTCACCCTCAAACCGACGGACAAACGGAGGTTGTGAACCGCACAATATCCACCATGTTGCGGGCTGTTTTGAAGAAAAATTTGAGGATGTGGGAAGAGTGTCTATCCTATATTGAGTTCGCTTACAACAGATCAGTTCACTCCACCACCAAGGTAAGTCCGTTTCAGGTAGTGTATGGTTTTAATCCCCGTGCCCCTATTGATTTACTGCCTTTACCAACATCCGAAATTGAATTTTGATGCTAAGACATGTGCTGATTTGATTCTAAATATGCATGAGTTGACTAAGGAAAATATTGAAAAGATGAATGAGAAGTATAGAACTTATGGTAGCCAAGGTCGGAAACATATTACTTTTGAAATTGGTGATCTTGTGTGGTTACATTTGCGCAAAGATAGGTTTCCTGATTTGAGAAAGTCTAAATTGCTGCCTCGAGCTGATGGTCCTTTTAAAATTGTGGAAAAGATCAATGATAATGCATATAAGTTTGAGTTGCGTGCAGATTATGGGGTTAGTCCCATATTTAACATTTCAGATTTGAAGTCTTACTTGGGAGAAGAATATAACATTGCGTCGAGGACGACTCCAATTCAAGAGGGGGAGGATGATGAGGACATCACTCTTTCGGATACACACATACCGAGTATTCCTCCAGCAATAGGTCCATTGACACGAGCTCGTGCACGTGAACTAAATCATGAGGTGAGCTCTTTCCTTAGTGTATCTTTATATTTTGATAAGGATGGGATGCTACTGAATAATTGTGATGTATTGTTATTTAGAAACACGGGAGAAGACCAGCAAGGGCGCCCAAGCCAAGGTGGAGGTCCAATCAAGTTCGAGTCCGTTTCAGAGTCCAGGACCAGACTGCACTAAAATCGTCGCCCAGGACGCATACAGACTCCGTTTTCGACGTTCTACACATGGTTGGAAAGCTAAGGAGATAGGCTTTCCAACGGGACTAGTCCCATGTCCAAATTCTTTCTGAGTCAACAGGAATCATTGAAACAAGTGGACGTCCAGAATCTATCAGGGTGCTACGCCACCATCTTTTGGCCCGTTGGCCCGTGTAACGTGTTGAAGTCCATTAGGGACGTGTCCAGGGGTTCCTTGGCCGACCCTAGTCTCTTATATACAGTAGCCGCCGCCCCAATTAGGGTTGAGTTTTGCTTAGATATTGATCTACACACAGATTGTGAGATTTTCGCTCTTGTTCCAGACCGACTAGGCCGCCGCAAGTGTTTGTGGAACCCCAACTTTGAGTGCTTGAATTCTATTCGCAATATTTCATATTGCGTCTTCTACGTTCTTGCTTGTGTTCTCAGTACGCTTGCAGGGATTGAGCCTTCTTGGCGAGGTCAACCACGTGACACGGTTGATAACCAACGGAGCTGTGGTGTAGTGATTGCAAGGGAGATGATCTGTTCGGGTCGAAGTCTTTGGATCATCAACGTCGAGTTCTCCACCTACCGACTTATCGCTACCTATCGGAAGATCAGGCCAAGAATCCCATCACCTCTATTGCGAGCGGCCTCTGTGCCGGGGAGGCCTCTATTGAGAGCATCCTCTGTACTAGGGCGCCCTCTATTGCGCGCGGCCTCTATGTCGGGGAGGCCTCTATTGCGATCATCTTCTGTGCTTCTGGATTCTTAGGAGGGCTCGGGCTCCTATCCGACCTCCTGCTTGCTTCTGGTTTTTTAGGAGTTACTGTCCTCGTTTGCCCTTTGGTACTTAATCAACCACTGAATTTTTGTTGCCTAGAAAAAACTAACAAGTATGCAATGGTTCATCAATAAAATTTCTCATTCAAATATACCATTGTGAAGCAAGATTCAATAAAGATCAAATTGCAATGGGTAATATTATTTTAGAGGAAAGAAAAGGAATCAAGGTCTGTGGTTTAAACTTTTTGTGAGCACATCTAATTGGAGATCCACTAAGTAAACCCAACAATAAATCTTTGTGCCAGCGATGAATTTGATCTAAAAAAACAATCTTTGTGCCAGCGTTGAAAAGATGTTAACTTCAATCTGCCTATGTTTATAAATAGATCATGCCCACTGATCTAACAAAAAGGTAGATCTTTACAAAAGCAATAAACTAGATAGCCCTCAAGCCTAATCACAATACATCATAGTATAATCCATGACATAAACCGAAACTCCAATTTGCAAATAACATTTAATTTCTGCAATAAACTAGAGAAGAATCTCCATAGCTTACTAGAAAAAAGATCTCCACAGCTTACTAGAAAGGATACAACTTGAATATGATTTGCAATCATGTACATACAAACATAAGCAAAATGGGCTCTGAATTTTTGTAGACCATATATCTATTGTTGTCTAAGAAACCATCTTCCAGGGTATTGCTTGAATATGAATTGCAAAACGAAAGGATGTAAGAGATTTTTTCCATTTACAAATAATGAGCTTTGCCAAATTGCAAGTGTTTGACCCAAAGTAACATAAGCAGTGCACTGCTGCATACATACAATTATTGTATATCTAGAACTTCAAAGTTTGTAGGTAATATTTTCTAACAGAACTACAGAAGGGATACTCTCAATGTTTCTTCCTAGTTATTTGTACTGGAACCATAAATACTATCAGCTGCCTTAGATGATCTCATGCAAGTGCGACTCGTTGGCCAAATGACATATATCACAATGTTCTTGATGAGGACATCACTCCCTCGGATACATACAATGATCCTCCATTGAACTTTCAAGGTCCAATCACAAGAGCTCGCGCACGACAATTAAATTTAGAGGTGAGCTCGTTCCTAAGCAACTCTTTATATAATTTTGAGAATAGATTACTACCTAATGATTATGTGTTGTTTAGGAATCATGGAGAGGACAAGGAAACACATAGAGGAAGGCTTGGAGGCGTGGAGGAGCAGCTAGGACGTCCAACAACAGCAGGAGGTCCAGTCCAACTCGAGTCCGAATCAGCCTCGGCCTCCAGGACCAGCGAGCAATAAAACGGACGCCCAGGACGTATCCGGACTCCGTTTTCGACGATTCACATATGGTTGGAAAGATAATTTCATAAGGAAACCAATGGCGTTGGTTTGAGGTCCAAATTCCTTCTGAGTCAACGGGAAACGTCAAAACAAGTCAGCGTCCAGAATCTGTCCCGGTGCTGCGTCACCGTTTTTGGTCCGTTGGGCCATGTATCGTGTTGGAGTCCATTAGGGACGCGTCTAGGGGTCCTTGGCCGACCCTAATCCTTTATATACAGTAGCCGCCGCCCTAATTAGGGTTGGGTTTTGCTTAGATTATTCTGTCAAGAACAGTTTCGCCGTTTCGTCGGTTTGTGAGACCCCAACTCGTGAGATTAATCATTCATCTGCAATTTGGTTGCATTCTTCCTTGTTCTTGCTTGTGTTCTTCGATTCGCAGGCAAGGATTTTAGCCTTCTTGGCGAGGTCAACCGTGCAACGCCGGTTGATAACCAGAGGAGACGTGGTGCTGCGATTGCGGGGTTTCGGATCGTGTTGTTCGGAAGCCGGATCGACTTGTGTCTCGTTTCCACCAAATCGAGAGTTACCAGAACCTTTCGGAAGATCGGGAACCCTTGGTCATATTAAGTGGTATTCAGAGCTTCAGGTATACCGTCAGGTTCATATCTACCCTTAGTTTCGAGTGTTTTCGCCTTCGTTCCATAGTCCACTGCCATATCGTTTTTTTTTCCTGTCCTACAACCCTTCCGCGCCTTTAGCTTTTGCATATTTCAGTTTCAGAGTTCGTCATGTTGAGTTTGTGTCCTGGTCAAGGTCTTGTTGCTGGTTAGGTCGTGTTAGAGTCCAGTTCGTGTGTTTTCCCCCACCGTTTCCATCAAACCCTAGCCTCCGTCGCATATTTTCCCCACTTTCTTCCCGTTTTGTCCTCTAATTCGGAGTCGTTTCTCAAATCGGGCATAACTTTCGCATACGAACTCCGTTTTCAGAAAAGTCATAGAGTTTTTCGCATTGAAACAGCGTTTCGGATCCGTTCGTCCCCTGCTTTGCTGGGTTCGGCGAAATCAGAATTCCCAAATTCGCCTCCGAAGTTTGAGTTTTCAATTTTCAAATATTTTTCTCATTTTACGGCTGAACTTCAGAAAATTCTACAGGCCACGTCTTTCACTTGTTTAAGCTCAAATTTTCTGTGGTTCCCTCTTGTGTGCTCCTAAGTATAAAAAAAATATCAAAAAAATAAAAAGAAAAAGTCGAATTTTCCCAAAAAAACAACGACAGCCCAAAAAAATAGAAAAAAGAGAGGGGCAAAAGAGGAACAATATCTAGAGGAGCACATAGAGAAGGGCAAAGTGAGCTGTGTTAGCGTGTGCTGTTTAGTTCTTTGTTTCTGTTGCTCTTGCTATCCATCATACTTGTTTCTCCACCTTGTTTCACACACATACTTGGTACTTGCAACACTTTAGGCCAGCAACGAGAATAAGTACTTGGGACTATAATTCAGCATTACTATCTGTTTCTGATTTGTGTTCCACATATACATATTTGTTCTCTTTGTGTGCCTTCCAAGCCCCACAGATTCTTCTGGACAGCACTGGTTTGCATCCCTGCAATCGCTCGCACGCCTTCCAGGTATCCTTTGCTTTGCTGGTAAGAACCCTGGTAAGAGCTTGGTAAGGTGTCTACCTTTGCTGATCTTGATTGAGAGGCACCACTCCACCTTTGTAGTACGATTATTAGGGATAACCTTCACTGTTTGTTGTTGTGTTTGTTTCCACAATGTCAGTTGAAGGAGATAAAACGCCAAAGGACTTCAAGGAGTGTGTCAGCCAAGAGCAGCTACAAGCTGTTGTAGACAATGCTCAGAAGGAGATGAGGGAGACAGTCATCAAGGCTGTCACTGAAGCGATAATTGAGATGAAACTCGCAAACGCGGTTGAGCGGGTGGACAAACGGTTATCCGAGCTCACCGACAGAGTAAATGCTTTGGAAAACCGTCCTGTGCACAACGAAGATGTGAATGGAAGCAACACCGGTGATGAGTTGTATGATGACGATGTTAATGTTGATCCAGCGGCGACATTGCAAAACAGATTACGGCGTCGTCTTCGCACTAACACCACAGGTATGGGTGGCGTTCCACATCACCACCACCATCGAGGTATGTATAATCGAGCTCCTGAAGATCCTTATGCTAAGGTTAAATTTACTATACCTTCTTTTTCGGGACATTATGATGCTGAGGGATATCTTGATTGGGAGATGACAGTAGAGCAAAAATTTAGTGCCCATCAAGTACCTGAACAACATAGAGTTAGACAAGCCACTAGTGAGTTTAAAGATTTTGCTATTATTTGGTGGACTGGTTTAGCTGCAGATGGTGCCACACCTCGTACATGGGAAGAGCTTAAGGTTGCTATGCGTGATAGATTTGTTCCCCCATCTTATCATAGAGACTTGCGTAAGAAATTGATGCGCTTAGAACAGGGAGATAAATCTGTGCAGGATTATTATGGTGAGCTTCAAAAGGGCTTGATGCGTTGTGGCATAGTAGAGGGAAACGAAGATTCTATTTGTCGATTTTATTCGGGTTTGAGACGTGAAATCCAGGATATTATTGATTATAAAGAATTTAACAATGTCAACCAGTTGTTTCAGTTTGCTATGCTTGCAGAGAAGGAGTTGCAGGGGCGTGAGCAGCAGGGCAAGTACAAGGCCAGCACCACATACACGCCGCGCACAGGACCATCCTTTGGGCTGTCCAAACCATCCACTTACAGGGCTCCCTCACCAGCGAGCAAGCAACAAGCAGCTACGGCACCAAATCCGGTCACTACACGACCTTCAGGCTCAGGTAAAAATTCTGTTTTGCAGGGACCTTCCAAGAGTGCTTCCTCTGTTGCATCAACGGGACGCACCTCTGGCATTCAATGCCGTCGCTGCCATGGATTCGGTCATGTGCAGAAGGATTGCCCAAGTCAGCAGGCATACATTGCAACGGAAGATGGGTACATCAGCGCCTCTGACATTGAAGAAGAAGAAGAACCAGTTGTTGAGGAGAGCAACGAAATCTTGGGCAGTGATGACACAGCGACCTATAGGAGCATCATTGTGCAGCGGGCGCTCAGCACAAAGGTACAACAACCAGAGAAGCTGCAACGCCATAACTTGTTCCAGATTTTCTTCGTCATCCAAAATCGGCGAGCACGTGTCATCATCGATGGAGGTAGTTGTAATAATTTGGTGAGTTCAAATTTGGTCAAGAAGCTTGGCTTGACCACACGCCAACACCCCCATCCATATAATCTTCAGTGGTTTAATGATGCTGGAAAAGCTAAGGTAACACAAACTTGCAGAGTTTCTTTTTCCATTGGTTCCTATGCTGATTATGTTGACTGTGATGTGGTACCTATGGAAGCTTGCTCACTTTTATTGGGTCGACCTTGGGAATTTGATAATGATGCTATACACCATGGTAGAAGTAATACATATACTTTTATGCATAAAGGAAAGAAAATTACTTTGGTTCCTATGACCCCTGCTGAAATTGTACAAGCTGATAAAGAACGAGCTGCTAATTTGCGTGATACTAAATCTGAAAATCAGCAAGTTGCTAATTCTCTTTACCCACCTAAAAAGGATAAGTCTACACCTAGTTCTAAGGTAGAGGGCATAAAATTGAAGGGTGGTGTTATGCTTGCACTAAAAAGTGACCTTGCTGAAATTTCTAATAATGATATTTGCTACACCTTGGTTTGCAAACGAGTTTTGTATTCGCTTGATGATGTTATTAGTTCGATACCTCCTGCTGCCACTAACCTTTTGCAGGAGTATGAGGATGTTTTCCCAGCTGAGATACCCCCAGGACTGCCACCTATGAGAGGGATAGAGCATCAAATCGATTTGATCCCGGGAGCAACATTGCCAAATCGTGCTGCGTATCGAACCAATCCCGAGGAGACTAAGGAAATTCAGCAGCAAGTCCAAGAGCTTTTGGACCGCGGGTATGTACGTGAGAGCCTTAGTCCTTGTGCTGTTCCTGTGATTTTGGTTCCTAAGAAAGATGGTACTTGGCGTATGTGTGTTGATTGTAGAGCCATTAATAATATTACTATTCGATATCACCATCCTATTCCTAGACTTGATGATATGCTTGATGAGTTGTGTGGCTCTGTAATTTTTACAAAGATCGACTTGCGTAGTGGTTACCACCAAATTAGAATGAAACTTGGAGATGAATGGAAAACAGCTTTCAAAACTAAATTCGGATTATATGAGTGGTTAGTAATGCCTTTTGGTTTAACTAATGCACCTAGCACTTTCATGCGTTTGATGAATGAGGTTTTAAGAGCTTTTATTGGACGATTTGTGGTGGTTTACTTTGATGACATATTGATTTATAGCAAGTCTTTGGATGAACATATGGATCACTTACGTGCTGTTTTTAATGCTTTACGTGATGCACGTTTATTTGGTAACCTTGAGAAGTGCATCTTTTGCACGGATCGAGTCTCTTTTCTTGGCTATGTTATTACTCCACAGGGAATTGAGGTGGATGAGATGAAAATTGAAGCCATAAAGAGTTGGCCGGTGCCCCAAAACATCAAACAGGTGAGAAGTTTTCTTGGACTTGCAGGTTTTTATCGTCGTTTCGTGAAGGATTTCAGCGCCATTGCTGCCCCCTTACACGAGTTGACAAAGAAAGGTGTGGTGTTCCATTGGGGTAAGGCACAAGAGGAGTCCTTTGACACTTTGAAGGACAAGCTTACGCACGCACCATTGCTGCAACTTCCAAATTTTGGTAAGACCTTTGAGCTAGAATGTGATGCTAGTGGAGTTGGCATTGGAGGTGTTTTGATGCAAGAAGGTAAGCCCGTTGCATACTTTAGCGAAAAATTGCATGGCCCTGTTCTTAATTACTCTACGTATGATAAGGAATTGTATGCACTTGTACGTTCTTTAGAGACGTGGCGTCATTATTTGTGGCCTAAAGAATTTGTTATACATTCAGATCATGAATCGCTTAAGTATCTTCGTTCTCAAAATAATCTGAATCGTAGACATGCTAAGTGGGTTGAATTTATTGAATCTTTTCCTTATGTTATCAAACACAAGAAAGGGAAGGATAATATAATTGCTGATGCTTTGTCTAGACGATATGCTTTGTTGTCCCAACTTGATTATAGAATTTTTGGACTTGACTCAATAAAAGAACAATATGTGCTTGATCCTGATTTTAAAGATGTATTGCTGAACTGTAAAGAGGGACGTACATGGAACAAGTTTGTGATCAATGATGGATTTGTGTTTAGAGCTAACCGTCTATGCATTCCAGTTGGTTCCGTTCGTCTTTTGTTGTTGCAGGAAGCACATGGAGGAGGATTGATGGGACATTTTGGTGCTAAGAAGACGGAGGATATGTTGGCCACACATTTCTTTTGGCCAAAGATGAGGAGAGATGTTGAGCGGTTCATGGCACGCTGTACCACATGTCAAAAGGCTAAGTCTCGCTTGAATCCACATGGTTTGTATATGCCTCTTCCTGTTCCTTCTATTCCTTGGGCAGATATTTCGATGGACTTTGTTTTGGGATTGCCTAGGACTAAGAGGGGGAGGGATAGCATTTTTGTTGTTGTGGATCGTTTTTCTAAGATGGCACATTTTATACCTTGTCATAAAAGTGATGATGCCGTTTATATTGCTGACCTCTTTTTCAAAGAGATTGTTCGCTTGCATGGTATGCCTTCTACTATTGTTTCAGATCGCGACGCTAAATTTTTGAGTCACTTTTGGCGCACTCTATGGAATAAGTTGGGTACAAAACTATTGTTTTCTACTACTTGCCACCCACAAACTGATGGCCAAACGGAGGTAGTGAACCGCACTTTGGGTACCATGTTGAGAGCTATTTTGAAGAAAAATTTGAAGATGTGGGAAGAATGTTTGCCCCACGTGGAGTTTGCTTATAATCGGGTAACACATTCTACCACCAAGGTAAGTCCTTTTCAGGTAGTGTATGGTTTTACCCCTCGCGCTCCTATTGATCTTTTGCCTTTACCTACCACTGAAAGAACACATAGTGATGCTAGTGCACGTGCTGATTTTATTCGTAAGTTGCATGAAACAACTAAAATAAATATCGAAAAGATGAATGAAAAGTATAGAATTGCTGGTAGTGAAGGTAGGAAAGAAGTCAAACTTGAACCGGGTGATTTAGTGTGGTTACATTTAAGAAAAGATAGGTTTCCAGAGCTGCGTAAGTCTAAATTAATGCCAAGAGCTGCTGGTCCTTATAAGATAATTGAGAAAATAAATGATAATGCATATAAACTTGAGTTGCCACCCGAGTTCGGGGTTAGTCCTTCTTTTAACATTGCAGATTTGAAACCTTACTTGGGAGCCGATGATGAGCTTGAGTCGAGGACGACTCCAATTCAAGAGGGGGAGGATGATGAGGACATCACTCCCTCGGATACATACAATGATCCTCCATTGAACTTTCAAGGTCCAATCACAAGAGCTCGCGCACGACAATTAAATTTAGAGGTGAGCTCGTTCCTAAGCAACTCTTTATATAATTTTGAGAATAGATTACTACCTAATGATTATGTGTTGTTTAGGAATTATGGAGAGGACAAGGAAACACATAGAGGAAGGCTTGGAGGCGTGGAGGAGCAGCTAGGACGTCCAACAACAGCAGGAGGTCCAGTCCAACTCGAGTCCGAATCAGCCTCGGCCTCCAGGACCAGCGAGCAATAAAACGGACGCCCAGGACGCATCCGGACTCCGTTTTCGACGATTCACATATGGTTGGAAAGATAATTTCATAAGGAAACCAATGGCGTTGGTTTGAGGTCCAAATTCCTTCTGAGTCAACGGGAAACGTCAAAACAAGTCAGCGTCCAGAATCTGTCCCGGTGCTGCGTCACCGTTTTTGGTCCGTTGGTCCATGTATCGTGTTGGAGTCCATTAGGGACGCGTCTAGGGGTCCTTGGCCGACCCTAATCCTTTATATACAGTAGCCGCCGCCCTAATTAGGGTTGGGTTTTGCTTAGATTATTCTGTCAAGAACAGTTTCGCCGTTTCGTCGGTTTGTGAGACCCCAACTCGTGAGATTAATCATTCATCTGCAATTTGGTTGCATTCTTCCTTGTTCTTGCTTGTGTTCTTCGATTCGCAGGCAAGGATTTTAGCCTTCTTGGAGAGGTCAACCGTGCAACGCCGGTTGATAACCAGAGGAGACGTGGTGCTGCGATTGCGGGGTTTCGGATCGTGTTGTTCGGAAGCCGGATCGACTTGTGTCTCGTTTCCACCAAATCGAGAGTTACCAGAACCTTTCGGAAGATCGGGAACCCTTGGTCATATTAGTTCTATCCTCTAATGTATAAAATCATCTCTATTTTTGTTTGTTGAACATGCTGCTAAGCTCACAACCATACATTGCATCAAACAAACAATGGCTTTGCATATCTCAGAGCATTTAAGAGTTTCTTTTAGGGATATCAAAAGGACAAATGTACAAAGTCACAATTTAAACTCAACTAGGTAATTGAAACATAGAAAACAAATAAATCATTCCCAAGGAATAATTAGGTTTCATAGCACCATCAAAGAAATCCAAACAAGATAAATACAAGCTTGGTAATCCAAATAGTTTTGCCTAGCACAACTCCATGTTAGTAATTTCTATATCTACATGCCATTCTCACTGCATTTCGAAATAAATAAAACATACAAAGCAATAAACTAGAGAAGAATCCCCACAGCTTACTAGAAAAAAGAAACCAATGTAAGCCCATAAGGCCATCAAATTTCTACAAGGAAGCCACTATAATTTAGTTTTGCTGGTTTAGTCTCCATTCTGTTCAAGTTTATATAAGCAAGCCCTTTTAGCTCACTAGGAACAAAGTGACAGATATCGATCAATTTAAGGAAAATCTAAGCAAATGTGATATATGAATGCACCTTATTGCACAATGCGACATGACAACGGCACGATGGTTGGGCATCACAGCAGCACGATGGTCGGCATCATATAGAGAAGAAGGGAGGAACATCACAAGGTTTAGCCAGAGCACCGGCTACAATGGCTCAGCGGGGACAGAGATGGCTACTCACCATGGCTTCGGCGGTTGTCATCGGGGAGGAGGCTGCCGGAGTTGGGGAGGGGGCGGCCGGAGTCGTTGATGAGGAGGCCGGAGTCATGGAGGAGCACGGGCCGGGGAGCACGGGCCAGGGAGGAGGTGGCTGGGGTCAGGAGGAGAGCGGGCTAGGGAGAAGGTGGCCAGAGTTGGGAGGAGCGGGCCAGTGAGGAGGTCGCCAGAGTCGGGGTAGCAGGTGGCCGACGTCGGGGAGGAGCGCAAGCTGGGGCTTCAGCTTTCATCATCAGGGAGGAGCGTCGGCCGGGAAGGAGACAGCTGAAGTCAAGGGAGGAGGCGACCGGAGTCAGAGGAAGCGGGTGCTAGGGTTTCAAGGTAGTCTAAAGGCGCTATGGATGTTCGTTAATGGGCTAGGGTTTCGAGGCCACGTGCCAACCTATATATCGAAAATGTTTCCACAGGTGGTTCGTTAAGCAAACTGCCTATGAAAATCCATTTTCACAGGCAGTTAACTTAATGAACCGCCTATGGAAATGCATTTCCAGAGGCGGTTTCTTAACGTTCCGTATTTTAAATAAGTTTTTTAGACAATTATATTAATCATTATCATTTTTATCAATTTTGAGAATCAATAATTGTTGGAGGAAAATAAACCAGCCTAAGGACAAATGGTTGAAGATTGCTATCGAAGGTCCCTCCAGACCCTTCGGTCTCTGAACCCTCAGTAGGAGGCCCAACTTCTGGAGGTTGTGAGCCCCTTCGGGCCACCTCTCCGGTACGTACGTGGCCTTCCCAAAACTTGGAGTTACAGCAAGCCCCTCCGGAGCCTTCAACCTCCTGACTCTCAGCAGGGGGCCTAGTCCCGGAGGCTGCGAACGCCTTCGGGCCACCCCTCTGGTGCCCGTGTGGCCTTTCGAAGCGTAAAGATGCAGCCGGTCTCCGAAGATAATTTTAGGGGAGAAAGGTCACCCCCCTGCAGCCGACCTGATGCGAGGTGATGGGCGATTAATACCGGTGCAAGTGGTGCTTATCCTGACACCCCAGCACAATGCAAGTCATCCTGACACCCCCAGCAGAGCGGCACTGGGATGCAATTGGCAACCGGCTCACCCCTCAGGGGGCAGGCACCACAATAGTTATCACGGTGGATATTTATCTTCTGTGTAGGGTAAAAAGTAATTATCGAGGATAAGACCCAGTAATTCGGCCAGGTCCTAGATATATGTACATCGTCATAACGTGTAGACTAAGCTATGTATCACCATATAAATAAGGGGTCGTGGTCATCTGGGCAAGGGAGGTCAAAAGGAGAACGCTCAATACAATATAAAGGGCAACACACAGGACACAGAGGTGAACAAACACAAAGTCACGCGGTGATACTGCCCCCAGACCAATCCATTTTTTCTACTATCAATACATTTGTGGTGTTCCTTCCTTTCAAACTTTGTCTCCAGGCTTGAGTCTCCTCCTTGAAAGAAACTCTCGTCGTACTTGCTAGGGCAAGACGATCTCTTGCTCCAACAATGCGCCGTCCGTGGGGACTCGAACACAGAAGTGCTAAATAGATGTAGGAATCCACTAGAAAAACCACCAACATGCTAGCCGCCATATCCACTGTTGCAACCATGCAACCATATGCGTGGCTATCTCAGCCATGCACACCGCGTGCACCCTCTAGCCCCATTGCCGTATGGGATGACATTCCTCTAGCCTTGAATAACCCAGAACCTTGGGTCGGTACAAAAACTCTAGATGGCACAGAGCCCTTCCAACCTCTGTATGGCGAAGAACTCGCTGCACTAGGAGAGGTCGCGGCCGAGGTTGCAGACAAGCAGGCCACTTTCTAGTGGTTTTGGGTGGTCGAACCCAGGGATGTTCATGCCTGGGCTTGGTCCCTAAGTATCTCCTTCAATAGCACCTGGCATGCCCCGGGCAAGCTAACAACTTCGAAGAATCTGTCCACCCAGCATCCTCCTCGGGCTCCTCCAGCGAAAGAGGGTTCCGAGGAGGCACAAGGCTCCGAAGTGTGCAGACCTTGCCAGCAACCCCGACGTAGCCCTCGTGACGCCAATCGCGCGTAGGGAACCCCAAGTCCACCTCGTCTAGGGAGGCATAGTCGAAGCCACTCCAGCTCCAAAAGCCAGTTCATCGGATGACCTCGACAGTCTCCCTCAAGAAATGGAGGCCCTGGAGAAACCATGAGCTCCCGCAGCACGTGGCCCTCGGCAGCGACCTCAACATCAACCACAAGGTCCGGTACCCCTAGAGGTACATGGGTGCATCCTTCATGGACCAGGGCGTGGCCACAACACCAATGACTACCGAACCCTCACGACCTTCCAGGTAGAATACCTCAGAAGACAAGCAGGATACCTGGCCACAGAGGGAACCAACGAAGGACGGCACAGGGGTCAAAAGCCTGGGGCAAAGTCCGGGGCAAATCCCTGGCCCTCCAACCCTGCTCTGTCGCCACCAACTCCGCCAACGACGATGCAATATCCCAACAACGAGGACTGAGTTGGAGAATGCTGTTGCCAGGCTCCAGACGGATTACCTCCGAAGCCAAGCAATAGCTAAGGGTCGAGGGGGTCGTGGACCACCTCTCCCGACTCGCCTTCGGCTCCACCTTTGACACGTCATCGCTAGGCTTAAGACGGATTACCTCCAGAGCTGGGCAAATGGCTAAGGGCCGAGGGGGTCAAGCACCACCTCTCCTAACTGGCCTTCGGCTCCACCTCAGACATGCCGTCGCCAGGCTCCGGACGGATTACCTCTGGAGTCGAGCAACGGCTAAGGTCCGAGGGGGTCGAGGACGACCTCTCCAGACTAGCATTCAGCTCCACCTCTGACACGCTATCGCCAGGCTCCAGACGGATTACCTATCAATAGTTTACCTAGCTGGTCTCTCTTTTATACAGTAAGATCAAAATATGTTGGAGGCCTCCAACCTTACTTCTAGAAGTTTTTACAACAGATAGCCACTAGGTAGAAATGGTAGACCTAGATTACATCCCTGTTTAGCAGTAAGCATTAGAACTTAAATTACATCTTCATTTGACATGAGTTATGAATAGCCGTCTGACCTAGCTATCTCCTATACCGCAATTAGCTGCTTGTTGCCAACAGTAGGCTGCAAAACATAACTAGTACATAACCATGCAAAAACCCACGTACCGCGGACGCAGCATGCCTAGGTCACCTAGAAGGCAAGACTGTCTAGGTTTCCTGGAAGGTATCGCGTAGTCTCAGTAGACAGCGAGGCCCACACACCTGCAGCTGTGCCTCATGCCTAGGTCACCCAGAGGGCAGATTATGCCAAGGTGTCCTGTAAGGCATTGCATAGCCTCGGTAGTGTCGAAGCCATGCCCCGGAGAATGTCCTGGGAGCCGGAGAATGTTGTCGCAAGGAATCCTCGTTGGACGACATGCCTACACATCGCGGGCACAGCAAGGCTAGGTCACCGTGAAGTCATCAAGCCTAGGTTTCCTGGAAGGTGTTTCATAGCCTCGATAGTGTGTAGATGCCAGCTATCAAGGGACTTCCTTGGTAATGTAGTTGTGGAGCCCCCGAAGGATTTCTTCAGGAGGCGTGACACGCTCACGCACCTATAAGCATTGCTTGCCTAAACCTAAAGTAACTTGAAAAGGTTTCCCGGAGGGTAGGCTTTGCACTGGTAGGCAATGGAGCCCACACACCTGCAACAGCGCAGCATGCCTAGATCACATAAAAGGCAGATTATGCCAAGGTGTCCTGGAAGGCATTGCATAGCCTCAGTAGTGTGGACGCCGCATATCAAGGGATGACCTTGATGTGAGGATGCGGTGCTCTAAGGAATTTTCTCGCAAGGTATCCTCGTTGCACGACATGCTTATATACTAGGAACGCAGCATGCCTAGATCACCGCAAAGGCATCAAGCCTAGGTTTCCTGGATGGTATTGCATAGCTTCGGTCGTGTAAATGCCACGCGCCAAGGCACACCGTTGGTGGACAGTGTTGCGGTGCACCCGGGGTGTTTCCTTGGGAGCACAAAAAGCCTACACACAGCGGGCGTAGCATTCCTCGGTCAACTGCAAGGCAAGATTGGCTAGGTTTACTGGAAGGTATTGCGTAGCTCTGATAATGTGTAGAGCCTTCGGCATTAATACATGCCAAAGAGGGTACAAAACCTCCAGCAAAACGAAGAGACTTACAAAACCTCAAGCCAAAATGGAGAGACCTACAAAACCTCTCACAAAATAGAGAGTCCTACAAAACTTCTGACAAAAATGGAGAGACTTACAAAACCTCCGGCAAAAACGGAGAGACCAACAAAACCTCCGGCAAAAACAGAGAGACCTACAAAAACTTCCGGCAAAAATGGAGAGTCCTACAAAACCTCCGACAAAAAATGAAGAATCTTACAAAACCTCCGACAAAAACAGAGAGACCTACAAAACCTCTGGCAAAAACGGAAAGTCCTACAAAACCTCCGACAAAAATGGAGAGACTTACAAAACCTCCAGCAAAAATGAAGAGACCTACAAAACCTCCAGCAAAAACGAAGAGACCTACAAAACCTCTAGCAAAAATGAAGAGACCTACAAAACCTCCAGCAAAACGGAGAGTCCTACAAAACCTCCAACAAAAACGGAGAGTCTTACAAAACCTCTAGCAAAAACCGACAGACTTGCAAATCCTTCGGCAAAAACGGATAGTCCTGCGAAAGCTCTGGCAAAAATGGAGAGTATTACAAAGCCTCCGGAAAAAATGAAGAGACTTCTGAAAACCTCCGCGAGACGGAGCATCTTATAAAAACCTCCGCCAACAACAGAGAGTCTTACAAAACCTCTGCCAAAATAGAGAGACTTCCAAAACCTCCGCAAGACAGAGAGTCTTACAAAACCTTTGCCAAAATGGAGAAACTCCCAAAACCTCCGCAATTCGAAGAGTCTTACAAAACCTCTGCAGGACGGGGAGTCTTGCAAAAACCTCCGTAGGGCTAAGAGCCTTGCAAAAACCTCCACAAGATGGAGAGTCTTCAAAAACCCCCGCAAGTGGGAATGTCTTCCAAAAACCTTCACCAAGCAGAGAGATTCTTAAAAAACCTATCAGACAAAATCCCCCGGCATCTTGAAGGCAAATGCCTCCGTACCGGAGGGGTGCGAAACCCCCTAGCCCCCAACAGGCACCACAATAGTTATCACGGTAGATATTTATCTTCTGTGTAGGGTAAAAAGTAATTATCGAGGATAAGGCCCAGTAATTCGGCCAGGTCCTAGATATTTGTACATCGTCATAACTTGTAGACTAAGCTATGTATCACCCTATAAATAAGGGGTCGTGGTCATCTGGGCAAGGGAGGTCAAAAGGAGAACGCTCAATACAATACAAAGGGAAACACACAGGACACAGAGGTGCACAAACACAAAGTCACGCGGTGATACTGCCCCCAGACCAATCCATTTTTTCTACTATCAATACATTTGTAGTGTTCCTTCCTTTCAAACTTTGTCTCAAGGCTTGAGTCTCCTCCTTGAAAGAAACTCTCGTCATACTTGCTAGGGCAAGACGATCTCTTGCTCCAACAATGCTCCGTCCGTGGGGACTCGAACACAGAAGTGCTAAATAGATGTAGGAATCCACTAGAAAAACCACCAACGCGCTAGCCGCCATATCCACTGTTGCAACCATGCAATTATATGCGTGGCTGTCTCAGCCATGCACACCGCGTGCACCCTCTAGCCCCATTGCCGTATGGGACGGCATTCCTCTAGCCTTGAATAACCCAGAACCTTGGGTCGGTACAAAAACTCTAGACAGCACAGAGCCCTTCCAGCCTCTGTATGGTGAAGACCTCGCTGCACTAGGAGAGGTCGCGGCCGAGGTTGCAGACAAGTAGGCCACTTTCTAGTGGTTCTGGGTGGTCGAACCCAGGGATGTTCCTGCCTGGGCTTGGTCCCTAAGTATCTCCTTCAATAGCACCTGGGATGCCCCGGGCGAGCTAACAACTTCGGAGAATCTGTCCACCCAGCATCCTCCTCGGGCTCCAGCAAAAGAGGGTTCCGAGGAGGCACAAGGCTCCGAAGTGTGCAGAGCTTGCCAGCACCCCCGACGTAGCCCTCGTGACGCCAATCGCGCGTAGGGAACCCCAAGTCCACCTCGTATAGGGAGGCATAGTCGAAGCCACTGCAGCTCCAAAAGCTAGTTCATCGGATGACCTTGACAGTCTCCCTAAAGGAATGGAGGCCCTGGAGAAACCATGAGCTCCCGGAGCGTGTGGCCCTCGGCAGCGACCTCAACATCAACCACAAGGTTTGGTACCCCTAGAGGCACACGGGTGCATCCTGCATGGACCAGGGCGTGGCCACAACACCAATGACTAACGAACCCTCACGACCTTCTAGGAAGAATACCTTAGAAGACAAGCAGGATACCTGGCCACAGAGGGAACCAACGAAGGATGGCACATGGGTCAAAAGCATGGGGCAAAGTCCGGGATAAATCCCTGGGCCCCCAACCCTGCTCCGTCGCCACCAACTCCGCCAACGACGATGCAATATCCCAACGATGAGGACTGAGTTGGAGAATGCTGTTGCCAGGCTCCAGACGGATTACCTCCGAAGCCAAGCAACAGCTAAGGGTCGAGGGGGTCGTGGACCACCTCTCCCGACTAGCCTTCGGCTCCACCTTCGACACGTCGTCGCCAGGCTTCAGACGGATTACCTCCGGAGCTGGGCAAATGGCTAAGGGTCGAGGGGGTCAAGGACCACCTCTCCTGACTGGCCTTCGGCTCCACCGCAGACATGCCGTCGCCAGGCTCCGGACGGATTACCTCTGGAGTCGAGCAAAGGCAAAGGTCTGAGGGGGTCGAGGATGACCTCTCCAGACTAGCCTTCAGCTCCACCTCTGACACGCTATCGCCAGGCTCCAGACGGATTACCTCTGGAGCCGGGCCACAACTAAGGGCCGAGGGGGTCGAGGACCAACATAATAGAGGCCTTATTCTGGCAAAGGTACGCCCAGTATTACCTATCAATAATTTACCTAGCTGGTCGATCTTTTATACAATAAGATCAAAATATGTTGGAGGCCTCCAACCTTACTGCTAGAAGTTTTTACAACAGATAGCCACTAGGTAGAAATGGTAAACCTAGATTACATCCCTGTTTAGCAGTAAGCATTAGAACATAAAATACATCTTCATTTGACATGAGTTATGAATAGCCGTCTGACCTAGCTATGTCTTATACTGCAATTAGCTGCTTGTTGCCAACAGTAGGCTGCAAAACATAACTAGTACATAACCATGCAAAAACCCACGTACCGCGGACGCAGCATACCTAGGTCACCTGGAAGGCAAGACTGTCTAGGTTTCCTGGAAGGTATCGCGTAGTCTCAGTAGATAGCGAGGCCCACACACCTGCAGCTGTGCCTCATGCCTAGGTCACCCAGAGGGCAGATTATGCCAAGGTGTCCTGTAAGGCATTGCATAGCCTCGGTAGTGTCGAAGCCATGCCCCGGAGAATGTCCTGGGAGGCGGAGATGCGGTGCTCTAA
Organism: Phragmites australis; assembly: GCF_958298935.1. Classification (NCBI taxonomy): domain Eukaryota; kingdom Viridiplantae; phylum Streptophyta; class Magnoliopsida; order Poales; family Poaceae; genus Phragmites; species Phragmites australis. The sequence goes on from NC_084938.1 coordinate 11,292,223, forward strand.
GGAATGTTGTCGCAAGGAATCCTCGTTGGACGACATGCCTACACATCGCGGGCACAGCAAGCCTAGGTCTCCGTGAAGTCATCAAGCCTAGGTTTCCTGGAAGGTGTTTCATAGCCTCGATAGTGTGTAGATGCCAGTTATCATGGGACTTCCTTGGTAATGTAGTTGTGGAGCCCCCGAAGGATTTCTTCAGGAGGCGTGACACGCTCACGCACCTATAAGCATTGCTTGCCTAAACCTAAAGTAACTTGAAAAGGTTTCCCGGAGGGTAGGCTTTGCACTGGTAGGCAGTGGAGCCCACACACCTGCAACAGCGCAGCATGCCTAGGTCACATAAATGGCAGATTATGCCAAGGTGTCCTGGAAGGTATTGCATAGCCTCGGTAGTGTGGACGTCGCATATCAAGGGATGACCTTGATGTGAGGATGCGGTGCTCTGAGGAATTTTCTCGCAAGGTATCCTCGTTGCACGACATGCTTATATACTAGGAACGTAGCATGCCTAGATCACCGCAAAGGCATCAAGCCTAGGTTTCCTGGATGGTATTGTATAGCTTCGGTCGTATAAATGCCACGCGCCAAGGCACACCGTTGGTGGACAGTGTTGCGGTGCACTCGAGGTGTTTCCTTGGGAGCACAAAAATCCTACACACAGCGGGCGTAGCATTCCTCGGTCAACTGCAAGGCAAGATTGGCTAGGTTTACTGGAAGGTATTGCGTAGCTCTGATAATGTGTAGAGCCTTCGGCATTAATACATGCCAAAGGGGGTACAAAACCTCCCGCAAAATGAAGAGACTTAAAAAAACCTCAAGCCAAAATGGAGAGACCTACAAAACCTCTCACAAAACAGAGAGTCTTACAAAACTTCTGACAAAAATGGAGACACTTACAAAACCTCCGGCAAAAACGGAGAGACCTACAAAACCTCCGGCAAAAACAGAGAGACCTAGAAAAACCTCCGGCAAAAATGGAGAGTCCTACAAAACCTCCGACAAAAAATGAAGAATCTTACAAAACCTCCGGCAAAAACAGAGAGACCTACAAAACCTCTGGCAAAAACAGAAAGTCCTACAAAACCTCCGACAAAAATGGAGAGACTTATAAAACCTCCAGCAAAAACGAAGAGACCTACAAAACCTCCAGCAAAATGGAGAGTCCTACAAAACCTCCAACAAAAACGGAGAGTCCTACAAAACCTCTGGCAAAAACCGACAGACTTGCAAATCCTTCGGCAAAAACAGAGAGTCCTGCGAAAGCTATGGCAAAAACGAAGAGTATTACAAAGCCTTCGGAAAAAATGAAGAGACTTCTGAAAACCTCCGTGAGACGGAGCATCTTATAAAAACCCCCACCAACAACAGAGAGTCTTACAAAACCTCTGCCAAAATAGAGAGACTTCCAAAACCTCCGCAAGACAGAGAGTCTTACAAAACCTGTGCCAAAATGGAGAGACTCCCAAAACCTCCGCAATTCGGAGAGTCTTACAAAACCTTTGCAGGACAGGGAGTCTTGCAAAAACCTCCGTAGGGCTGAGAGCCTTGCAAAAACCTCCACAAGATGGAGAGTCTTCAAAAACCCCCGCAAGTGGGAATGTCTTCCAAAAACCTTCACCAGGTAGAGAGGTTCTAAAAAAACCTATCAGACAAAATCCCCTGGCATCTTGAAGGGAAATGCCTCCGTACTGGAGGGGTGCGAAACCCACTAGCCCCCGCCAGGAACAGCCAACAGACCAAAAGGGTATAAATCCCCCTCCCCACAGGAAGAGTATGGCCCACGCGACTCAAACACGTGTCGTAAAAGGTAAAGTCATTACCCTATAGTCTCATCTAAGACACGATTCATACGTTGTTTATGAAGATCATGCTAATATTAAGTAAAATTCCACTCTGCGTGGCACAAGAAATAGTATGGAATCCTCAACTGTTCATTGCAGAGGCAGCAGCTTCTGGCACGCCGTCACCAGGCCCTGGACGGATTACCTCCAGAGCCAGGCCACGGCCAAGGGCCGAGGTGGTTGAGGACCACCTCTCCCATCTATCTTCGACTTCGCCTCCGACACGCCATCGCCAAGCCCTGAACAGATTACCTCTGGAGCTGGGCAGTGGCTAAGGGCCGAGGTGGTCGAGAACCACCTCTCCCATCTAGCCTTCGGCTTCACCTTTGAAACGCCATAGCCAGGCTCCGAACGGATTACCTTCAGAGATGGGAAACGACCAAGGGTCGAGGGGGTTGAGGACCACCTCTCCCGTCTGGCCTTCGGCTTCACCTTTGACATGCCATCGCCAGACTCCAGACAGATTACCACTGGAGCCAGGCAGTGGCTAAGGGCCGAGGGGGTCAAGGACCACCCCTCCCATCTAGCCTTGGGCTTCACCTCTGACACACCATCGCCAGGCTTTGGACGAGTTGCCTTTGGAGCTAGGCAGCGGCTAAGAACCCGAAGGGTAGCAGACCACCTCCGGAGCTTGTCCCCAAAGGTTCTAGATGGACTTCGTTGGGTCAGAAATCTTGAACAAATTTGGAATAAGGCCCTACCAACATTGAACCCGAGGAGTACGTGATGACCGGGAACGACAAGGTCACCACTACTTAGCCCAGCCCTCCTTAGTTACTCTACGTGTCTACCACTACTGGATTCTTGAGGCCACCTCTCCCCAGGAAGGAATGAAGCTGGCTATGATCTATGCGAAGGCTCGCTACCTCGGTCATCCAAAAAATAGCCATCGCCTACGAAGGGGACGAAGAAGAGCGGCACAAAGGCACACAGACATGTGGTCTCCAGCTCAAAGGATCCCCTTACACTTCAGTCCAAAAGAGATAGAATCGCCCCCCAAGGTCCAAACTATATTATTAACAACTCGTGCATCCGGAGGACGCATACAAAGAAGCAATAGTACAAATGCCGCTACAGAGGAGACAGACCCCGAAAGAGCAAACCAGGGGTTGAAAGAGTACAAGGTGGCAAAACACAACTATGGCTCGCGGCAGGGCCATAGTCGAACGGCAAGACAGGGATGTCCACGAAGCACCCTCGAAGGCCGCCTTCGCCTCCTAGGGATCTCAGCAGGGGCCTCGCATGGAGTGGCATATGCACCTCATCTGCGGCCTATCACCATGGAAGCTGATGCAGTAGCCAGCCCCCGCGCTGTCAGAAGATGATGAAGAAATCGAAGGAGCCATCGTCGGGGCTTCCTCCCCCTTCTTCTTGCCTCCTCCCTCACCGCTGAAGCCTACTCCTCTTCGTCTCTCTTCCTCCGCAGGAGATCCCAGCCGATATCCTCATCATCGTTGGAAATATCGATGATCTTGACAGGTGTGGTCTCCTAAATCGGTGGTTGAGCAGGAGTGGTAGGCAGCTGTCCACCCCACAGGAATGGAAGCAGGATGGCCGCCAGTGCCACCGCTGACAGTCGAGACGGCCCAGCCCCAATATATGCAATCGAGATCATTGACATTTCCAATGAAGATGAGGAGGAAGTCGATGCCATATTCAAAGTCAAGGTTGAGTGCTTGCTCATGAGGTAGTGGTAAATCCAGCCGGGTAACCCCAGCTTTATATCCGGGCCAAGCAGCCACGTACGCCCAGGAGACGAAGCGGAACCAACGCGGCATCACTCCATGGCATCCCTCATTAATCTCTAGGGGGGCGTGGCCATATCTTGGTCGTTCCACCGACACATGGCAACATCCCACAGCAACGCATCATTTTCTTGCACGAACGTCCCATCACATTAATGACCTAGACTCCTTTCGCGTATGCCAGGGGCGTGGGCACAAGACCCTAAACAAACCCACGCCCCACACATTATCCAGTCTGAATGCACTAGTGACACATCCCATCCTACCATCCTCAAACAGGCAAACGTGGGGAGTCCCCCAATCCCACACGTAATCCTCCACTCTGACAAACTCAAATGGAAAGAAGACCCATCACCAAAGAAGTCCAAACAATCTAAATCCACCTCGGCATGAACCCCAAAGCGCATCATCTCCCCTGACGCCCCTCTGGCCTCAGGTCCGGATACCTCATACACCAACTTCGATAGGCTCCAGAGCATGCCTCCTCTGCCAATATGTCTTCGGTCTTTGACTATGACGCCGGTCACACCTCCAACCTCAGCATAAACCCCGGGGCATGTCACCACCTCCAATGCACCATCAGCCTTGAGCTTCATCATCAACGCCCATGATTTCCACCGAAAAACTTCTCAAGGATAAGGAATGGCCTTCAGGCATTCTTGTTACTATACTAGGCTAGAGTTGGCATTCCTCTACATCCTCTCACCCCTCTGAACGTCAGGGCCAGAGAATGAGGGGGTATTGTTGGGGGAAAATAAACCAGCCTGAGGGCAATGGTAGAAGATTGCTATCGAAGGTCCCTCCAGACCCTTTGGTCTCTAGACCCTCAGCAGGAGGCCCGACTTGCGGAGACTACGGGCCCCTTTGGGCCACCTCTCCGGTACGTACATGGCCTTCCTAAAACTTAGAGATACAGCAAGCCCCCCGGAGGCTGCGGACCCCTTCGAGCCACCCATCTGATGCCCATGCGGCCTTCTGAAGCCTAAAGATGCAGCCGATCTCCGTAGATAATATTAGGAAAGAAAAGACACCCCTGCATCCGACCTGACGCGAGATGACGGACGATTAATGCTGGTTGAATTAGTGCTTATCCGACACCCCAGTATGATGAAATTCGTCCTGACACCTCCGGCAGAGCACCACCGGGCTACAATTGGCGACCGTCTCACCCCTCTGGGGGCAAGCACCACAATAGTTACCATCGTAGATATTTATTTTCTGTGTAGGGTAAAAAGTATTTATCCAGGATAAGGCCCAATAATTCGACCAGGTCTAGATATTTGTACATCATTATAACTTGTACACTAAACTACGTACCACCCTATAAATAGGGGGTCGTGGTCATCTGGGCAAGAGAGGACACAAGGAGAACGCTCAATACAACACAAAGGACAACACACAGGACACAGAGGTGCACAAAAACAAAGTCACGCGGTGATACTCCCCTAGACCGATCCATTTTTCTACTATTAATACATTTTTAGTGTTCCTTCCTCTGAAACTTCGTCTCCAAGCTTGAGCCTCCACCTTAGAAGAAACTCTCGTCGTACATGCTGGGGCAAGACGATCTCTTGCTCCAACAATAATCACATTGAAAATTAAATTACATAACATGAATGTCACATTGGAATTAAGTTACATAACATGAATGTTACATTGGAAACTAAGTTACATAACATGGCACTATTTGTTCATGTTACATTGGAAACTAAGTTACATAACATGGCACTATTTGCCTTGAACTGTTTTTCCTACACCATCAAGGCACATGTAGGGCATCCTAGATTAATCGAGGGTTGTTCTACAAGTTTAATCTTTTCTAGATCTCTGAAAGGTGGCATGTCATCGAACTGATTGTATTCTTCCTCATCCTCCACATTCTCAACTCCAACAATTCTTTGTTTTCTGGCAACAACTATGTGCTTATTTTCATTCGCAGGGTCGATTATATAAAAAACATATGTGACATGATCAGCAAGTATCCGCGGGTCATCTTTGTGTCGTACAATACTGAGGTTGAAAGTTGTGAACCCGTAGTTGTCCACCACCACACCATTTGGGTGTTTGACCCATTTGCACCGAAAGATAAGGATCTGGAGATTCACTCCTTAGTCCAGTTCCCAGATTTCATCTATGAACCCATAGTAGGTGATCTGTTCCCCTATTTTGTCATGGGCTTCTATTTGAACGCTGTTGTTTTGAGCCGTTCTCTTCTTGTCCTTTGCTTTGGTATAAAATGTGTACCCATTAATGTCATACGCTTACGATGACATAACTAAACTTGATGGGCCACAAGCCAACATTTTCACACACTTTTTACCTACGGATTCACCATTTGGAAGGTTTTGGTTCTTGAACCATATGGTAAAGCGACGCTTGTGCTCTTTCAAGATCCAATCATATGAACGGCCTTGATTTTTTGTGTGAAGCTCATTCAGGTTTTGCTCGATGTACGGTGCCACTATTTGGAGCTGCTACAAGATGGTGAAATGTGCTTCTTCCACTGCTTTGTAATCATGATCGATGAATTTTTCTTTCCTTTGGTCCCTCTCCCAGACAACCTCCCCTCATGTCGAGATATAGGTACACTAATCGATTTAGCATCTTTTATGTAATCGATGCAACACTCAATGACTTCCTCGGTACTGTAGCCCTCAATCATAGAACCCTTTGGGTGAGCATGTTTCCATACATATCCCTTGAGAATACCCATGTACTGCTCAAACGCATACATCTAATGTAAGAATACAGGGCCCAATACAATTATCTCATTCACGATGTGAACCAAGAGGTGTACCATGACATTGAAAAAGGATGGAGGGAAGCACATCTCAAGTTGGCACAGAGTCTCTACCAAGTAACTATGTAGAGTAACCAGTTTTTCAACATCAATCACTTTCTAAGCAATTGCATTAAAGAAGTGACACAACCATGTGATGACCATATTTATGTATCCCGGCTTGATATCCCTAATTGTAATATGGAGCATCTGTATCATCATCACATGAAAATCATGAGACTTCATACTAATTAGCTTCAAATCTTTCATCGAGACTAGTTTCTTGATGTTGGATGAGTAATCAGTCGGGACTCTCACCCCACGTAAGCACTTGCACAATGCCTTTTTCTCCTCAAGTGTCAATGAGTAGCTAGTCGGGAGAAGATAATGTTTCCCATTTGGTTTGTCTTTAGGGTGTCGCTCTGGCTTGATTTTAAAATGCACCAAGTCTTTACGTGACCCGATTCCATCCTTTATCTTGCCCGGTATGTCTAGTAAGAGGCCAATGATGCTATCACATACAATCCTTTCAACGTGCAGGACATCGATGTTGTGGTGAACATCCAAGTCCTTCCAGTAGGGCAAATACTTAAAGGAAATTGGTATCTTCTTCCATGGCATGCCGATCGGTGTCTCACTTTTCTTCCTCTTTTTACCCTTCGATGACTTCCTAAAAACAACCTTGATGCTTTAGACCATTTCAAACACTAGTGCCCCGCTGTGAGGTTTTGGGCCAGTACCTTCCTCGATTGTGTTGTCAAAATGTTTCTTCATCTTGTGATATTTGTGAGTTTTGAGTAAGAACTGTCGGTGTCGTGTGTACACTACCTTCTGTGAGTATGGAAAGTACATAAACACAGTTTCATCCAAGGACACTACACATCCTTGCTTCCCTTTAACCTATCCCAATAGGGGAAAATGGCAGGATAATCACTGATGTTAATGAAAATTATGGCTTTCAGCATGAAGTACTGTCATCAGAACTCATCCCAAACCCGGACCCTATCGTTCCACAGTTTTGTCATATCTTCCATCAAAGTTCCAAAAACACATCTATATTATTGCCAGGTTGTTTTGATCCTTGGAGAAGAATGGACAGCATAAGGTACTTCTACTTCATACATAGCCATGGAGGAAGGATGTAGATGGCCAGCACCACTGGCCAAATGCTACGTAAGGTACTCATATCACCGAAAGGATTCATTCCATTGGTACTCAACGCAAACCTTACATTTCTTGGTTATTCAGCGGAATCTGAATCCATGGCATCAAACTTTCTCCATTGGCTAGCAGCAACGGGGTGTCGAAGCTTAGTTCCATCCTTCTTGCGCTTATCGAAATGTCAATGCATCAGTTCAGAGTCCCTAGGGTTCGAGTACAAACACTGCAAGCGAGAGATCACCAGCAGGTACCACATCACCATGGCAGGACTTCTTCTCTTCTTCTCCATGTTGGAAGAGGTGTCTTCTTCGTTATGACCAACATTACTCTTCTTCTTCTTCACGTTAGCGGAAGCATCTTCGTCCTCACAATCATCATTTCTCATGTACTGAATTGCATTGCACACTGGCCATCTATCCAAGGCTTCGTACTCTTTATGATAGAGGATACAATGGTTCAGACACGCGTGTACTTTTTGCACATCCAATGATAACGGGCAGATAAGCTTCTTCGCCTGATAAGTGGTGGTGGGCAAGGAGTTAGACTTCAGAAGCATGTTTGCCAAGAGACTTAATAGATCCAAGAAACTCTTGTCGGATTGTCCATTGCTGGCCTTCAACCTTAGAAGTTCAAGCACTAAATGCAACACCGTAAACTCCTTATCACAGCCCTTCGATTCCTCATACAAAGGTTCCTTCGATGCCTTCAATAACGCCTCCAAATTATCTAAACCTCTCGTGCCCCTTAAAACATGCGGTTCTACATAGTGCAACATTTCCTCCAGATCGAAATTAGTATCATCATCCATCATAACATCAGTGTCACCTTCGACTCCCTCGTCATCAACATCCACTAGATCAATAACGATGTCGTTGTTTTGTTTGCTTATACATTGTTCGCTGTGATTGGACCAACCTTTGTAATCCTTAAAAAAAACTCTCAAGATCAAATATGATTTGATTATGCTTAATTTGTCCGATAATTTTTGGTTCTTATAGTCAAAACATGGACAGTATATTTCCTTTGTCTTCTTAGTCAAAACGTCCTTCTCGACAGCTTCAATAAAAACAGAGAGTCCTGTGATGTATATTTCTCCATATCTTAGCTCATCGAATATCCATGCTGTGTCTATCTTTAACTTCAACCACAAAATTAGATTAATTAATTAGAAAATCAAAATAAAAAAGATTTTTTAAAAAAAGGAAAATTGGGCTTGTTATGATTATAATATGAGCAATTGATTCTATATTGGCGAAAATTGATGGCTCAAAATAATGTGCATTTATTACTCTCTCTCTCTCTTCCTCTCCCTCTAGATCTAGATCTAGATCTATCCAAAAAAATTCACATTCATGATAAAACCTCCTAAGGCTAAAAACATCAAATTCTAGCTACAATTTTGAAATATAATGCTAGAATCATGTGAATCTACACAATTGAATAAATATTGGCCACAAATTTTAGCTAATTTGATGATCTAAATGGCTAGAACCATGAGCATCTTTAGATCACATCTAAACCCTAATTAAACCTTAAATCTAAATCTAAACTTCAAAAAGATACTAACTAGAGATGATATACTCTTACCTTAGATGACTTCTCGAAGGAATTCAAAAACAAAATCTCCCCCCTCTGTTTTCAAAATCCGCAGCCGCCTTTGAGCTCTCTATCTGAATAGAGCTTCTCGTTAGGAGGCACTGTTTATGGAGAGATCATCACAAGTGGTTCACATAAGGAACCTCATGTGAAAATTAACTTCCACAGATAGCCTACAACTGCACGGGGCCGCAACCTATTACTCAGACGGTTTGTCATATGAACCGCCTGTAGAAATGAAACCTATGTGTCTCAATAGGTGTTACTTTGCTAGTGTGGATGCTGGTATTAGGCACCTATCTCTGAAGGGGCGATGAGCCACCTTCATTACACACAATAATTATTGCACATAGTTGACACTATGAGATGATAACATAATGCTCATTAAGTGTACTTATTGCTAGTGTATTAAGTAAAGGGGTACCCTGACTAAACGGGCTCCACAGGGAACCTAACAACTAGAGCCACGTACTCCCCAAAATTTGGACGATCATGTGACCACAACGACCAATCTAAACACCCGCCTGACCAGTCTCCCTATACCATCACTTACACCTGTAACTAGCTCCACTGGTCGCAGGGCCAGATTTGACACAACCTGTCCAGAGTGCAGTTGCTAATATCTACTCAAGTGTTTTTCTTTCCCCAGGCACCAGCACTAGAGGATGAAGTCATGTATGGTGCAGTTGGGCATTGTCCCATCCTGTGGTATTAAATGTGGGGGCACACGGCAGATGGGACATTTTCAGCAGCCTAACCAGGCAAGTGGACGGGGTTAGCGCCGAAGGGCCCTATCCTGTCCTGTAGCATTAAATATTGTGGGATAGAACTTTGCAGGCCGGCACGATAGCGCACGACGGATGGGATGTTGTCAGTAGCTGTACCAGACAAGTGGATAGGGTCGGCACCAAAGGGCACTATCCCGTCCCGTAGCATTAAATTTTGCGGGAAAGAACTTTGCAGGACCGACATGGCGGCGCACGACGGATGGGACGTCATTAGCAGCCTGACCAGGCAACTGGATGGAGTTGTCACAGAAGGACCTTATCCTGTCCCGTGGCATTAGACGCACGGCAACTAGACGTATAGTGCTCTCAGAGCAAGTGGGTATACTTGGTCCTCCGTAATGAAGGTATGGATTAGATATTAGGATGAGTAAAGGCTTTTCTATTCGGACACATATGTAAATACTCCTTCTCCCTACTATATAAAGGGACGAGAGCCTAGTTCCAAAGCAGAGGCAGGAGACTAGGAAAAAACATCATCTGCAATCCACTGAGATCCTTCATCACATACACAGGATATAGGGCTATTATCCTCTGGGAGACCCGAACCTATATAACTCCTTGTGTCCCTTAGTCCACTGAGCATACACACACCCGTTTACTGAGACACTATCCACGCGCCCACTGTCCAGTATATCTCGGAATCACTGTCAGGAATTTACCCTCGACACTTATCTCTGTAGATTGTAAAATCTATTGATGCCTCTAGCTGTGGGCATTATGTGGAAAGGACCCAATTTCTTAAACTTTGTTAGACTTAAACTGACTCAACGGACAGAAATATGTCGGGCCGAATGCGAATGCAAGGAAGGTAACAAAATTTTAGAGGCTACTCGTGTAAGAAGAAAGAGATAAAAGTCACCAACCTTGACGACAGAAAACAATGGGAGAGAAAAACAAACAAACATATATGAATATTTCAGTAGCCCACTACTCGAGTCCACTGACAAGTACACCTCGTACGTCTGCCGCCCGATGGTATGTACACATTTTCTCCCTCAAGCTCTGAACGAATTTTATTCTTAGATCGAACTAAGTGTTGATGTAGTAGCTTTAAAAAATAAATTTAGTTTCCATAAACTTTTCGGGATGTTGTACTTGTATCATCATGTTTGTTCAGAACTGCTGGAAGCAAGAACAAATTTTCTTTTCATGTTTTCATTTCCAGATTATAAGATCAACGGCCAATAGGATGAGTATGTTTTAGTAATTATAATTAATATAGACATGATCAATGAGACTAATATGGTTTGCAAATATGCAAAGGTTTAGTCTCATGGATGTAGAAGATGGAGCTAGGGTTGTAAGCATCTCAAAGGATTTAACATCAAGGTTAAAGATGAGCTTCATGACGTTGAGAGCGCACTTGTGGAGATAGATTTGTTTTTCTTTGTTCATAGTATAAAGAGGGGTTCAAATTTAGTAGCTTGATCTAATGTATTTATGATAGTTATCTAAGTAGTGATGCACACTAGACTTGACTATTCCTAATAGCCTGGAGGAAGACACAAGATATCAAGGAAGAAAAGTCATAGAAGCTACGATAAAGTTGTGCTAAATTGGACAAAGTTCCTATCGTATTACACTCACCAAATTATCTGATGTGAACATCGGAAGGTTCATTGGAAGTTCTAATGTGCACCGGAAGGTTACAACATAACAAGTTTCTAGAGTGGGATGAAGTGAAGAAGTCCAAATGCTAACAGTCATTGGATGATCCGTTTTTCTCACCGGAAGATGAAAATACACTCATTGGATGTTCCGATGAGCATGTCAGAGGATTCACCAAAAGGTTTATGTAGAGAGATTGCTTGGTCTGGAGTTGGCGAGATACACTCACCGGATGTTTTAGTTATAAAGATCGAAGATCATCGGATGATTCGATGATTTGATAGTAGATTCCAATGGCTAGTTTCAGTTGTACTTACCGGATGTTCCAGTGCTAAAGAAAATTTACTCATCGGCTCATCCGGTGTTCATAATTTTCTAGGCTCAAGAAGCAATGACTAGTTTTAGGAGTTGAGGTTATAAATAGAAACCTCAAACTCGACCATTTGAGTGTGCTAGAGCTCAGGAGCATACACATACACTTGAGAGAAGTTCTTAACACCAAAGTTGAGCACATTGAAGACCACAACAATTAGCACAAGATTAAGGACTTGTTTAGTGCTACTTTAGACTTAGTGTGCACCTAGCTAGGTAATTAGCCTATGGTTGGATCAAGTGAATGATCCACACTTGTTATCTTTTGTGCTTGTCAGTACCTAAATGGATTGGCGGTGTTCTTATCTTTTGAGGCCCTCTGAGAAGGTTGTGGAGCGGCCGCAAGTTTGTGGGCAGGAGTGTCCTAGACCTGAGTGACGAAGCACTACCATAATAAAGACGGCGATGAGCATCTAGGATAGGCCTGGTAAGAGACCAATTTGCAAGTGAAGAGATGCAGTAGGCTGTGAGGGGATCCGGCCAGCGGAGGAACAGATGATGGGGGCGGCTGGCAGCAGACGATGTGAGGCAGCGACTTGGCTGGGCAGAATCGAGTGGCGGCGGCTCCTAGGGTTATTGTTGTGGGCAGCTTCAGTTCGGTCATGGGCTCAATGCCTATTTAAGCAGCGGTGGCCGACCTAGTCGAGTATGACTCAATAGGTTGTTTGTTTATTTAAATCCACCTATCTAAATTTATTGTACTCACTACGAATTCATCCAGTATCCAAACGGAGTGCTTAATAGTCAAACGGATTCATTTGACGAGCTCTATGCATCTGTGGTCTCTAATTGTTCATCTGAGTATAGATCAAAAAGTCAAATTTTTACCCTCTCAGAACTTTGCCTAGTCAACACTTTATTTTCTTGATATTTGGGGTATTATAATTTGTGTAATGATAGGTGAGACACTAAGAGGAAGGGTGAATTTGGATCGCTTAAAACTAAGGTTCAAAACCATAAAATAAACCTATTTCAATTTTTATCTAAATATACTCTAACATCTTGTGTTTTTACTCTACCGAAATAAAGTTTTGCACCATAGAAACTAATCCTACCAACTACACATGATAGTTATAGGAAAGGTAAATACGGAATACTAAGTGTAAGAAATAACTATGGAATGTAAATGACATTGAGAATGTAAACACTCGACATGACAAACTTTTCTGTGGTATCGGTGGATTGTCATCCATCCCTAGTTCACGTTGGAGCCTCTTGCAAGGGCCAAGCACACCGAACGGATAATTTCATGGATAACCGCTATAGCTCTGTAGACTACCATAAAAGTGTGCTTTTGATCCACATGTTTTTCATGGAAACTATCGACTGATTAGATTGGGTGACCTGATTAGTGATTGTTGATTTCAAGTTGCATCAGACTCACTTGCTTGTTTAGTGGGCTTCAGACTAGGATCTGTGGCTTTGGGTCATTACGACTGGTTGAGGCAGCTCGCCCAAACCTAGCGAGAGTGACCCTAAGTAGGGATGATGGTCCAAACCCGTTATATACTCATACCCATGTTAAATAAACGCAACCGTTACAATATCCATACCCATTCATAGTAAAAAAATTTAACCATATCCTATCCAAATAGGTAACGGATACCCAGCAGGTTAGCAAGACCCACTTTAGCAGGCAGCAGCACCATAACAGCACTACAGCAGACAGTTAGCAGCATATGAACCTCACTGGTTGGTCATCGAAAACAAACATATAGCTGGAGTTTTCTGTCAACCTTTTGTATTTCTATGTATTGTGCATACACATACACTTGCAATGACCTGGACCAGAGAAATTGATCGCAAAATTGTTTGGTAGCTCCTGATCCAAATGTTGTAGATACGTTCCAATGCAATAATTCCAATCTGCCTAATTATTCCATCAAGATGCAGACTACATCACTTAGCTCTTGCCGCAGATGCATCCAATGCTCCCTTGTCCCTTTTGCATCCCATGACAAGGTTGCCACCTAGGAACGTATGAACTCGAGACCTTGCAACATTTGTCGCCACACCAAGAACAAAAGAGGATTCCAACAAAAGAGTTCGCAAGCATCTTAAGTAGCAAGCACTATATCCACTAAACCGATCCATGGGCCACGGCCACGTCCAGCAGAGCGTGCCGCTCGTCGGCCTGCTGTACCAGTGCGCCGCCTAGGTGGCGGCCGGTGCCTTCGACCGCGCCAACTTCTACCTCGAGCAGATCACGCAGCTGGCCTCCCTGGACGCACGCTGCAGCGCCTCGCCGCCATCTTCGCAGACGCGCTCGCGCGCAAGCTGACCTCGTGCCGGGACTCTCGCGCGCGCTGCTATCCACGGCCAACTCCCCCGAAGCCACCTCGCCCTGGCCGCACGTCGCCACCTGTTCGACATGCTCCCATTCATGAAGCTCGCATACCTGACCACCAGGCACCAACCACACCATTCTGGAGGCGATGGAGAGGGAGAAATTCGTGCACGTCGTTGACTTCTCCGGCCCAGTCACCAACCCGGTGCAGTGGATCGCACTCTTCCACACCTTCGGCAGCCGCTGCGGGAGCTGCCGCACCTCTGCATCACCGCCGTCCACGACAACAAGGAGTTCCTCGCGAACATGGCTGGCGTGCTCACCAAGGAGGCCGAGGCGGTCGACATCCCGTTCCAGTTCAGTGCCGTAGAGGCGAGGCTCGACGAGCTGAACACGGTTGCGCTCCACAGCCTCCACGTCGGGTCCGGCGAGGCGCTCGCCATCAGCGTAATGGCGGCGTAGCTTCACTGCCTCCTCGCGGCCGACGACGCCAACAAGAGGCACGGGGGCAGCAGCTGCCTGACCCCGCTGCAGATCATCGCGCGGTCCAGCCCAAGCTGCCTCGGCGAGCTGCTGGAGGAGCTGAACACGCGGCTCCAGCTGAGCCCCGACTCGTCGGTCCTCTCGTCGCTCTCGCCGTAGTCCGCGGCCAGGAGGGGAGCGGCGGGCAAAGGGGGAACGACCGCACGGGGAGACGGGGGCACGGGCTGCGGCATTGGGCGACGCGCCGGCCGCCCCAGCGCCCGAGCGGGTCTGCGGTCTGCGGGAGGCCGGGAGCGACGCTGCGCCGCTGCGGTGCGGGCGTGCGGAGGCCGGGCGAGGGAGACTGGGGACTTGGGGAGTGATGAGTTGGGGGCGGCTGGGGCTATGGGCAACGGAGGTAGCCGGTTAGAAGTTGCGTGGGTGGTGGGTCGTTTCGGCCAAACAACGTATGAGGTGGGCTGGTTTCCCCATGTGAGGACCCGGACTCATGGTGAGATTTTTACCTGCTAACAGACTACAGTTAAAACATAATCTATATTTGATTTTTAATAGAGTAATTATATCCGTCAAGTTACGGATAACGTGTATCTATTACCATTTCTATCCCTAAGTCTCGGTGCTTTGTTGGCATGTTATCAGCACTAAGAACGGTCACAGTGTTGGGCCATCCAAATGATTCTTTTGTTTGGACTTACATAATAACTTACATAATATTGTTCTTGTCATAAGGATTTTAAAAAAAACTCACGTTATAATTGACTAGAATTTGAGGGCTCTAACTTCTTTTGTTTAATTAAGTAGCGGCTGTTGGAGAACTTGTACCCTATGGTTTAAGCTTTCCGTATACTAGTAGAATGTGAAATTTTCATAGCAATATTAAGAGTTATGGCATTTGGAAGGTCGCGGACAGTGCTACAGTAATTTTACGTATTTTGTATTTCAGCTGACCGAATTAGGATTCCTCCATATAATCGAAGTCTTGGATTTCCCATAGGATTTGGGTCGGTGTTTTGAAATTTATGAGTTGAGCTAGTTTGTTATTCGTGCAGCGCGGCTCAGGTTCAACAGCGGTTTTAATTTTATAAATTAGTCATGTTTGATGGATGAATCGATAAATTGTTTTAACTGTGAAATGGTAGGAACATTCCTATACAACAATAATATGATAATATGATATCTTACTTTGTTCCATATGGACACAATTTTGGTGAAGAGTGTAGTTCACTACGTTAGAAATTAACAAAGGAGACACGATATTAATGACGTCTGCTTAAGTAAAAATGGATTTCGAAAGTCAATTTTTCTTTTGTATACTTTATTGTGACCATCCCTCGTTGGTTGCCTGCTGATTAAGAACTTGTAAAATTATAAAATAAGGAATTGATGTTCGATCTCGAACCGGACGCTCCTGCCAAAACATTAACTTAGCAAGTCATAATGTTCTATTAGTGATGGATCATATAAACATCCATCACTAATATCACCATAGGCTAGGACCTGTATCAGACCCGTTACTAATGATAGGTCATTAGTGACTGATGAAGAAATCACACTACGTGAAAGTTGCATATGGGTAACGGGTGACAACTGTCATAGGTGATGGGTCTCGCACCCATCACCCTAAATACGTCACTGATGACAAGTCATAAATGAAGGGTAAGAACCCATCATGGGTAAGGATCCATTACCTATGAGATCATAGGTGACGAGTCGTAACCGTAGCCCGTCACTGAAGTGCGTCTCCTATTTGCCAGGGTGAAAAAAAATAAGTGATGGCTTAATAGGTTACCCGCCACTTATATTATAACACAAGTGACGAATATCGTCTTCACCCGTCATTTATGTTGTAACATAAGTGACGGGTGACCTCTTCACCCACTACTTATGTTATCATATCAGTGACTGGTAACAAGATTTCCCATCACTTATATCTTAATATAAGTGACGGGTGAAGAGGTTACCCGTCACTTATGTGTATGTTGTCCTACAGGATTATCATGTTTTCTGGCTGCATCATGGAGTATAGCTAGGATTTGACAGCCGTCTTCTCTCTGCAAACAACAGCAATGCATACAAATCCATATTGATAAACACACTTATATAAGAACTCACTTCATCACAGACTCACAAAGGTTATAAAGTTCAAATCAATTCATTACAGAATCACAAAGGTTACAAAGTTCTAATCAATTAATATTACATAAAACCTCACAACCTAAGGATTCTATACTACAACTCGCCATGTGGGCTGACGACTTTAGATAATATAAACTTAGTGATCCATCGTCGAATCTCCGGGAGTGCACCGTCGTCAAAAAAAACTAAAAAATCCTACATAATTTAACACGTAATCAATGTCATGTTATCATAGAATTAAACTAATTATTGATATTAGTTACGAATAATCTTGAATTGAATTTACATCGGGGGATTTGATATCCTTTTCTCAGAGCATGAGGAGCATGTTCCACGCAACATAGAATCCGCAGGTGTTGTCGGGTGGTTAGTGGTGGCACTGCTTAAAAGAAGATTTCTTATTAGATAACAACAAAGATCATATGGTAATTTATTTGATAGCATTTACCGTGAACCCAGTATTGTGTGTTAGTCTGTGGCCATCTTTTGCATTTTAGGCAAGTTCAGCTCGGAGTTACTTGTCAAAAGCCTTGCATAAAGATGGATTGATTAGAGAATATTTGAATGTTAGAAAAGTTAAATATGTAAACTAAGCTAGAAAAAACTTACGCGTCGAGGAATCCTTTTACAATGATGTAGTCACGTTCTCTAGGTTTGCCTTTTCGTCTTACTGATCTTGATGAATCGAGATGCCATACCAAGTTTCACTTGAGGCAAATGACCAGTAAGACCCAATGGCTACGGGTGTTGAAGGCACCTAACAGATAACCAATCTATTTTGGAATATTGTTGCATTGCCCTGACCATATAGTCCACATCGTAGTCGAGGTGAAATTGGATGATCGAGATTGTAATGGTCTCAGTGTTAAGAAATCTGATAGACTCCTTGTTCTTCTTTGTTTCTTTCATCAAGTGACTACAGATAAGAATATAGTTAGATTCAAGACTTGGTGGCATTAATTAATGAATGTCCAGTTTTAAGAGACTTACAATGTGAAGATCTATAATAACGATACATCCAAGGCATCAAGGTTGAAGAGGCCATATAAGTCATTGAAACCCACAAGGAAGTTGCCATCTTGAGTTAAGAAATGTCGTCATTTATATTGTACGACTATTGATTGAGCATTGGTGTCTCTAGAAGTTTGTATGTAGTAATTATGCAGGTTGACACATGCTTGTCCTGCCCTTGTTAGGTCATCTACCGTCATCAAGGGATTCTCATATTGGAATTTGGTGTTGGCACTAGTCCATGCTACTTCAATGTCCGTGAACTTGTTCACTGATACAATGACCTTCGACCTCTTCGTCAGGTGTTTCTTAGATTCTTTCTTCTTGGCTCTCTTTTCCTTGTTTTTAGGCTCTTTAGGGAGTTGGAATAGGAGCTGGAAGCGAGACTACTGGATGCGTAGGAGAAGGCAGTGAAGCCGGCTTCTCTGAAGGAGGAGAAGGCAATGAAGCTGCCTTCTCTGGAAGTGAGGAGCGCGGTGGTGGTGCACTTGAAGCTCGTCCAGACTGGGATGTACTGGAGACCACGATGTCGCCCCTCTTCAATTGGATCCTTTGATGAAGATCTTCACCTAGAGCTCATTGGGGGAAGCTCCAACACGTGATCAGTGGTATTGCTATGTACCATGTCCACCATAATCACGTATAACCAGCATGTATCGGAACCGCATGTAAGATATGGATGTCTAGATGCACTTGGCCCATTGCAACCTCGATGTAATACCCGCCAGGCCTGACTACAAGGTTGCAAGGTGTAGGCCCTTATGGCAGACCAATTGTATTAGGCTCAATCATGACGGCTACTGGTTGATCAACCTCCTTTGAGGTGCAGCTACTCTTCCATGCAGTTATGGGGCTAGCTTCCTCTGGGATGAAAATCTCTATTCTCTTTGCTGCAAGCTATCTCATGATACTTGTATAAACTTTCTAGGTGATGTCATATGTCAATGCATCGACATCCACTGCACCTGACCTCTTTCTCTTCTTGTACATTTTGAGGTCTTCGGGAAAGCCGTGTTTCCAGCCCTAGAAACTGGATACATCTCGCATTGATCTCGGTGCTCTGGTTTTCCTAGCACTGCTAAGAGAACATCATGTTCCTTGAACCTATTGAAAGAACCTTGGCTAGCTTTGGCTGACTTTTCTTTTACTTTGTCTACAATTGACTGGGTTTCGCTGTTTCTAAATGTGATTTCTCCGCTTTCAGACAACTCAACCCTTGCATGCAAATATCACCGCACTCATCCCGAGAATTGCAACCAATGATTCTCGTGGCATTCTTTGGCTAATTTTTCATCCCATGCCTGTCATTTTTCCCTTTTTATCTCCATGTACCTAATTGCATTGATCCTATGGTTGTCCTTGTTGTTAGCCCAAAACTGCTTTTTCTCCTTACTCTCCTTTTTGAACTACTCTGATTTCTTCATCTGCAAAAAACCATCCCAATATTCCTCTTTTAAGTGCTTGTAGCTCTTGAAGAGCACGACCCCTTTACCCAAAAATCAATTAATAAGCTTGTTCTTAAAGCTTTGGTGAAGTTCCACGATCGCTTTCATTGATGCATTGACCACGGTGATCGTTTGATGCTCACTCATGTTTTCAGGGTACTCCAAATACTCCTTGATGATATTATCGAACAAGTCCATCTTCACTTCATGACTGAGATCATCGAACTTAATCTTTATTGGCACCCTCTCCCTAGCAATGAGCTCTGCGACCCTCTGGAATATGTTTAAGGCCTTTTTATCCATAGGCAGCTTGTCAGCATCGATTCTCATGACGGTAACCTTGTTATCGACCACTTTGTTTGTGACCTTGGTTTTCAAGCTCATGCATAGTGACCAGATGTCTACCTTGAAGAGTGTGCTTCCTCCATCTAGAGAGAAAATAAGAGGAGTTGATATAAATAAAAAATATTTTTCCATTCAAAAAGTATAAAATGCTTGACTCATCTCAATACCTCTTCGACAGGATCGCATTCTTTGCTACTTGCCCGATGACGACTTTCCCTCTCGCATGGAACAAGGCTTGGACTGTTATACTGGCTTTCGTTGCTATCGAAGGAGGAGGGCTGGTGTGGGCTTGGGATCCTATCCGCCCCATCTTATGCCAGAGTGACCTCTAGTATGAACATCCTCTGTGCTTGTGGTTTATTAGGCGTGACAGTCCTCTTCTGTCCTATGATTTCTTAGAGGAAAGAAAAGAAATCAAGGTTAAAAACAATGAAACATGTAACTCTCCCTCAACTATTTCATAGTTGACTAATCACTGCAATGTAACATGTATCCATAACGTATTTAAGGCTATCAAATTTTCTATTACTCATATCAGGAATGACAGCCATAATAATCTTAGCTAATGAGCAAAAGATGAGAAAAGTACTTCTCAAGTTCTCATATGGGCTGTAGAAAGATATCCTTAGCATCAAGGAAGAAATGAAACAAAAGAGTTACTCAAAGGGCATATGTATTCACATTTCTATGGTATTATATTTTCAGCAGTTCATCATTTGCCTGAAAGTATTACATGAGCAGACAAAAAAAATGTACATCAAACAAAGGTATTTCTTTTGCATTCCAGACTCTCAAACATTCACACCTAATATTGTCCAATGCACACCAGAGTGAGAAAAGAATTTTCATGTGGCAAAACTAGTAGAAGCTATCAAGTACAATCGTCACAAACTCTGTATCAAAATCCATCAATTGTTGTTTAGCTTGTCAATCACGTAAACTACTGTACTCTAATTTGATCAAGAAAATCACAAAAAATGGAAAGCAGACAACATGATTTACAAATTAGCTCAAGGGAACCGTTTTCTAATTGTCAGGGAACCGTTTTCTAATCTAATCCCTGCCGTTATCCAATTTAACAATATTCATGTGACCAAACTCCAGTGCCAATTTGATAATAATTGAATTTGTCTGAACAACGTGGAAAGCGAGATCAAATCTCGACAGCATGCACTCAGAAACTTGAAATGAGAGCACATATTATCATAAAAAAATAAAGGGCTCCAGGATATTCATGGACAGAATAAATTTACCTTTTGATTTTCATAGTATAACCAACATCTGATGAATCGTTGAAAATTAACGAGTTTCGGGGGTCTCAACCGCTCGATGCATATGCTCCTAGCAAAGCATCCTCAATTTACTTTTTGATTTTCATAGGATAACCAACATCTGATGAATCGTTGGAAATTAACGAGTTTCGGGGGTCTCAACCGCTCGATGCATATGCTCCTAGCAAAGCATCCTCAATTCCTAGACGCCGGAATAAACTAACCAAACAGCACGACTCATGTGCTTCACCTAGCAATTACACATGATATCCACCAATTGCCAGCTTCACAGATCACACATGCAGCACCTAAGTCCATATCAAAATTGATAAAGAAAACAACAAAAATTGAAAAGCAGACAATACCATCTTGCACCTTATGCTCCTCTAGTTTCTAGAGCTACGTTGGGAAAGGAGGAGGCCGGGGCGCGCACCTCGTGGGGAAGGAGGAGGTCGGGGCGGCGCAAAGGAGACGAGGAGGCTGGGCGGCGCGTCGGGGATAAGGAGGAAGCACGGCTGCATGTCAGGGAGCTCGGATCTGGGGAGGAAGAGATCAGGGTGCGCAAAGGAGGCCGGGGCACGTGTCGGGGACGAGGAGGCTCGGGTGCGTCCACAAGGCAGATCCGGGGCGGAGTAGACCGGGGCGCATCGGTGAGGACAATGTGGAGGCCAGGGCGCATCAGGAAAGGTGGATCCAGGGCAAAGGAGACCGAGGCGGAGGTGAACCCTAGCCCAAGCGGGTGTTGCGGGCGAGCGGGCTAGGACTTAGGCGAAATGACATGGAGGAGGGTGGGATTGAGCCTATATATACATGTAAGTAATAGGTGACAGGTTAAGTGTAACACTTATCACCTACAATAACCACTCGTCACTTATAATAAATCAAACGTGACGGGTTAAGTGTATCACCCGTCACTTATAATAAATCATAAATGATTATGAATAGTATAACTCATCACTTTTTATTTATAAAAGGTGATGGATGAAAAGTATCACCCATTACCTTTTACTTATGATCCGTCACCTATAACTTTGACAGAAATCTTTCAGATTCAAATTCATAAATTGTTATGTGAAATTTTACACTTAATTCAAATTCAAAACCATCTAACTTGTTATATGTAAGCAAACGCTTAACAATACAAATTTGGCATTTAATATTACAAGTTCAAATAACTTGAAACCTAAAATACAAATTTCACATTAATAATACAAATTTGATAATAATATTATGAATTCAAATAACTTGGAACCTAAAATTCAAATTTGACATTAATATTACAAATTCAAATAACTTAAAATCTAAAATTCAAATATGACATTAATATTAAAC
This sequence comes from Phragmites australis, assembly GCF_958298935.1. Taxonomy (NCBI): domain Eukaryota; kingdom Viridiplantae; phylum Streptophyta; class Magnoliopsida; order Poales; family Poaceae; genus Phragmites; species Phragmites australis. The sequence continues at coordinate 11,314,417 of NC_084938.1, forward strand.
ATTTAATATATACATATTCAAATTTGACATTCATATTACAAATTTGAAACTCAAATTCAAATTCACCATTTTTGTGCTTTCTTGACATGGATCCCTTCGTTATGGTCGAAGCGCAGGTATGAAGTTTTCTCGGTCGGTGAAAGCTGTGGCACGATTATAGTAGCAAAAGAGGGGATTTCATCGAATTGATTGAACTCCTCCTCATTAACGACATTTGCAACTCCGACGATGTGTCTTTTCCCAGTGAGAACCACAAGCATTTTTTTTTTGTTATATCAGTCACATTAAAGACTCGGCGAACATCTTTAGCGAGTACGAAGAGTTTAGACTTGTATCCAACATGTTTGAGATCAACGCTAGTGAATCCACACTTGTCATTAGTGACACCCTTTGCCCCATGTACCCAATAACACCGAAACAGGGCTACCTTGAATCCTAAGTAGTTCAGCTCCTAGATCTCCTCTATTTGACCATAATATGTGTCCCTCTGCATGTCGTTGTCATAAACATCTATACAGACACAACTATTCTGGTATATACTCTTCTCATATTGGGCAATTGTGTGAAATGTGTATTTATTTATATCATACACTTGATCTCTCATAATTCTGTATATAAGGCTCGATGCCAGTTTTTTTATCAGAGCAGTTGCAGGAGTACTCGATTGTCTAATTTGATTTCGGAACCAAGTCGTGAACCTTCGCATATGCTGCCTTGCAACCCAAGCGTCGGTCTACCCCGAATGCTCTTTAAGTAGCATCTGCTTGTGCTCATCGACATATGGGCACACTTCACAAATTTGTTGCAACATGAGAAAATGAGCTTAGTCATATGCTTTCGGATAAGGAGTTATTTCTCTCTTCCCAAGAACCCCTCATGGCGAGACTTAGGCACACCAATTGGGTCATTTAAGTCAATGTGATCAATAGACCACTCTAATACCTCCTCCGTCGTGAAACCCTGTATGATGCATCCATCAGGAAGGCTTGATTCCTTACATACGACTTGAGAACGCACATATATCTCTCATATGGAAACATGTGATACAGGAACACAGGACCAAGATAGTGTATCTCCTTCACAAGGTGAGCAGTGAGATGTACCCTGATATCAAAAAAGGATGGTGGGAAATACACCTTAAGAATACATAGAGTCTCAAAGTATCTTTTTTAGCTCCTCCAACGACTCTAGATCAAGCACCTTTTGTTTAATTGTATTGAAGAAAAAGCACAGGCTCAGGATAGCCTCACGAACCTTAATTGGGAGGATGTTCCTAATAGCTACTGCAAGCAGTGACGTCATCATTACATGGCAATCATGGGACTTTATCATGGTGAAATTTATTTTTAGCTCTTTCACCAAAACAAGTCTTGCGATGTTGGACGAGTAACCGGAGAAAACTTTCACATTGTGCAAGAACTCGCAGAATTCTTTTTTCTCCTTCTTAGAGAGAGTGATAGCTGCTGGGATAGGTGTTTTCCTTTGTCTGTATCATATGAATGGAGCTTCGGCCTTAAGTCCATTTCTTCAAGGTTAGCTTGTGCGTTCTCATGATCTTTTCCTTTTCCCTTTATTTGGAGCAATGTACTGATCAGACTCTCGCAGACTATCGATTGAGTAGCAAACATCTAATTTTTTTCAATAGTCTAGAATAGTATTGATTTCTTGTTCCACATTTCTTTTTGTTCATCATCCTTGGATGATAGTTTTTGCTTGCCAATGACAACATTGATATTCTTAACCTGATTGTGGATATCTTCTCCGCTGAAATACCTTAGAGGTAACATTTTCTCTCTTGTGCCATTGAACTGCTTGTCCATGTTTTGGTATGGGTGCTTTCTAGGAAGGAAACATAGATGCCGCATGTACACTATATTCTTTGAGTTGTTCAACCTCAAACTGCATGTGTTATCTAAGCATTGGAGGCAAACTTCACTTTTTCTTTTGCTCTGACATGACAAGTTATGAAGTACTAGCAGATTATTGATGGTGATGAACAACATAGCGTGCAAGGTTAATTACTCTTACTTGTACTGATTCCAAATCTTGACGATTTTTTACTAGAGTTTATTAAGATCATCAACTAAAGGCCTAAGATACACATCGATATCGTTGCCAGGTTATTTTGGTCCTAATAGAATGTATTTTCGCTTGTTACAAAGCTAGGGTAGAAGGTTGTAGATCGACAATACAATAAGCCAGGTGATATGTGAGGTACTCATGTTACCGAATGAATTTATGTCATTTGTGCTCGTAGCTAACCTGATATTTCTCAATTCTTTAGTGGACCAACCAAATGTGGAATCAATGATTCGCCACTATGCAGAGTCCGCCGGGTGCCGTATCATTGCGTCATTCTTATGACCCTCCTTATGCCAACACACCAATTGTGCCTCCTTTCTATTGGCAAACAATTCAGATGAGGAATTACAGAAAAATACCACACCACCTTCCTAGGAGGAAAATAAGATAAAATCCTATTTACATGCATATATTTTTTATCTCTAGTCCTAAAGGACACATTATATTCTTCCCACAATAGATACCCTCAGGCACTAAGTTTCCTTCCAGTAGCATATCCCTTAGTAGATCCAGTAGTACATCAAAACTCTTGTCAGTCAAACCATGGGTTGCCTTCAGCTTTAGAAGATTCAAGTCCCCAAATAGCTATGTGTACTTATCTTTACAATTAGGATAAAAGGGGCATCTTGTAATCTCGTATAAATTCTTAGAATTTAGCAAACTCATCACTATTATACTCATCGTGCCGCTCGATATCCCACACCATCTAGTCCACATTCTCCACAAAATTCTCGAGATCATTATTATTGAAATCTAATATGTCATCGTCCCTGAGATCATGATCCATATCACCGGGTGTAAGTCCTTGATCCACACTGTCGGCATGAAGGCTCCGATCCATCTCTCCCTTCGTTAAGGCCTTTCTCGCAATGTTTGTTCCAACATGTGTAGTTTCTCTTTAAATCCACGCATGATCAAGTATGCATGGACATTGTCTGGTTTCAAAAACTTCTTATTCTTCCTGCCACCGTGACATGGACAATACATTATTGTTTTACCATGATCTTTCATATCCGCCAAAGAATCACTCATGAAATTATTCACCCCGCTCAGGTACTCCGGACAAGTCCAGGTCCCAATGTACATCCAACTTCTGTCCACTATCTACAATGTAAAAACATTCATTCTTCATTAACAATTACCTTAATTGGGTGATTAAGCATGCAATTAAAAATTCTACATAATTACACTAGATTTATAGCATGAAACAGTAGATCAGGCAAATTTAGTATCAAATCTGACATAAATATAACTCACTTGTACTAAAAGTTTGGATAAAGATGTAAAATGGTCGATTACAATTCAAAGTACAAAAATCAAGATTAAATAGGGGTTAGAGGAGGAGGAAAGAAGGAGATATAAACCTACAAAGACCTAGAAACAATTTAAACTTCAAATCAATAAGATATTGGAGAGTTTCTCGTAAAACCAAACAAAATCGCTAGATCTACTTGCACGTAGTACTATTAAGTCTATTCTACGCATACAGTAGCTAGCCAGCTCTTATAATAGAGCCAAGTCATCGGTGATGAGTTAGAATATAACCTATTACCTATATTAATCATAAGTGACGGTTCGTAATATGATCCGTTATTTATGACTGCTACAAGAAGAACCGTCACATATACCAGTCATAAGTGACGGATCGTAACATGACCTGTCACTTATGGCTGGTGCAGCGAGACCTGTCACTTATAACTAGGTAATAAGTAATGGGTATAATTATGGCCCGTCACCAATATGATATGTGACGGATAATATTATGACCTGTTATCAGTGACACGTCAATGTCCAGTTCTAACATAAGACAATAAGTGACAAATCGTATAATAAACTATCACTAAATTGTGTGTCATTTGTCTGTTTTCATATAGTGTCACCTGTCACTAATAACAATAGTGATGGATCACTTGACGAGCCAACACTAATAATAATATTATTAATGACAAGTAGTAACTATATCAATCATTAGTGATAGTGATAAAAACATCCACCATTAATATATAAATCATTATTAAAATGTGTTAAAAAACACTAATGTACCGACAGCCAGCTGAACCCTCATTTCCTCTGCCTCGCACCAGCTGCAAGCTGCAGCCATTTCAGCACGTCTCTCACTTCTCTCCTTCAAATCCCTACCAAGGTCCAAGATTCACCTAGATTGTAATACATCATTGGAAACCTTAGATCCTTAGCTATCCACCCATAGCCATGGTAAGTGCATGCACCAAGGTTTGCTATGGTTCTTAACACAATTTCCCTTAGCTGCTCTCTATTTGGACAGCACGGAGCTGGTATCGTTTTCACCTTGTTTCTGCAACTTGGATCCATCTGTAAGGTCCTGCTTGTTTTTTATTGTAAAAGTTAGATTGTAGTTACAATCTGCAAGTTGAAATAAATAGTTAAATTGTAAAAACTAGATTATGATTCTAATCTGTAAGCTAAAACAAACAGCTGGATTGTTACAATCTAACTTTTAGATTGTAACAATCTAGCAATCCGTCTTACACCAACTTTATAATCCACAATATAGCTTTTACATCCAGCTTTTTACAATGCACAATCTACAAATTACTTTTTACAATGTCCAGCTGAAACAAACATACGCTAACCTTGGAGAGGAGTAGTATTAGCTTCTCCATATCCTTAGCTTCCATCAATCCAATCAGTATTCACATGCATGAAGATTTGTGATAAGGGACGGCCTGATCTTGTGATGACAATGAACGATGAAAAACACCGATAACCAGAGGGAAGCAATACGATATGAAATTGAAGTAGTCTTGTGTCGAGCACAAGACCACAACAGTAGCAATCACATCACAATCCTAACTGAAGAATCAATCCACACAACCAGCATGTAGGCAGAAGCAAGAATTGAGCGACCACAACAGATCAATCCCAGCAATTTTGGAGAAATTGAAAGAACAACGGAAGAGAACTCTCAAGTTCTAACCCTAACTGTAACACTCTGGCAAATAGATTCAATCTCAAAAAAATAATCATGTAGTTGCCTTACAAGATCCATTCTCCATGACTTTATATGACCGGGTCGACTAAAACTCATGTAACAAACCGACTCCCTGATCTGGAGTTGCACGTAATCTAGATGGCCTGGTTGACATGTGGGTCCTGTGAATTATTGAATCCACATGCCTTCTTTCCTTCCATGCGAAGCATGCAAAATTCCTGGGCGCCGTCCAGACGTGTTCGAGGATTTCTTGATCTGCTGGCACATCATTTGCAAATAGGAAACCAAATCCTTGCCGAGCTGGTACATGCATGCAGTCAAAAAAATCCGGACTCCATTTAATTTTCCAGAAATTATCTCCTCGCATGCTGGAACCTTGATTCTCGTTTGGAGTTATTTCTTGATCACACTCCAATACATGCATGCGCTCTTCCTGGACTTTTATTACTTCACGTACATGCGACCTACACATACACATATACACGACATTAGGCAGCACCGATATTCTACTATTAAAAACTATAAAGCTTATGTGAAGAATTCACCTGGTCATTGCAAGAATCTGTGGTAGGTGCTATTGTACATAAATTAGACGAGCTCAAATATGTAGTAGCTAGGATATCCTCATCAATTTGGGTGACTTATAATCCATTTTCATCACCCTTCTTCACTGAAATTTCTGCAGCAAGAACTCGTCCCATTTATTCTTGTTGTTGCTGTGACATTTCCCTTGCTCAAGATTAAGGGATTTCTTGGAGTCCTTCACTGATAGCAAGATGGTAAGGAGGAGCTTCTGCAAGTACAGAAAGATCGAGGAGTCTCGAGCAGCAGCCACAAAAGAAGTAAGGACCAACGCCGAGCATATAGATGGAGCAAGTCGCTGAACACGTGTTCTTCATCTTCATGAGTTCTTCCTTTGAGGGCAGCACTTGCTTTGGTGAGGCTCTCATCCTCTTCATGTCTCTTCTAATTTCCATTCAATTAAGTGAGAAATCCATAGTAAAACATCTAGTCCCAAACTGTGTTAGAAGGCGGTTTGGGACTTAATTGCTAAAACTTGTAAAATCCATAGGGAACTTAATAAAAACGCAAGTGAGATGAACCCAACTCTCAAAACTATTTTATGTGACCCGCTACACAGGAAAAACATTGGTCAGTATGTTAGGCATACCATGAATATTTTTGTTCATCCACTTGCACTGTTATTAAAGCACCCAAAACAGCAAGCTATTCTTTTGGACAGACCTGCCCTAAAATGCTTATACCGTGAGCATTTGAACTCCACATTTAGTAATTCTTACTACTCAGTTTACTATATATGCACCAATTTTCATGTATTTTGGAGTATTTTTCGTAACATTTCATTCATGCTCATTGCAATGCAATCATTTTATTTTGTAGAGAACAAAGAGCTAGAGAGCAATGTGGTTGTGACTGAGGATGAACATGTGGTGTTGTTTGAATGTGAAGCACATGAGATACAAGGCAAGCAACAATGCATTCTTCACCCTATTTTGGATGATGAGTTTGATGGTTAACTCTGACTATGGCTACTATGTATATGCATTAGATGGGCATTAGTTGATGTTTTGTTGAGAGCTCCTATTGGATGCATTTACCATTTCTTGTTTTATTGATCTACCTTATGCTGATCCATAAATGGTTTGGGTAAGTGTCTTATGGCTTCATCGTGAAATTTCTTAACCATGCTATAGGTTTTTCAGTAGAAGTCGAGCGATGGATGGTCACCATCGTTCGTGAGCAATAGGATGTCACTTTTTATTGTGGTCATGATCGGTTGTGATCTTTGGATATGAAGGATGAATTGTGGATGCAAGACTTGAGTGGGTGTTAGGTGGTAGCCCTGCTCGAGTTAATTAATGACCGCCCGTTGATTATCATTGTCCTAAGCACTTTTCATACTTTCACATATTAAATAAATATATAAATGAGTCAACTATCTTATGTTGTTATGACATGCATTTGACTCGTGGCCTTGTGATGTATCATGAGGGCCTAGGGGTATTCGTCGGGGACTAGGTGCACCTAGGGGCTCCCGACAGGAACTAGGTAGCCTCAACATCTATAGGGACATGCTCAAATGGTCGACAACAAATTTGAGAAAGGTTGTCATGGGGGCTAAGAGGGTGGACTCATGTCATGTAAGTAAAGTTGTACCCCTACAAGATGTAAGATCTATTTGAATAGTTGTGCTCTCGATTATGAGCATGCTTTGGTACATTGACATTCATCATAGAGTCATATGTTGATCTCGTGGTGTGTGCTCACAACGAGATGAAGTTATGTAGTTTGTGGAAAAATGGATGAGAAGTTGAACAATGTTACATGTTACCTTTTTGTTAGGATTATGGTGGTTAATGTGTTGCCCATAAGGTCATTTTTGCTTATGCTTTATGTTGGGTAATGGGTAGGCTACGATAGTGCAAAACAAAATTTTATACCATATTCAACCAGGAAACCATGCGAGTAGAGGATCATAGATCATTACCACTTGACGCACAGTGCAATAGAAGAAGAGTTAGAGTAGGCAAATTCAACGTCGTGCACGTCGAAGTAGAGGAAGCAACTCTAATAAGCTCCCCTGACAAACCCTTCCTTGGGTGGAACGTCAAACGTCGGTGTGCTAGCACCACACGTACGACTAGGTTTTTGAATGGTCGAGTGGAGAGGGTGCGGCTAGGGTTTCAGAGTGGCTCAACCATATGCGCCCCTCCCCACACCTCTCTTTGTATCGATCCTACGATGGGCTCCTATGTTGGAACCCCGTTAGGACTTTAGTCCCTCACGGATCACAATCCGATCAAACTCTCTTACTTATCCAATCCGCGTGTTCCAACCCATTAAGTCTATGACCCATTAAGTTCATGTACAAATGGCTACGACTCGGAAACCCCTTTCTGAACCAAAATCAATAGTGGTTCCTAGCAGGGCTTAAAGACTCCCAAATATAAATAAAGATCATGTTGGCTGAACCTTGAAACACATGCACCAATCCCTTGGCCTCATGATACGAGCCAAGCTCAAGGCGAGAAATATGACATCCTTGTGATAGCTCGACCATTCACTCAATCTTGTAGTGGATTACTCAACTCATGATTAACTCTTTAATCACATTGGCATTGTCATGCATATTCTAATCCAACCACATTAAGGGGGCCAAAGATATATCTCTCGTTATATAGGAGGGGCAAATTTCACCTTGATTGTTCACACCCCACGACGTGTTTCATGTCAAACCTAAAAGCTACCTTTATGACTACCCAGTTACGGAGTAGCGTTTGATAGCCTCTAAGTATGTCAGTACATATTATGGGAATAAATTACGATCTCAGGTCTAAGGATCAAGTAGGAACATCATTTGAGATTACAAATGATGTCACATCATATAACAATCTCAACAATATCTCAAGGTGGATCTATCTAACACCATGTTCTCTAACATATGTCCGCATTATTGATTTGATATCTCTATACTTATTATCAGTGAAGTATAATCATCAATCAATAATGTGCTAGTCTATAAATCATTATTGTCCTCCATAATGATATAAGACTAGGGATTATTTAGAATAACATCACAAAAAAAGAAAGAGTTCCACAAATAAGTCACATACATGGTAATCAATGTAAATGATAATTATCCAAGGAACCGAATAACACATTATTAAAAAGTACATAAACATATTTGTGATACAATCATCTCTACGATTGCCTCTAGTGCATATCAAAAATAATCTCCCACTTGCACTATATTCAATCATATAAGTATCGAATACCCATATCTCTCATGTGCGCCTCGTGCTTGGGCTGCAGGAGTCGCTTTGTCAATGAATCAGCAATATTCAAATCCGTGAGTACCTTGCATATCTTTACATCACCTTTATCTATAATCTCTCAGATGAGGTGATAGCACCCAACTTAAAAATAAATTTTATGATAAATAAAACCTCCTTTGCAGCTTCAGAAGCTATGATGTACTCGACCTCCATCGTGGAATCAGCAATCATTTCTTGTTTAGAACTGGATGGTGGCTAGTGTAAAACTACCATATCTAGATACCCAAGGGTTCTCCTAGATTCTCGGGGTATATCTCTATCCCTGGGAAGATAATCTCTAGATGCATGAAAATTGTCCGTAGATATCTAGGATATCTCGTAAACATGGAAATTTATCTCCAAAAATAATAAGGAACGACTCCATGAGTCATATGATGACTCTCTATATAAATAAAGTTAGGAGACCTTACAGAAGACGAGCCGATTGAAGTCTTTACAAGTCTATTGAAGCCATTCAAGCCCATAGGAGCTCTGAACCCTTGAGCCTTCTATAATTTAGATACATATTATCATCTCTTCCCGACTACTCACAAGGGGATCTTCCGACTAGGTTAGATCTATTTAGGCTAGCCAAGCACCCCCTTGTAAATAATCCTTAAGATTAATACAAGACCAATAGGACGTAGAGCTATTATCCTAAGGGATGCATGAGCATGTATACAATCTTGTGTGTCTTGTGTGATTCATCTACTGGAAGCATCCCCTACTATTTCTACAAGTTTGTAAGATCGGCGGCTCATCAATCATCAACAACTAGCGTCGTTTGTGGGGATCATGACAGATGGTGTTGAAACTTCTACACACAACATATCGTCAACTTCACCCAAACCTGCACTGAGGACCAGCTTATCGAAAGAGGGGTTTTACGACAACTTCACCCCCTCGACCAACAACGAGTCAGTGATTGATCAGGTTGACCTCGATGAAGATCTAACTAGTGAAGACTCCAGCAACACGGTAATTCATTTTATGGATCAGTGTGCCAAGGATTACAGCATCGATTTCAAACCACTCGGTTGCTAAGACGATCATGAGAGCAACATTCGCCACAAGTCAGGAACCTCCCTCGCGGCTTCTGACAATATGGATTGTCGAGATACCGATCTGGAGAACTCCTCCGATGGCAAATCCATGATGGATATAGACTCCTCCTTTAGTGGAGGTTACCCCTAAGAAGTCTTTGACATTGGTGACAAGGATGCCAGTCTAGTCGATCATGATGACAACGATCCTACAAACATGTGGGTCCCTGTTGCTCTAGCTGCGGGAGACAACGGCCAGCCTCTGCTAGTGAGAATTCCTCAGATCCCAAATCCTAATGGAGTCTGGGATCTAACGTCTCCTGACCATCAACAGGGGGCTCAGGGCTATAGATCCGTAATGGCGCAGAGACTCCTTGTATAGGGGCCCTCATGCGACCCCCTATTGTAGATATGATTACCCTCGACGACAAGGGATGGATCAACTCTATGGCTAATATGGCAAAGGAAGCTATCATCCTAGTCAAAAACTATCATCTAGCCATCACCGCAGATAGCTCTAATGGAGGGAAGTCGTGTGTTGACCATTCCCATGGTGACTCAGATTCAGAAAGACACAATCCCCGGAACAAGATGGTCCGGTAAGATAACCGAGCACCTAGCCATGGCAGGACCTCAACTATCAAAGACCATCCCATCAATGATATGCATGAGGTTATTGATCGGTGAAGATGCTCGAAAACCCATGAGGAGGAATCAACTACACCTTAGTGGTCTAACCGGAGGACGTCCCAATGCCGCTCGAGTAGAAGCCGAGGCAGATCTTTGACAACCGTGGGTAGAACATCTGTGGCTACCCAGATCGAGCAAGGCACCATCAACAGGTGCCAAGACTTCTCTCTAGAACTGTGGTGGGTGAACTGGCTGGCTCGATTCCACCCTGGGTCAATCGAGAAGTACAACAGGAATATGAATCCCATTGAGTTCCTCTAGATCTACACTACGGTCATCCAAGCGGCTGGTGGTGATGAGAAGGTAATAGCAAATTACCTCCCCATGGCCCTTGATGGGGCAGCCATGACCTGATTGACCAACCTACCTCCAGGGACAATCTACTCATAGGAACAACTCTGTGATATATTCCAAGCCAACTTCTAGGGTACATACATTCACCCCGACATGAAGATCACTTTTGTTGCTAGCAGACGGAGAAGGAACCCTTGCACGAGTTTGTATGCACTTCAGCAACACCCAGAATACCATCCCTAAGATAAACGACTATCACATCATTCGAGCGTTGGGACGTTGCAAGCAAACAAGGACATGGAAGTGTTGAACCTCTCAGCCCTAGCTTGGTTTTCAAACATGCCACAGAGTCCCACAATCATATCATGAACATTTGTATTCTCATATTACTTTTGAAGCTCAAAGGACATTATGGCAAGTATGAGATAGCTAACATCAAGTGGATTATTGGTATGCTTCTAATAAGCCCTCCGATCAATCGCAAATGCATTATCAGCTAGTTCATCAGGATAGGGAACCTCTAGAACATATTCCTTTTTTCTCTCGTTTGAGAATAATTCTCATATTATGATACCAATCAATAAAGTTTATTCTAGAAAGCTTTTCTTTCTCAAGAATTGGTTGCAAGTTAAAACTGAAATTGGTATTAGCAGTAGGTGACATGATCTACAATAGAAAATAAAGATGCAAAGTTTAGCACTATGTTCATGTGAATCTTCCATTAAACAATTTAATAAAAGACACTCCCACTATAAACTTTAAAATTGTTTCCCTTTAATGACATACAACGGGTCAAGATCCATATTCAGCTAAGTTCTAGTAAGCTTTGGCATCACTACTAGAAACCTAATGACTTAGGTAAGCAACACTTTACAAATCATATAATACAAGATTCTTTTTTGTTGGGTGGTGTCTCATGCCTCGGCGCCCAACTCTATGCCCCCAAAGCCCGAAACTATTTTGATAGCTTTATTAAGTAAACCAAATAATATGCATGTGAATGTTTGATATCCACCCTATCTGGTTATGATAAATTATGACACCATGGTTTGGCAGACCTACAAAATAATTATCAGAACATTTGTAGGTGCAGCTATTGGAAGGGCACCAATTACTCCTAATTTTTTTGAGGGAAGCTATTCTATCATGTAAACGCATCCATCTCATAGAAAACATGAATACAATAGCATGACAAGAACTTTGATAAACATCATATAACTGTACTATACTATGTCCCCTTTTACATGGTAATCTCCATCACCATGATCCCTGTCCTTCGGGTCATCATGCTTCAAGTCTCCATGATCATATACTGTACTAATACACCTAATAGCTAGTGTTGCATTAAATGATAATATGTGTAAACGATTTCTAAACCGTCGATCTTACGAACTTGTAGATGGAGTAAGGGGTTGACGATGGGTAGTACAAAACTACTGTATCTGGATACCCTAGGGTTTTCCTACATTCTCGAGGTATATCTCTATTTTTGGGAAGGGAATCCTTACATGCATCAAAATTGCCCACAGATACCCAGGATATCTAATAAATAGGGAAGTTTATCTCCAAGAATAAGAAGGAAGGACTCCAGAGGTAGTACAATGCCCCTATATATACGGAGCCAAGAGACCCTGTGGATGACCAGTTCATACATGCCCATTGAAGTTATTCTAGATTGTAGGAGCTCTGAACTCTCAAACCTTCTGTAAGTTAGATCTATATTAGCAATTGTTTTCACTACTCGCAAGGGAGCCCTTCTACTAGGTTTAGATCCATCTAGGCTAGCCAAGTACCCCCTTGTAAGAAGTCCTAGAGATTAATACAAGACCAACAGGGCGTAGGGCTATTATCCTAAGGGAGGTTTGAACCTGTATAAAATCTTGTGTGTAATGTGTGATTCATCTACTGGAAACATCCTAATGAGGACATCACTCCTTCGGGTACGGGTAACACTACTCTTGAATATATACAAGGACCAATTACAAGAGTACATACACAAAAATTAAATTTGGACTCAGAAGCTCAAGGTGATATGGGAGAAGCATCACAAGCTCACCTGAACATTAGGCCAAGTCTACTCGGGCTTCAAGTCGAGCTCAAGTTGGACTCCATATTCGGTTCAGAGTCTGAGGACAGCACGTCAATAAAACAAGCATAACTTTAGCATACATAGTCCAATTGAGGCATTCTTGGACTTACTAGAAAGCTTATGACAAGCCTTCCCAATGGATCTAGTCTCACCCTTAAATTCCTTGTAGATTAATCAGAGTCAATGAAATAAGGTGTTGTGTCACCATTATGGGTCGTGTCAGGTTTTGAAAGCGTGTCGGGGTCAGAGTCCAAGTTGTGTACCCCTCTCCCTATTGCTACACAACTCTAGGTCGACCTTCTCACATCCCCCCTATATATATAGTAGTCATCATAGTTTGGGCTTGCATTTTGCTTAGATTATTCTATTTTAGCCAATTTCACTGTAACCAACGAAACGCAAAAAAAATTTCTTGGTCTATATCATTTTGTAGAACCTCAACTCGAGTTCATCATTTGTAATTAGCAATATTCAGATTATATCTACCTTATTCTTGCTTGTGTTCATGATTCTGTTGCAGGAAAAACCTTCTTGGCGAGGTCAACCACGTTCGGCAACATGGCACTATTTTCTTTGAACTGTTTTTCCTACACCATCAAGACGCATGTAAGGCATCATAGATCTATCGAGGGTTTCTTCTACAAGTTCAATCTTTTCTAGATCTCCGAAAGGAGGCACGTTGTTGAACTGATTGTATTCTTTATCATCCTCAACATTCTCAACTCTGAAAATTCTTTATTTTCTGTCAACAACTATGTGCTTCTTTTTATTCATGGGGTCATTTATATAGAAAACATATGCGACGTGATCAGCAAGTACCCACGGGCCATCTTTCTGGCTTACAATGCTAAGGTCGATAGTTCTAAACTCATAGTTATCCACCACCACACCATTTGGGTGTTTGACCCATTTGCACCGAAAGACAGGGATCTTCAGACTCACTCCATAGTTGACTTCTCAGATTTCATCTATGAACCCATAGTAGGTGATCTTTTCCCATGTTGTGTCATAGGCTTCTATCCGAACGCGTTGCTTTGGTTCGTGCTCTTCTTGTCCTTTGCTTTGGTATAAAAAATGTGTACCCATTAATGTCATATGCTTAACATGAAGTAACTAAACTTAATGGGCCACAAGTCAATATTTTCATATTTTTTTTATTTATGGATTCACCATCTTAAAAGGTTTTGGTTCTTGAACCATGTGATGAAGCGATGCTTGTGCTCTTTCAAAATCTAATCATATGAGCGGCCTTGATTTTCTGTGAAAAACTCATTCAGGTGTTGCTCGACATACGGTACCACTATCTGGAGCTGCTGCAAGATGGTGAAATGTGCTTCTTCTACTGCTTTGCAAGCATGATCGATAAATCTTTTCTTTCCTTTGGTCTCTCTCCTAGAGAACCTCCTCTCATGTCAAGATATAGGTACACCAATCGATTTAGCATCTTTTATATAATCGATGCAATACTCAACGACTTCCTCGGTACTATAGCCCTCGATCATGGAACCCTTTGAGTGAGCACGATTCCATACATAGCCCTCGAGAATGCTCATGTACCGCTCAAATACATACATCTGATGTAAGAATACAGGGCCCATTGCAATTATCTCATTCACGATGTGAACAAAGAGGTGTACCATGACATCAAAAAAAGATGAAGGGAAGCACATCTCAAGTTGGCACAGAGTCTCTACCAAGTAACTATATAGAGCACTCAGTTTTTCAGCATCGATCACCTTCTGAGCGTCGATCACCTTCTGATCACCCTAATTAAGCCTTAAATCTAAATCTAAGCATCAAAAAGATGCTAGCTAGGGATGAGATATCCTTACCTTATTGCTCCTCTAAGGAATTCAAAAACAAAACCTTCCCCCTCTGTTTTTAAAATCTGTGACCCCCTTTGAGCTCTGCTATTTTCAGACAGTGAGCTCTCTATCTGAATGGAGCTCTTCGCTGCAAGGTACTGTTTATGGAGAGATTATCACAGGTGGTTCACATAACGAACCGCCTATGAAAAATTTCCATATACAGTTCCTTATGTGGACCGCCTATAATAAGGGACTTTATTTTTACATGCGGTTCATATAAAGAACTGCTAGTAAAAATTCTCATTTCTATAGGCGGTTCACATAAGAAACCGTATGAAGAAATGGAGTTATTACCAAAGGCGTTTCACATAAAGAATTATCCGTGGAAATAAATTTTCATAGGTGGTCTACGACCGCACAGGATCATAGCCTACTATTTAGGTGATTTGTTGTATAAACTTCTTGTAGAAATGAAATCTAAGTATCTTAAAAAATAGCTTTTGTGGTAGTGGAGATAGGATGTAGCCAACGTGATCCTCCTTTTTAATTCTGGATTTCCCTTCCTTGGAGATAATAACTTCATGTAGTTGGCCTGGTTCCGTTTCTCATGTGGCCTAGTGGAGTTGTACTCGAATTGGACTTAGTTGTGGCGTGGAAGAAACTAGAGCAGGGCGTGCGACCGAATGGCAGCTTCTGGACTGCTAGATATGGCTAGGGTGGGTAGTGACTTTGTGTAGTCAACCATCATACCGAAAGTGAAGCAGGGTTCCTGATTGACTTGTACAAATTTTATTTGCCTTCATTCCTAAACAATAGAAAATTATAGCATTTACTTTAGGAACTAACCGTGCAACGGCAGAAAACAATCCTAATTATACGACCCGTGGAAGCAACCGAAGAAGAACTCTTGACTAGTGTCTGCACGCTAGTAGATTTGCTTACTTCGGATGCATATGATACTATCAAAGGTGCTACTTAATATGCCCTACTCGAGGAGGGGACAACAAACTGTGTAGTGGAAAGTGGGACTGTTTTAACTTGCCCCAGCGTCAATCGTGGTGTAGACGTGCTTCCAAAATTGTTCCTTTGCCTCTACTGTCATCCCTGCAATTCCTTTTCTGCCAAACATGCAAGTTCAAACAATCTAGGAACACTATCGTAATATTTGTAATCAACTATATCCTGAATTTCATATCTTAACCTCCTATAAAAGTGTGCCAAAGCAGCCTCTTTGTCCTCAACAATATCACAACGCAACATATTAATTTATAGCTCGCGATAATATTCTTCTACTGACATATTGTCTTGGTTTAGATGCTGCAATTTCTTACCCAAGTTATGTCTAAAAGATGATGGAACAAATTTATTGTGTATAACAACCTTTAAAGCATCACATGTCGTAGGCACTAACATATTGTTGCATACCCTATTTCACCAAATGATAGCAAAGTCTTTAAACTTGCTGGTGGCTTGTATAACACTATACACTTTAGGAACTAAGTGAGCATTAAATTTTTGTTCATTTAGATATATTTTAGCATCATAAGGACCCGAAAAAGATGGTATGGTAAATTTACCTTTAGCATAAGGATCATCATTAATAGTGCATCGGTTCCGTTGTTGTGCATCAAAGACATCGTGGTTGCGCATCTAATTATCATCGACAGTATCATGTTCATGGGCTACACCATAAGGATCCACACGTCCATTCAGTAGCTGATTGGCTAACCTATTAAAACATATATTGAGCATTACAATACTATCATTGAGTTGTTACAACGTAATATTTTTTTCCACGAGCTTCTTATTAATCATCATTAATAGCATGACAGTGT
Source organism: Phragmites australis (assembly GCF_958298935.1). Lineage (NCBI taxonomy): Eukaryota > Viridiplantae > Streptophyta > Magnoliopsida > Poales > Poaceae > Phragmites > Phragmites australis. The sequence continues at coordinate 11,331,065 of NC_084938.1, forward strand.
TTAGCCAACACCTTTGTAAGCTCTTCCCTCAAAACACACCTTTGTACATCCAATGCTTCACCTGTCATAGTTAGTAGGAGATAAAAGAAAACACAAATACATTATCCCTATTATCCCTATCACTACCATGGTGAAACGCCTTACCAAGTTTTTGTGAATTTCTTACCAAATTGTAGCATGTGGCACGATCGGAGAATGTGGGATGTGTGACTGCAGCGGAGGTGAATGCGAGGATCCAGACCTGAGGACTAAAAGTATGTGAAGCTTGGATAAGCACAATATACGATAGCAAGGATTATAAAATATCATAATCAGATTAGGAAATCTGAATAAATATCTAAAGTACTTATCATGGTTGATGGCCTAAACGTGTCACTTGACCTAGCACAAATATCTAAAAGTTGCCATCAAGCACAAAGGACCAAAGATGCAAAACAATTCTGAATTTTCTTTTGTTTTCTCTTTTTTTCTGCTGCTTTTCCTTTTTCTGAATTTTCCGTTTCTTTTTTATTTACTTTTTTTTGCACTTTTTGCTTGTTCTCTTCTTTCTGTTTTAGAATTGCAGCAAAACAGTGTATTACAACTCAGATATCAAAGCGAACACAATCTGCCAAACTATCCACAGCTGCACGTTTTAAGAAGAGATAAATTAGGATATTTAAAATTAATTTGTCTTAACAATTTTATAAAATAAATCTATATTATTTTTTTATCTAAATGTATTTTAGGTTCATCTAGTGTGTCTATTCTACCTTCATGTTTATAATCATTTCTTAAGGGGTGATCTTACCGAGCATTTAACTTAGAGTTACCTTCTTGATATCACTGTTATTGTAGATAATTGATACTATCAACTTGTACTTTACAAGAAAATTTTGAAATATTCTTCTCACCATCTGATCATCTCTAATTGGTATCAAACCTAGCTTATTAATCTTATTGATAAGAATATTCAAACGTGAGTATATATCATTAGCACTTATATTGGCAAATTGTTTGATGCTATTGAGTTTAGAGACTAGTGTATGATATTTCTCATTGCACGTATGTTTTGTGTCTTCATGTATTTCAATGAGATTAGTCCAAATATCATGTGTGTTAGTGAGAGAATAAACATAATTAAAAATATCTATGCATAGAGACGATAAAAGGATACTCTTTGCTATATTATCATGTTGCCCCTCTTTGTTTGTGATGTGAGGTCTCATCACTTTCTCGATAACTCTCCATACATCTAAATATTTAGCTTTAAGAAAATAAGTTATTAGAATTTTTCAACAGAGAAAATTAGTGTCGTCAAAGTGTGGAGCGCTATGTGTATCCATCCCAACCCTAGACATTATAACTCTAGGTGGTTAAAACTTATCAAGAGCATAAGACTCTGATACCAATTATATGGATCAGTGACGTTCTAAAATGGGGTGAATTAGGACAGTTAAAACTAATCAGTTCCAAATACTTTATAAGATAAGCCTATATCAATTTTTATCTAAATATGATTTAGATTCATCTAATGTGTCTACTCTACCGTTGAAAGATTTGTAACCTATAGCAAATCCTAACAAACTACTCTATGAAAGAAAATATGCAATGATAGATTGCAAGAAGTAAATGCAAAAATGTAAAGATGGTAGAGAGAGCAAACTCGCATAAGGGATTTTTATCTCGTTGTATCGATGGCATAAACGTCACCCCTAGTCCACGTTGAAGCTCCACCAAGGATATGCTCCTAGTTGCCAAGACTCTTCCAGTCACGGCTCTTAAGCCACCAAGCCGCAAAGGAAGGTCTCACATCAAGCATCTCTTTCGGTCACTTTCCGCCATCTTCACTTTAGAGCTTGAGCCATCAAGGCAAGGGTCTTCGTATCCCTGTACAAGCTTCTTACCGCCGCTCCACACCAAATCAGAGGGTCAACAAGCTTGAGCCACTAAGGCTCAAGGTGCCGACGAGTCACCAAGACTCTAAGGTGTCGACGTACCACTTGGTACAAGCTAGGATCACTCCTTGATCCCCTCTCTAGGCAGTAACACCTAGACACAACTCTCTTTAGACCTATTAGCACTAATCACTATCAAATCATGTGCTTAATTGCCTTGGATGATCACTTTAGGAACTTTAGTGGCTTAGATGTCTTTTCAAGTGTATGTGAGCTTCTCTGGACTCCAGCCTCTTCAAATAATCGAGTATGTAGTATTTATAGCCTCAAATCGATCAACTAGTCGTTGCCCCAATGGCTCATAGAAACTATGAACACCGAATGATCCGATGTCAACAGAGGTACAAGAACCAGACCATCCAATGTGTATATTCTCAAAAACTAACTGTTTGAACTCTACTTAGAACCATCTGTGAACACCGAACATTCCAGTCTGTTCTTCACATCATTGCAAGACCATCCGGCGTGTTATCTTGAGTCTGACCGAGCCACTGAAATCTTCTATGCAAGAATTGCTCCGGTGTGTTAAAATTTTGAGCGCCGGACCATCCGATATTATGATCTTCAATCTTCAACACTTAGAACTTTCTCTGGAACAAATGCTCTGGCGCATACCGATGTGTACAACTCAGTGTGCCAGATCTTCCGAAGAGTTTAGCTCCTTCTACCCTGATGCAAAATGCTCTGGTGTTACTCGGTGCTGAGCACTGGACCATCTGGTGAGGTATTTCTCATCCTCTATCAAAAATAATCTGGTGTGTACATCCTGGGCATTACCGAATCTTCTGATGAGTGTAATATTTTCTGATCCCTCTGACAAAAATACTCTGGCGTGTACAAATAACCTAGCGTTGGATCTTTCAGTGTAGTCAGTTTTTCTAGAACTCCTCTAATTCACCTAGTCTTTGTTTTGGCTACATTGGTTTCTTCATATATTGTATCCATGAGAGCTACTAAAGCATATACTTGACAAACATATTAGTAATATTAATTATACTATTATTAATCACTAAAATCATAGTACATATCCTTATGGGATCATATTTGCTACTACTGGTGGTGGGTTGCGGTGGAAAGGTGTGTTATGAATTAGCAATGGGATTACTTGCGGTGGTGGAGGACAGACTGCAGTCGTGATTAGATTACCACGAGTGGGTAGGTATCCTTGGAGCACGGCTAGCAGTAGTGTGGATGGGGTGGCCGAGTCGATCACGATTGTGTTGGGCGCAAACTGGGCAGTGAACGTGATTAATTAGGCCTAGAGGGGCTTATGCGTGAGGGATAAGGCAAGTGGAGGAACTACGTTATCTGGTGGGATGCTGGCAGGATCTCGCGTGTGGATTTTTTCAAGAAAACAAAGATCATTTCCTTCCTCTCTCTCGATGGAACAAACCAGGAAACCAAAACTGCTATCAGCGCACTCCAAATATTATCTGCAATTGTTGCAGCACATCAACTCACCAGAATCTACAATCACGATTTGACCAGCAACAAGACTAATTCAACAATAGGAACTGAAAACAAAAATTATAAAGGCACAAAGTGTTTGTGGGACAGCAAAGAAGAACGGCGATGAACAAATATTTTTGTGGGTAATTTTTGGACTCTAGGATAATAGTAAAATTAATCTAATGAGAGGGGATATAATGTTACCTATCAGACAATTGAGACTCTGATATCACGTGATGAGAACAATGGCCCAATCTTCATATAGGTTCGATTGATTTTGTTGTGAAAATGCTAATGCTTTGAGGTTTTCGGTCCGCAGATCGTCACTCGCAATTCAGTACACCTGTACGCCTATCGTTATCAACCACGCTCGCACACAATAGAACATACCATAAGGGTTACTTATACCTATAAGCTATCAAAGGAACTTAAAAAATAAGCTATGAACACAATCTAAATTACTAATAAAAATAAAGTCCTCAAAGGTGGGGTTACTTCACCCAATGAAACAGCGAAAACTATCTTGATAGTATTAATCTAAGGAACACCTAAACTGTTTTATGCTATGCACTAACTATTTATAGGGAATAATAAAGAAAAGGTTATGGCTAAACTAGGGCCGGCCAGAGGAAAAACCGAGGTTGGTTCATTATTCGCACACAGGAAACCTCTGTGGGTCAGTCCATAATGTGGCGCAGCACATGGATTTTCATCAAATAAAATAACAGCTTGGAGATAGGATGCAGCCGACAGGATCCTTCTTTTTAATTCTAGATTTTCCTTCCTTTCATATAATAACTTGATGTAGTTGGCCTGGTTGCGTTTCTCACATGGCCTGACAGAGGACACTGCTAATTAGTGCATGTGAGTCCAGAATAAAGGAGGTTTTCTTCGGCCGCTATGTGTAACGAGAGTTCTCCGTTTAGGTTAGAAGCGACTAGAATGTGGGGAAGAAAGATACTTCTTTAGACTTTTGAATGTATTATCAGCCTTTTCAGATCATTCAAATTTATTATGTTGGTGCAGTAATTTGAATAAGGGAAGCCCCGGTCTCCAAATCAAGATATGAAGTGACTAAGAGGTGTCATGCACCCAATTAGTTTTTGAACTTCTCGTACTGACATAGGGATTGCATTTTCTCAATGGTTTTGATCTTGTTGGGATTAACTTCTATTGCCCGGTATGACACCAGGTACCCAAGTAGCTTTCTTGCATTGACTCCGAACGCAAACTTCTTTGGGTTCAGCATGACTCGGTGCTTGCATAGTTTGTTGAAGATCTCTTGCAGGTCAAAGATAAGATGTTCCTTCTTTTTTGTCTTGATGACAAACAAGATCATCAACATAGGCATTGACATTTCGGCCAATCTGGTCGTGAAGAGTTATATGCATGCCTTGTTGATAAGTTGTGCCAGCATTCTTCAATCTGAAGGGCATTTTTACATAATAGAATAATTTGAAGGGAGTTATAAAGGAGGTTTTCTCCTCTTCCTCAGGATGCATACTGATCTGGTGATAATCAGAGTAGACATCGAGAAGACTTAGGTAGCGCACCTGGAGGTGGAGTTGACTATCTGATCTATTACTAGTAGTGCATTGTTATCTATTCATACCTCATACGACCCCCAAAACCGATTGATCTCATCAACCCATGCATAAACTGATACATCAACATAAACCGATCACAAAACAGCAATAGATCCAATATACTACAACTGCATATCAACTATATGCGTTCGATCCAGATTAAAAAATACACATGATAGCTCTAATACCACTGTTGGATAATGGGTAGGCTATGATAGCACAAAACAAAAAACATTACCATGTTCAACCAGGAAACTATGCGAGTAGAGAGTCATATATCACTACCACTTGACGTGAAGTGCAATGGAAGAAGAGTTGGAGTAGGCTAATCCAACATCATGCTCATCAAATTAGAGAAAGCAACACAAATAAGCTCCTCGACAAGCTTTGACAAGTTCCCCAACAAGTGCTTCCTAGTCAGGGTTGATCAGCAGACGAACCAGTAGCAACTTCGCGTGGTCTTGTCGTCAAGCTGATCGGCATCACAATAGCAGCAGCACCTCTACGATATCCACACGTCCTGAGGTGGAACATCGAATGCCAGTGTGCTAGCTCCACACATATGACTAGGGTTCAAGAGGTCGAGTGGAGAGGGCGCGGCTAGGATTTAAAAGTGGCTCAACCGTACGCGCCCCTCCCCATGCCCTCCTTATATAGATACTATGATGGGCTTCCATGTTGGAATTTTATTAGGACTCTAGTCCCTCACGGATCACAATCCGATCAAACCCTCTTATAGATCCAATCCGTGTGTCTTGTTCCAACTAATTAAGTGTGTGCCCATTAGATTCATGTACAAATGGCTATAACTTAGAAACCCTTCTCCGAACTAAAATCAGCAGTGGTCCCTATAAAGGCTTTTTGACTCCTGAATATATATACAAATCATATCAGGTTGAACCTTGATACACATGCACCAATCCCTTTACCTCACGATACTAGTTAAGCTCAAGGCGAGACACTTGTCAACCTTGTGATAGCTCAACCGTTCACTCATTCTTGTAGTGAATTACTCAACTCGTGATTAACTCTTTAATCACATTGGTATGGCTATGCATTTTCTAATCCAACCACATTGAAGGGCCAGATATATCTCTCCCTTTATATCGGAGAGGCAAATTCCATCTTAATCGCTCGCACACCATGACATATTTCATGGCAAACTCAAAAACTACCTTTATGACTAACTAGTTACGGAGTAGTGTTTGGCAGCCCCAAAGTATGTTATTACACATTCTGAGAATCAATGATGATCTTAGGTCTAAGGATCATACAGGTACACTATTTGAGATTATAACTTATAGCACATCATATAATAATCTCAACAGTATCTCAAGATGAGTCTCTCCAACACCATGCTAAGTTGATTTGGTATCTCTATATCTATGATCTGTTAAACATGATCGACAACCAATATATGTGCTAGTCTGTAAATCATTATTGTCTCACATAATGATATAAGACTATGGATCATTTAGAATAACATCACAATAAAACAAGATCTTCACAAACAAATCACATGCTTGCTAATCAATATAAATGAAAATTATCCAAGGAACTGAATAACACATTATTCAAATATACATAAATATAGACGTGATATAATCATCTCTATGATTGCCTCTAGAGCATATACCAATACTTTTTACATCTAGTCATTATCTTGCTAATCCATACCAAATGCATTCTTTTTGGTGTCGGAAATATATGTATGTGTAAAACTTGCGAGTACCTTCATACTCACCTTGCTAAGTTGATTGTTTTGCAGGTGAAAGTGTAGGTATTGGTTGCTGGTACCCCGTCGGGAGAAGCGAGGTGCTAGCTATGTTACTAGTAACCTGGCTGGTTGTCTTGTGGGTAATTGGCACCCGGCCTTTAGTTTTCTTTTGCGATACTTCCGCTGCAAGTTCTATATATGATTAAGTGTTAGGCGACAAACTTATCATGTAATATGATCATCTAGCATTTGTTTAATTAGAATGAGAGCTTATGAACTTGTCATATGTGTAGCTGTCAAGTTTAATTTTAGATTCTAGCACTTAATGATGTGAACTTGTAATAATCAAGACTTGTAAATTAAGTTGAAATTTGATCTCTATTATATCTTCATGTTGTAAAACTGATATACGCATTGATCTTGGGACTTGTCTTGAGGCGCCTACCAGGGATTGCCAGAGTTACCTTCATTTGAATTGAGAGGTGGTTGATGTGGTTCTCATTTAGATGTCCTTTATCATTCGTCTTGCCCAAGGGGTGAGAGTATGTTAGACCTTATCTAGTGGACAGGCAGCCCACTCGATTAAACCAAATGTAATAACTTGGTTAGTTCTCACACTCTGGCTGCCTTAAGTTGCTCTAGCTAGCCTAACATAGTAAGTCACGTCGGCACCTTGCTCTCTCAGCACAGGCCTCTCTCCCATATCTTCTGCACGGACTCCATTTTAGGATCGATCGCTGCCAGGCGCTAGCCACCGCCACACTAACTGGGCGTTCAATTTGACGGCCCCACCCCGATCCTACCTACCGGTGGCCATCCGCCACCCCCGCTTGCAGCATCTCTGCCGCCTCACCGACCCAGCCACCTCCCGTCGCCACCATCGGGCAGGGACTTCCACCCATGGCCTTCCCTTTAAGCCAAAGGCCACCGAACCTGAACCGTAACCCGAACCGGGGGCATGACAGTGTGCGGCGTTGCTAGAGTTGAGGACGGCAGCTCGTCGGGAGTTTTCTGGTGGCGTTGCTCGAATTCGTCGGTCCTGGGGGTAGAGAGAGAGAGTGTGTAGACGTGCTCTTTAGAGAAGAGAGACAGGAAGCATGGGATGAGAATCCAACGAACTGAATCAATGTCTTTTCACTTTTTCATTGACTTTTCTGTTCTTTGCACCTCTGTTTTTATTTTCAAAATTGCGCTCAGCCTGCCCAGCCTAACAGGCGCTTGCAGGTAGTTTGCACAAAAATAAGTACGGTAAAGAATTCAAACCGAATCTGCTGGATCAGGCAACCACAAGGTTCATCGAACCACAACCATTTTTCACTCGCTTAGCTTCAGACCCTGTCGTAATGAACGCCCTGACCCCCAAAATGTATGCCAATTTGCCAAATGCATGTCGTAATGAACCACAAATGCATGTTTCCTCTATTTGTTTTCCCACAAAACAGAATTCCATAACAGTTAACAAGACGTCCCTATAATACTTGAGGCCACGCTAGATTCTCTCTCAAATATAGCATGCTGTTTTGGTGAGAGGAAACGAGCCACACGGACGAGGGCTTCAACGCACGGCATGCTCGTCACCAGAACCGCGGAGGAGACAGAAAATTCTCGGCGGCCGACCGGCCAGACTCTGACGAGCTCATTCCGATGGCGAAAACTGGCGGTACAGAACTTTATGGATTTCATAATTGTGTTTCTCGCGTTACAAATACTGTTGCAAAATTTATTTCAGGAGAAACATTTTCCAAGCAAAAATTTAATCAGTAACTCAATCCAGTTACAATTCTACGAATTTCACGTGCATTTTGTTCCAGAATAAGACGGTTTGTAAGCTTGACGTTACCACGAACAAATCAACATTCGCAGGCGAGGCCCAGGAAGAGGTGAACGACGACCCGATCGAGGAGGTCCGGAACACGGTGCAAATCTCCGACGACCCGTCGGAGCCGTGCCTGACGTTCCGGATATGGGTTCTCGGGATGTCCTCTTGCGTGATTGTCGCACCCGGTTTTAACGGATAAAATCAAGTGCAGCTTATGTGTGCCTAGAAAGTTTAACACACATAAGAACATCATAGGTGAAGTAGCAAAAGCAATACTTTAACTAAATAAACGTTTACTTCTTACAAATAAAAGACTTCACCTAAGTAACCTCAAAATTATCCTAAACGACAGCATCTAAACGACGGTAGCGGGACGAAAACATTGGCGACCAACACTCCACAGGCACCGACTGGAAGACACGCTCCTTAGAACACCAGGTCGTCATCTTGAAAATCCTCAAAGTCTTCCACTGAGCAGCATATGTTTTTGTAAGAGAAAACAAGGGTGAGCACATAAAGTACTCAGCAAGTATGGGAAAATAATGACATGCAGGCTTATATCAAGAATAGGCTAACACATGATAATATTTGCGTAAATGTGAGTAATGAAAACACATTTAGACTCAAAAGCATTAATCAAGTATTAAATGAATGTAACCCAAAAAATCCATCATCTAGCATACAAGGTTACCCACCCTGCATATCATAACCGTCTAGTACTCCTTGTACTATGACCAAAACCACACCAGCTGGTACTCCCTGTACCAGAACCAAAACCATCCACCCTCTAATCATGTGAGGATCTAAGTCTCTCATGTCCGTGAGCACGGCTGTTATAATAGTTTTACACTCTGCAGAGGTTGTCTAGCTTTCCCCACGAGTCAGTAAATTCCATGTTACCGTGTTTGCAAGACACTTAACACACGCCAGTGGTGTGCCGCCAAGAATCACTGTATGACACTTTTCACTAACCAGAGACTAATCCAGTATGTGTCTGCCCACTAGGTTTCACCGCCAAATTTTACGCAAGTAAAGCTCCTACCCAGAAGCCCCCTTTTGTGCTGACCCAATGCACATTGGACAGACTCTAATCAGTATGTCACGCCTTACCTATATCAGCCTCGCGGTTGATACGTTACTTCTTGGGTTATTGCTCCACGAACCGGTCCTTACTTAGGTTAGTTAGCAAACACTAAACCAACATTATAACCATGATAACCATCAAAACTATTTTGCTCAAGACCTAAGGTTCCATATTGCTAGACCATTAACACATTAATCATCATTATTGCATATGTTCATTAGTCAAGATTATGACACTTCCCAATATGTCGGAGGGTGAACTCCTGTCGCAGGGATCCCGAGAGACCCCTTTTTAGAGATTCGGCCGGGGGGATGATCCTGGAAAAGCTTGTTTGGGAAATAAGCGGGAACGGAAACAAATGCGATGGCTGGCGGGAGATGATTGCCCTAATGCGAGAAAAAATGGGTGCACCGGGGTTTAGACATGTTCGGGCCGCACGGAGGCGTAACACCCTACTCCTGTGTGAGCGCTATATTTATCCTTGAAGGGAATTCTTCAAGGATGTATCTGGTTCTAAGGGGAGAGCCGTTTACAAAGAGCTTGAGGCTCTCGTGTTCTAGCTTGGCTTGAGCTGGTTCGAGCGTCTGCGTCCTCTTCTTCACACACTTTCGGTTCCTTCGGTCTTGTTCGTCGGGGGGTCCTCTCCTTTTTTAGTGTTCTCCATCCTTTCCTTTTATAGGCGCGCCGACCTCAACATATCCTGAATGGGAAAGAGGGGATGCGAATGCCAAGGTGCTACGGAGAAAGGCGTAATCATTTCATCTTGACGAAGTGACAGGGGCGGTGGAGAAATGCGGTGCGCATCCGACCACCCGCCACTGTGGAAGCCCTCGGGCGCCATAAAGGGGGCCCGCCGGGCAGCCTCAGAGGTGTCCGGTGCGCCCACCCTGTCTTGTTCTTCCGCCATGGCAGGGTGGCAGACGGAGCGCTTCGATCTTGGCAACGTTATCCCGAGGCACCCGGATGAAACGGGACGGGACCCGTGCATTTAATGGACCCACGCCCCCCCCTGCCAGTGCATGGCAGGGTCTGACACTGGGGCGTGGGCAGCTGAGAATGTCAGGATGTCAGGCCGCGCGTGCCTATTAAATGCGGCATTGGGCCTTTGACTGGATGACACCCTGACGACGGGACCCTTCGGGTCGTCGAATGATCTTGCGCGAACCTTCGGGGAACCGAGTCCTCGGGGGCTGCCACGTGCAGCCCCGAGCACTCTCTCCCGAGCACTTCGGTGGAACCTTCGGGGAACCGAGTCCTCGGGGGCTGCCACGTGCAGCCCCGAGCACTCTCTCCCGAGCACTTGGTGGGACCTTCGGGGAACCGAGTCCTCGGGGGCTGCCACGTGCAGCCCCGAGCACTCTCTCCCGAGCACTCCGGTGGGACCTTCGGGGCACCGAGTCCTCGGGGGCTGCCACGTGCAGCCCCGAGCACTCTCTCCCGAGCACTCCGGTGGGACCTTCGGGGCACCGAGTCCTCAGGGGCTGCCACGTGCAGCCCCGAGCACTCTCTCCCGAGCACTTCCTTCCCGGTATTTGGGCTCTGCGGATCATCGGGGAATTAGGGTGCTCGGGAACCAGAGGCGGCGGCCCCGAGCACCTTCTCCCGGGACTTAGCTTCTTCTTACCTTGCGGGGTGGTGACATGTGGCGGATGGCCGGCCTGGTCTCGGGACTTAGGGACCCCTGGTTCTGAATACACCGACAGTAGCCCCCGGGCCCGTTGGTAGCCGACGGGACGGAGACTGCGAATGGGCTCTTCGTCGCGACCGAGGCCAAGGCTGGCGCGGACGCCATGTGGCAAGCTTTCGAGAGGTGGCCCTTGCGGACCTAGACCTCAAGTACGTTCCAACAGGAAAATGAGTGGACGCGTGTCCACACAACTTCCGAAGGGTATGATAACCATACGGGCGGCACGCGCGGTCGCCGCGCAGACCAAGGAAAATACGCCTGGCAGCCGCTGACATCGCGCGATCGGTGGGAGATTTGCCTGGCAGTTGCGCCGATCGAGGCGATGCTTCGCTGAGCGAACCGTTTTGGGCGGCAGTTTTTGAACTTTGAGATATAAAAAGGGGGAATGGAACGGTCCGTTCCCCTTTTTACGCTCTCTCGCACTTGTGCTCCTGCCTTCTTCGTGCTCCGAAGCCCTCAGGAAACTCCCAGGCGACCGGAGCGTTCTCCCTTCTCTCTCTCTTCACCACCAAAAAACACCCTCCATCCTGTCGAGATGACGAGGGTTGGAGGAGGACGCCGGGACAAGACTTCGGACAGCATCTTGCCGGAGTCTCGTCTGAGGAACGAGGAGGCGGCGGACAAGATTAGGAAGCTGCTGGTACTGGAGGGTCAGGAAGGTGCCGTGGTGGTGAGGCCGGCGACTCTGACGCCGGCGACGACCGTCCCTGGGCGGACCGTCCTATTCACTTCCTTTGTGGCGGCGGGGTTAGTGCCGCCATTCTCCGCCTTCTTCCTGCAAGTGCTGGAGATGTACGGCATTCAAATGGTACACCTAAGCCCCAATTCCGTCGTGGCGTTGGCAGTCTTCGCGCATCTCTGCGAAATGTTCGTGGGGGTGATGCCGTCGGCGACGCTGCTTCGCCACTTCTTCATCCTTCGGCCGGTGGGGAAGAAGAGGGGGCACTCCACGGCGGACGTTGCGGGGTGCTGCAACCTTCGGCTCCGGGAAGGCCTGGGGGATCATTACATTCCCCAGGTGATGCGCAGCAAGTGGGAGGAATGGCGACGGGATTGGTTCTTCGTCGACATCGATCCCCACGAGCGCCTTGAATTGCCAGAGAAGGCGGCGGAACCTCGGCGATCGACGTGGGAGGCACCGCCGCCAGAAGACGCGAGGCTGAAGCCGGTGTTGGAGCGCATCTTGGAGCTGCGCGAGTCCGGGCTGACCTCCGTCATGGTGGTGGCGGATTTTCTGCGCCGTCGGTTGGCGCCTCTGCGAGAACGGGCCCGGCCGAGCTGGTTCTACACCGGGCCGGAGGACATCACCAGGACCCAGATTGGCGCGAGCTAGGATCTGGGGGTGGCGGAACTGCGGGGGATGACAAGGGTGATCACCGGAATGGAGGACATGAGCCGGGCGGAACTCCCGTGGCCGGAGATGGCACTCTGTGCCAACCCCAACCGGGTGGCCATCATGAGGCGGCTGCCGGAGTTTGACGTCCAGGGGCCCGTGGACCGGCCAAGAAGCCGGAGTCCTGAGGCCTCCGAACTCCCCGGGCTGGAGGAACTACTTGGCGAGGAGGTCGCTGGCAGTTCGGCGCAGGCTGGCGAAGGGGTCGCCGCAGGCGGCAGCCGCCGTGCCAGAGAGGAGGGCGCCACTGAAGTTGTTGAGGAGTTGATGCCGGGAGACCGGGGAAAGCGTCCCCGGGCCTTGATCCTAGTGCCGGACTCTCCGCCATCGCCGACGGCAGCGGCGGCATTTCCGGTGCTGGAGCCGCGCCTGGTGCGGATGGGGCCTGCATCGGCGCCCGCGACCTGCACGGCGCCCGAGGCCCGCACGACGGCGCCCGTGGCCCGCGCAGTGGCTCAGCCGAGCCCCCAGCTTAAGAGGCGGCGGGAGGAGTCCGGACCGACGGCGCCGGACCCGGACATCAGGCTCCCAGCGGCCAAATGGCGGTATCGGTGAGTCTTCTTTCTTGCTTTTCCATGGGCATTTTCGGCCCGAACTAAGTTTTGACAATTTTCACTTGTCTCCCGTAGGCCGGCCGCAGGCGCTGCTGCGACAGAGAGAGAACAGGCGCCGGGGCCAGAGCCGAGCCCGCCTGCTGCGCCGACGGAGGCCGGCACAGGAACGGCGGAGGCGCCAATTGACGTGGCGGCCCCTGGGAGAGAGGTGGAGGCGGCGGCCGAGAGAAGGGCGCCGGCGGAACCTACCCCGGGCGCGGAGAGCCCGGGGCGGATAACGGTGGAGGTGGATGTTCTGCCGGGGCCGGTGGACAGGGCGGCCGATGCGGGAATGCGGCCGCCGTCCGAGACCTTGGCTCCGGCGGAGCCTACCCCGGGCCAGCAGAGCCCGGGGCGGATGGCGGTGCAAGGCCTTGCGGAGAGCTCGGTCCCCCTGGAGGCACTCTGCGGAGAAGCCTGGGCCCCACCGGTGCCCGGTCAGCCCGCCGATCCTTTCCTGGCCGCCATAGAAGGCGTCCAAGTAGCGGTTGGGCGGCTGGGCGCAGCGGTGACCACCAAGGAGGGGGAGCTCGAGGCCGAGCGCGCCCGCCTGGCATCGGAGAAGGCGCGGCTGGCGGGCGCCCAGGAGGAGGCCCGCGCGGCGGCCGCGTGGGAGCAGAAACTCCTAGAAGACATCCACGCGGAAGCCGCGCGGGAACGAGAAGCTTTGAAGACCGCGCGGGCAGAAGCCGCGCGGGAACGAGAAGACGCCGCCCGCTTGGCTGAGGCGTCGAGGCAGCAAGCTGCCGAGGCTCTTGCCAGGATGGGGCAGGCGCAGGAGAGGGAGGTGGCAGTCGCAGCCCGGGAGCAGGCTGCGGAGGAGCGGCAAGCCGAGCTGACCCGCCGGGAGGGCGCGGCCGAGAAGACGCGCGCCGACCTCCAGCGCTGGGAAGATGACCTCTGGAAGATCAGAGAAGAAATCAAGCGCTGGGAGGAGGACGTCTCCATCCGGGAGGTGGACAATGAGCTATCGGCGTCGGATCTTGGTGCCCGGGAGGATTCGGTGGCCAAGCAGGAGGATGTGCTGGCCCGGCGGGAGGGCGAGATGAGGCACCGAGAAGACGAATTGTGTCGTCGAGAGGGCGAGGCTGCTGCTGCGGCGGCCGCCACGGCTACCAGGGCGGAGGAGAGTGCGAAGCACGAGGCGGAACTGGCCGCCCGTGAACGCGCCTTGTCCGAGATGGTGGCCAAGATGAAGCAGGCTGCCGCCCCCGCCGCGGCTGGCGGTTCTTCCGGTCCGGTCGGGAACCAGGGACTCGAGGCACAGCTGCGGGCCGCCAAGGAGAAGCTCGAGACCTCCTTTGTCTCGCGGGTCAACCTCGAGCATATGCTGGACGACATACTCCGGCGGATGCGACGGGCCGTGGAGAAGGGTGGTCTCGGACGGCTTGTCGACGACACGAAGGGCGACAGCCCCGCACGACAAGTGTTGGGGCTGCAGCAGGTCTGCGAGCGCCTCGAGGCCCTGCCTTGGGCGGTCCAGGAACTCGCCGCCCGGGAGGGACGTGGCTTGGCGCATGCAGTGGCCGAGCACGTCCTGGCCTGCTACCGAAGCAGGGACCCTAACTTCCCGCTGGAGCCGGCGCGGGAGGGAGTGGTCGAGGCTGAGGGGGAGGCCGCCCGGGCAGCGGTCCGGAGTACCGCCGCTGAGGTGGCGGCCGGCTTCAGGCGAGAGGTGCCGCCGCCGCCAGCCCCTGGGGATGACTCAGAGGATTCAGCCGACGCCTCTGCCGTCGACTAGATCTTTTGTAGCCTCTTTTCTTTTGTTGTAGATGTAGGAGTGAACCCTTAGAAAATGCCTTGGAAATATCCTGTGAATATTAAATGGCTGTTTTTCCCTGGGCTCGCAACTCCAGTTTCTCTGTGTGTTCGATGCTTCTTCCGATGTTTTACTTCGAAGTCCCGGGGAGTACTCAGTCGGGCCGTTCCCGACCTTCCCGTCCCCGAGGATGAAGTTGTCTTGATCGCTGTTGCTGGCACAGTCGGCCTTCAAACTCTCGTGAATCCGCATCGCCTAAGTTAAGAACAAAGACACAGACTTCCTTGCCCGGGAGATGGATCGATCCCGCTCGGAACACGCCGTGCCTGATGAACACTTTTTCACTTTGCGACCACTCAGTTAGTAGAAGGGAGACGCGTGCGGGCGAGAATGTGACCAAGAGTCCTCGCGGTTGGTGGTGCCCGGGCTTAAAACGGGCCAGGCCGAGCACTGACAGCCCGCCCCCGAGACCTGAGCTCCGGACTACCCGAGTAGCTCGAGCGATAGGATTACCCAGGGCACCCGAGGACTCGGTAGTGCTCGGGGTCCTTAAAAGCGGACCGAACACCACGACCACCACGAAGGGCTTCGGTCAGACGTTATCGCAAGCACGCTACTCTTTTCTGCAAACTGTTCTGTCGTTCTGGGAAAAAGTAGTCACGCGGCAGGGTTTTGCGTGCGAGGAGGCCACCTCGCCGAGCAGATTAAACCGCGAGAGCCCCCGAGAGTGACTCGAGGACATAAATTTACTTAAAGCAGACTTGTCTGAATATAACCACTCACCGGACAACTGTCGGCCTTCCGGCTCATCGATCCAGGAGGGATATGCTTCCGAGCTCGGGTGCCCGGGGACTCGATTCTTTCAACGGAGCGCCCGAGTGCCCAGAGGCATACGAGGCTCCTAGGGTCGGGTGATCTCGACCACCCATGCCTAAGTGGTAGGACCACCCGAGGACCCTTGGAGCCGACCAGAGACCGGGGCATTGAAGCCCTCGCGGCCGAGCTGCTCGTGATCGCCAGCCTGTGACTTAAGAGAAAAAATAGGATTTCTTTGTCTGGTGCGCTCTGTCAGTGCGGTACTTGCTATAGACTGCTCTCGTTTTCGACCCGAGACCTCTCGAATACCCAAACCGGCGGACAAGAGCGGTCAGAGGCATAACCCAGAGGTCCTATGGTTTGGTGGTGCCCGGGTATGACAGACCAGACCGAGCACCGACAGCCCGCTCCGGGGGCCCGAGCTCCGGACTACTCGAGCAGCTCGAGCGATGGGATTACCCGGAGCACCCCGAAACTCGGTAGTGCCCGGGAGCCTGTCACGACACCGAACACCACAGCCTACCATGGCGGACGTAAGTCAGTAGCGACTGCTCACATGCATACCGATCGGGATTCTTTTGTTAGCGGGGAAAAAGAGAGAGAGCGGACTTTTTCTCGCACAACCGAGCTCCTCACCAGACAGATTAAACATACGAAATCCAGAAAAAGTATTTTGACATAGCGATTGCTTATTGAAATACTTAATGTGCAATATTTACAAGGTTGGGCGACAGCGACTTACCCCACGGGGCGAAGCCTTCAGACTGCTCGGGCGGGGAGAAACCCCCGGCCTTGCTGACCTGAGCCGCGAGCACGACCATCTACGGGTAGAAGCGTCGGAGATGCTCGATGTTCCACGGATTCGGGAGTGGCTGTCCTTCCTCCGTCGCCAACCTGAAAGAACCTGCCCGGGGGACCGCGATCACGGTGAAGGGACCTTCCCACACAGGGGACAACTTATTCATTCCTTCGCGCGACTGGATGCGTCGGAGAACTAGGTCCCCCACCTCGAGAGACCGGGCCCGGACATGGCGCAGATGATAACGCCGCAGACTCTGCTGGTACCGAGCCGCCCGGACAGCAGCACGCCGCCGGCGCTCTTCCAGGTAGTCCACGTCGTCGCGCCTTTGATGTTCCTGCTCACCCTCGGAGTATGCATGCACTCGAGGGGAGCCCAGAGTGAGCTCGGAGGGGAGGACTGCTTCGGCGCCATAGACGAGGAAGAACGGAGTATCCCCGGTGGCGCGGCTTGGCGTAGTCCGATTGGCCCACAGCACGGCTGGCAGCTCGTCTACCCATCCCTTCCCGTGCTTAGCGAGCACGTTATAGGTCCGGGTTTTGAGGCCCTTCAGTATCTCCGCATTGGCGCGCTCGACCTGCCCGTTACTCCGAGGATGAGCGACGGAAGCGAAGCAAAGCTTGATGCCGAGATCTTCGCAATAGTCCCCGAACAAGGCACTAGTGAACTGGGTGCCGTTGTCGGTGATGATCCGATTGGGGACACCGAAGCGGCTGGTGATGCCGCGGATAAACTGGAGCGCCGTGTTTTTGGTCACCTTGACGACTGGGACCGCCTCCGGCCACTTGGTGAATTTGTCGATAGCGACATATATGTATGCATAGCCCCCGACTGCTCGGGGGAATGGACCCAAAATGTCCAAACCCCAGACCGCGAAAGGCCATGACAGGGGAATGGTATGGAGAGCCTGAGCTGGCTGGTGAATCTGCTTTGCATGGAACTGGCACGCCCTGCAGCGCCGAACCAACTCGGAAGCATCCTGGAGGGCTGTAGGCCAGTAGAAACCTTGCCGGAAGGCTTTCCCGACCAGCGTGCGGAACGATGAATGGCCACCGCACTCGCCCTCGTGGACCTCAGCGAGAAGATCGCCGCCTTCTGCCCGAGAGATGCATTTCAGGAGGACACCTCCTGCGCTACGTCGGTAGAGATCCCCATCTACCATGGCATAGCGTTTGGACTGCCGAGCAACCCTTTCGGCAGACGCCTCATCCTCGGGTAGGAACTTTTCTTTCAAGTACCCTCGGATGTCAGACGTCCACGAGGCATCTTGAGAACATTCGGCGAGCACAGCGCACTCGCCGGACTGCGGCGCCCTGACGGGGCTTCCCACTGAGGGCACCGCCGGGGTCCCCTGAATTGAGTTCGAGGTTTCCCCTTCATCCTGTTCGGCAGGCAGGACGGAAGGCCGTGCGAGTCTTTCTTCAAAGACTCCGGCAGGGACGCGCGCACGTGAGGAGGCCAGGCGAGAGAGCTCGTCGGCCGGAGCATTGTTGCGGCGAGGGATATACCGCAATTCGAGGCCGTCGAAGCGTCTCTCGAGCTTCCTGACTGCAGCTACGTACGCCGCCATTTGAGGATCCGTGCACTGGTACTCCTTGGATACCTGGTTGACGACCAGTTGGGAGTCCCCTTTGACCAGGAGGCGACGAATCCCGAGCCCCACCGCAGCCCGGAGGCCGGCGATGAGACCTTCATACTCCGCCATGTTGTTGGATGCGCGGAACTGCAACTGTACGACGTACCGGAGCTCTTCACCCGTTGGGGAGGTGAGAACCACTCCGGCCCCTGCGCCTTTCAGCGAGAGGGAGCCATCGAAGTGCATAACCCAGTACCCGGGCGCGTCGCGCCCGGGATAGGTAGAGATCTTTTCTGGGACGACGCAGGGGACGTGCGTCCACTCTGCCAAGAAGTCGGAGAGTGCCTGGCTTTTGATTGCCTGGCGACAGACGAAGTGTAAGTCGAACTCCGCCAACTCGACCGCCCATTTGACAACGCGCCCGGTGCCCTCCCGGTTCCGGAGAATGAGTCCCAGTGGATAAGTGGTAACCACCGAAATCTTGTGCGCCTGGAAGTAGTGGCGCAGCTTCCGGGAGGCGACGAGCACGGCATAGAGTAGCTTCTGCGCCTGGGGATACCTTGTCTTGGCCTCCCGGAGGACCTCGCTGACGAAGTACAGAGGTCGCTGTACCCGGCGGGCCCGGATGGTGGCCCCACCCGGGGGGCTGCCACAGCCCCCAGGGTCAGCGGTATGGTCGGGGCTGGCCGGGCACTCGGGCTCGATTCCTTGGCTGGGAAGAGCAGTGTGCTCGGGCTCGACCCCTTGCCCAGGGGGAGCCGCGAGGACAAGTGAGTGGTCGGGGGCCTCTGGGAGCTGGGACCCAGCACCCGGCCCCGAACACTCATCGCGCTCCACCACCGGTACTACGCTCACAACCTGAGGAGTGGCCGAAACGTAGAGCAGCAGGGGCTCACCTTGAGAAGGAGCCACCAACACGGGTGGCGAAGTGAGGTACTTCTTTAAGTCGCGGAAGGCCTGCTCGGCCTCCGGCGTCCAGTCAAAATGACCGGATTTCTTCAGAAGCTTGAAGAGGGGGAGCCCTCGCTCCCCGATCTTGGAGATGAAGCGCCCGAGGGCTGCCATGCAGCCGGCGAGGCGCTGGACTTCCTTGAGTCGAACCGGGGGTCGCATCTGCTCGATGGCCCGGATCTTCTCTGGATTGACCTCGATCCCTCGGCTAGAGACCAAGAAACCAAGGAGCTTGCCCGCCGGCACCCCGAAGACACATTTCTCCGGGTTGAGCTTGAGGCGGGTAGAGCGGAGACTGTTGAAAGTCTCGGCAAGGTCCTCGAGCAGGGTGGCGCGGTCTCGGGTTTTGACCACGAGATCGTCGATGTAAGCCTCGACGTTGCGGCCAACCTGCGAGTTAAGAGTGATACGAATAGCGCGCTGGAAAGAGGATCCAGCGTTGCGCAGGTTGAAAGGCATTGACATGTAGCAATAAGTCCCCACCGGGGTAGTAAAAGCAGTTTTTTCCTCGTCCCCCACGGCCATGCGAATCTGGTGATACCCAGAGTTTGCATCTAGGAAGCATAAAAGATCACATCCCGCAGTTGAATCTATAATTTGATCAATGCGAGGTAAGGGGAAAGGATCTTTAGGACAAGCCTTGTTAAGGTCGGTGTAGTCCACGCACATGCGAAGCTTGCCGTTGGCCTTCGGGACGATGACTGGGTTTGCTAGCCAGTCGGGGTGGAGGACTTCTCGGATGAATCCGGCGTCGAGGAGCTTGCGGACCTGCTCGCGGATAAACTCCTGGCGCTCTGGCGCCTGCCGCCGGACCTTCTGCTTCACTGGGCGGGCGTCCGGACGCACGGCCAAATGATGCTCGATCACCTCCCTAGGGATCCCGGGCATGTCGGACGGTTGCCAGGCAAACACGTCCACGTTAGCCCGGAGGAAGGCGACGAGCGCGCTTTCCTATTTGCTGCCCAGGTCGCTGCCGATACGGACAACCTGGGTAGCGTCTTCGCCCACCTCGACCTCCTTCATTGGAACAGAGGTGTCGGCGGCGAGTCGGGGTCTGGATGAAGAGGGTCCCGGGCCCCCTGTAGAGCCATCAACCTCGGCCTGCGCTGAGACCAGAGCCATGTATGATTGTTCAGCGCAGGAGACGGCGCCGCCGGAGTCGGCGATCACGGAGATAGAGCCTGCGGGGCCGGGCATCTTAACCGTAAGGTATGCATAATGCACGGCCATCATAAACTTGGCAAGCGCCGGACGCCCGAGGATGGCGTTGTAGGGGAGAGGGAGCTCCGCGACATCGAAAAGGACGCACTCCGTGCGGAAGTTGTCCCGGCTCCCGAACGTGACAGGCAACTCAACCTGCCCGAGGGGTAGGGAGTGCCCGGGGGTTACTCCACAGAAGGGGAGCGACGGCTTTAGGCGTCGGGAAGATACTTGCAGCTTCTCGAAAGCCTCTTTGGAAAGGAGGTTGAGGCCGGCACCACCGTCGATCAGCACTCTGCCGACCTTAACATTGCAGATAGTGGGAGACACTACCAGAGGTAGCCGTCCCACGGCTGCAGTACTGGCGGGGTGATCAGCCATGCTGAACGTGATCGGAGCATCCGACCACCTTAGGGGTCTTGTGGCCTCCTCGCTCGGGGTTGCCGAGCACACCTCGCGTCGCATGACCTTGATGCCACGGCGCGAGCAGGGTGTGTAAGCGCCCCCGTCGATGAAGGCAACCGCATGCTCGGGCTCTTGGAAGCCGAGCTCGGCGTTGTTGGGGACGACCTCGGTATCGCCTCCTCCGCGGGACTCGTCGCGCTCCCTCTGGCGCTGCTCCACGAGTCCTTTGACCGTACGACACTCCGTGAGGTCGTGCCATCTGGTCAGGTGTATGGGACACCATTTACCTGGCTCGGGCCCCGCGGGAGCGGGGGCCCTCGCTGGAACAGGAGCTCGGCCAGGGGCCGGGGCTCTTGCTGGAGCTGACGCCCTAGCCGGTGCCGGGGCCCTCGCGGGCACAGAGGCCCGAGGAGGAGCCCGAGCAGGGGCCCTGACGGGGCGCCGATCGACACCCGGCCGACGCTCTTGCCGGTGATCGGGCTCTTGCGGCACCCTGTGAGCGGGGACTTGGGCTGGCTCAACGGGAGCGACCTCGCGCTTCCTTCTCTTTTTCTTTTCCCGCTTATCAGAGCGGGAAGAACTTGGCTGGTCGGAAGCGGGGCGAGGAGCATGCCACGCCCTGGCCTCCGCAGCCTTGGCGCACTTATCGGCCAGTGCGAAGAGTTCCGCAGTGGTCTCGATCTCGTGCGTACCTAGCTTCTCGAGCATCCGCTCATCACGGACGCCCTGCCGGAAAGCAACAATAACAGCATGGGGGGCCACTCGCGGAATAGTGTTGCGAACCTGGCTGAAACGCTGTATAAATCGCCGTAGCGTCTCCCCTTCCTGCTGTTGGACGGCGTGGAGGTCGCACTCCAAACCGGGACGCGTAAACGTGCCCTGAAAGTTGGCCACGAACTGGTGGCACAGGTCATCCCAGGAGCCGATAGACCCTGGGGGTAAGTTCATAAGCCAAGAGCGGGCGGAGCCCCTCAGGGCAACATGAAAGTAGTTTACCATCACCTTTTCGCTGCCTCCGGCCGCTTGGACGGCCGTTGTGTAGATTTGGAGGAACTCGACGGGGTCGATGGACCCGTCGTACTTCTCCGGCAGCTCGGTGCGGAACTTGGAAGGCCACCTAACCCGGCGGAGCTCGGTGGTGAAGGCACGGTAACCGGTGCCGTACCCCGCAGCGCAGGCAGGGGTCCTCGGTGGCGAGAAGCGGCGAGCCGGGGATCCCCGGTGGCCGCGGGCCGGGAGAGAGGAAGCCTGGTCCTCTGCCCCAACCCCCTGCCGGGTCTCCCGCTGACGTTCGAGAGTAACTCGGGCATCCTCGTGGCCCCTCCGCTCATCAAGGTGTAAACGAAGGTCCCGGGCTTCAGACACGGCCAGGGGGACGGCGCTCCGCCTGGAGACCCCTCGGCCCGTGCGGGTGTTGCCCGTTGAGGAGCCGGCTCTGGCGGCACCATGCTGAGAAGTGGTGCGAGGACTCCCGGCCTGCACCTGGCAACGAGCAGTGCCGACCAAAGCGACGACATCTTGTATCCACCGGCCTTCTGGAGTGTTTGGTGTGGCCTGAACGGGCGGGTGCCTGAGGAGAGCATGTGCTGCAAGCAGCGCGCTCCCTGGGCTGGCCTCGCTGAAAGCGAGCCTGCGCCGAGGCGGCACCCGACGTGGTCCAGAGGCGGACCTAGCGGCCGGGGATCCGACCACCTGCTGGGGGTCGGAAAGTACGTCGGTAGCGGCGGCGGCGGCCCTGATGGGCCCAGCGCCTTGATCCCCTTGAGCGGGAAAAACCGCGCACGTGGATGGCGGTCGCCGCTGGTACGCAGCAGCGACGGGGCTCTCTCGGGCGTCGGGCAGCGCTCCGTCACTGGAAGTGGAGCCAGAACGCTGGAGACGGTGCCCGCCGGCCATCTTTTCCTGGAAAAAAAAGTGAAACAAACAATCCAGGGATATTCCCCCCTACCTGGCGCGCCAGCTGTCGGAGGGTGAACTCCTGTCGCAGGGATCCCGAGAGACCCCTTTTTAGAGATTCGGCCGGGGGGATGATCCTGGAAAAGCTTGTTTGGAAAATAAGCGGGAACGGAAACAAATGCGATGGCTGGCGGGAGATGATTGCCCTAATGCGAGAAAAAATGGGTGCACCGGGGTTTAGACAGGTTCGGGCCGCACGGAGGCGTAACACCCTACTCCTGTGTGAGCGCTATATTTATCCTTGAAGGGAATTCTTCAAGGATGTATCTGGTTCTAAGGGGAGAGCCGTTTACAAAGAGCTTGAGGCTCTCGTGTTCTAGCTTGGCTTGAGCTGGTTCGAGCGTCTGCGTCCTCTTCTTCACACACTTTCGGTTCCTTCGGTCTTGTTCGTCGGGGGGTCCTCTCCTTTTTTAGTGTTCTCCATCCTTTCCTTTTATAGGCGCGCCGACCTCAACATATCCTGAATGGGAAAGAGGGGATGCGAATGTCAAGGTGCCACGGAGAAAGGCGTAATCATTTCATCTTGACGAAGTGACAGGGGCGGTGGAGAAATGCGGCGCGCATCCGACCACCCGCCACTGTGGAAGCCCTCGGGCGCCATAAAGGGGGCCCGCCGGGCAGCCTCAGAGGTGTCCGGTGCGCCCACCCTGTCTTGTTCTTCCGCCATGGCAGGGTGGCAGACGGAGCGCTTCGATCTTGGCAACGTTATCCCGAGGCACCCGGATGAAACGGGACGGGACCCGTGCATTTAATGGACCCACGCCCCCCCCCCCCTGCCAGTGCATGGCAGGGTCTGACACTGGGGCATGGGCAGCTGAGAATGTCAGGATGTCAGGCCGCGCGTGCCTATTAAATGCGGCATTGGGCCTTTGACTGGATGACACCCTGACGACGGGACCCTTCGGGTCGTCGAATGATCTTGCGCGAACCTTCGGGGAACCGAGTCCTCGGGGGCTGCCACGTGCAGCCCCGAGCACTCTCTCCCGAGCACTTCGGTGGAACCTTCGGGGAACCGAGTCCTCGGGGGCTGCCACGTGCAGCCCCGAGCACTCTCTCCCAAGCACTTGGTGGGACCTTCGGGGAACCGAGTCCTCGGGGGCTGCCACGTGCAGCCCCGAGCACTCTCTCCCGAGCACTCCGGTGGGACCTTCGGGGCACCGAGTCCTCGGGGGCTGCCACGTGCAGCCCCGAGCACTCTCTCCCGAGCACTCCGGTGGGACCTTCGGGGCACCGAGTCCTCAGGGGCTGCCACGTGCAGCCCCGAGCACTCTCTCCCGAGCACTTCCTTCCCGGTATTTGGGCTCTGCGGATCATCGGGGAATTAGGGTGCTCGGGAACCAGAGGCGGCGGCCCCGAGCACCTTCTCCCGGGACTTAGCTTCTTCTTACCTTGTGGGGTGGTGACATGTGGCGGATGGCCGGCTTGGTCTCGGGACTTAGGGACCCCTGGTTCTGAATACACCGACACAATATCCTAAAAGCATGGCTAAGCAATTTACCCACAAAAGACACCTAACCATAAACCTTCTAGGTTCCAAGGGATGATAAGGGAAAATCTAAGAAAAAGCCTAACATAGGTGACTACCCATCATGTTGACAGATATTGCATGCAATTTTGTAAAATAAAGAATTTAAAAATATAGGTTCAATATGATCAAGGACACTTGCCTTCTCCTTGCTGCTGCTCAGTGTATTCTTGCTCCTGGTCTTGATGTTTCTCAAATTGATCTGGGACGTTGTCGGCTAATCGCAAAATAACCGGTAAACAAACAAACAAGATACACTAAGAACAGAGCACAAAACAAAAGAACAATGAGATAAAAACTGGTTAGAAAGAAAGAGCACTGAAAAACGAATCCATCAGTGCTCGCTTAAATCGGAGCTACGATGAAAAAGTTAGGGCTAAAACAAGTCTAGGGTTAAATCTGAAAAAAGAAAAGAGCTTATTTTGAATTAAACAGAAAGTTCAGGGACCTTTTGTAAAAATAGAGGGACCTAAATGTAATTATGAAAAAGTATAGGGACTTAACTGTAAAAAGATAGGGCTCTTTTTGTTATTTCAGAAAAGTCTAGGGGATAAATTGCAAAATTACCAATTAAAAGAATTATTATACTTATTTTTAAACTGAAAAAGGCTTGAAATACTGACTGGACAGCTTTGGCTAACGTGGCATCATGACAGGGACGACACATTAGCAGAGAGGGCTAGGTGGCAGCTGAGGTGGTTGGATGACGTGGCATGGCTGCTGACTGGATTAAGTAGCGACACATGGTAGCCTCGGGTTGGTCAGCGAAGGGGTATAGATGGGATCTAATCTGGGCCATGGGTTTCGGATCCGACAGCTGAGCTCAAAGGGGACGGTCGGCGGAGGGGTTCTCGGCGGAGCCGAGCTCGGCACGGCGAAGACACGCCGGAGCATGGGGAAAAAGGTCGTCGCCGGCTTCAATCTTCGACGACGAGCGGTGGAAAAGAATCGGGGGAGCGCGGGGAATCCGTTTTGAGGCTTATCGCGGGTTTGGCGGCACGGGAAGGCAGGCGACGACGGAAGGGGCGACGGAGGACCTCGGGATCTCGTCAGGAAGGGCTCTCTGGTGGCGCAAGGGCCAAGGCGACGACGGGGAGAGCTTCAGCAGAGGCAGGCGCGTGCGATGGTGGGCTTGGGCTGCACTGATTTGCTCTTGAACGGTGCGGCGTCGATCTCGGTTGAAGCGGTGGCAATGGCGGCTCGGCGAGCTTCAATCTCGACGACTAGGGCTCGGGTCTCGGCGATTTTCGGATGAGATGAGTTCGGGGAGGGGACGGGCACATATATAGGCGGTTCGGAGGGTCGCGGGGCGCTGCAGGACTCCAAGGTGGCGTCGATTTCTTGTTCGGATTCGGCAACGCGGCAGAGTTCGTCTCGGAGACGATAGACCTGACCGGCGGGTCCCACATGGCGGTGGCACAGGTGAAGGCAGCGTTGGTGGGGGTGTGTCCATGGGTGAGCGCGGGTGCGTGCGATCGGCTGGACCGGCATGGGCGAGTGAGCCGAAGGAGGAAGGGCAAGGCCCAGGTGGAAGAGAAGGCCAAGGCCGGCTGTTGGGCTGAGGCTGAAGAGAAGCCGGGTCAGGAAAAAGAAAAGGCAGCCCGTGAAAGGATTTATTCTGTTTCTTTTCTTTCCAAATTCAAAATCAAAGCAAAATCTCTTCAAATAAATTTCATCAAAAACCAAATAAAAATCCTATTTTCCTAATTCAGCATGAATGCAAAATAATCATTTATATCCTATGTCAAATATATATTCTTTCATATAAAATAGGATTTCTCTCTTTTAAATTATTTAAACTCATTTTAAATTTTAGCAAATTTTAAGAATTTCTAAAGGTGGAAAAATTAGGGTGTTACAAACCTACCCCCCTTGGAATGAATTTTTCCCTCGAGATTCACATGGAGCAGAGAAGAGATGAGGGAACTCCACTTTCAGATCTTCTTCTCTTTCCCAAGTTGCTTCATCTTCCAAGTGGTGGCTCCATTGTACTTTGCACATTGGTATTACATTAGTTCTGGTTACTCTTTCTGATCTCTCAAGAATCTTCTCAGGATACTCTATATAGAAGAGATCTTCTTGAACATCCAGTTCCTCCATTGGTAATTGTTCCTCCGGTACTCGAAGACACTTCTTCAACTGGGAAACATGGAAAAATCATGCACATCTGACAGCTGAGGTGGTAATTCCAACTGATAAGCCACCTCTCCCCTCTTATCCAATATCTTGAAGGGTGCAATGAATCTTGGTGATAACTTTCCTTTAACCTTAAATCTACAAAGACCCCTTATAGGCGAAACCTTAAGGTAGAGGAAATCTCCAATTTCGAAAACCAATTCCCTTCGCCTGTCATCAGCATAACTTTTCTGTCTGGATTGTGCAATCCTCAGATTTTCTCGAATCATCTGGACTTGCTTTTCTGCATCTTGTAGAACCTCTGGGCCAAAAACCTGACTCTCTCCTGTCTCATTCCAGAACAGCGGTGTTCTACATTTCCTTCCACACAAGGCTTCAAACGGAGACATTTGGAGGCTTGTCTGATAGCTGTTGTTATACGAGAACTCGGCATAAGGCAGACTTTTGTCCCAACTCTTTCCATACTTCAGAGCACACGCCCTCAACATATCTTCCAATATCTGATTTACCCTTTCTGTCTGACCATCTGTTTGAGGATGATAGGCAGAACTAAAATTCAACTTTGTGTCCATAGACTCATGTAGCTTCTACCAAAACTTGGAGGTAAACTAAGTTCCTCTATCCGAAACAATCTTCTTTGGTACTCCATGCAGACATACTATTCTTGACATATACAACTCTGCTAGTTTAGCTCCATTATATGTAGTCTTTACTGGAATAAAATGGGCGACCTTAGTCAAACGATCAATTACCACCCAAATAGAATCATATCCATTCTGGGTACGGGGCAATCCAACAATGAAATCCATACCGATCTCTTTCCATTTCCATTCAGGTATCTTCAAGGGTTGCAGTAAACCTGCTAGTCTCTGATGTTCTGCTTTGACTTTCTGACAAGTATCACACAGAGCTATGTATTCTGCAACTTCTCTTTTCATTCCATACCACCAATAATGATCCTTCAGATCATGATACATCTTGGTAGTCCCAGGGTGAATGGAATATGCTGATTCGTGAGCTTCTCTCATAATCATCTTTTTAATATCCTCCCGGTTAGGTACGCAAACTCTCTTTTTGAACCATATTGTACCTTGACTGTCTTCCGTGAAACCTGGAGCCCTCCTAATAAGCTGTCTAATTTCTTTGAGCTTCTCGTCCTCCAGTTGACTTTTCCAAATTTCTTGTTCAAGGGTACAATCTATTTCCATGGTGGTTGTTTCCATGTCTGCCACAAATCCAAGGTTGAGCTTCTCAAACTCTTTCCATAACCCAGGTTGACTATCTTGAACCATCATCGAATTGCTATAACCTTTCCGGCTCAAAGCATCGGCCACAACATTTGCTTTTTCTAGGTGATAGTGAATCCCCACATCGTAATCCTTAATTAACTCCAACCATCTGTGCTGACGAAGGTTTAGATCCGGTTGAGTGAAAATATACTTCAAACTCTTATGATCTGTGTATATTTCACATCGTTTTCCAATGAGGTAATGCCTCCAAATCTTCAAAGCATGAACCACAGCTGCTAGTTCTAAATCATGTGTAGGGTAGTGCTCTTCATGCTTCCTTAATTGTCTTGACGCATAGGCCACGACTCGACCTTCTTGCATAAGAACATATCCAAGTCCTTGTCACGAAGCATCACAGTAGATGTCAAAATTCTTGCTAATATCGGGTAGAACTAGTACTGGGGCTGTAGTCAATCTCTTCTTCAATTCTTCAAAACTTGCTTGATAGCAGGACTCCACTTAAATACCACATTTTTCTGAAGCAAAGAGGTAAGAGATCAGGCTATCCTAGAGAACCCTTCTATAAAACGGCAATAGTACCCTGCTAATCCAAGAAAACTCCTGATTTCTGACACGTTGGTCGGTGGTAACCAATTCAATACATCTTTTACTTTACTGGGATCTACCACTACACCTCCAGCGGTTAAGATATGGCCAAGAAACGCGACTTGATCTAACTAAAAATCACACTTGCTAAGCTTGGCATACAGCTGATGTTCTCTGAGTGTCTGTAGCACAATTCTCAAATGTCCTTCGTGTTCTTCTTTGCTTCTAGAGAAAATTAGAATATCATCAATGAACACCACTACAAACTTGTCCAAATAATCCATGAATACCTTATTCATGACGTTCATGAAGTAGGCTGGGGCATTGGTTAATCCGAATGACATAATAGTATACTCATATAGCCCATATCGGGTATTGAAAGCAGTCTTTGGTACATCTGATGGTCGAATCTGATGGTCGAATCTTCAGCTGATAGTATCCTAATCTTAGATCAATCTTGGACAACACTCGGGCTCCTCTCATCTGATCAAACAAATCCTCAATCCGAGGCCATGGGTACTTGTTCTTAATGGTTACCTCATTAAGTGCTCTGTAATCTACACATATCCTTCGGCTACCATCCTTCTTATCCACGAAAAGAACTAGGGCTCCCCAAGGTGATGCACTTGGTCTAATAAAACCATTAGTTAACTGCTCTTGAATTTGCTTCTTTAACTCGACTAGGTCGTTAGCCGACATTCTATATGGCCTTTTTGCTATAGCGTACCAGGTACCAATTCAATGACAAACTCGACTTCTCGATCAGGTGGCATACCTGGCAATTCGTGAAGACATCGGGAAACTCATAAACTACCTTGATCTGATCAATGGTTGTTCCTTCAAGCGAATTGAGAGACCGATCCTCTGCTACTGGTACAGTGGCTACGAACTCAACCATGGTACCTTCTCCATTGGTTAGGTGAACTGCCCTTCTGGCACATTCTATAAATCTGTTGAACTTGGCTAACCAATCCATTCCAAGGATTACATCTATACCATTGGTTTCCGAGACTATAAGATTCGCGGGGAATTCTACCCCCCTTATGCTAAGCCTCATCCTAAGACATATATATTTTGCCTTCAAATTCCCTCCAGGCGAGCTAATAAACATATTATTCTTCATCATAACCATAGGCAATCCATGTTTTGCAACATACTGAATGGTGATAAAAGAATGCGAAGCTCCAGAATCAAACAAAACAGATGCAGGTCGGGAGTTAACGAGGAACATACTGTATACCACATCTTGAGCATCAATAGCCTCCTCTGTTGTGACATGGTTGACTTTTCTATGAACATAATTTTGTTGTCCACGATTGTTCTAACTGGGGTTCTGACTTCCATTGCGTGACTGGGTTGGAACTGGAGTTGTCCTTGGTGTGTTGTTGGTTCTGGCCAAATCCTGCATCTTATTAGGGCATTTATTCACATAGTGCCCTTTCTCTCCACAATAAAAACATCCTTTGTTTGGGCCTGGAGTTGCTGGACTGTTCTTGGTTTGAGGAGTAGCTGGTGGGGTTGATCGGGGCGTCTGATAGTTGGAGCGCTGAACAGGGATTTGCGACTGAGTCCGGTACTGAACGTTGGAACGAAACATAGGGCCTTGCGGAGACATCTGTATTGCTCCACGGGATCGTGTGTTGCTTCCTTGTCCCTGGAATGACATCTTTCTCTTCTTTTCCTCCAGCTTGTGGCGCTTGTGCTCAACCATTAGGGCTTTGTTTACCAATGCTTGGAAATGGGGAAACTCTTGTGGAAGCAAAGCATATTCTATGGCGTCATTCAGGCATTCCAGAAAACGTTCCTGCTTCTTCTCCTCTGTGTCCACTTCGTTGGGTGCATATCTGGACAGCTGAGTAAACTTGGTCAGGTAATCCCTTACAGTCATTGGTCCTTACTTCAAGCTCATGAACTCCTTCTTCTTCAGACGAACATCTCCAGATGACAGGTGATGGGTGCGGAAACTAGATTTAAACTCCATCCATGTGATAGATGTAGGATTTTCATGTGCAGTGCAGTATGCTTCCCACCAGTCTAGGGCTTGACCAGTGAGTTGATGCGAGGCGTAGAGAACCATCTCCCTATCGTTGCACTGAGCAACATGTAGCTTCCTCTCTATATCCTTCAGCCAATCATCTGCATCCATCGGTTCCACTGCATTATTGAAGACTGGGGGTTGAGTTCTTTTGAATTCTCCAAGTCTTGATGGTTGATGCGGTTGAGGAACATGGTTTGGCTATTGTTGTTGCACATGCACCATAGTTTGAGCTAAAGCTTGCAAGATTTGAGTCTGCATAGCCATTTGTTGCTCCAAGGTTGATGGAGGGGGTGAGGGTGGATTCTGGTTGTTGTTGTTCTCCTCTTGAGTGTTAATGCTCCTCCTCGTGTTAGCCATCTGGTTAGGGTTGAAGAAGGGAACAGAAGTAGATAAGTAAGTCTGGAATAGTTTAACTAAGAGAACCCATCTATATTATATTATATAGAAATAAAGATGCGTCTGTGGACAAGGTACCAAAGCATTCCACAGCTCACATCAGCACTCAAACAAAAACTCCAACTTGCACACTTAGCACCATAACAAAGCTCCCACTAACATTATTATTACCCTTAACGATTACATCGACGCTAGGTTCTAACAAGGATAAGACTACCTATGGAAAGACCACACTACTCGGACTCCTCTCTAGTGCGAGACTCTGAGGGGGAGGAATCAACTGATCCATCCTCAAAATTTTGCGGGGGTGTTGAAGCAGATCCTCTTGCGCGGGGGCGAGTGGATAGACAAGTCTTCCTCGTCATCTTCAGATCCTTCTTGGTTGGCATCTTGTTCATCCTCGAGAGAAGCGGAGACGAAGGCAAGGTGTTAGCGAACTTCTCCCAACTCCCATAAAGCACAATTGAGTTCGTCCTCCAAGGCCATAGTAAGGGCAACTTGCTCTCATAGCTTGGGGTTTTCTCCAAATGAGCTCTTCAGGAACGGGATCCATACTCCGGAAGGTGGGGTCATCAATCTCCTCTTCCGTTGGTACACGTTGAAGGATGGGTGGACGTCCTCTGGTTGACTTGCGGGCAGTAAGTAGCTGGCGAACCATCCAAAAAGGAAGAGATGGGATATAAGAAATAAACTTATGGATAGCAAGAGACAAGTTTGAGAACTATGGAAAGGCTTGGATGGGTTTAGACGACTAGGTAATTCCTTAGGACGACTATTCTAGCTAGGCTTGCGATCCTACAGTCAGTATAGCTCTGATACCACCTTTGTCACACCCGGTTTTAACGGACAAAACCAAGTGCGGCTTATGTGTGCTCAGGAAGTTTAACACACATAAGGACGTCATAGGTGAAGTAGCAAAAACAATACTTTAATTAAATAAACGTTTACTTCTTACAAATAAAAGACTTCACCTAAGCAACCTCAAAATTATCCTAAACGACAGCATCTAAACAACGGCAGCGGGACGAAAACATTGGCGACCAACACTCCACAGGCACCGACTGGAAGACACGCTCCTTAGAACACCAGGTCGTCGTCTTGGAAATCCTCAAAGTCTTCCACTGAGCAGCATATGTTTTTGTAGGAGAAAGCAAGGGTGAGCACATAAAGTACTCAGCAAGTGTGGGAAAATAATGACATGTAGGCTTATATCAAGAATAGGCTAACACATGATAATATTTGCGTAAATGCGAGTAATGAAAACACATTTGGACTCAAAATCATTAATCAAGTTTTAAATGAATGTAACCCAAACAATCCATCATCTAGCATATAAGGTTACCCACTCTTCATACCACAACCGTCTAGTACTCCCTGTACTATGACCAAAACCACACCAGCTGGTACTCCCTGTACCAGAACCAAAACCATCCACCCTCTAATCATGTGAGGATCCAAGTCTCTCATGTCTGTGAGCACGGCTGTTATAACAGTTTTACACTCTGCAGAGGTTGTCCAACTTTCCCCACGAGTCAGTAAATTCCATGTTGCCGTGTTTGCAAGACACTTAACACACGCCAGTGGTGTGCCGCCAAGAATCACTGTATGACACTTTCCACTAACCAGAGACTAATTCAGTATGTGTCTACCCACTAGGTTTCACCGCCAGGCTTTACGCAAGCAAAGCTCCTACCCAGAAGCCCCCTTTGTGCTGACCCAACTCACACTGGACAGACTTTAATCAGTATGTCACGCCTTACCCATATCAGCCTCATGGTTGGTACGTTACTTCTTGGGTTGTCGCTCCACGAACCGGTCCTTACTTAGGTTACTTAAGCAAACACTAAACCAACATCATAACCATGATAACCATCAAAACTACTTTGCTGAAGACCTAAGGTTCCATATTGCTAGATTGCAAAATTACCAATTAAAAGAATTATCAGATTTATGTTTATACTGAAAAAGGCTTAAAATACTGACTGGGCTGCTTTGGCTGACGTGGCAGGGTGACAGGGACGACACATCAGCAGAGAGGGCTAGGTGGCAGCTGAGGTGGCTGGATGACGTGGCATGGCTGCTGACTGGATTAAATAGCGACACGTGGCAGCCTCGGGTTGGTCAGCGAAGGGGTATAGATGGGATCTAATCTTGGTCGTGGGTTTCGGATCCGACAGTTGAGCTCAAAGGGGACGGTCAGCGGAGGGGTTCTCGGCGGGGCCGAGCTCGGCACGGCGGCAACACGTCGGAGCAGGGGGAAAAAGGTCGTCGCCGGCTTCAATCTTCGACGATGAGTAGCGGAAAAGAATCGGGGGAGCGCGGGGAATCCATTTTGAGGCTTACCGCGGGTTGGCGGCACGGGAAGGCGGGCGGCGATGGAAGGGGCGGCGGAGGACCTCGGGATCTCATCGGGAAGGGCTCTCTGGCGGCGCAGGGGCCAAAGCGACGGCGAGGAGAGCTTCAGTAGAGGCAGGCGTGTGCGATGGTGGGCTCGGGCTGCGCTGATTTGCTCTGGAACGGCGCGGCGGCGATCTCGGCGAGCTTCAATCTCGACGACTAGGGCTCAGGTCTCGGTGATTTTCGGATGAGATGAGTTCGGGGAGGGGACGGGCACATATATAGGAGGCTCGGAGGGTCGCGGGGCACTGCAGGACTCCAAGGCGGCGTCGATTTCTTGTTCGGATTCGGCGGCGCGGCAGAGTTCGTCTCGGAGACGATAGACCTGACCGGCGGGTCCCACATGGCGGTGGCACAGGTGAAGGTGGTGTTGGCGGGGGCGTGTCCACGGGTGAGCGCGGGCGCGTGCAGTCAGCTGGACCGGCATGGGTGAGTGGGCCGAAGGAGGAAGGGCAAGGCCCAGGTGGAAGAGAAGGCCGAGGCCGGCTGTTGGGTTGAGGCCGAAGAGAAGTTGGACCGGGAAAAATAAAAGGCAGCCTGTGAAAGGATTTATTCTTTTTCTTTTGTTTCTAAATTCAAATCCAAACTTCAAGTTCAAAATCAAAGCAAAATCTCTTCAAATAAATTTCATCAAAAACCAAATAAAAATCCTATTTAAATAAGTCAGCATGAATGCAAAATAATCATTTATATCCTATGTCAAATATATATTCTTTCATATAAAATAGGATTTCTCTCTTTTAAATTATTTAAACTCATTTTAAATTTTAGCAAATTTTAAGAATTTCTAAAGGTGGAAAAATTAGGTGTTACAGTGATGCTCGCCTTGGTCAACGAGTTCTTCATGTACCGCACGAGCCAGCTGAGCATCGGCACGGTGGTGGTGCAGATCACGTCGCTCCCCATCGACCGGCTCATGGCGTCCACGCTGCCGGCGCGGCCGATCCTCGTGCCGCTCACCGGCGGCTGGTCCTTCTCCCTCAACCCGGGCCCATTCAGCCTCAAGGAGCACTGCCTCACCTCCATCTTCGCCGGCGCTGGATGCAGCGGCGTCCATGCAATGAACATCATCGCCATCGTCAAGGTCTTCTACAAGCGCTAGATCAATCCGTACGCAGCCATGCTGCTCGCCCAGACAACCCAGGTAAGATTGCTATTTCCTACATTCATTGGCCAATGGACTGAACGTGATCTCGACTGATCAGACGGAAACTATTTAGGGCCCGGCTGAATTTATTTTTCCCTATTCCTGCAGGAACTAAACTGTTTTTTCTATGCATTTCTTTGAAGTTCCTGGATTCTGAAACATGCTCTTGACTATTGCTTGTGTGCTTCAATTTCAGCTGCTTGGGTACGGATGGGCTGGCCTTTTCAGAAAGTTCCTTGTTGATTCAGCAAACATGTGGTGGCCGATGAATCTTGTCCAAGTCACTCTCTTCAGGTCAGCTAGCCTTTGTTCACATTTGGACATGTTGGTCATATTTGTTTCAGTTTATTGTTGGTTGCTGAGAAGCAGGTTGATTTATTATTTTAGTTTATTTTTTCTTTTTATAAGTTAAAAACTGAAACAAATATGTTGATTTATTGTTGGTTTTTAAAAATTGAAAAACTAGTTTATGATAAAATAAACTAAAAGCTAATAAGCTGACTAAGAGTAGCTTTATGATTTTTAATGTGTTAAGACCTAAAAAATTCTCGAAAAAACCAATAGCTAAAAGTCAAAAGCTATAAGTAGTTTTCAGCAAAAACCTATAAATTTTAGCTGTGTTAAATAGGGCTGTTGTAGCGAAAAGTTGTGCTTTGGTGTGCTTGATTAATTAGGATTTTTTTTGTTGTTCTTTTTTATGTCCATAGATCAATGCACGAGGATGAGAAGCGGCCCAAGGGAGGGCTGATGCGGCTGCAGTTCTTAATCATCGTGATGATCTGCAGCTTCGACTGGAACACTGTGTCCGGGTTCCTCGGCAACCCGCTGGCGTCGCCGGCGTTTGCCATCTTCAACGTCATGGCTGGGTTCGCGCTGGCCACCTACGTCGCCGTGCCGCTGCTCTACTGGACCAACACCTACGACGCCAAGCGCTTTCCGCTCATTTCATCGCACGTCTTCGACGCCGCAGGCGCGGTCTACGACACCCACCGCATCCTCGACCAGAAGACCTTCACACTAAACCTTGAGGAGTACAACGCCTACAGCCGTATCCACCTCAGCATTCTCTTCGCAGTCAACTATGGCATCGGCTTTGCCGCCCTCATGTCCACGCTCTCGCACGTCGCGCTCTACCACGGCAAATGAGTCACTCAATTATTGTCGCCATTCCCTAGCTCCTGCTCCTCATCGAACAATTTGTGTCGTCTGTCTCGATGGAACATAGAATCGAGCTTGACACGGGCTGTGATTGGCGCAGGGACATCTGGGATCTATGGCGGAAGGCGGCAGCAGTAAAGGCGGACGGAGGCAAGGACGAAGACGTGCACATGAGGATCATGAAGAGGAACTACAAGCCCGTGCCGCAGTGGTGGTTCCACGTCATGCTAGCCATCGTCCTGGCGCTGTCGCTCTTTACCTACGAGGGGTTCGGCCAGCAGCTGCAGCTGCCCTACTGGGGCCTCCTGTTAGATAATCCAGGCTCGGTTCATTGCTCTTGCACAAAGAATAGCTTAGCTAGAATAAAGGAGCCCGATCTTAGCCAGTTTTGGGCGCGTCATTGTATACTGCATGCTATCATGCGGTGGTTTTTCTTTCCTTGTTTTCCTCCGAGTCGTAGGCGTAGCGCTGGAGGTGATCAGCATGTTTCCAGGTCGTGGGATGGCACGACCATCGCGGGGGGCGTGGAGATCGCCGTGGTCGTTCGTGGCCACCAGTTAGTTGTAATCGCGTGTATATATGCAGCGTAATACAAAGAGAAAAGTTGGTGTGTGCTGCACCAAAGCTCTGAGCGTTCTTTCCTGTGTTCATCGCGTTCACCGCGTTACGACGTGTGTGCGTGAGTTTTCAGGGGTGTCTTCTTCGTCTCCGGCGACAGGCGCCGGCGAGTGAAGGCTACAACTGGTATCAGAGCTTCTACGGCACTGGGGCGTCATGTCGTCGCTGCCTGCCTTCGGCACGGGGTCAAGGACACCGGTGGGCGGCGGACGATGTGAGTCGCCATCACCTCCGCGACGTCGTGCGCGCCCGCGGTACCGCGACGGGACGGTCGTGGTGGAACGCATGGTGGAGCGTCGCGTCAAGGACATCGGGGGAGCCGGGTGGCCGACGCTCAACAAGACGAACTACAGAGCATGGTCGGCGATGATGCGCGTCATGCTCAAGGCGCGGAGTCTATGGGACGTCGTCATCTACGACGACATCGACGAGCATGACGACCAGATGGCGCTGTAGGCCATCTGCAAGGCGGTTCCAGCGGAGATGCTGGAGACCATGGCGAACAAGCCCAGCGCGAAGGCCGCCTGGGATGACCTCAAGATGGCGAACCTCGGTGTCGAGAGAGTGCGCAAGGCTAAGGCGCACACGCTGCGACGGGACTTCGACGCCCTGGCGTTCAAGGACGGCGAGACGATCGATGACTTCTCCATCCACATCAACGGGGTGGTGCAGCAGCTGAGGACCCTCGACGACGACTACGATGAGGTGAAGATCGTACGCAAGTTCCTTCAGGCGTTGCCACCCCGGTACCACCAGATCGCCATGTCGATCAAGACTCTCCTTGATCTGGAGGACATCTCCGTCGAGGAATTGGTCGGGCGCCTCAAGGCGGCGGAGGAGCGTCACGACCTCAGCATGCTCAAGACCGTGCTGGGGATGGCACGATGCATGCTCAAGACCATGGGCATCCCCGGTCGGTTCTAGGGGGAGGCGGTGATGACGGCGGTCTTCGTCCTCAACCGCGCGCCGACGAAGAGCTTGGAGAACAAGACCCCATTCGAGGCATAGTATGGACACAAGCCCACAGTTCACTTCTTCCGAACTTTTGGCTGTGTTGCGCATGTGAAGAACGCCGGTGGCCACCTGCGTAAGCTCGACGACAGGAGCACACCGATGGTGTTCATCGGGTATGAGCCGGGCTCCAAGGCCTACCGGTTCTACAACCCGACCACCGATCGGGTGCACGTTTCGCGGGATGCTGTCTTTGAGGAAGCACGCGCCTAGGATTGGGACCAGGGAAAGGCGGAGAACACCGGTAGCGACATCGACCCCTTCGTCGTCGAGTACGTCTACACGCCTGTCACTGCCGCACCGCATGAACGCACCGTGGCGAGGGCGTCGCCAGGAGCTGCGGCAAGCGCGTCACCAGGGAGCGTGGCGCGGAGCGGGGCAGGAGGCGTGGCACGGAGTGCGCCAGCAAGCGCGTCCCGGAGCATGACGCTAGCTCCCATAGGCGCGGTCACGCCAGTGATCCAGCAGTAGTCGGGCAAGGAGGGCGCGTCCTTCCCAGCTGCACTGGGAGGGGTGGAGTTTGTCTCTCCACCCAGCAGGGGCCTCGACCTCGACGACGATCATGAGGACGGCGCTCCATTGCGGTTTAGGAGGATCGATGACCTCCTCGCGAACACTACTCTGCGAGGGGCTGCAGATCAGGGCACCGCTGGAGATCTGCTCGTGGCCATCGGTGATGGTGAACCGGCCACGTTCGAGGAGGCAAGACACGAGGAGTGCTGGCGCAAGGCCATGAAGGAGGAGATGGCCTCGATCGAACAGAACAACACTTGGAAGCTGACAGAGCTCCCTCGTGGTCACCGGCCCATAGGCTTGAAATGGGTCTTCAAGCTGAAACGCGACGAGGAGGGCGCCATCGTCAAGCACAAAGCTCGCCTCATCCCCAAGGGATACGTCCAGCAGCAGGGTGTTGATTTCGATGAGGTGTTCGCCCCTATTGCTAGGATGGAATCGATCCGGATGCTGCTACCCGTGGCGGCACAGGAGGGCTGGCTTGTACATCACATGGATGTCAAGTCAGCGTTCCTCAATGGCGAGCTCAAGGAGGAGGTCTACGTTCAACAGCCACCTGGGTTCGTCGCTGCTGGACACGAGGGGAAGGTGCTGAAGCTGAACAAGGCACTGTACGGGCTACGGCAAGCTCCGCGCGCCTGGAACGTGAAGCTGGACAGCAGCCTACGCGAGATCGGCTTCGCTCGGTGTGTCAGCGAGCACGGCATGTACATGAGGGGCACGGCGGCGTCGCGCGTGGTGGTGGGCGTCTACGTCGAAGACCTGATCATCACTGGCGCGGACCCGGCGGACGTTGACGCGTTCAAGGCAGAGATGCGCCGGGCGTTCCGTATGAGCGATCTCGTTCTTCTCTCGTACTACCTGGGGATCGAGGTGAAGCAAGGCCGGAACGCCGTCACACTGGGTCAGGCGGCATATGCGATGAAGTTGCTCAAGAAGGCGGGGATGGAGGGCTGCAACCCCTGCCAGACGCCTATGGAGGTGCGTCTCAAGCTGTCCACTAGGAGCACGACGCCGGAGGTCGATGCAACGATGTACCGCAGCCTGGTGGGGAGCTTGCGGTACCTGGTGCACACGCGACCGGATATTTCCTTTGCCGTGGGCTATGTCAGCAGATTCATGGAGCAGCCCCGGCAGGAACATCTCGCCGCCGTCAAGCATCTACTGCGCTACATTGCCGGCACGGTGGACTACGGGATTGTCTACCCCAAGCGCTCAAACGCCGACAACAAGCTGATGGGGTACAATGATAGCGATTTGGGGGGAGACATTGATGAAAGGAGGAGCACTGCAGGGGTGATTTTCTTTCTTGGTGAGATGCCAATCTCGTGGCAATCATAGAAACAGAATACAGTGGCTCTCTCGACATGTGAAGCTGAGTACATGGCGGGCGCAGTGGGGGCGTGCCAGGCTGTGTGGCTCACCAGGCTGCTGGGCGACATCACCGGCATCAAGATCCAGCCGCCTGTTCTAGAAGATGGACAACCAGTCCGCGATCGCCCTGAGCAAGAACCCCGTTCTTCACGATAGAAGTAAGCACATCGACACAAAATTTCATTTCATTCGTGAATGCGTGGATGACGGGAGGATTTGCCTGGACTACGCGAGTACTCAGGAGCAGCTCGCTGATGTTCTGACAAAGTCACTGGGGCGCGCGAGGTTTTGTGAGCTTCGCGACAAAATTGGCGTTGTCAAGTTGAAGTAAACCGAGCCAGAATTAGGGGGAGATTGTTAGATAATCCAGGCTCGGTTCATTGCTCTTGCACAAAGAATGGCTTAGCTAGAATAAAGGAGCCCGATCTTAGCCAGTTTTGGGCGCGTCATTGTATACTGCATGCTATCATGCGGTGGTTTTTCTTTCCTTGTTTTCCTCCGAGTCGTAGGCATAGCGGTGGAGGTGATCAGCATGTTTCCAGGTCGTGGGATGGCGCGACCATCGCGGGGGGCGTGGAGATCGCCGTGGTCGTTCGTGGCCACCAGTTAGTTGTAATCGCGTGTATATATGCAGCGTAATACAAAGAGAAAAGTTGGTGTGTGCTGCACCAAAGCTCTGAGCGTTCTTTCCTGTGTTCATCGCGTTCATCGCGTTACGGCGTGTGTGCGTGAGTTTTCAGGGGTGTCTTCTTCGTCTCCGACGATGGGCGCCGGCGAGTGAAGGCTACAACTCCTCCTCGTCTGCGCCATCGCCTTCGCCTTCACCCTGCCGAGCGGCATCATCTCCGTGACAACCAACATGGTGAGGAAGAGGACCCAATCCCGTGCCCCATGATCAGCATCAAGCATGCATCAACGTACTATTTTACCCTTCTTTGCGACTGCTCCAGCAACCAGGGTTGAATGTCATCACGGAGCTCATCATCGGGTACTTGTACCCTGGGAAACCGTTAGCAAACGTGGTGTTCAAGACGTACGGCTTCATCAGCATGAGGCAGGCGCTGACATTCGTATCGGACTTCAAGCTGGGTCACTACATGAAGATACCCCCAAGGTCCATGTCTTCGCGCAGCTGGCGGGGACGCTGACAGCATCAACGGTGCACTTCGGGACGGCGTGGTGGCTGCTGACGTCGGTGAAGAACATCTGCAGTGTGGACAGCCTGCCGCCAGGCAGCCCCTGGACGTGCCCCGGCGATGAAGTCTTCTACAACGCCTCCATCATCTGGGGCATCGTCGGCCCGCTGCGTATGTTCGGCCGCCTCGGCAACTACTGGCAGTTGAACTACTTCTTCATCGTCGGCCTCCTAGCGCCGGTGCCCGCCTGGCTACTCCAACGCGCGTACCCACGCAACGCCGTGCTCCGCAACATCAACCTGCCGCTCATCCTTGGGGGAGCCAGTGGGCTTCTCCCCGCGCGCACCGTCAACGTTGTCATGTGGGGGCTCGTGGGCTTCGTTTTCAACCACGTCGTGTCCCGCCGGCACAAGGCCTGGTGGATGCGGCATAACTACGTGCTCGTCGCGGGCCTAGACGGCGGCGTCGCCTTCATGGGCGTGCTGACGTTTTTGGCGCTGGGGTACTTCGAAGTCTATGGTCCACGGTGGTGGGGCGGTGTCGCCGACGACCGCTGTGACTTGGCGGCATGCCCCACGACACCAGGGGTGTTGGTGAAGAGATGTCCAGTCTTCTAAGGACAAGTACATTGGTACACATCAATCATCTTATCAATGTCACCTAAGATTATAGTGACGTCGAGAAGAGAGAGGTGAGTTAAAGAAATGGTTATTTTGCAAAGCACCTTCGTACCATTATGTACGAGTTATCATTATCATACAACTAAACAATACATTTGTTTTCTGTACAAATTAAAGAATTATGGAATTATTATAAGACAACTGAAAAGATAACTCATTATAGACGGTGTTTGTTAAATCACGTTGAGCTTACGTTGTCAATATGTATCCTATAAGACAGCACTAATATACTTACCCTAAGCAGATTGCCCTACCAGAATCATCACTACTAACCATGATGATGAACGTGAAAGTGTAATGACTATTAATTCTAACCTCCTGTATCAACATACGTGTCCAATAGAATGTGTAAATCAAATAAGTAGAAATAAAATACAGAATTGCTAGATTTCAATTTTTTGAACACTCACAAAATTTTCATTGGCCTGGAGATTCGTGCTCTCTGGCTTGCATCAAAGCTATCTTCTCCAGTGGCAGCGGACGGCAGCGATGAAGGCCGACGAATGCGGGTCTGAGGTCACCCTGAAATTATGGGTCATTAGTATCCTCGGGCTTAGAGGGAGGCTAGACATGCGATATCCCGTTGGTGGGTTGTGGGCTAGTGGCGACGATGCAACAAGGCAGTGATAGCTCTGCTAGCTAT
The DNA here is from genome assembly GCF_958298935.1 of Phragmites australis. Taxonomy (NCBI): domain Eukaryota; kingdom Viridiplantae; phylum Streptophyta; class Magnoliopsida; order Poales; family Poaceae; genus Phragmites; species Phragmites australis. The sequence continues at coordinate 11,372,399 of NC_084938.1, forward strand.
GCATTGGAAGAGGGCGGTAGGCGGCGACCGAGAGTAGGATTGGTTAAGGGTAGCGGTGGGACTCAACGAGGGAGACATGGTTCCAGTAGCAACGCTACAGGAGATGAGGAAGAGGAAAAGGAATGAGACCTTGTTGAAATGGAAGAAAGTTATAGGAATTTTATATGATTCATTTCTTATAGAAAAATTTCCAAAGGCAATTGGAATAAAGGATTGTAGTTCCCAAAATCAGGATGATTTGTTCCAAAAGAATTTTGGAGGATTTCTAACATGATGTTTAACCTTATGAAAATGTTCTTTCTTGTCTATCTATCACGCCTGATTCGCATGTTTTTTTTTTTTTGCGCTCAAATCCAAATGGTAATTACTGTAGTTTTTTGTGTTTTGTAATACCTCTATTTTGCATATGCATTCCTACAAGAATCCTATGTTTTTTTTTCCTACTCGCATGTTTCATTCCTAGCCTTGAGAAAAGTGGAGGCTAGACGGTGAGAGGCTGCAACACCGATGTATGCACCAATAGCCAAGTGGGAGGCAATATGGCACATTATCATTCTTATATTCCAAAAGAGACCTAAGTGGAGTGGAGATGAGGCGACGAGAGGCTAGGATACCGATGTCGGCCCAATAGCCGAGTGGGAGGCAATATGGCAGCATGGGAGGATGCCTCCGGTGAGCCAATGGGCGGTGGCAAAGGGTAGGGGAGGGGAATGGTGGTGGCTGGATGCGAGGGGACGTGTTGGAGGGTTTGCATATGGCTTTGAAGAGGTGACAGTTAATTTGGATCCTGCGATCAACAGAGAACGATGGTGACTGAAATTGCACATTCTTCATACGATTGGGCAAAAGGACCCAAAAAAATAAGGATCTTCACAAAATAAGGCAGATCTCTAGAGACGCCCTTTCTGACGAGCTAACGGCGTTCCGGTTGAACTTCAGTAAAACTACATACTTAGAACGAGCTCTCTGACTGTGGGCATAAGGAAGCAAGGCATGGCCGAGGTTGGGCAAAATCTACCCAACAAGTGATTTCAAAACGCAAACGGCAGAAAAAAAACTCTTGCTTTTCCGAATGCTGCTTTGGCCGGTTACACCTTTTGACCCATCGCGTACAAACTTGCTTCGTTACGGTGTAGACATCTATACTTTAGTTCGGCTGGTCGCACGAATGAATGATGTAATGATGCAAACAAGTAAGACATAGTGCGAGCTTATTACCATGGGCTGAAAACGGCTCACACGAGCATTTCAACAAGGTGAAAATCTGGCGTGCGACCAGGACAAGCGAAAACATTTGGAGATAGTTTTGCTCAGTAAGAATAAGATCCGCTTGAGGCAATGAACTTCAAAAAGGGTCTGTTGAAGTATGAACCAACAGCACAAGAAAAAGGAGATACAAGCGATCAGCTCACTTTCTAACTGACACTAGCGAAACCATGCAAAGCTTCCTGTCCTCTAAGCCTTCCTGGGTGCAATTTGTGTCTCAGCCTGCAGAGCATAAACAAACATGGCTTCCATAGTCACTCACCAAGTTCAAACAGGGCAATATCATATGCTAAGTATCATATGCTTAATGTCAGTTATACAGTGAGCATGTACCTCTTTCTTGACTGGCTCTTCCTTCTCTGACAGGATCAGCTCGATGTGGCACGGGGAGGACATGTAAGCTGCAGTAGGTAATCAAGATGGTGAGAACATTTAAATAGTAGAAAGCAGCGGGAGATAAACATCAACATAATATTTTAACTCACTGTCAATGCGCCCATGAGCACAGTAAGTCTGGCGCCCCTGCTTCTGAGCTTGGTTCACACATAGAGTGTATCGACATCCAAACCTTTAACCTACAGTAATAAATTGAACATATTCAGTATTCATGTAGTATGCAACAAGGAAAGCTCTGGCAGGCTATAGCAAGATAACATACTTCAGCATTACTCTCCTCATTCTTGAGAAGATCGAAAATGAATCTAGCAGACTTGACAGGCCAACGCCCCTGACCATTCGAGTGGCGATTCTTAGCTTGTGCTGTTCGTCCAACACCACCACAGTACCTAAGGAAGGGAATGGTTTGCTTGTTGGCAATCACATCCTCAAGATACCTTTTAGCCTTGGTCAGCCGCAGCTTCCTGAGAGCAAAAGCTGTCTCGAGTGTGTTCTGAAGAGAGTGAGGGCAAAATATTAACCAACATGTTACAATTAAGTAAAATGTAATGTGTGTTCCAGATACATAATCATCGCAAACTAACAACACAAGTAAAATAAAACTGGGCCTCAACAATGCCTGTGTCACCATTCATCTTAAAAGATGTAACTATGCCCAAGCACCGGCAAAAAAAAAAGGAAAGGAAACAAATCATGATTCATTAGTTATCATTTACGGAAGTAGTGATCAAAGTCCACACAATGGTTCACCAAAGAATACTGAATATAGTTTTCCTAAAGTTTGCAAGAATACTGTTAGGGAAAAAATAGGCTCTCTTTTTCTATAGGTTTAAAAACAAGACAATACTTCTACACCTTACACATCGTGATATGCAGATCAAGAGGGGGGACATATAAATAACACCTCAGCGCTGGCAGAATAATTCCAGGGTCATCATGGCCAATTCTGTCGGAAAATTTATACACATAAAAAGAGCATCGGGGTGTATTGGTATGTACCATCATTTACCGAATCAGTGGCCATGGTACGACAAACGGTTCACTCAAGAATTTTTTTTCCTAAAGATTACAAGGCTAACACCTATTGTAAATATAAAAAGCCAGCACATCTACTTTAGGATACTCAATTATAGCATGAACAAGAACAAATAACACGAGAATCAGAAACTAAGCACCAACTTTACTAACAAATTATCAGGACAGCTTTTGCTGTATAGCAAATTAGCAATAATTCAAGTTGTGGCATATGTAAATTATAACACAAAAATGCCAAGATGCACCTGTACATCTCATCATAACAACCCGTTTGGTTGCCCGCATGGCTCAGCCTGATTCGTATCTATTGAGCCAGGCTAGAAAGATGCAATAGGATCTGTGTGGTTGACTGCATGTACTCAGCCTAGCTGAAAAGAGATTGTGTTTGGTTACCTGTATGAGTATATGTTGCATGAGCTTCAAGCAAATTAAAATATGAACAAATTGATTGTGCAACATTTGGATGAATTTGTTCATGTTTGAATTTATTTTAGTTCAAACTGAATTAAAAAGAGAATATCATATAAAATGATAATAATGGAACATTACAAAGGAACTCATTTTTTCACCAAATAACATAGGGTTGGAAATATTTTTATAAATTAGTACATCACATGATAAGAATATTAGTGAATTGTCCCTGAATTTTAGGAATTTATTTGAGGCATCAAAATTTGCTAGAATTTATAAAAATCAGCTTCTTTGGAGAATTTTAATTAAATATTGGCTTAGGATTTTTGCATCAAACCAATTAAAATGGGTTCCTTGTGAGCTCTAGTTTGCTCATGAAAATATTTAAAATTTTTAGACCACTCTTGTACTCCTAGATAAAATCGAGAGTTAAATGGAAACACACATGTACACGTACACAAGCGCATGTGCACCAAGCGAGCCTAGCCCGGCGGATATGAAATCGAAATCCGTTTCCACCGGGCTTGGCTGACACATGTATTTTGCATGGCTCGGGCCTGGCTTGCGCATACGCCTAGGCAACCAAACAAATTTTGGCTGCACGAGCAGAGCCAGGCCAGCCCGCGGCCAGCCAACCAAACAGGCTATAACTGAACCAGTGGTCATGGTGTGACCAATGGTTCACGCAAGAATTATGAAGATAAGGTATTTCTAAAGTTTAGGGGGATACTCTATTCAAGAAAATAATAGTCCGCATTATCTATAGGTTTTAGACTACCATGAAAAGAAAATTTGAGTATTACCCTTAAACGTAACGACTCACAGGTAAAGTAGATACAGATAAAACTTTGCACTAATATTTCAGGAGGGGAGGACCGGTCAATTGAAAAAGGTCCATGTCTAATGGTAATGGCACGGTCAACTGATCCTCATGTATTAAATTTGAATGAATACCACTCAGTTATACTATACATGAGATGTTGATCACACTTGTACCATCATTCATCGAACCTATCTACATATAACTATCCAACAGTTCACCCGACATGGAAATAATGTAGAGGTAAACATAAGCTGGTGCGGACCCTAAGCCCATATCGGATATATCTATCCCCATTGCATTTGCAAACTACACATTTCAACTGGCATATGCACCTAAGCCCATCTCAGACATACATAACTGCACGTATATGCAGTAATACAGAATTCCACAGCTCGAATTAGAACACAAACTTGCACAGATCAAAACTTCAGTTCCTCAAGAACTCACCTTAAAGTGCACGCGCAAGTCCCGACCCATGGCCTTGGCCGCTGCAAAAACACGAGGCAAGCATCATCAGCTTCCAGATCAAGGCCCCGTTCGTAGAAGATGCAGATACACGAATGAGAAAGAGGATACGAGGGGAAAGGGCGCTAACACTTGGTGGGATTGGATGGCCAAGAACCAAGAACAGAGAAGAGGACTCAGAAGATCGAGAGGGAGGGGGGGGGGGGCTACGGAGGCGACGGAAGGGCACTTTATACGGGAAGGGAGGAAGTGGAGCAAGCAAGTAAAAACCTACTGGCCTTCTAATGGAACAGCCAGGTCATCGGGCCGCTAACTGGACGGCCCGACTGGGTGTTAGAACGAGAGTTCTTATATATTTTTTCGATTAAAAATTTAAATAAATAGATTCCTCGGCAATATTTGTAAAAATAGGCAACTGCCGCCATCTGAAAGAACTGCAACACTTTCAGAAGGCGGTAAGGAGTGCCACGGTGGTAGGGCCACCCCTTACCGCCCTCTAAAAGGGCGGGTGGGGGGAATTCCCGTGTCTGTCACCCTTACCGTCCTCTGAGAGGGCGGTTAGGAGGCCAGCCCCGCACCCCCTCCCCTCCTCCCTCTTCTATATAAGCCAATAAATTGAGAAAAAATCCTCATTTTATTTTGAAAAAAGAGAAAAGGAGAGAAGATGAGAGGAGAGGAGAGGAGAGGGAGACAGCGCGGCGAAGCCCTATTATTTTTGATCGACGGATTTTGAAGGGTATTTTTTGGTAATTTCTTTTATACTCATGTTTTTGTTAGTAAGTAAAGTACCACTAGATTTAGGGTTTAGCGGTATGACCTAGGATTTAGGTTAGAAAATACTGTATTTTGTAGTATATTATCAATATTAATTACAACATGGTAGGATAGCCATTAAATACATAATAGTATTTATAGTATGGTAGTTTCGAATATCTAGATTGTACAGAATAATAATATAAGTAATAATTGTAGGTTAGTTTTCTTAGGGGCAATATTGAAGAATCTATTATTAGACAATTATCGGTGTCGGTAATTTTTTTGGTTTCGATAAATCAGAAATATAATTTGCCGGTCTTAACATTGGATATATTTTCGGATGTTTCCAGGGATAATAGATAAATTATATTTTTAGATATATTATGATGAAGGTCAAATTAGTTATGGTCCTAACGGTGTAGATCTCTTTGGGTTTCGGCATGTCGTAAAGGGTCTTAGTAAAGCCAATGAGAGGACCATTGTGGGTGTGTGCAAGTGGCTGATGTGTCATTTTCAACTGGATTCGCAGCAACATGATCTTAAGCTGAGAGCTGTCCTAAGCTGTGCTAATCAGGGCTATTTTGACGAGCTCGTCCCAATCAATGCGGTATCTACTTGGAGGCAGTATATAGATATATCATGTGACCATGGACTCCCTCTGGTTTTGTTAGCCGAGGCATACCAGAAGGATCAAATAGAGATAAACTCTGTGGAAGCAGTAGTAGGAACAAGTCAGACAGTGGTAGATGAATCAGATCTGGTAAATGTCGAGGCCAGGCAAGATGTTGGGAATATGCCTGAGATGCAGCTGACGGGTGTAGCCAATGAGGGGGAGCACATCTCTAGCATAATTGAAGAGATGGAGTTGGAGGATCAAGAGCTGGAGGAAGCCGTTGCTGATGACGATTCATCTGACGAGGAGGGAAATGCCCCTGTTCCTACAGAGTGGAGGAATCAGGAATTTTTGAAGCTGGTGGTTAGTGAGGCTGATCGGACACCATGGGAGTATTATAAGAACGAGGTGTCTCAAGGTGCTATGTACCCTACTAAGGAGTTTGTTATTGATGCAGTTAAATTCTGGTCGCTATCTCTTCGGAGGCAGTTCAAGGTTGTGAAGTCGAGTAAAAGGGAGTACGATGTGAAGTGTTTGGTGCCTAAATGTCCTTGGCGGGTGCACGTATTCAGGGGGAAGTGGGTTGACTACTGGCAGTGCTCAATAGTCAGGGAGCATAATTGTCACATTGAGGAAATAGAGTTCTTCCATTGGAACCTGTCATCTGCTTTTATTGCCAATGTTATGTATGAGGAGATTGTGGACAACCTGAAGTATGAGCCACGATCAATAATCCGTGCTATTGAGAAAAGGTTCCAGTATACAAGAAACTACACGAAGGCATGGAGGGTGAAACAGAAGGCTATTGAGATGAGGTTCGGGACATATGAAGATTCATGTCACAATCTACCTCGTCAATTAGCCATAATATGTGGAAGAAACCCTAGAAGTTACTATGACATCAAGCATTACCCCTCGACTAATGTGGAGTACAGCGGGAAACGAGTATTGCAGCGTGCTTTTTTTATTCGTGGCAACCATCAAAGCATTTAGGCACTGTCGACCCATCATTTGCCTGGACAGGACGTTCCTCACTGGGAAGTATACATGACAGATATTGTCTGCAATTGGGGTCGACGGGAACAACCAAGTGCTGCCACTAGGATTTGCCTTCGTGAAGAGTGAGAATGGGGATAGCTGGTATTGGTTCCTTGAGCGGGTGAAGCATGCTATCATTTTAGACCGGCCAAATGTTTGTTTGATTCATGATAGACATGCGGGGTCGTTGCTGGCTTTGCTAAATATGCAATATGGGAGTATTCGATGGTGTGTTCCAATAAAGTGGCCCAACTTGAAGAGCAGGTGGTGCATGCGCTATGGGTGCGAATTTTTACATGCAATTAAAAAATAAAGACTTGATGAAGTTTTTCAAGAAATTGTGCAGTCAAAACCAGCAAAGAAAGTTCAATACCCTATGGGCAAGACTAGACGAACTAATTATGAAACAGACAGCTGAGGTAGCAGCCACAAGTGATGAACCGATAGCTCTTGGACCTCTCCCAACAGATACTCCTCAGATAGTAAGGAGGTTAGGGTCAGCTATTAGGAATTTTTCGCAGTGAATACGTAATGAGCCAAATGAAAAATGGGCTTTGCTGTACGACAGTGGTGGGGCAAGGTATGGGATAATGACAATAAATCTTGTTGAGGTCCATAACTAGGTCATGCGGGGTATGAGGTCCCTCCCACCTGTTGGAATTGTAGAAGGTATTATGCATGGGACTTGCAGATATTTTATTGATCGGTACGCAGCTGCTTCAAAGGCAATGGAAGATAACAGTATACTATGTGAGTATATGGAGAAGGCTACAAAGAAGGCACACATGCACTGCACTAATTAAGAGGGGACTGCAGAGCACATGTTTAGTGTCCTGTGCAGGGATAAGGGTCGTAGGGGTGGAAGACGTGAGCGGCATGTGCAAGAGTGTGTGCTTAGGAGTGGGCCATGCATTTGTACGTACCAAAGCCACAATTGCTTCACAGGCCGTGTACACAAGATATAGCTGCATATGCGGAGCACAATATGCTTCCTAGGCAATATGTTTCAAATTACTTCATGAAGGATCAGATACTGAACACCTGGAACCATGAGCTGTATGGCTACGATATTGTTGATACATTTACAAGTAATCTAGGTCCCTCACGAATCTATGTGCCTGATTTCGAAAGGATGAAGAATGCATCGGGACGTTGACAAACTCGCCGGATTGGCAACGATATGGAGGCGGGTCCAAGGGTGAAGCGATGTAGCCAGTGCAATGAAACAGGTCACACGTACAAGTATTGTTCGAAAAACGCACCTATTATGTAGGTGAGTGCATAACCGTGGTTTAGTGTGAATGTATTTAGTGTACCTTGCAGTTATATTTGTACGGTACTAGCCTTAGTTCTCTCTATTGCATTTGGACCTTACATTTGTACCTACATGTTGCAGTATATTCATGTAACTTTTTGTACATATATGTAATATGTTGTTCTGTTCACGTAACTATGTACATATTTTCATGTAACAGACTGTACATATTATTCATGTATATGTAGTTGCAATGTATATTTTGATTCAATATATATTCTTCTTGTCTACATGTTGCAATATATTCATGTACATGTGGTTTTAATGCAGATATGACGCACCCTTTGACCCCCGAGCTTCTTGACCTTACAGTAGACAAGAGGCACCACAGCTTCTCGTCCGCCGTGCACCAGATGGAGTTAGGGGTATTTCAACCACGTGGCCCTGGGGAGCTACTTTCGATCGACAATCGTTGGAAGCACTGGTATGTCGCTATTTAGATACGCATGTGCTGATTTATTTATGTATTTCATCCCCCGGTTTATTTCTATTCCCAATGGTGCAGGTTGGCAGCATCGGGACTCCTACCGCTTTGTCGTTTGGTGGAGGCCCGAGCGACAGAGAGCCCCAAGGCAGCGGCGAGATGATTCTATTTTGACTACTCGTTGATAGTTTCCCTGGTTGACCGATGGAGGCCTAAGACCCATACTTTCCACCTCCCCTGCGGCGAGATGACTCCGACGTTGCAGGACGTAGCCTACCTATTAGGCTTACCTTGAGCCGGAGCTGCCGTTGGAGTCAGCGACATGGATGCTGACTGGATGAACGTCATGCATCAATACTTTGCCCCTGTTCAGTAGACAGATGACGCACCCCCTACATGCCTGAGTTCTTGTTCGATCCACGAGGGCCCATGAAGAAGTGGATCCTACAGTTCCAGGTACCTTCCAATTTAACTTCTCATTTACTTTTTGAGTTTCCAGATATTTTTCTTATCATCACTTGCATTACTTATAGCCTGCATATATGCATCCGGAGGCCAGCTTGTACTCGGAGTCGAGGCATTTGGAATCCTACCTGCTTTGGCTGTTTGGCTGGGTTATGTTCACGGCCAGCGGCCAAGGCCACTTGGAGTTGAGGACCCTTCTTCCGTACGTGAGGTGGATAGCGGATGCGGAGGGGATGAGGTCCCATAGTTGAGTTGGGCCTCTGCTGTCCTTGCTGCAACGTATCGGGAGTTGTGCGACGCGTGCACGAAGAAGGAGCCACTAGCCACTTTTGTTGGGTGCCCACTACTGCTGCAGCTGTGGTCTTACGAGTGGTTCACGATAGGCCGGCCCATTGTGGACCACTCCCCGTACCCTGAGGAATGGTACAGCGAGCCCGAGGAGGATGGGCCCACCAAGGCCTCACTGTGGTGTCGACGCTGGGTACGTACGTAATATTTGAATACTTTACTTCTCACATGTTTTTGTTCTGGATTCTGACTATGTTTCTCACACAGCCGCACTGGGCGCATGAGCAGACCCATAGTGCGTACGAGCTTTTTCGGTCGCAGTTCGATTGGCTTTGTCCAGACTACATGGTTTGGACCCCCTACAGCTACTTGTCCATCCAAGTCCGTGCGTCCTTGGGTCTATCTTCGTTGTGTACCTGCGACAAGGAGTACTGGCTTACGAAGACGCCACCGCGTCATGTGGTAGTTCGAGCGCTATCAAGCTTTCCCCATTATGAACATTCGCACGGTTCCGGGCCACATTCACAGGTAACTATAATCCAGTAAATAATTCATAACATTCATCTCGTTATCAGTCTATTTAACATGGTTCACTTGCAGGTATACACAAAAGGGACAGCCGGGTGGCAACCTCTGGGCAGATCGTTTGGCGCCGTATGTCTCAGCATGGTCCCAAGCCCTTGAGGATGTCATGTGTCACATCCCAAATTCCATAATCACGCAATTAAGCTTAATCATGCATCATTAGCATCATAATTAATTTTGAGGTAAATTATTTTGGCAAATTAGAGCAATTCATTTTGAATCAATCGGATGAGAGAAAGAAATTCGGGAGAGAAAAGAATGAATTTCACAGTCAAAGCGGACTTTTCCCTTAACATGTGGGCCACACCTCACCACTCCCTCTCTCAAGTGGGCAGCCACCCCCACCTACTCTCTCTCCCTGCTCCCTCCCGTACTCCCTCTCACCGTGCAGCACAAGGAGCCCCCTCCCTCTCTCACTCTCTCAAGCCCCTCTCCCTTTCTCCCTCAAATCCACGCTCTAGGAGCCGAATCAAGGTGAGTGTGTGGTACCATTGCGATCACAAGCTCATGAGCTATCCATCCCTCCAATTCATTTTCGTTTTCCTGGAGGATTTGAGCTGGATTTGGTGTCTTTTGGTGTTTAGGGTTGAAATGTGAAGAACACCGGATTTATTCGCCTCCCGAGCTTTTCCCTTCGTTTCCTCCTTCAATCGGCGGTCCACAACCTTGGTAAAGGCCTTTGGGTGAGTCCACTAAACTTCCATGGCAAGAATCCACCTTTTGGATGATGGGATTTCGAATTTTGAGCTATGGATTTTCATGAGTTCTTGATGAATTAGAAGCAATAGCTGAGTTTTGGTCGATTTCGGCGTATGCATGTTGTCCTATGCGGAAGAGGAAGTCAATGTAATGCTCTAGGTCCAAGTCCCCACTCCAAATGTCACCGGAATCGTTGCCGGTGAGCTCCCAAAGTGCCTCCGGTGACTCCCAGCGGTCTGACCGACCTCACCCCAAGGTCGGTCAGACCACCAGGGACAAAAACTCTATGCTTGGGGGCGGTCTGACCGCCAATATATCTACGGTTTGACCGCTGTATACCCAGACAGCACAATTACTGCTTGCTGAAACTTGTAAAATTCATAATAAATTCTCTGTAGCTCCAAAAATTATGAAATAAATTTTGTTGGTTTCATAATAACCTACTCTACCTATTAAAAATAATAGCCATGAAATAATGAATTAAATTTCTGAGATTAATTAATTAGGTTAAAGCTTCATTAATTCACCGTTAATTCATCATAAGTCCAAAATTGATGAATCCAATTTTACTAGTTTCCTTATGACTTGTTCCATCTAGGAAATTTTTTTCCATCTATTATATGCATATTGTGGAATATATTTGCACTTTATTCATACTCATTGCATTGCACGTGTTGATCCTTTTTAGAGAACGTCGATCCGTCGATCCCAGAGGCCGAAGGCGATCCCGTTGCACCGTATCTTTCTGATTCAGGGCAGCAAGGTAAGCATCTTTCATATTGCACCGTGTTAACTTGAAAGTCTAAAGTGTTATATATGCTTATGTATGTATGCATGTGTCGGGTACCTTTGGGTAGAACCTATGCCGTTGCATTCTTCTACCTTGGTCACGAGTTCATGTATGTTCCTTGAAGCCTAGAGGTGATGTCGATGTCTAAAGGTGTTCACATGCTTAGTAATGCTTAGGTATTTCGGTATAAGTCGAACGACGGTGTTCTCCGTTGTTCGCGAGGATAGGATCTACTACATGTTTACAATTACATGTTGATGGTGATGGTATGGTTGGTGAGTGGTGAGTATGAGGCGAGGTGTGAGCGGTGCTAGGAGGGTGTTTAGCCTGCCTAGATGTGGAGTTCCCCTGGGTAGGACAGTAGAGGAAAACCGGGCACCGTAGACCGTTTGCACCGGTTAAGCACTGATCGTCGGTGTAGTCAGCTTTAGCACTTACCTTACTCACCACATGCTGATATAATGGTAGGCAAGCCGAATACCTTCGCAGCTGTGGCTTTGTGGGCGTGAACAACGACTGTGTGAGCGGACGGGCTTGTAAGCGGTGCTAGTTTGGTCAGTGAGTAGTTCTAGTACCGCCGCGTCGAGCGTTGCATGCCCCACATGGTTGGGGCTGGTAAGGGAAGTTTGTCACGAGTACCCCTTTGTGTGCACTTTGGCCGGTGGCACAAGCCGAATGGTCCTCGTGTCGTGTGGGTCCAGGAGTATCCCCCTGCAGGGTGTAAAAACAGTTCAAACTGCCGCGCTCTCGGTTATGAGCATGTCTATCGCTTATCTGCACCGGTCGTAGAGTCTCGGTTGTGGGCGATGGTTCGGCTATGTGTTTGTGGATTGGTTATGTTGGAGTTATGTTGGAGTGATAGTGGTGTTGGTTCGGATATGAGATGGTTCGGATAGGAAACATATTACACAGGATGATGAGGACATCACTCTTTCAGATACACACACACCGAGTATTCCTCCAACAATAGGTCCATTGACACGAGCTCGTGCACGTCAACTAAATCATGAGGTGAGCTCGTTCCTTAGTGTTCCTTTATATTTTGATGAGGATGGGATGCTACTGAATAATTGTGATGTATTGTTAGTTAGGAACACGGGAGAAGAACAGCAAGGGCGCCCAAGCCAAGGTGGAGGCCCAATCCAGTTCGAGTCCGTTTCGGAGTCCAGGACCAGTCCGCACTAAAATTGTCGCCCAGGAAGCATACGGACTCCGTTTGTTTTTGACGTTCTACACATGGTTAGAAAGTTAAGGAGATAAGCTTTCCAACGGTACTGGTCCTATGTCCAAATTCTTTCAGAGTCAACGGGAATCGTCGAAACAAGTGGACGTCCAGAATCTGTCAGGGTGCTGCGCCACCATCTTTTGGGCCGTTGGGCCGTGTAACGTGTTGGAGTCCATTAGGGACGCGTCCAGGGGTCCTTGGCCGACCCTAGTCTTTTATATAGAGTAGCCGCCACCCTAATTAGGGTTGGATTTTGCTTAGATATTGATCTACACACAGTTGTGAGATTTTTGCTCTTGTTCCGGACCGACTAGGCCGCCGCAAGTGTTTGTGGAACCCCGACTTCGAGTGCTTGAATTCAATTCGCAATATTTCAGATTGCATCTTCTACGTTCTTGCTTGTGTTCTTGGTACGCTTGCAGGGATTGAGCCTTCTTGGCGAGGTCAACCGCGCGACACGGTTGATAACCATCGAAGCTGTGGTGTAGTGATTGCAAGGGAGACGATCTGATCGGGTCGAAGCCTTTGGATCATCAACGTCGAGTTCTCCACCCACTGACTTATCACTACCTATCGGAAGATCAGGCCAACATTGCTCATCAACTGGTATCAGATTTTCAGGTTGCCTGTTAGGTAATTTCATCTTCCCCTTTAGATTAGTCTGTTTTTCATTACCTAGAGTCCAGAAAAAGCCAAAAAAATTCCGTCAATTTCCGCTGCCCTAGAACCCTTTGTGCCTTTGCAATTTTTGTTTTCAGTTGCGCGTTGTTGAGTTTGTGTCCGTGGTCGAGTCTTGTTGCTGGTTTTAGAGTCGTGTTCTTGGTTTTTAGTCAACACTCTGTGCTGTTTTGATCACGCCGCTATCCCATCGCCACCATCCCCACCAACAAGTCGAGCCACCACATTACTCGATTTGCCACCGCGAGCCGCCTTGTGTTACTTTCCGCCACGCCAACCCTAGATAGGTCGCACGCCGCCTTGTATCAATTGCCCTGCCACCGCTGCCATCCTTGTTCTTCGCGATCCTATTGCTTGCAATACCTTAAAGAGGTCAATTTCTGCAAGAGTTGCTTAAAAAAAACCCTAACTCGACAGGGGTTTAGTAAAACAGCAATAACTTTCTCATACGGACTCGGAATCAGGCAAAAAAAATTTTCACGGACATCTACAGAAAAAGTTACATCCGTTGCTCCCCTGCTTTGCTGGGTTCCGCCGAAATGTTTTTCCCAAATTCGGCTTGGAAGATTGAGTATTCGAGCCGCAAAGTTTTTGCACGCCTTTCAGAGAACGTGCTTGATTTTCTGTAGGCCACATCTTGCATCTGTTTGAGCTGAAAATTTCTGTGGTTGTTGCTTGTGTGCCCCTAGTTCAGAAAAAAATATCAGAAAAATACGAAAAAAATAAATTTCGTGATTCCTACTAGTGCTAAAAGACAAAAAAGAGGAGCACATAGAGAACACCCAGATAATTGTGCTGTTTGCTGTGTCTTTCTCTAATAATCCTTTTTAGCTTTATTTCAGCTGTTGTACTAGGACTAGGGACACGTGATAGACCAGTAACTGTGATTCATACTTTGGACACTTATTTAGCTTTGCTCTTCTGATTACAATTATTGCTAACCCTTCCTACCATATTGTGCCTTCCAAGCTCCACCTCCTTTGATCCGAACAGGTTCACTATTGCAATCATCCCACGCTTCCAGACTCGTCACCGGTTGTTCCTCCTTGTTGCGTTGGTAAGAACATTTGTAAGAGCGTGGTAAGACGCTTGAGTGTGTGTGATTCCACCTTCCACAACCTAGTAGTTGATAGGGATAATATTTGTTGTCCTTTGTTTTCTACTAACCATGTCAGGTGATGGCTCTCCGTCGGATTTTAAGGATTGTGTATCCAAGGAAGAACTCAACAAAGCCTTGCAGGAGCATACTAGGCTATTGACAGACATTAGAACAAGCATTGCTAACCTCGTCACGCGAGTCAACGACCTTGAGTTGCGACAGCCACCACAGGATGATGACCATTCACATGATGATGATGATGATGATACTAATGATGATGATGATGATGATACTAATGATGGTGACCAAGAAGATGGTGAGGTTTTTGTTGGGCAAGATGCGCGTGCTGAGTAACGTCCTCATGCTGAACAATTATGTCGTGGCCAACAACAACGTCGTCAAGGTAATAGAGGTAATAATGTTAATCGCAACGGTCGCGATGATCCTTATTCTAAGATTAAGTTTTCAATGCCTCCTTTTGATGGTGCATATGATGCTGATGCTTATTTGAATTGGGAAATGACGGTTGATCAAAAGTATAGTTCTCATATGGTTCCTGAAATGCATAGAGTTAGACTAGCCACTTGTGAGTTCACGAATTATGCTATTATTTGGTGGAATGGTCTAGTTTCTAGTGGCTTAGAACCTGAATCATGGCCTAGACTAAAGCGTGCCATGCGCAATAGATTTATTCCTCCTGATTATACACGTGAATTGAAAAAGAAATTGTAGCGCTTAAATCAAGGTTCTAAATCTGTGCATGATTACTATCAAGAGCTTTAAATTGCTATGCTTCGTTGTAGTATACAAGAGGATGATGAGGGTACCATGATTCGTTTTTACTCCGGGTTGAGACGTAAAATTCAGGACCTTGTTGATTACAAAGATTACAATTCTACCAATAGATTGTTCCATTTTGCTATCTTGGCAGAAAAAGAACTGCAGGGTCGACAACAGGTGCAGAAATTACGGAACAATTTTGGGAGTACATCTACTTCACGAGTACCACCAGGACAAGCAACAACATTCCCTTCTACATCTACACGATCTGCTGCCCCCTCCTCCAACACTCGGGCGCGTTCAGCAGGAGCACCACAACCATCACGTGAGGTGAGTAAATCTACTGTTTCGTAGGATCCAATGCCACGCTCTTCTTTAGGTGCAGCTACCACGGGTCGTACAACGGGCATTGTGTGCTGTCGCTGCCAAGGTATTGGCCACGTCATGAAGGATTGCCCAAGCCAGCGAGCATACTCCGCAACAGCAGATGGTGGATATGTTAGTCATAGTGATGTCGAGGAAGAATATGCATTTGAAGCTAATCTTGCAGCCGATCATGACATGGATAGTGAGGGGGAGGAGATTAGTGGTACCGCTGCCACGGAGAGTTATGCAGCACGCACCTTTATTGTGAAGCGAGTTTTGAGTTCTCAAATGGGGCAAGCGGAGCAGCTACAACGCCATAATCTATTCCAGACATTCCTCATTGTCAAAGATGCACGTGTTCGTACCATAATTGATGGCGGGAGTTGCAACAACCTCTTGAGCTCCGATCTTGTGAAGAATCTTTCCTTGCCAACACGTGCACATCCTCATCCATACTACATTCAGTGGTTCAATAACAGCGGTAAGGTTAAGGTAACACAATCTGCGAGAGTACATTTTTCTATTGGTTCCTACCATGATTATACTGATTTTGATGTAGTGCCTATGCAAGCATGTTCACTTTTGTTAGGCCGTCCTTGGGAATTTGATACCGATGCTACACACCATGGTAGAAGTAATAAATACTCTCTCATGCACAAGGGAAAGAAAATCTCTTTGCTTCCTTTGACACCTGCTGAAATTGTGCAATGTGATAAAGCTTTAGCTGAAAAAGAAAAGAAAGAACGTGTTTTGGAATCTGAAAATCAGCAAGTAGCTCAATCCATTTTTCCACCTAAGAAAGAGAAGAACACACCTAGGTCCGAAGGCATTAAGTTAAAGGGTGGTGTTATGCTTGCTACTAAATCTGACCTTGCTGAAATTCAAGATAATGATACTTTGTGCTATGCTTTCGTATGCAAAGAGGTTTTATTTTCAATTGATGATATACCTAGCTCTTTGCCTGCTGCTGTCACTAACCTTTTGCAGGAGTATAAGGATGTCTTTCCAGCTGAGATACCCCCGGGGCTACCACCATTGAGAGGGATAGAGCACCAAATAGATTTGATCCCGGGAGCGACTTTGCCAAACCGCGCTGCATATAGGACCAATCCGGAGGAGACTAAGGAAATTCAGCGACAAGTCCAAGACCTTTTGGACCGTGGGTACGTACGAGAGAGCCTTAGTCCTTGTGCTGTTCCTGTTCTTTTGGTTCCTAAGAAAGATGGTACATGGCGCATGTGTGTTGATTGTAGAGCAATTAATAATATCACAATAAGGTATCGTCACCCTATTCCTAGGCTAGACGACATGCTTGATGAGTTGAGTGGTTCTATTATTTTCACAAAAATTGACTTGCGTAGTGGTTACCACCAAATAAGAATGAAATTGGGAGATGAATGGAAAACTGCTTTCAAAACTAAGTTCGGTCTATATGAGTGATTAGTGATGCCTTTTGGTTTAACTAATGCACCTAGCACTTTCATGAGATTGATGAATGAGGTTTTACGTGCTTTCATAGGAAGATTTGTGGTGGTGTACTTTGATGATATTTTGATCTATAACAAGTTATATGAAGAAACACATTGATCATCTACGTGCTGTTTTTACTGCTTTGCGAGAGGCACATTTGTTTGCTAACCTTGACAAGTGCACCTTTTGCACGAATAGAGTTACTTTTCTTGGCTATGTTGTTACTCCACAGGGAATTGAAGTGGATGAAGCTAAAATTGAAGCCATCAAGAGCTGGCCGACCCCTGGGACTATCACACAGGTGAGAAGCTTTCATGGCCTTGCAGGGTTCTATCGGTGTTTTGTGAGAGATTTCAGCACCATTGCTGCCCCACTCAATGAGTTGACAAAGAAGGGTGTTCCGTTCCAATGGGGGCCAGCACAAGAACAAGCTTTTAATACGCTGAAAGATAAGCTTACGCATGCACCTCTACTCCAACTTCCGGACTTTGGTAAGACTTTTGAGTTAGAATGTGATGCTAGCGGCATTGGAATTGGAGGAGTGCTACTACAAGGAGGTAAACCCGTTGCTTATTTTAGTGAGAAATTGAATGGGCCATCTCTTAATTATTCGACTTATGATAAGGAGTTGTATGCTTTAGTGCGAGTTTTAGAAACATGGCAACATTATCTTTGGCCCAAGGAGTTTATTATTCATTCTGATCATGAAGCTTTGAAACATATTAGAAGCCAAGCCAAACTGAACAAACGTCATGCTAAATGGGTTGAATTTATAGAGTCTTTTCCTTATATTATTAAACACAAGAAATGTAAAGATAATGTCATTGCAGATGCGTTATCTAGACGTTATACCATGTTGTCCCAACTCGATTATAAGATTTTTGGTTTAGAAACAATTAAAGGATTATATGCTTCTGATTTGGACTTTAAAGATGCTTTCGAACATTGTAAAGAAGGAAGAACTTGGAATAAATATGTGCTGAATGAAGGATTACTATACCGTGCTAACAGGCTATGCATCCCAGCTAGCTCTATTCGCCTATTGTTCTTGCAGGAAGCGCATGGAGGTGGTTTGATGGGACATTTTGGAGTGAAGAAGACCGAGGATGTACTGGCTACTCACTTCTTTTGGCCTAAGATGAGGCGCGACGTCGAGCGCTACGTGGCACGCTGCACTACTTGCAATAAAGCTAAGTCTCGCTTGAACCCACATGGACTTTATATGCCTCTTCCTGTTCCTAGTGTGCCTTGGGAGGATATTTCTATGGATTTTGTTTTAGGATTGCCTAGGACCAAGAGGGGGAGGGATAGTATATTTGTCGTTGTGGATTGTTTTTCAAAAATGGCACATTTTATACCTTGTCACAAGAGCGATGATGCTACAAACATAGCTGATTTGTTTTTCAGGGAAATCATTCGCTTGCATGGAGTGCCTAACACCATTGTTTCGGATCGTGATGCAAAATTTTTGAGCCACTTTTGGAGGACACTTTGGAATAAACTTGGGACAAAGCTGCTGTTTTCGACGACATGTCACCCTCAAACCGATGGATAAACGGAGGTTGTGAACCGCACATTATCCACCATGTTGCGGGCTGTTTTGAAGAAAAATTTGAGGATGTGGGAAGAGTGTCTACCCCATATTGAGTTTGCTTACAACAGATCAGTTCACTCCACCACCAAGGTAAGTCCGTTTCAGGTAGTGTATGGTTTTAACCCCCGTGCCCCTATTGATTTACTTCCTTTACCAACAGCCGAGAAATTGAATTTTGATGCTAAGACACGTGCTGATTTGATTATGAAAATGCATGAGTTGACTAAGAAAAATATTGAAAAGATGAATGAGAAGTATAGAACTTATGGTAGCCAAGGTCGGAAACATATTACTTTTGAAATTGGTGATCTTGTGTGGTTACATTTGCGCAAAGATAGGTTTCCTGATTTGAGAAAGTCTAAATTGCTGCCTCGAGCTGATGGTCCTTTTAAAATTGTGGAAAAGATCAATGATAATGCATATAAGCTTGAGTTGCCTGCAGATTATGGGGTTAGTCCCATATTTAACATTTCAGATTTAAAGCCTTACTTGGGAGTAGAAGATGACATTGCGTCGAGGACGACTCCAATTCAAGAGGGGGAGGATGATGAGGACATCACTCTTTCAGATACACACACACCGAGTATTCCTCCAACAATAGGTCCATTGACACGAGCTCGTGCACGTCAACTAAATCATGAGGTGAGCTCGTTCCTTAGCGTTCCTTTATATTTTGATGAGGATGGGATGCTACTGAATAATTGTGATGTATTGTTACTTAGGAACACGGGAGAAGAACAGCAAGGGCGCCCAAGCCAAGGTGGAGGCCCAATTCAGTTCGAGTCCGTTTCGGAGTCCAGGACCAGTCCGCACTAAAATCGTCGCCCAGGACGCATACAGACTCCGTTTTTGACGTTCTACACATGGTTGGAAAGTTAAGGAGATAATCTTTCCAACAGTACTGGTCCTATGTCCAAATTCTTTCTGAGTCAACGGAAATCGTCGAAACAAGTGGATGTCCAGAATCTGTCAGGGTGTTGCGCCACCATCTTTTGGGCCGTTGGGCCGTATAACGTGTTGGAGTCCATTAGGGACGCGTCCAGGGGTCCTTGGCTGACCCTAGTCTTTTATATACAGTAGCCGCCGCCCTAATTAGGGTTGGGTTTTGCTTAGATATTGATCTACACACAGTTGTGAGATTTTCGCTCTTGTTCCGGACCGACTAGGCCGCCGCAAGTGTTTGTGGAACCCCGACTTCGAGTGCTTGAATTCAATTCGCAATATTTCAGATTGCATCTTCTACATTCTTGCTTGTGTTCTCGGTACGCTTGCAGGGATTGAGCCTTCTTGGCGAGGTCAACCGCGCGACACGGTTGATAACCATCGGAGCTGTGGTGTAGTGATTGCAAGGGAGATGATCTGATCGGGTTGAAGCCTTTGGATCATCAACGTCGAGTTCTCCACCCACTGACTTATCACTACCTATCGGAAGATCAGGCCAACATTGCTCATCAGTTCGGCTATGTGTTTGTGGATTGGTTATGTTGGAGTTATGTTGGAGTGATAGTGGTGTTGGTTCGGATATGTGATGGTTTGGTGTGGTTATGGTTCGAGTATGTGGATGTGGTTCGGATATAGTGTGGTAGTTTGGGTATGGTGATCGAGTTGGCACCGGTTATACTTTGATACACTTGTTGGTTACGTTTATATATGTTCAGTTGGTGGTGCGGGGTTGTTTCATATATGTTGGTTAAGCTAGTTACTCACACCTACGTCAAGGTTGCTTACCGCTTAATTAACTTAACCTTGTTTAATTCTTGCTACCAGCTTAATGCATGATCCTTGGAGTCGGGAATATATATACCCATACTGTATAAGACTTGCGAGTACCTTTGTACCCAGGGTGCTGCCCTTAAGTTGTTGCAGGTTCACAGGTTGGCGAGGAAGAGGCATTGTTTGGCTACTTTGTGCCTGCCGATTAGGGTGGCAGGCAGGAGTAGCACATTCTACTCCGAACTCGGTGCTCTTAGTATGGAGCCTAAGTGCATGTGGCTCCATATCCTTTTGTTGTTTAGTTTATTTTCTTCCGCTGTGTAGATCTTTGTTGGTTAGGAGTTGAGGGGTTTTGTCTCCTCCTAGCTCGCTTTTGTTGTAAACTGTTGAAATCAATTGCATGCTTAATACTTGTACTATAAATGTTTATTACTCGCTCTTTATTAAGCTATGTTGTGTTGTACATGTTGGAAGGCATGTGTTCCGATCCTTGGGCACAAAACACGTGCTGGGACTGCCGGAGCGGTATTTTGATTAATCGTCGAGGTTGTGATTATGTTAATGATCCGCTTGATGATTAGTTCGAACACTGTTTGGTCGGGTCCTCACAGCGTGGCATCAGAGCTTGGTTTAATTAAGTAGCCTAAACATAATTTAGAACGTTGTTTAGTAAGTGGTCAACTTCACCTAAACAACTCACTAAGTTTTGTTTATGCCTCTTCATGATCAATATGTATGAAAATGCAATATTATGCCCCTAAGTATAACTTCTTGTGAGTTTCAATGTTTGTTGCGGAGAGAAGTGCATGAGAAAGAAACGGTAGCTAGGATCTAGCATACTGTAATTTCATGTTGCATTCATGCATATCTATATACATGTATTACGGGATTCTAACAATATATCCAGCGAATGCGTTGTGCTAAGTTGGAATTTGACGTTTTCCTTTTCTTATGTCGTTACAGAATGGTTAGGACTCGTCATGATATGAATGATCCGGAGGGGTCGAATGAGAACAACCCTCCTCCACCGCCAACTATGGCAGAAGTGCTCATGATGATTGAGCAGAACCGCCAGACAAATCAGGCGCTTCTTGAGGCTCTCGTGCGCAACACGGCTCCTCGTGGAGGGGTGGAGCCGGGCGCCGAGATGATTTCTCAGATTTCCTGAGGACTCAGCCGTCGGTTTTCTCGCGGGTTGAGGATCCTCTGGATGTCGATCACTGGCTTTGGACGATCGAGCAAAAGCTTGCTCTCCTCAGATGTGAGGATCACGAGAAGGTGCTCTACGCCGCCCACCAACTTTAGGGCCTGGCGGGTGCGTGGTGGTCGAACTTCTTGGCCATGCACCCTGCTAACCACCGAGTGTCTTGGGCGGAGTTCTGCGAGGCCTTCCGCTCTTTCCACATCCCGAGCGGCCTCATGGAGATCAAGAGGCGGGAGTTCGAGGAACTCAAGCAAGGATGCCGAACCGTGATGGAGTACGTGCAGGTGTTCAATCACCTTGCACAATATGCTCAAGATGAAGTGAGCACCGACGAGCGGAAGCAATACCGCTTCGTTAACGGTCTCAATTCGAAGATGCAAGATCGGTTGTCGGCGCATGAGTTAGCCAACTTTAACAAGTTGGTGAGCACGTCCTTCACAATGGAGTTCAAGCTTATGAACCACCAGGAGGAGAAGAAGTGCAAGAGGGGTTCCTTGCCTTCTGTGGGCGGGAGCTCGCAGCGCACCCGCACAGAGAGTCTACCTCCATTATCTCGCGTGCCGGCGTCAGGTGCTCCACGTCCGATGTGGCTCGTTCAGCGCCCAGCCTTCTCCGCTCCACAAGGACAGCCTCCACGACCGGCCGGTTCACAGAGCAGCGTGACAGGTGGCCCCGGCGGCCCTTGTTATAACTGCGGTCGTGTCAGCCACTACGTGCGGGATTTCCCGTATCCGAGGCTAGGAGCCGCGGTGACTGCTCCACGGCCACCACTGGCTCAGTCAGCACCTCAGTCCTCTCAGGCGACCCACATCCCCAATTGTGGTTGAGCACGCCACACCACCGCCGAGGGCGTTCAGGAGGGTGACACCGTCCTGATGGGTACGTTGCATATGCGTTCTAACTCTACTGTTGCACCTGCAGTTGTCCTTTTCGATTCTGGAGCTTCTCATTGCTTCATAGTGGCAAGTTATGTTTGGCATCATGGGTTGACAGTTAGCACCACCCCCACTCCTTACCTCATAGATGCACCAGGAGCCAAGGTCCTTGTTAAGCAATGCGTGTCCAACGCCTCAGTGATCATCAACGAGATGTCTTTCGGGGCAAATATGCTAGTGATGAACTCGAAGGGAATTAATATCATATTGGGGATGAACTGGCTCTCCAAGAACAAGGCCATGTTAGATTGTGCCTAGCGGACAGTTACTCTAAATGGTCCATCCGACACCCGAATTCAATTGAAGCTGGAGGGCGTCAAGTCTTGTCTCTTTGCTTTGAAGGCTGTCCCTACCAGAGATATGATGAGTATTCCTGTGGTGTGTGAGTTCTCGGATGTCTTCCCGGATGAATTGTCAGGAATGTCGCCCGACCAAGCAGTCGAGTTTTCTATTGATCTCGTGCCCGGTGCAACTCCAATCTCGAAGAAGTCCTATAGGATTCCGCCAAATGAATTGGCAAAATTGAAGAAGCAATTGCAAGAGCTGCTTGCGAAGGGTTTCATACATTCGAGTTCCTCACCTTGGGGATGCTCAGCACTCTTTGTGAAGAAGAAGGATGACACTTTGTGGTTGTGTGTGGATTATCGTCCATTGAATGAGGTCACTGTCAAGAACAGGTATTCGTTCCCTAGGATTGATATCTTGTTTGATCAGCTGACCGAAGCCCGAGTCTTCTCGAAGATTGATTTGAGACTGGGCTATCATCAGATCAAAGTTCAGCTAGAGGATATTCCAAAGACAGCTTTCTCGACCCGTTATGGTCTATATGAATTCACCGTTATGTCCTTCGGATTGACGAATGCGCTGGCATTCTTCATGTATTTGATGAACACGGTGTTCATGGAGGAGTTGGATAAGTTTGTCGTGGTTTTCATCGACGACATTCTCATATACTCCAAGACTGATGCAGAGCATGTAGAGCACCTCCGTATTGTTCTTGGCTGGCTCTGAGATCATCAACTCTATGCCAAGTTCAGCAAGTGTGAGTTCTGGCTCAAGGAGCTGGCATTTCTGGGGCTGTTGACCCAAGCAAGGTGCACGATGTGCTCAATTGTGTTCAGCCCAAGAATGTCACTGATATTCGGAGTTTTCTCGGACTTGCGGGCTACTGCCGCCGGTTCATCGATAATTTCTCCAAGATTGCCAAGCCAATGACTGAGTTGTTGAAGCAAGGCAATGCTTTCGAGTGGTCGAGTGACTGTGAGACAGCTTTCCTGACTTTGAAGAAATTGCTCACGACCGCTCCAGTCCTTGCTCAGCCTGATGTGGATAAGGGTTTTGACGTCTATTGTGATGCTTCTCGCATGGGCCTCGGTTGCATTCTTATGCAAGAGGGCCGAGTCATAGCTTATGCCTCACGTCAATTGAAGCGCCATGAGGAGAATTATCCGACGCATGACTTAGAGCTTGCTGCTATCGTGCACGCTCTGAAGATTTGGCGTCATTACTTGCTCGAAAACTTATGCCATATCTATATGAATCACAAGAGTTTGAATTACATCTTCACTCAGGCAGATTTGAATATAAGGCAGCGAAGATGGCTCGAGCTGATTAAGGACTATGAGCTGGAAGTGCATTATCACCCCGACAAGGCGAATGTGGTCACTGATGCCTTGAGCCGAAAAACTTATTGCCATTGTCTTAGGGTCGAGCTTGGGAATTCCACACTTTATGATGAGTTCCGTCGGCTTGGGCTCGCAATGGTTCCAGATGGTTTTCTTGCAAATTTGGAAATCAAGTCCACTCTCCTAGATGATATCAAGGCAGCTCAGAAGGATGACAAGGGCATGGCCCGGATCCAAGACAGGATGAAGATCGGCCAGGCCTTATGCTTTTCAGAAGATGTTCAGGGAATTCTGTGGTTTGGGAACCGTCTCGTGGTTCCGAAGGTTGAGGCCTTGAGGAAGAAGATTATTGATGAGGCCCACGATTCGTTGCTATCCATTCACCCGGGCAGCATGAAGATGTATCAAGATCTAAAGCCTCGCTTTTGGTGGACTTGCATGAAGCGAAAGATAGCTCGGTATGTCTCTGAGTGTGATGTTTGCCGAAGGGTCAAGGCCGAGCATCTCAGGCCCGCTGGTACACTCCAGCCTTTGCCCATTCCTTCCTGGAAGTGGGAGAAGATTGGGATGGATTTCATTACCGGCTTGCTGAAGACATCGAGTGGTTATGACTCCATATGGGTGATTGTGGACCGGCTCACTAAGTCCGCCCATTTCTTGCCCGTCAAGAGCTAGTACAATGCGAGGCAATATGCAGAGTTGTATCTCACCCGAATTGTGTGCCTTCACGGAGTTCCGAAGAAGATCATTTCTGATCGAGGCACGTAGTTCACTTCTCATTTCTGGAGGAGCTTCCAAGAAGCTATGGAGACCGAGTTCTTCCATATTCAAGCGTATCACCCTCAGACGGATGGTTAGATGGAGAGAGTGAACCAGATTCTAGAAGATATGCTCCGAGCTTGTGTTCTCACTTATGGGAAGAAGTGGGACATATGCCTGCCATTCGCGGAATTCTCTTACAACAATAGCTTCTAGGCTAGTATTGAGATGGTGCCATTTGAAGCTCTTTATGGCCGGAGATGCCGAACGCCGCTAAATTGGTCCGAATCCGGCGAACAGGCTTTCCTAGGTCCAGATTTGGTCAAGGAAGCGGAAGATCATGTTCTGAGCATTCGGAAGAGTCTTCTCACAGCTCAATCCTGGCAAAAGAGCTATGCGGATCGCCGCCGCCGAGAGCTCACTTTTGAGGTTGGAGATCATGTATACCTCAAGGTGTCGCCCCTCAGAGGAGTTCACCGATTCCAAGTCCGAGGCAAGCTAGCGCCTCGATACGTGGGGCCATTCCAGATTTTTTCTCAATGTGGAGAAGTAGCATATCAATTGGACTTGCCGCCGTCTCTCTCTGCCATGCACAATGTGTTTCATGTGTCACAATTGAAGAAATGTCTCCGAGTCCCGACGTAAGTCGTTGATGTTACACCCCAAGAGTTGCAACTGGACTTGACATATTGTGAGTGGCCACTCTGTATCTTGGACGAAGCCAAACACAAGACACAGTGAAGTTCAATCAAGTTCTTGAAAGTTCAATGGAGCAATCACACGGAAGCCGAAGCGACATGGGAGCGGGAAAATAAGCTCCGCTCCGAGTATCTTGATTTCTTTGAGAACTTGTAAATGTGGCTGTAATATAGCATATTGGAATGAAAGTGTGTTTTGGATTCCGCCTCTCATAGCATGATTGTCCCTCACAGCGTGCTATGTTCCTTGCAGCGTGCTCATCGCTTTGTCCCCGACTCGTATCGAATCTCGGGACGAGATTCCTTTTAGGGGGGAGGTTTTTCACGTCCCAAATTCCATAATCGCGTGATTAAAATTAATCATGCATCATTAGCATCATAATTAATTTTGAGGTAAATTATTTTGGCAAATTAGAGCAATTTGTTTTGAATCAATCGGATGAGAGAATGAAATTCGGGAGAGAAAAGAATGAATTTCGCTGTCAAAGTGGACTTTTTCCTTAACATGTGGGCCCCACGTGTGGCCCCACACCTCACCACTCCCTCTCTCAAGTGGGCAGCCACCCCCACCTGCTCTGTCTCTCCCCTCACTCTCTCTCCCTGCTCCCTCCTGTCCTCCCTCTCACCGTGCAGCACAGGGAGCCTCCTCCCTCTCTCACTCTCTCAAGCCCCTCTCCCTTTCTCCCTCAAATCCGCGCTCTAGGAGCCGAATCAAGGTGAGTGTGTGGTACCATTGCGATCACAAGCTCATGAGCTATCCATCCCTCCAATTCATTTTCGTTTTCCCGGAGGATTTGAGCCGGATTTGGTGTCTTTTGGTGTTTAGAATTGAAATGTGAAGAACACCGGATTTATTCGCCTCTCGAGCTTTTCCCTCCATTTCCTCCGTCAATCGGTAGTACAAAACATTGGTAAAGGCCTTTGGGTGAGTCCCCTAAACTACTCAAGTCCAAACCGTTGGGGCCCCCCATGGCAGATCCACCTTTTGGATGGTTGGATTTCGAATTTTGAGCTACGGGTTTGAAGTTCATGAGTTCTTGATGAATTAGAAGCAATAGCCGAGTTTTGGTCGATTTCGGCATATGCATGTTGTCCAATGCAGTAGAGGAAGTCAATGTGATGCTCTAGGTCCAAGTCCCCACTCCAAATGTCGCCGGTGAGCTCCCAAAGTGCCTCCGGCGACTCCCAGCGGTCTGACCGCCACCCCAAGGTCGGTCAGACCGCCAGGGACCAAAACTTTCTGCATGGGGGTGATCTGACCGTGTTTCCGGCGGTCTGAGCGCGACTCTTGGCGGTCTGACTGCCAGTATACCTGCGGTCTGACCACTGTATACCCAGACAGCACAGTTACTGCTTGCTGAAACTTGTAAAATTCATAATAAATTCTATGTAGCTCCAAAAATTATGAAACAAATTTTTTTGGTTTCATAATAACCTACTCTACCTATTAAAAATATCCCCATCCATGAAATAATGAATTAAATTTCTTAGATTAATTAATTAGGTTAAAGCTTCATTACTTCACCGTTAATTCATCACAAGTCCAAAATTGACGAATCCAATTTTGCTAGTTTCCTTATGACTTGATCTGTCTAGGAAATATGTTTTCATCTATTATATGCATATTGTGACATATATTTGCACTTTATTCATACTCATTGCATTGCATGCATTGATCCTTTTTAGAGAACATTGATCCGTCAATCCCGGAGGCCGAAGGCGATCCCGTCGCGTCGTATCTTTTTGATTCAGGGAAGCAAGGCAAGCATCTATCATATTGCACCGTGTTAACTTGAAATCCTAAAGTTATCTATGCTTATGTATGTATGTATGTGTCGGGTACCTTTGGGTAGAACCTATGCCGTTGCATTCTTCTACCTTGGTCACGAGTTCATGTATGTTCCTTGAAGCCTAGAGGTGATGTCAAGGTCTAAAGGTCTTCGCTATGCTTAGCAATGCTTAGGTATTTCGGTAGAAGTTGAACGATGGTGTTCTCCGTTGTTCGCGAGGATCGGATCTACTACTGTTTACAATTACATGTTGATGGTGATGGTATGGTTGGTGAGTGGTGAGTATGAGGCGAGGTGTGAGCGGTGCTAGGAGGGTGTTTAGCCTGCCCGGATGTGGAGTTCCCCTGGGTAGGACAGTAGAGGAAAACTGGGCACCATAGACCGTTTGCACCGGTTAAGCACCGATCGTCGGTGTAGTCGGCTTTAGCACTTACCTTACTCACCACATGCTGATATAATGGTAGGCAAGCCGAATACCTTCGTAGCTGTGGCTTTGTGGGCGTGAACAACGACGGTGTGAGCAGGCGGGCTTGTAAGCGGTACTAGTTTGCTCAGGGAGTAGTTCTAGTACCACCGCACCGAGTGTTGCATGCCCCACACGGTTGGGGCTGGTTGGGAAAAGTTGTCATGAGTACCCCCCCTTGTATGCACTTTGGTCGGTGGCACAAGCCGAATGGTCCTCGTGTCATGTGGGTCCAGGAGTATCCCCTGCAGGGTGTAAAAACAGTTCGAATTGCCACGCTCTCAGTTATGAGCATGTCTATTGCTTATCTGCACCAGTCGTAGAGTCTCGGTTGTGGGCGATGGTTCGGCTACGTGTTTGTGGATTGGTTATGTTGGAGTGATAGTGGTGTTGGTTCGGATATGAGATGGTTTGGTGTGGTTATGGTTCGGTTATGTGGATGTGGTTCGGATACAATGTGGAAGTTTGGGCATGGTGATCGAGTTGGCACCGGTTATACTTTGATACACTTGTTGGTTATGTTTATATATGTTCAGTTGGTGGTGCGGGGTTGTTTCATATATGTTGGTTAAGCTAGTTACTCACACCTACGTCTAGGTTGCTTACTGCTTAATTAACTTAACCATGTTTAATTCTTGCTACCAGCTTAATGCATGATCCTTGGAGTCGGGAATATATATACCCATACTGTATAAGACTTGCGAGTACCTTCATACTCAGGGTGCTGCCCTTAAGTTGTTGTAGGTTCACAGGTTGGCGAGGAAGAGGCGCTGTTTGGCTACTTTCTGCTTGTCGATCAGGGTGGCTGGCAGGAGTAGCACATTCTACGCCGAACTTGGTGCTCTTGGTATGGAGCCTAAGGGCATGTGGCTCCATATCCTTTTTTTGTTTAGTTTATTTTCTTCCGCTGCGTAGATCTTTGTTGGTTAGGAGTTGAGGGGTTTTGTCTCCTCCTAGCTTGCTTTTGTTGTAAACTGTTGAAATCAGTTGCATGCTTAATACTTGTAATATAAATGTTTATTACTCGCTCTTTGTTATGCTATGTTGTGATGTACATGTTGGAAGGCATGTGTTCCGATTCTTGAGCACAAAACATGTGCCGGGACTACCGGAGCGGTATTTTGATTAATCGTTGAGGTTGTGATTATGTTAATGATCCGCCTGATGATTAGTTCGAATACTGTTTGGTCCTCACATCATGGAGGAGGCGCGTCCATTCGATGAGCGTAGCTTCGAGGAGTACTTGCGGTGGTACGTGCCACGTACACATACACGAGTCACCTTCACCCTAGAGGATGTTCGGCCCCACGTTGCATCGACTAAGAAGGCCTACCCGGGCCATTGGGACGAGGACGCTGCATTAGCGGTATGTGTAATTTACATCTTATTTCAGTAGCATATACTCGCATAAGAACCACTATAAACTGAAATTCTCATTTCTTGTTTGTTTTCACAGGCCGATATCATTTTTGATATCGATAGGGATGCAGCTGGAACCATGGACCACCTTAGGCAAGGGATGCAGCTTAGTGTGGCAGATGTAGCAGGGTTCGTCAAGCGGGTTTTTGAAAAGACCGCGCGGGCCCTGAAGCTTACCTCTTGCCGGTCCACCGCAAACGTCGCTGGGGCGCCTCCCGAGTCGAGTGGGGTCCACGCAGAGTCGTCCAGGAGGTCTGATGTGCAACGCCGTCCACCGGGGTCGGCACCCACACGGCCACCTGAACCACGACCTACAGGCCCGGACCCAATAGGTACAGATATTTCATACGTACGGCATTTAAAGATATTCGTTTGTTACTGATGCATTAATTGGAAACAAATATTATGGGCACCTACACACATCTCGACGCTGCCACCTAGACCGAACCCAGTGCCGACACCCTCACCACTCGCAGGCCACTCAGGTACTGGACGACACTACATTGCCATATTCAATATATTCAATAGTATATCTAATATTGTCCATAGGTTATTACGGAGATGAGGCCGGGCCGTCTTCAGCTACACCTCGACCACCACCGTTCGACCCCTACTACGGCACGCACGCCTGGCTATCTACTGCTGCACCTGCATACCACATAGGTACAATATTGCATTTTATACAAATACTTTCATTTGCATATTTTCCGTGTCTAATAAATTCATTTGTTCGTAGGCCCCTCCATTCAGTACACATGGACGCTGGTGGAACCTTCGCAGTCTTCATACTCGAGCCAGGTGGATGAGTCTGGGCCAGACCCCCCGTTCGACCTCGTGAGGGACTTCTTCGGGAGCACACCATACTACGACATTTTCCAACAGTCCCAGCTACCCAGTGCTCCACTTCGGACACAGCACACGTAGGAGGAGACCTCGACACCTTTGAACCCTACTAGGCCTACCAGGCAAGTTGGTGCACCCGACGCCTTGACCTAGTCTAGAGGCCACGTGGGGGCCAACTAGCGGCAGTGGCACCAGGACCATGATGGTGGGAACGGTCGACTGCAGTGGGGGAGACAGCAGTAGGATTGTACATTTGCTTTTGTAACTTACATATGCATCTTCGATTCGCGAGCTATTCTTACATATTTGGATGCGTCTAATCTCTTTGGTCTACTTACCATGTCGTAATTGCATTTCTTATTCCAATGTGACCGCACGCTAGTTGCATTTCTTAATCCAACGTGACCAGATGCTACTATCGTCCTCAGCTTTGTATGAACCGTTCACGATAGACCTAGAAAAGTATTTCTTACAAAGCTACTTATACACGGGGTGACCACTTGAAAACTCTGTCGGAAGTCTAGCTTTAGTCACGAAGTAACCACACGACTCAACTTTAATCATTAAATGACATCACCTTTGTCCTAGCGTAATCTGCAGACACGAATTGACCGCACCACTCAACTTTAACCATGAAATAACAACACCTTTGTCCTTGCGTAGGCTGTAGACAAGAAGTGACAACACGGGAGAGCTTTTACCAAAAATTAAATGACAACACATGTATCTTGACACATGGAATCTCTGCCCAGCATCAATGCCACAACTTTTCTATTCTTCAAGAGGGAATCTAATGCTCCTGCCCCCCGCCAAGCCCATACACTCACTCCATTCTTCAATAGGGAATCCAATGCTCCTGCCCTCCATCACCATAAATAACCCCACCTTCATGCATGGATACACCACTAATTTCTCAATTCTCTCAACTGCAATGTCTTCCTCAGCTCCACCAAGCCCACCCAAGAAACATTGGGGGATTTTCATCCCCCAGGGGGTTGAACCACCGATGCGCTTCTCTGGTGACCGTTGTAGGCTTTGCGAGTCCCAGGACATCTCCTACACCTATGGCCTACGCTTCTTCATGTGTGCCAATTACCAATACGACAAGCCGCAACTTGGACTGTATGAGTACCCACCGGTATAGCGACAAAGATCAGCCACATCTTTTCTGAGTTCACGCACTGTTTTACTAATCTCTCATCTTGTTTTATTTGTCCAGTCTCCTCCACCTATCTGTGACTTTATTGAATGGCTCGACATTGAGCAAAATGAAGACCAAAAGCGGTGGGTCGACATGACCATGCGGTGGAGGAGGGAAGCTTACACACACCAGGAGTACGAGCAACAGCAGGAGGAACTACGCCTGAAGCGGTAGGAAGAAGAGCGCATCAGGAAGGCAACACAGGACCCTACCGCGGCTCAGACCCGCGAAGCTGAGAGGGCTCGTCGCGCTAAGGCGATAGGTCCCGATGCCCTGCGAAAGGGCAAATATCCTAGGTGTACTCAGTAGAGAGCATATAATGTAACACGACATGTTTTCACTTCCTAAGGCACGTTATGATTAAGAGCGGCACACTATTAAGTAGGTTTTTATGCGAACCGTACATGCTACCTTTTTTTGTCATCGTGTCTTCACGGTTACAGTCCCATGTAATATTTTTTATCGTATGTATAATCTTATGTTTGTCGCCATTTGTAAGCTCATTGTCACGTACTATGCTGCGAGTGCTTCATAAATATAATTTGTTCACAAAAATTGATTTTGTATCTACCCAACAATACGTAAACTAGTCCAAAGTATCGACATATGTACAACAATCCATATTTTTCAAAATATCGCTTCTCCATTATACCGTATTGGCCACTTTTTTACCATTTTAAATCCAAATTTTGCAACATATCAATTTCAAATATTGAGCAATATAAATGTACAATTAAAAACTACCCAAAGCTGGGCCTACCAGCCCGGTGGGAGGGCGGTTGGCACCTACCCGCCCTGTCAGAGGTTGGTTAGCCCCACCCGCCCTTTCAGAGAGCAGCAGACGCCTATTTTTACAAATATTGCACTGAGGAATCTATTTATTTAATTTTTAATAAAAAAAAAAAAAAAACTCATTAGAACGAAATCACGAGCCAGCGTTACGCGGACCTATCACACCCTTTGTAGGTTCAAGTTCAAGGGGACATTTATGATGTAGTTTTTGAGATGATACAATATCTTTTTTTTTTATAAAGAGCGACTAGCGCTACAACTCCCAAATAGAACGGAAGTACAAAACTATTTCAGTCTAAAGAAGAATAAAATAATTTGACTTTTGGTTTTACAACGCAATATTTACAACAAATCTAATCATGAAGGGAAACTAGAAAAGGTGCGTTTTGAAGGGAAAAAAAGACGGAAAAAAATCTCATCTGCCAGCACAATCAAACAATACACCAACATATTATGAGAAACATGACGACAAAATATTAGTAACAGTTCTCAGTTGCGACAATCAATGAACTCATTCGAAACAAGTTGAAATATGGCAGAATGCAAACTGTTACTAGTACGATCACATCAAACATCAGCGACCTTGTGGAACACGATGGATTACGATACAACATTTCAACAATGGTGCGGCAACATTCAAGAAAAAATGTTGCAACATCCACAATAACATACATACATACATACATACATACATATATATATATATATATATATATATATATATATATATATATCTCACTCCCGACCACATGATCACCTGATGTACAAACTTTATATATACACCTAGTCAAACACGCTCGCACGCAAATGGATAATATTGATGATATCACTCCTTTGAATACGTGCAATACTCATTTAGACATACAAGGGTCAATTACAGGAGCACGTGAGCGACAATTAAATCATAAGATGAACTCGCTCCTTGTTCATACTTTTCTACAATGAATGAGATGCTACTATATTTTTGTGATGTTTTGTTACTTAGGAATATGGGACAAATATCACAACCTCATCTGGATGTTACCCCTTAAAATCCAAGACAAATCGGATTCCAAGTCGTTCTTAAGTCGAACTCCAAATTCGGATCGGAGTCTGTGGACAGCATAATAGTAAAACAGGCATAATTTTCATATATGGAGTCCAATTATAGTATTCTTGTACTTGCTACAAAGTTTATAATGAACCCATTCGAACGGATCTAGTTCCACCCTTAGATTCCTTGGAAATCAATCAGAGTCAATGAAATAAGATGATGCGTCACTGTTTTGGGCCATGTCAGGCCTTGTAAGCGTGTTGGGGGTCAAGTTCAGGTTGTGTGCCCCCTTCTCATAGCTACATAACCCTAGGTCGACCTCATCAGGTCTCCCTTATATATATTCAGTAGCCATCGTAGTTTAGACTTGAGTTTTTCTTAAATTATTCTACTATATTACAATTTCATCGCTTGCTCGGTTTGAGGAACCCCACATTGTGAACTGCATCTATATTTGCAATAGTAATTCAGATTGCATTTTCTATTCTCTTGCTTGTGTTCTCAATTCGTTTGCAGGGAAAATCTTTTTGGCGTGGTCAGGCGTGGTCAACCGCGTTCAACACAGTTGATAACCACAGAGTAGTAGGGTAGTGGTTGCGAGAGTTTCTGATTGGCTCTAATTGAAGTATTTTCGATCTATTCTGATTAGTGCCTTTTCGATCATTAACGCCAAAACTCCATAAATTGACGTATCTTCATACCTTTCGGAAGATCGGACCATACTTCCATCAAGTGAAGTCAAAGTTTCGATTGCCCATTAGGTAATCTCGTTTATTCCACTTTGTTTAGTTGTGTTCTATCACCTAGAGTCTAGAAAATTCTCCCACAAAAATATTTAGATCTTAGTCCTACACTATACAAACCACTTTGTGCATTTCTCAGTTTTATTTTCAGTTTTCACATTGTTGAATTCGAGTCCATCGTCGGTGTCTTTGTTGCTAGTCTAGTAATCGTGTTCTAGTATCTAACGTCGAGTCTTTGCTGGTATAGTCGTCGTGTCTCTTGGCTTGCCCTAGGTTGCAAAAGTGTTGCTGTCTTGCGTCAGTTGTAATTAGGGTTTTGTCTGCTATAGCCGAGATTGTGTCCATAGCCACGCTCCACCACCTACTTGGATTCGACCCCCTACTCGTATTCAACTACCTGCTCAGGTTTGACCCCCTACTCGGATTCCATCACCTACTCAAATTCCACCCTCTACTCGGATTCGACCCCCTACTCGAATTCGACAACCTACTCAGATTCGATCCTCTACTCGGATTCGACCACCCACTCGGATTAGACCACCCGCAACCTGAACCGAACCCATCTATTTCTGGTTGCTCTCAGACACTCCACACTCATCATATCGTGCCCTGCAAGTTAGAGTTTGAGTGAAAACAGAAGCTAGCCTAAGTTCGGAGAGAGAGAGAATCTTTTAATTACCTTTATATCCCTGTCCTTCGGAAAAACTTTATGACCCGCTCACCTCCCCGGACCTAGAAAAGGTTGTAGAAGAGATTTGAGATTGTCTTACATTAGCCAAAAAAAAGAAAAATATATATATATAAAAAAGAGAATCAAGAAGCAAAGAGTGCCAAAAAAGGAGTACAAAAAAATTCAGAAGAAAAGAAAGAAAAAGTTCAGTTCGCATTGCGTATTTATTTTCCATTGTGCTTGTATCCTAGTTTTGGCTTGCTTGAGCTAGTTCAAAGAATGCGTTCGGACCAACAACTATGATAAGTACCATGGACTTTTATTCAGCTTTGCTAATCTGAATTCATTATTGCTATTCGTTGCTACCAAATATTGCATGTATGAGCTCCACCTTCTTTTGATCAGAATAGGTTTTCCCCTTGCAACCGTCTCACTCGCTCCCATTAAGGTACCATGAACCAGTTACCTACTGTGATTGGTAAGAACACTTGTAAGAGAGTGACAAGACACTTGAGAGTGTGCGATTCCACTTCCACTACATAATAGTTGATATGGATAAAATATTTTTGTTGTCTCATGGTTGCTACTAACCATGACAGATAAAACGTTTCAGGAGGAGATGTGGGAGTTCATGAGAATTCAAGGACAAAGGATCAAAGAGTTGGCTGAGAGCATGAAAGTGCGAACTGAGGAGTCATATGAGTTGCAAAAAATCCTTTGGCACCATGAAATCTGACTTCATCATGTGGATAACGCATTAGGTTCTACTAACTGTATTATTATTAGTTTCACTCATAGGTTGCACAGGATGAAGCCTCGCATTCTAGAGCAGCCGCCAGTACGACATGTTGTTCATGGCACCAATGGACATCCCAATGGTGCCAATGGATCTCAGAATGAAGTGTCATAAGTTGATGTTTTTGCTGAACATGAGGAGTCCATTGTGGACGATGATATTGTGAGGCAAGAATGTGATGTCAATGATGCCCTTGCTACCCAAGATGTAGGCCAAAGGAACCGATTTAACTTCAATCATCAAGGTATGAGGTAATAGCTTTCAGCAACATAACACACATGTTAATGATGACCCATTTGCTAAAGTTAAGTTTACCGTGCCATCTTTTGCAAGTGTTTATGATGCTGACACTACAACAAATATGGCCTTTTTGTGACATAAAGCATGGTGACGAAGAGTCAAAATGTCATGTATAGTTCCTTATTTGTGATGATCTTCTATGTTTTGTCAGATAGCTACTTTTGTGACGGTTTGGAAAATACCGTCATAGTAAAGGAGGAAAAATGTCATAAAAGAAAAAAATATTTATGACGATTCTTTGCCAAGGATCTGATAATTTCACCAATTTGACATTGACTGTTTGTTTGACAATAACAATGAAACATGTAATTGGACCATCCAAATTTAAGGGAACTTGGTTGGGAGGGGTAAAATGTAAAATAACAATATTTTGGGCCCACCCAGCAGCCACCTCTGATCTATCTATCTATCTATCTATCTATCTATCTATCTATCTCTCTCTCTCTCTCTCTCTCTCTCTCTCTCTCTCTCTCTCTTCTTATCACATGCCATTGTATCTATCTCTTTCCCCAAATCTGAAATCCCCTTGCACTCTCTTTCTCTCGTGCTCCTCCCTGCCGCCACCGCCGCTATCTAGGCTTGCCGCATCTGCCGGTCTCCGACACCGATAGCCACCTGTAGTGCTTCCCCCTCTACTCCACTCTCCCATCTCTCTCTCTCTCTCTCTCTCTCTCTCTCACGTCACCACATCATGGCTGCTAAGTCGTCGACACCTCTCGAACCCTGACGACGCTGGCATGATCTACTTCCTCCAGCGACATCCACCTCTGTCGGCGGTCTCTCTTGGCTCCAGTTCATCTACTACCTCTGCTCAGCTCCCTCCAAACCCTAATCGCCCGGCTCGTCTCCTATGTTCGTGGCAGAGTTCCTTGGGAGTGGATGCAATGGTGCTACTTGACCAAGTCTCCGTCCACGATACTGTGCGTAACCGCCCTGTTGCCCGCCCAATCCTGAGCAGAGTCAATGGATGACATGCCTCAATTAAATATTGGCTTGCTACAGAGGTAGCAGTAATCTATGAATCAATGGGTGTTACTTACGCTTGCAGGTTGCAACTGGTAAAATTGTTTAGGGGAAAAATGTACTGTTATGCAACTACATCATCTAAAATACACAGGTAATTTGTTCGCCCTATTTGATTATTTAAGTCTTACTAGATGCAATTCAATGCCTCTTTTGTTCTCGTATGGTACTATAAAGTGAACTAGGCGATCATTGAAATCTTTTCAGTGTATGATTTTGTTTGTATTACATGTTGTAATCTGTTTCATCCAGTCAAATTTTTTTTACTAGCACACACAGTTTATCATTTTTAGTCACCTACCTGTGTTATGGGAGATTTACAATCCAATTTAGTTGGATGCTATGAGGGGTAGACTCGTAGTGCACTAATTTTGACATTCTTCATGGACCTGACTCATCTTTCTTTAGAGCATTCTCAATATCATTTTCTATTTCTATCTAGCTTATGTGATGCCTTCAAATGCTGGATGAATGCATGAAATTCACGGAGGCTATGGATGCTCATGCAGACTCAGCTCTCATTTTAGTTTATGTTTTCTAATTTAGACTTGGTTACATTCACTTCTCATGTCTGAAATCTAAACCAAGTGTTTATCAAAGAACCCTTTACTAGTTGTTTCCTGTACTCACTAGATTGAAATTTAACTGAATGCAGTGCTTCCAGTGTACTTTGGTCGACCTATTAGCGGTGGCACCAAGCAGAACGGTGGCATTGTGATCCTAACATAAGAAAAGCTTTAGCACCCTCCATCCTCTGTTCTTGTAGTTTGTTAACTGGTAAACTACAGTTGGTGCTCCTAGCTTGTGAATGTGAGCAACCGGGGACACTTAAAATTACATATCTTTCCAAGTACATCTTTTAAGTTTACTGCATATGTTGCTTGTATATGTAGCCAAGCCTACAACTAATTTATGTGCTCCGTTTTTCTTCCTTGTGCTATTCAAGGCTTGGAAATGCTGAAGTTTTCTTTAGAGTAGATACCTGCTTGGTTTTGTCTTTTTTTTGTTTGGATGTACATGAATGTACCAATATTGTTTGTGGAGGGAGCACAAATATGAAATGCTTATGTAAATTCAATTGGGAATTGTTCAATTGTGATAAATGCGATGATATATTGGCTTACCTTTTGCGACAACCATACTCTACTACAATTATGTTCATCACAAATTCCATTTTATGCAATATGTATATTGATCAGCCATGATGGTAAAGTGAAGAGAATGCATGACAAATCCTTTTTTTCTTCATAAAATCGCTGTTTTCTGTGATGATCACTTTTTGTCATAGAATATGAGCTTCCTGGTCGAGTAGCCCTAGATAACTTTATGACATTCTACAAATTTTTTGTCACATAATATATTATATGTCGCGCTTTTGTGATGATGGCCATGATGATGGATTTATGTCAAAAAACTAATTTGTGATGATATTGGTATGTCATATAATGTCAGATTTGTTATAGTGTGAAATGTATCTAGATTGGGAGATGATGGTAGAATAAAAATTTAATGCTCATTTAGTTCCTAAAGTGCATAGAGTTGGGAAAACTAATAGTAAATTTAAAGATTTTGCCCTCATCTAGTGGAATAGGGTATGCAATGATGGGTTAACGCCTACTATATGGGATGTTTTAAAGGTTGCTATACGTAACATACTTATTCCACTATCTTTTAAACGAGATTTGCATAAGGATTTACAGTGCTTAAACCAAGTCAATAGATCTGTAGAAGAATATTATCAGGAGTTACAAATTAGTATGTTGTGTTGTGATATTATTGAGGACGAAAATGTTGATATGAAACATTTTTACGGGGGGTTAAGACATGAAATTCAGGATATAGTTGATTACAAACAATATGATAGTATTCCTAGATTGTTCCAACTTGTATGTTTGGTAGAAAAAGAATTGCAAGGACGACAACAGAGACAAAGGAAATTTTTTGGGAACACGTCTACACCAAGATCAATGCTAGGACTAGTTAAAACAACCTCACTTTCAGCTACATGGTCTGCTACTCCCTCCTCGAGTAGGGTGTGTTCAACAGGACCTCCGACACCACGACATGCACCTGAGGTAAGCAGATGTATTAGTGTGCAGGCTCCAGCCAAGAGTTCTTCTTCGATTGCTTCTATGATCATGCAAATAGGATTGTTTGCTGTTGTTGCAAGGGAATGGACCACATCATAAAGGATTGCCTAAGTTAGTGTGCGTACATTGCAACAAAAGATGGTGATTATGTAAATTCTAGTGATGTTGAGGATGATTATGCTCTCGCAGGTGATGAGGATGAACAGGATACAAATAGCGATAGCGAGGAAATATTGGGTGCTACTGCCACGGAGAATTATAGAACCGTTACTGTGCAGCGAGTGCTAAGCACTCAAATGGAGCAAGAGGAAAAGCTACAATGCTATAATTTATTTCAGATGTTCCTCATAGTAAAGCATTGCCGTATTTGTGTTATTATTGATGGAGGGAGCTACAACAATTTAGTGAGTTCAGATTTGATCATAAGCTTGGCTTGCCAACAACAACACATCCACACCTATACTACATTTAGTGGTTCAATGATAGTGGTAAGGTGAAGGTAATCCAAACAGCTATGGTGCATTTTTTTCATTAGTTCATACAATGATTTTGCTAATTTCGATGTGGTGTCCATGCAAGCATGTTCTCTTTTGTTGGGTTGACCATGGGAGTTTTATATTGATGCTACATATCATGGTAGAAATAATAAGTACACCCTCATGCATAAAGGAAATAAAATAATTTTGCTACCTTTAACCCCTGTTGAAAAAAAAATGTGATAAAGAGAGAGTTGAAAATGAGAGAAAAGAGTTTGAGCACAAATGTGAAAATCAGCAAGTAGCAAAACATGTTTCCCACCCAGAAAGGAGAAAGCGACGCCAAGTTGTAAGTCCGATAGAATTAAATTGTAAGGGTGTGTTATGCTTTCCACTAAATCTAACCTTTATTTTCACTTGTGGATATATCTAGCTTTTGCCTCCTACTATTTCTAACCTTTTACAGGAGTATGTGAATGTATTTCTAGCTAAGATACACCTAGGATTACCACCTATTTGAGGAATAGAGCATCAAATTAATTTGATTCCGGGAGCGACTTTGCCAAACCATGCTGTATATAGGACCAATCCAGAGGAGACTTTGCCAAACCGTCGGTACATACGAGAAAGTCTTAGTCCTTGTATTGTTCCTATTATTTTGGTTCCTAAAAAGATAGTAGTTGGTGTATGTATGTTGATTGTAGAGCCATTAATAATATTACTATAAGATATTATCGTCCTATTCCTAGGTTAGATGACATGCTTGATGAGTTGAGTTTTTCTAAAATTTTCATTAAAATTGACTTGTGAAGTGGATACCACTAGATTAGAATGAAACTTAGGGATAACTGGACGATTGCATTTAAAACTAAGTTTGGCTTGTATGTGTGGTTAGTGGCGCCTTTTTGGTTAACTAATGCACCTAGTACTTTCATACGATTGATAAAAAGTTTTACATGCTTTCATTGAAAAATTTGTGGTGGTTTATTTTCATGATATCTTGATTTATATCAAGTCATATGTACTACACTTTGATCATTTACGTGTTGTATTTAAAGCTTTGAGAGATGCACATTTGTTTGATAGCCTCGAAAAGTGCACATTTTCCATAAATTGAGTCTTTTTTCTTGGCTATGTTGTTACTCCACTAGGAATAGAGGTGGATGATGGAAAGATTGAAGCCTTAAAAAGCTAGCCACCGCTAAGACTGTCACATAGGTGAGAAGCTTTTATGGTCTTGCGGAGTTCTATCGGTGCTTTGTGCGGGATTTCAGCACTATTGTTACCTTGTTGAATGAGTTGACAAAGAAATAAGTGGCACCCTAGGACCCACAAATGCTCCAGGATGCTACTAAACTACCCTACAAGCATGCTGAACTATATATAAAAAAAATTGACAACACCTCCTTTATAACAGGAGGCAATGCGGAAGCAACAATGTAGGGATATAGATACATATAAAAATAGCACACTAACATATATTGACACCATAATAATATTTAGGTGATTAAAGAAAAAAGTTAAAACTCCAAGGCATTATTTGATTAGGCAAGCAACGACTCCAACATCTACTACTTATTATTATATTGCATTACTTTGCATGGTCAAGTGATGTCATGAACGTGCAAGATGTGCTTCTAATCCTTCCCCTCCACGCTAATTTGGAGAAGAACAACCTGGGAGAAATGTTGCAAGGGTGAGATTGGAAAATCTCAGTAAGCGAACTACTTTAACAAGCTATTTAATCCATGATAGATCAAATACTGATTTAATATTGTAACAAGTATTCAGAAGAGCATCATGATAACAACATTCATAGCATCTTCATTCTACAATAGTTTTGAAGCTCCACTTCTTCATGTTAAGCATTATGTGATCATAAGTTTGTAAATGAAATACTCCTCAACTCAAATATCTAATGATTCATAAGGAACAATAGATAACAACCCACCAAAAGTCACCAACATATGTAAACCCCAAAGAATAGTATGTAAAGATATTGCATAAGTGCTGCGAACAATTCATCATAACCAATCAACGTAATAACTTATGCAGTGCAAATGAAGTGCATAAGAATGCTAAACCACATATATTATCTTCATACTTCCATAAAACATACAACCATGCATACCACCATTGAGAAGCATCACTTCTCACAATAGCTTCTACTGCAACTTCAACATATTTGTTGGAGCAAGAGTTCGTCTTGCCCTACCAAGTATGGCGAGAGTTTCTTCTAAGGAGGAGACTCAAGCTTGAAGACTAAGTTTGAGAGAAAGGAACATCACGAGTATATTGATGATAGGAAAATGAATCACTCTGGGAGGAGTATCACAACGTTCGCTGTGATGCGTATTCTTTTTTGCTGTGTCCTTGTCCCCCTTTTCTTTCTTTCTTTCTATCCAGAGGACCATGTATTTATAGGGCCATGCGTAGCTTGGCGTACAAGTTATCATAATGTACAAATATCCGGGATTTGGCTAAATTACTGAGCCTTATCCCGGATAACTACCTTCTATCCTGTCGGAAGATAAATATCCACCATGGTAATTATGGTGGAACCTGTCCCCTGACGGGGGAGAGCCGGTCGCCAATTGCGGCCCGGCACCGCACTATCAGGGGTGTTAGGATAGCCCTCATCACGCCGGGGTGTCAGAGTGGCGCCATTATCCTAGGCCTTTATTGCCGGTCACTTCCTTACAGATAAAGCACGACCGATGCTCCGCTTTCGGCAGATCTTCCCAGGGCCTGCTGACTCACCCTACTGCCTTCAGGAAGGTGGCTCGATTATCCCGAGGCAGGGGCCTCGGGAGGCATAGAACAGGGAGGTGAAGGCATTGGGAAGCGGGACTCCGGAGAGCCGGGACTTCGTGAGGTTGAAGTTTCAGAGGACCGAAGCTTCCAAAGGCCGTGTTTTGGAAGGCTTCGGGGGGTTGAACCGGCAGAGCCAAGGGAAGGCTTCGTAGGTGCGAAGGGGTACCGTGAAAGGATCTGATGATATCAGAGATCAAGCTTCTAATAGAGGGTTCGGAGATCAAGGCTTCGGAGAGACTTGGATGGTGATCTTCAACCATTATCCTTAGGCTGGCTTATTTTCCTCCCAACAGTACCCCTTCATTCTCGGGCCCCGTTGTTTTGGAGGGGGGAGAGGATGCAGAGGAAAAATCAACCCCAGCC
Source organism: Phragmites australis (assembly GCF_958298935.1). Taxonomy (NCBI): domain Eukaryota; kingdom Viridiplantae; phylum Streptophyta; class Magnoliopsida; order Poales; family Poaceae; genus Phragmites; species Phragmites australis. The sequence goes on from NC_084938.1 coordinate 11,414,730, forward strand.
TGGTAACGAATCAAGGATGCCTGATGGCGATTCACTGTCCTTCGAAGTTGCTAGAGTAGAGGTTTCATGTGGGTTTGGATAATCCCACACGTTCGCCTGGTGGGACAAGACATGCCATTGCCGCGTTCTAACTGGATATTGCGAGGGGTCGCTAGGGTCTTGTGCCCGTGATCCTGTCACGCACCGAAAGGGGTTTGCGTCATTAATGTGACGGGAGGTCCGCACGAGAGAATGAGGCATTTCATCGTGGAGTGCTACCACATGTTGGAGGGAAACCGGATATGTCCACGGCCTTGTCCCCTAGGTGTTTAATGGGAGGACACAGCGACGTTCGCCCCGCTTCGTCTTTCGGACCTATGTGGCTGCGTGGCTCAGGTATAAAGCCGGGGTTACCCGGTTGGAGTCTTCGCAGCCCCATGAGCAGCAGTTAACCTTGACTTGAGTATGACATCATCTTCCTCCTCATCCTCCTCAGATAAATCGATGATCTCAATGGCTCCTTCGGGAGCCAGGCTGTTTCGGTCGTCGATAGAGGCGCTGGAAGAGAAACTACTTCCACCTCTGTAGGGGAGGCAGTTGTCTGCCGCTCCAGCCCGACCATTGGCTGGGGAGGTCATGCCTATTAAGATCATCGATATCTCCGATGATGACGAGGAGATTGACTGGGATCTCCTGCGAAGGAAGAGTGAGCCAGCGTCTGTGGGCCCAGTGGCGAAGCAGGAAGAGGCTGAGAAGGTGAGGGAGAAGGCCTTGCCAGTGACCTCCTCGGACTCCTCAGCATCCTTCGACAGCCTGGGAGCTGGCTACTGTATCGGCTTCTGCAACAACAGGCCGCAGATGAGGCGCATACGCCGTCTTATGTGTGGCCCCTGTCGAGACCCGTAGGAGGTGAAGGCGGTCACCGGGATGACGTACTTGGTGACACCGTGATATATCCATGTCACGACTGACCTAAGTCACCTTGTACTCTTTCTCGCCTTGTTTTGCACTGTAGGGATCTATCTTCTTCGTGGCAATTTCTTACGGTTGTGTTAGTTTGTATCCCCTGGATGTACTGGTTATTTTTTAATAACATAACATGGATCTTCTGGAACGGTCATGTCTCCTTCCGTATCACAATGTGAGGGGACCTTCCGAACGGGTGGCCGCGTGCGTGCTTGCCTTTGTGCCTCCAAACCGTACTTCTTTGTCCCTGGTTGCTGTGTACTCCTCGGGCCTAGGGCTGGTAGGGCCTCCTTTCTAATTTGTTCCAGATTTTCGACCCAGAGAATTCCCTCTGGAACCTTTGGAGATGAACTCCGGAGGTGGTCCTTGACCCTTCGGGTTCTTTAGCGACTATCGCGATTGATGGTGATGATGTGCCAGAGGCGCAGCCAAAGGTTAGTCGAGAGAGGCGGTCTAGCTCTAGAGGTATTCCCTTCCGGAGCCTGGCGATGTTGCGTCAGAGGCGAAACTGAAGGCCAGGTGGAAGAGGCGGTCCGCGACAACCTCGGCCCTTAGCCGCTGCCTGGCTCCGGAGGTATTCCGTCTGGAGCCTGGCGACAATGCGTCGGAGGTGAAGCCGAAGGCCAGGCGGAAGAGGCGGTCCACGACCCCCTCTGCCCGGCTTCGGAGGTATTCTGTCCGGAGCCTGGCGATGGCGCGTCAGAGGTGAAGCTGAAGGCCAAGTGGAAGAGGCGGTCCACGACCCCCTCTGCCCTTAGCCACTGCCCAGCTTCGGAGGTATTCCGTCCGGAGCCTGGCGACAGCACGCCTGAGGTGAAGCCGAAGGCCTGGTGGAAGAGGTGGTCCGCGACCCCCTCAGCGCTTAGCTGCTACCTGGCTCCAGGGGTATTCCATCTAGAGCCTGGTGATGGCGCGTCGGAGGTGAAGCCGAAGGCCAGGCGTCAAAGAGCGTCCGCGACCCCCTTGGCCCTTTGTTGCTGCCTGGCACCAGAGGTATTCCATCTGGAGCCTGGCGAGAGTGCGTCGGAGGTGAAGCCGAAAGGTGGTCCGCGACCCCCTCAGCCCTTAGCTGCTGCCCGGCTCCAGGGGTATTCCGTCCGGAGCCTGGCGATGGCGCGTCGGAGGTGAAACTGAAGGCCAGGCGGAAGAGAGGGTCCGTGACCCCCTCGGCCCTTAGCCGCTGCCCAGCTCTGGAGGTATTCCGTCCGGAGCCTGGCGACGACGCATCAAAGGCAAAACCGAAAGCGAGGTGGAAGAGGCGGTCCGCGATCCCCTCGGCCCTTAGCCGTTGCCTGGCTCTGGAGGTATTCCGTCCGGAGCCTGGCGACGGCGCGTCGGAGGTGAAGCCAAAGGCCAGGAGAAAGAGGCAGTTTGCGACCCCCTTGACCCTTAGCAGCTGCTCGACTCCGGAGGTATTCCGTCCAGAGCCTGGTGACGATGTATCGGAGGTGAAGCCGAAGGCTAGGCGGAAGAGGCGGTCCGCGACCCCCTCAGCCCTTAGCTGCTGCCCAGCTCCAGAGGTAATCTGTCCGGAGCCTGGCGATGGCGCGTTTGAGATGAAACCGAAAGCTTGGCAGAAGAGAAGGTCCGTGACCCCGTCGGCCCTTAGCCGCTGCGTGGCTTTGCTGTCTGTGCAATGGATAGTAGGGGGTTCCACTATATTTCCTATGCCATGAGGCCAGGCTTTTATTAAATGTTAGTATGACCCTTCTAAAATAACATGTAAAAGGTGTTTCCAACGGAGATGGTAGGGTAATCTTCTTACCTTTTACAATATGTGTTTGAGTCACGTGATCATACCTTCCCCTGCAGGGAGGGGGATCTTTGTACCTCTTCGATCTGTGTGCGGTGCTCTTTGGAGACCAGCGGGTTTCATACCCCTTCGGCACGGTGGCATTAGCCTTCAAGATGCCGGGGTACCTTTCTCGCTAGGTCTTTTCATAATCTTTTCGCCTGGTGGAGTTTCGAAGAAATATCTCCATCGCGGGGGTTTTCGGAAGTCTCTCCATGGTGCGGAGGTTTTGTAAGGCTCTCAATTGTGCGAAGGTTTGGAAAAGCTCTCCGGTTTTACCGGAGGTTTGGTAAAGCTCTCTATTTTTACCGGAGGTTTGGTAAAACTCTCTGTTTTTACCTGTGGTTTTTGGTAGAGTTCACCGTTTTTACCGGAGGTTTGGTAAGATTCTCTGTTCTCACTGGAGGTTTGGTAAAACTATCTGTTTTTACTGGAGGTTTTGGTAAAGTTCTCCATTTTTACCGGAGGTTTTGGTAAGGTTCTCCGTTTTTACCAGAGGTTTTGGTAAAGCTCTCCATTTTTACCGGAGGGTTTTGTAAGGTTTTCCATTTTGCCGGAGCTTTTTTGTAAGACTCTCCGTTTTTGCCGGATGTTTTGGTAAGACTCTCCGTTTTTGCCAGAGGTTTGGTAAGACTCTCTGTTTTTGTCGGAGGTTTGGAAAGACTCTTCATTTTTGTTGGAGGTTTTGGTAAGACTCTCTGTTTTGTCCTGAGGTTTGGTAAGACTCTCTATTTTTACTGGAGGTTTGGTAAGACTCTCCGTTTTTGTTTGAGGTTTGGAAAGACTCTCTGTTTTTGTTGGAGATTTGGAAAGACTCTCCGTTTTTTGTCGGAGGTTTTGGTAAGACACTCTGTTTTGTCTACAGGTTTGGTAAGATTCTCCATTTTTGCTGGAGGTTTAGTAAGACTCTCCATTTTTGTCGGAGGTTTGGAAAGACTCTCTGTTTTTGTCAGAGGTTTGGAAAGACTCCTTGGCATATATTAATGCCAAAGGTCCTACACACTATTGGACCTACGCAATACCTTCTAGGAAACCTAGGTAGTCTTGCCTTCCAGGTAACCTGGGCATGCTATGCCCGCGGTGTGTAGGCTTGTTGTGCTCCCAAGGAGACACTCGAGGTGCACCGCAACACTGTCCACCAAGGATGTGCCCTGGCGCGTGGCATTTATATGACCGGAGCTATGCAATGCCTTCCATGGCACCTTGGGCATAATCTGCCTTGCAAGTGACCTAGGTATAAGCGGCGTCCGCGGTATATAAACATGTCATGCAGAGAGGATTCCTTGCTACAGCATTCCTCAGAGCACCGCATCCTCACATCAGGGTAGTCCCCTGATATGCGGTGTCAAAACACTATCGAGGCTAGAAACACCTTCCAGGAAACTTGGGCTGTCTTGCCCCCCAGGTGACCTAGGCATGCTACGCCCGTGGTGTGTGGGTTCCACTTCCTATCAGGGCAAAGCCTACCCTCCGAGAAACCTTTTCAGATGACCTTGGGTTTAGGCAAGTGATGCTTGCTAGTGCGTGGGCATGTCACGCCTCCGGAGAAATCCCCCGAGGGCGCCGCAACTACATTACCAAGGAAGTCCCTTGATAACCGGCATCTACACACTATCGAGGTTACACAATACCTTCCAGGAAACCTAGGCAGTCTTGCCTTCCAGGGGCCCTAGGCATGCTACGCCCGCGGTGTGTAGGCATGTCGTGCAACGAGGATTCTTTGTGACAGCATTCCTCAAAGCACTACAACTTGACCACCGGCGACATCCCCCAGGGCGTGTCTTCGACACCAGAGGCTATGCAAATGCCTTCCAGGGCACCCTGGGCATAATTTGCCTTGCAGGTGACCTAGGCATAAGTGGCGTCCGTGGTGTGTGGGCCTCACTGTCTACCAAGACTATGCAATGCCTTCCAGGAAATCTAGGCAGTCTTGCCTTCCAGTTGACCTAGGCATGCTACGTCCACGGTACGTGGGCTTATCACGCCACTCGAAGATGTCCTACGGGTAGTGCCGCAACACGGTCTATCAAGGAAATTCCTTGATACATGGCAACTACACTTTTGAGGCTGCACAATGCCTTCCAGGAAACCTGGGCAGGCCTGCCCCCCGGGCGACCTAGGCACGATGCATCTGTGGGAGTGTAGGGATTTTGCACAGTTTATACTAGCTAAGTTTTGCAGCCTACTGTTGGCAATGAGAAGTAATTTGTAGCATAAAACATAGCAGTGATATAACTGATCATGCTAAGTGAAGATGTAACTTAAGTTCTACTGCTCGTACTCAGTGGCTATTTATTGAAAAAAGACACCTAGCAGTAAGGTTGGAGGCCTCCAACAGACTCTAACCTTGCTGTATGAAAGATGGATCACTAGGTAAATTATTTGGTAGTTAACAATGGGCGTACCTTTGTAGGAATGAGGCCTCTATTGTGAGGCTTGGTGACCTCGAAGCCTATGGCTAAGCTGGGAGAGGCGGTGCTTGACCCCCTCAGCGTTTAGCCATTGCCCGACCCCAAAGATAATCCGTTCGGAATCTGGCGACGGCATGTTGGAGGCATAGTTGACAGCTAGTCGGGAGAGGCGGTGCTTGACCGCCTCAGTCCTTGGCCACTGTCCGGCTCTAGAGATATTCCGTCAGGAGACTGGCAACGACGTGTCCCTGACTCAGTTCTCATTGCTGGATGTGGTACCGTTTGTGATGGTGCAGGGTTGAGGCCCCGAGGATTTGCCCGGGAGATTGCCCCAGGCCTCTGAACCCTGTGTCATACTTCGCCCGCTTCTTCCGTGGCCAGGTATTCTGCTTGCCTTCCGAGGTATTCCTCCCGGAAGGTCATGAGGGTGCGGCAGTCGTTGGTGTTGTGGTCGCATCCTGGCCCGTGCAGGATGCATCCGTGTGCCTCTAGGGGCACCGGAGCTTGGAGTTGTCATCGGGGTCGCTACCGAAGGTGGTGTCTCCCGGAGCTTGTGGTTTCGGCTCCTTCCCCTTTGAGAGACCATCGAGCTACCCAGTGAACTGGCTTTTAGAGCCAAAGTGGTTCTGACTATACCTCACCAGACGAGGTGGGCTTGGGGTTCCACGCGAGTGGTTGGCGTTGCGAGGGTGGTGTCGGAGGCGCTAGTGGGGTTCGTGCATCCTGGAGCCCTCCGTCTCCTTAGAACCCTCATGCGCCTTAGGGGCCCAAGGAGGGCGCTGGGTGGATAAACTTTCTGAAGATGTTGGCTCGTTCAGGGTATCCTAGGTGTGGTTGAAGGGGACACCTGGGGACCAAGCCCAGGTAGGAGTATTGCTGGGTTGGACTGCCCAGAACCATTGGAAGTCAGCTTGCTTGGCTGTGGCTTCGGCCGCATCCTCTCGTGAGGTTGTGAGGTCTTCATCGCGCAGAGGCTGGAAGGCCTCCGCGCCATCTGGAGTTCCTGTACTGACCTAGGGTTCTGAGTTGGCCAAGGTCGGAGGAACACCGTCCCATATGGCAGTGGGGCTAGAGCATGCAAACGGTGCATATGGCTGAGGCATCCATGCATATGGTTGCATTCTCGCAACAATGGGTATGGCGGTTTTAGCTAATCCTTTGGTGGTTTGCTTGGTGGACTCCTATCTCTCTTAGCACTTCTGTGTTCGAGATCCCCACGGTCGGCACCATTGTTGGAGCAAGAGTTCGTCTTGCCCCAGCAAGTACGACGAGAGTTTCTTCTATGGAGGAGACTCAAGCTTGGAGAAGAAGTTTGAGAGGAAGGAACACCACGAGTATATTGATGATAGGAAAATGTATCACTCTGGGAGGAGTATCACAACGTTCGTTGTGATGCGTGTTTTTTTCACTATGTCTTTGTCCCCCTTTTCTTTCTTTCTTTCTACCCAGAGGACCATGGCCTCCTATTTATAGGGCCATGCGTAGCTTGGCATACAAGTTATCATAATGTACAAATATCCGGGATCCAGCTAAATTACTGAGCCTTATCCCGGATAATTACCTTCTATCTTATCGGGAGATAAATATCCACTCTCAGTGGTGTCCGGATAGCCCTTATCATGCCAGGGTGTCAGAGTGGCGCCCATTAGCCTAGGCCTTTAATGCCGGTCACTTCCTTGCAGGCCAAGCACGACCGGTGCTCCCCTTTCGGCAGATCTTCCCAGGACCTGCTGACTTACCTTGCTACCTTCGGGAAGGTGGCCCGGTCATCCCGAGGAGGAGGCCTCGGGAGGCATAGAACAAGGAGGTGAAGGCATTGGGAAGCGGGACCGTGGAGGGCCGGGACTTCGGGAGGCCGAAGCTTCAGAGGACTGAGGCTTTGGGAGGCCGTGTTTTGGAAGGCTTCGAGGGGTTGAAGACACAGAATTAAAGTAAGTTACGACACGGATGGGCTACATAAGTAAGCATCACACATAAAAAATATATCAACAACTACATTTGAGTTTCTAAAGCCGTCATAAAGGAGTATCATCGTATAGGCATGAAGCAATGTACTAACAACATAGCCACAATTACCACATTCTTTTTCGAACCATCCATCATAAATGGCATAACAGGTATAATACCTTAAATTATTGAATATAATCATGTGTACTGCATTTTAAGGATGCAGACAGTAAAAATAATAAGTTAAAGTTGTAGCAACGCAACAACTACATTCACTTGCCTTTATCGATGATGAGGATAAGATGTACTGAAAGAACAATGATATCGCCTAGAGGGGAGGTGAATAGGAGTTCTCTTCCGAATTTAAAACTATGCAGCAGATTATACAGAATTCAGAACTTCCAGGTTTAGTTTTGGAAGAGGCCTATACAGAATCTGAAACTTCCAGGTTTAACTCGGAACTTTCGGGTTTAGTGCAGAACCTAAAATGCTAGGTTCAACTAGTGCTCTAACACCCTAAACAAAGTGTGATGGAATTAAACACTAGGGTGACAGGCAAGCACAACAATTCTAAGCAGGATATGCAAGAGTCCTTAAGAATTGATATCACAAATAAAGATACAAGAATGCAATTCAATTCTATACAAGAAATACAAAATGAGATAGAACGAATTGCAAGCAAGCCTATAGCAAATAAGCACAAATGTAAAGGAGATGCGAAGACACTTGATTTGCTACTGAAGTTTGGATGTCCACCGATATCCTACGTCTTTGCTGAGGAAGCTCGATCACACTTGAGCCGGATCTCTTTCATCCTTTTTTCTCACCAAGCTCAGTCATACTTGAGCTTGGGTTTCCACTATAGCCAACTCTACCTTCACTCTGGAGATGGTGAGTTCTGCATCCACTTCTGAGTCTCCTCACAAGCTTCACTTAAGGAGATCACAGCAATCGTTCCACCGAGCCGTTTAGGAGACGGTGGTTTCCAAGAGTACCAAACTCCCAAACTCGGGCATGATCCATGCTGAGTGCTCAAAAACAAGTAACCAATGTGACAACGATGGGCTATCAAAGTACCACACCCCTCACACACCTCTCTTTCTATTCACTAAGCGACCAAGGCATGATTTTCACCAAATTTTGCTACAGAGGGAAGGGGAGCACTCAAAGGTGTAACACCAAATTCAAAACACCTCACACCACCAGCACAAAGCCAGCCAAGCAACCTTATGCATGCAAGGAGGCCAAAGGGTATTTATACCCCACTTTTAAAAACTAGCTATTGGGCAGATTCTGCACAACCTGGACCTTCTAGTTAAAACCCGGTTTAACCAGAAGTTCTAGGTTCCAAAAATCATAACGGTAAAAAACTAGCTGTTACATGGCATTTTGGCCTAAAGCTTAGTCTGCAAAGATAAATGTTTTGACCTATTGCATCTTCGAGTGGAACTCGGGTCCCTGGATAGGATGATACATCTAACCGGGATCTCATAGTCCTCAGGTCATCTAGTCGGGATTCTAAATACCTCCGAGCGCTTAGGTGAGCCCTCGAGAAGGTATTCCATCTGAATAGGAATTTAGAGTCATCCAAAAAATATCATCTCAATATTTCAAAAGGATGGGGAAAAAGATTTATCACTAACTAGGTTTGAATCCGTTGCAATAGTGATTTTGCATGGTGGTGAAAAGAATCTTTTCCTGGCAAAAAATCATGACAATGTTTGGAAAATGTGCGAGTACAGAGGAGTAGTGTGCCGTTCTCCCTGGGGTACTATTCCAATTGCCCCACGTGCGTTGAAAAATATTCTAGGAATTCAAAGCAATGGGACATCAGCGCAAGATATTGTAGTCTCGAGTTGCATTTGGAACCGTTATCACACTAGTCAGAGACCTGTCAAGTGCCTCTTTGTCTGTGCAAGCCCACTCAGTAAACGTGATTTGACTGCTAGCAAATGCTTGGTTTACAACGAATCATTATGTGGCCAAGCCCACTGTACGACGACTAAAGATGGAGAGTCACAACCGCTCCATAGCCTAGAGGCCTTTCTAACCCCGGGTGGTGAGCACTTATTACCCCAAGTAACCTTCCTTAGCCTCCAAACTTAGTCATGGAGTCCTCATCATCTTCCAACTCCTAAGAAGTTAGTGTTATGGTTTCATCACCAGCAGGTCCTCTACCCTTGTCACCAATATCTCCCCTTCCAGCACCATCGCCTCCCCAGCCATGGACAACTCCTTTATTAAGGTTTTCAACATCTCCTCCGATGAAGAGGTGGAGGAGAAGTAGCCACCAATTCCACTATGGCCGAGGTCGATCAATACGGTGAGGCCTCAATTGCTAAGCAGTCATCCTCAAGCTAGGAGGACATGGATTAGGATCTCTTGGAGGAAGAGATACGGGAAGAGGAGGAGACAGCTGAGGAGAAGAAGGAGGCCAATGCTTCCACTTCATCCTCATCCCCAAGCGATGACGACAACAAAAACAATAGTAGAGCAGCCAACTGTTACATTAGCTACTCTGGGTGGAGGAACCTTAGGCGTATGCTCTTCCATTAGGGCCTTCTGATCTTCTCTTTCTTCCTCTTCCTGTATGACGTCGAGCTAAGACTTAGGGCTTCTTTTGGATGTGTAATCTCTCTAACAAATATGTAGAAAGAACTCAAAATCTCGTTAATGAAATCTATACTTTCTATTACAATGCCTGTGTATGAATATAGTTCTTCGCGAATACAGGATACATAAAGCATGCATCAACTTATCGTGTTCAACCTTTGAGACATTTGCTTCTGATTAGTTCAGGAATTTTGTAGCCACTTGTGGGGATGTACATAGTGGATTTCCCTAGGTCTGACTTGAGTGAAAAACGTCTTAGCCTTCAGGCACTCGAGGACTCGATAAGGAATTTCATGATCCCATGGATGTGACTTCAAAGCATCATCCCTTCTCGTTAGAAATCATTTTGAGGCATGCACAATGTTGGAGCAAGAGTTCATCTTGCTCCAGCATGTACAGCAAGAGTTTCTTCTAAGGAGGACACTCAAGCTTGGAGATAAAGTTTAAGAGGATGGAACAGCACAAATGTATTGATGGTAGAAAAAATAGATCAATCTGGGAGAAGTATCACAGCGTGAATTGCTGTTTTTCCACCTCTGTGTCTTTCTGTCGTCTAGCCCGTTTTGGTAGCCCAGGTGTTGGGATCGAGTTCCCAGACAAGGTGGGCCTTCGGATATGGAGATATCGAAGGTCCCTCAGAGTGACACGTACTGGAGGTGGAACAGTTTTTGGTTACCCCTTGCGGTTATACTATGGCTCTATTTATAGCCCGTACCCGGCGACCACAGGTTCCGTTTACACATATTACCCCCTAACCTGCTACATTCCTGGAATATCCGGGGGCATTATGGTACAATGAGCATGATCGCATAAATACAGCAGTACCCAGGACGACCGTAGTCGGGCCCATTGTGCCCAGGTGGTTCATCCCTTCGAAGGGCGCTGAAGCCTCCTTCGCCCTGACGCACGTCGGATAGCCTTCGCCCCCCGGCGAAGGTCAGCTCGCATCTTTGCCTGCTCCGAATGATGCGGGATGCGAACCAAGGATTCGTCCGTCAGTTGAAGGTTGTGAGCCTTCGTCTTTGCTGGTTCGGGAACTCGAAGATGCAAGCGCACCTGCACCCTTCGACCAACGTTGCTCCACGATCTCCGCCCTTGACAAGCGAACTCCTGCAACAGAAGCACAATGGCTATCACGCAGCATCTCCAGTAGACTTCGCGGTTCCCTTCGAGGTAGGGGTGACGGGAGATGATCCCCAACAGTAGCCCCCTACTGGCAAGGTTTATCTTTGATATGCCGAGCCTGTATCCTTCACGATATCTCAACGCCGTCCCCTTCGGCCTGTCGAAGTATACTGGGTTCAATGCATGCCGTTGAATTTTGTTGTTGTATATCTTTTTTTTTCAAACTGCTCCTTAGTAGCTACCGAACGATCTCTGTAACTGCCCGCATTTAATGTTCTTGGTGTATGCCTAAGCATGGTTTTCGGTGCCGGTTCAATTTTTGATGCGGGCAATTGTAACCGCCACCGCCTCGCCCTATAAATATCGGGCCGCTGTCAAAATTTTTCATCGCGCCCTTGCTAAAGCTATCGCTCTCGTATGAAGTCGAGTAAAGTTTTTCGAACGTTCTAGACGAAGCCCCCGGTTGTCATCACTCCGCGTGACCTGCTGTTGAAGGCATTCCTTGGACTAGATGGTGTCGAAGCTTCGATCCTCCCCACCGAAGACTTACTGGATCGGGCAATCCAAAGTGGATGGCGAAGTTTTGGGTGGCCTTGTCAGATAAGGTTTAATCAGCGATGTTTCGAAAGTCCAGCTTCCTAGCCAACAAGAGATACCGGAGCCGGCTGATGACGAGGCTGTTGTGTTTGTCCACTATTTTTGAGCCGGCCTTCGCCTTCCTTGCGACGAGATGGTGATTAAAGTATTGAAACTGTTCGAAGTCTATTTGCATCAACTGACCCCTAATGCCATAGTGAGAATGGGTCTCTTCACCTGGGCTGCTCGCTCGGAGGGTGTGAAGGCGTCCGCCAGGGCCTTCGCCACCGCGCACCGACTGCACCACCAACCGAAGCCAGTCTTTGCCCGCGGAGTGCAGAGCGAGGCTCACTATGGGTGCTTGAACTTCGCATATCGCGCCAGGTTGTCTATGCCCGTCGTGGTGTACAAGAACAAGTGACCTAGCGACTGGACCCTAGGTGGTTCTACCACAAATTGGACGCCGAAGAATATCTTGTATCAAGATGCGAAGAACTAAGGGGAAACCGCGCGCCAGATGTGCAGCTGAAGTCATCGCAGCAAACGGCCCTTGAGGCCTTCACCAGGTGCGCGAAGTATCTTTCGACTCGCGACTTGGTAGAAGAGTTCATAGCTGCTAGAGTCTGGCCCCTGAGTCGTGGTTGGGCTATTCCGGAATTTGGGGACAAAGGGCCCGAGGGGCTCTGCCGGCCCCACCCTACTGTACACGACTTCGCAGGTACTCCCTTGTTCGCAGCTGCTTACACAATTTGAATGTCCTTACCTGACGGTTATGATTTTTTCCAGATTTGTCAGTGGCCGAAGTAGAGGCCAAGGCTATAATGTTGGTCGGCAAGTTCACACCAGGTGAAGCGCAGCTCTGTGCCGACCAGGGCCTTACCCGAAGACTGAATAGAGTCTTCAAGTATCGAGGTCTGTCATATTCTGAACGACCGAAGATCGCCGCCGTGCTGCAAAGTGGTGCGGGGGGCTCCCCAGTAGCAGACATGGGTGAAGAGGCCACCGCTGGCCCTTCAACGAAGAGGAAGCACTCCGAGCGATCACCGAAGGGAGGCCAGACTAAGAAAGCTGTTGCCCTCCAGAAAAGGCCGCGCGAAGCCGCACCTGAGGTTTTTCACACAGAAACATCTCTGGAGGGTTCCGCTGCCTCGCGCGATATGGCCTGGCGGGAAAGTTCCGAAGTCACGCAGGAGGGCCAAGCGCCAAAATCATTGTTTTGCTCTCGCATTGATTTTCCAACATTGATACTGAGCGATGACGAAGAGTTGATAGAGACAGGGGCGATACCTGAGGCCGCCACTCAGGAGGAGCCCAAAGCCGAGGGTACCGACAATGTTGAAGTGGTGGCGTACTCCTCACCCTCTTCGCCTTCGAGCTCATCTTCTGAAACCGAAGAGTCGACGCCGAGTGCGCCCGTGTTTGATGGGCCTCGGCGGGCTGCTTGACGCGAAGGCCATTGCGCCTGAGGCATTGCAGCCTGCCGCTTTTGAGCCATGTGCCGGGGAGGTTGGTGATACGAAGAAGATTTTTGGTACCTTCGTCCTCCCCGAACTCAAAATTCCGCTCGCCCAAAAGTCCACCAACGAGCTGCTTGATGCCTCTGATGTGGTTATTGCGAAGGTATATTGTTTATTTTCTTACATTATTATGCTTGGTATTTTGCTAACTTGTGTTCGACGCTGTAGGCTTTGCTTCTATCGCGGGCTCAGCGCAAGCAGGCTGAGAAATCAGAAGCCTGGGCCCGAAGCGCACAGGCGCAGATTGACTTGCTGCAAAAACGGGCAAAGAAAGCTGAAGGCGAAAAATGCGAGTTGTCGCGCCGAGTGAAGGATGCTGAATTGCAACTGGAACAGCTTGAAAAAGAGCTTAGCACCCTTCGCTCGGAGAAGCGGATTGCCGATAGTGAAGTAAGCTACCTTCGCCAGAACTTACAGTCCCTTGAGGCGTAAGTGTGTGACTTGCAGGCACTTTGTGCGTCAAAGAAGGATAAAGCACAGCGGCTACAATCTGAATTAAGCGAAGCGAAGGCTTTTACTGATGATGCGCTTAATTTTATTGGGGAGCTTGAGCCGAAGGCAGTCGCCGTGTACGAAGCAATCAGGCATACCTTCAAAGGTATTGGCGCCTCGGCGACTCCCCCATCAATAGAACTTGTCGGACTGAGGGGACTTATAAGTTGGATAAACGAAACCAGTGGAAGCCTCCTTCCTGCCGCGCAACTTTACGGCGACTTCTGCATGATGGTTGCCGCCCAAAGCCTCGTGCAATCTATTGATATGACGGGTTGTGACAATCATATTGCTCTCCAGAGGCCCTCCTTCCATTACCCGGTGGATTTGTCGACCACAACCGTTACGAAGGCGTCGAAGAGCACCGCTCGATCATTCACCACCAACTATTGGTGCAAGCACAGCCGCGAGCTCGCTCTTCGAGAAGCCAAAATGAACCGACAAAGGGTACGCTGAGTTACCTATTCTGTTATCTGGTCGACGATTATAAATAAATAATGTGTAATAATTTTTTTTTCAAGGCAAGGCGAGGGATGACCCCTCGTCGAAACCAACGACCACGACAGCCGAAGATATTGGAAAGGTGGGTTTTCGCTTTTGTGGTTGACGATGTAACACATTGGTTGTAATATATCTTATGTTTACATCGAAGTGTTATTGACTTTTTGCGCTCCCTACGCAGGTCCTTCCTTCGGTCCCTTTGACCATGATGAGGGACAATTTTTATGTGTCTTGGTCTTGCTGGGAATCATTTCACCATCGCCATGCCGATATCGAGCTAGAGCGGTATTGGCATGCGAAGTGTAGGTCATATGATGATATGAATACTAGGAAAAAAGCTTTTTGGAAATCCGTTAGTCCTTCGACGCTAGCTAGACGTCGAAGGCACATCGGCGCTCCTTGAGCCAAAGATTGAGCCTCAGGACGAAGAGCCAGTTTTGTGCCAACCGCAATTTTGCTATCGCCGTGGTCCCTCTTCGCAAGTAGTAAGGCACAACGGTGGCGACGATAATGTCCGTAAGTCCCAATCATATTGCACTCAAGTTGGGGCCCCTCCGGCCCCAACGGCGCATTTTCATGCCAGCGAAGGCATTGCTTTTCAATTTTCTTTCAGTCATTGGTATAAGGATTTTGTTGATCCAGATGTTGATGACGATGCGGAAAAAATTGGTTTTGTATTACGACTTGTTCTTTTGTTACACTTTAGTGACATGGCGCCCGAAGCGTTGTCTGCGATTTGAGACGTTACGAATCTTGTGGGTAGGGGCTTCGGACTCGACGTACTGAGCGACACCGTTCTCCTGACTTTTGCTGCAGTTTCCTGCGATTGCATAGTACTTGTGTTATGTATTTTTTGTAAAATGTCGTCCCCCCCCCCCCCGACTTTTAGTCGCAGGTAACTTCGGCATGTAGATATTTGGTTTCTTTTGAGTTCGACGTGGGGGCAGGCACTCTTAGCCCCTGACTTTTAGCTTTGAAGGTTTGATTTTTCTTCGTCACGGGGGAAGGCACTCTTAGCCCCCGATTTTTTCGTGAAGTGCGCTGCCGTTTCGACGGTCAAGCGACACTTCATTTTTACTCCTGAAGGTATGTATTTCCTTCGGTACGGGGGCATACACTCTTATCCCCCGACTTTTTCGCGAAGTACACTGCCGTTTCGCCAGTCAAGAGACACTTCGTTTTTACTCCCGAAGGTATGTTTTTCCTTCGGTGCGGGGGCAGGCACTCTTAGCCCCCGACTTTTTTGCAAAGTACGCTGCCGTTTCGCTGGTCAAGCGACACTTTATTTTTACTCCCGAAGGTATGTTTTTCCTTTGGTGCGGGGGCAGGCACTCTTAGCCCCCGACTTTTTCGTGAAGTACGCTGTCATTTCGCCGGTCAAGCGACACTTCATTTTTACTCCCGAAGGTATGTTTTTCCTTCGATACGGGGGCAGGCACTCTTAACCCCCGAGTGGTTTTTGTATTCCCGTTCTCTTTTTATATATATATATATTATTACTTTTGTAAAGGTCAAAAGTGTACGTCTTTTTGCTTGCACTTCGCACCACGTTCTCGTCGTCGATTGGTGCACCGATCTACCTAGGTTGGCGCACTTCGATGATATACTACTAGCACTCGAGACAAGCAACATTATTTGGGGGTACTACTGTATCAATGTTTACATGGGTTCCTGCCTCATTAAAACCTCACCCCCTGATGAAGGGGTCCCCCTGTGAGGAAAAGAGTGCAGTACCCTTACAATGTGATTACAAGAAATACTTCGAAAGAAAAATTACATTGGAGTCTCGGACTTAGTTGCTGACTTTCAGGCGTAGAACTTACGAAGATTGTCTGCGTTCCAGGTGTGCGGAAGCTCCTCACCTTCCATATTAGCTAGATGATATGAGCCAGGTCTCAATGATCTTTTCACTATAATGGGGCCATCCCATTTACTCTGAAGTTTTCCGACCGATGTTGTTGTACCGAACCTTCGCAGCACCAAGTCTCTCGGGGCGAAGGTCTTTTCGGATATATTCCTATCTCTCCATTTTCTTGTCTCTTGTTGATAACTGGCCAGATTTTATGCGGCTTGCAATCTTACTTCTTCAAGGGCATCTTTTGATGATAGTTCCTCGCAATCCTCTGGTTCATTCCTAACCCTGAATGATTTGGTTTTGCATTCTTCCGGGGTCATGGCCTCTTCGCCGAAGAGGAGGCGAAATGGCGTGTACCCGGTTGGTCTTGCAACTGTTGTTCTTAATGACCACAGTACCTTGGGCAGTTCTTCGACCTATTTCCCTTTTGGCAATCCTTGAAGACGCTTCGCGACACCCACGAAGATGCTGCCATTCGCTCTCTTAACAGCCCCATTGGATTGTGGGTGGTATACTGATGCAAAAATTACTTTTATCCCCATACCATTGCAGAAATCCCAGAAACCCGCGCTATCGAATTGAGTGCCATTGTCCAAGGTTACTTTGCTTGGGACTCCGAAGCGGCATACAATATTCTGCCATAGGAATTTCTGTACGTTTCTTGATGTTATGCTCACAAGTGGCATTGCCTCTACCCATTTTGAGAAGTATTCTACTTCCACCACCGCATACCGCAAATTTCCTGGAGCTAGCGGCAGCTGCCCAACAATGTCGATTCCCCACCGCCTTAGTGGCCAGATCGGTGGAATGAGTTGCGTCTTGGTCGTCGGTCTATTTGACCCCTTCACCTAGAATTGGCACTGTTGGTAACTTCGGATCAGTTGATCCGCATCGTTTATAGCCATTGGCCAATAAAAGCCTTGCCTGTATGCTTTTCCGACCAGAGCCCTTGTTCCAATATGAGAACCGCATAATCCGCTGTGAATCTCTCTTAACAGGTTCTGGCCTTCTTTCCGAGATATGCATCGCAAGAACGGTGCACAGACCCCTGCTTTGTACACATTGTCTTCCACAACTTTGTAGTTTCTTGACCTCTGAGCCATGAGCTTTGCTGCGACCTGATCTTCGATGTCTCTCTGACCGCAAAGATATGCCAATATTGGAGAACGCCAGTCTTTGCTTTCGACTGTCGCAACTAGACGCGTTTGGTTCAAATTGTCTTCAAGGGTTGGTTTAGTCGGCTTCTGATAGAAAACGTCTAAAGGCATAGGCAGGTTCTGTGAAGCTGCTTTCACTAATTCATCTGCTTCGGTGTTATCATTTCTTTATACACTCTTGACTGTGAATCCGAGGAAGTATTTTTCCATTCTTCAAACCGCTGCTTTGTACTTAATCAGCTCTGGTTCCTTTGCCTGGAATGTTTTGTCAATTTGACTTGCTACGACCTTCAAATCTGTTTTGACAAGTACCCTCTGGGCGCCCAAAGCATTCACCTTGCGAAGTGCCAGGAGGACTGCCTCGTACTCCGCCGTATTGTTTGTGGAGCGGAATTCTAACCTAGCGGCGTATCTTAGCTACGTCCCCGAAGGTGAAAACATTACTGCCGAAACTCCTGCTCCTGTAGCTCCCTAAGCCCCGTCGTAATATGCGGTCCAGACAGGTTCTGGCGGTTCACCATCCGAGTCTTCGGTTAGGGGTGTCCATTCCGCCACGAAGTCTGCCAGTGCTTGCGATTTTAATGATGTTCTTGCCACAAAAACGATCATGAATGGAGCGATCTCCGTTGCCCACTTCTCTATTCTTCCAATGGCTTCTTTGTTTTTGAACATGTCGCGAAGGGGTAAGGAAGTTGGTACTGTAATCTTGTGAGACGTGAAATAGTCGCGAAGCTTGCGGGATGCCATTACCAGTGCATATGCTACTTTTTCTAACTCTGTGTATGACTTTTTTGGGCCTGCTAAGGCTTTTAATACATAATATACTGGTGCTTGGCGCATCTTATTGTCTTTGGGTTTTTCCTGTACAAGTATAACGCTAACTACTGAAGGGGATGCCGCTATGTATAACAGCAAATCTGCGCCTGGTCAGTGCTGTAAGCTTCGTCAAGTAGATTTTTAACTCATTGAAGGCTGCTTGCAGCTCCGCATCCCATTTGAAAGGGTCAGAGCTTTTTAACACCTTGAAGAATGGTAAACTTCGCTCGACAGACTTTGCAACGAACCTATTCAATGCTGCTAGCCTTGCTGCCAAGCGTTGGGCTTGCTTTCTGTTCTGTGATGGTTTCATACCTAAAATTGCTTGTATCTTTTGAGGATCCACTTCGATGCCTCTTTTTGACACTAAAAACCCTAGGAGTCTTCCGGATTGCACCCCGAAGACGCATTTTTCTGGGTTTAACTTTAGGCCTGCTCTTCGCAGATTGTCGAAGGTTTCCCGGAGGTCTTCGATTTTTTGGCTCCTTCTGGTACTTTTGACCACTATGTCATCAACATAGGCCAATACATTTTTTTCCCAGCTGCGGCTTTAATACAGCCTGCACCAACCTTGTGAAGGTTGCGCCATCGTTTCGGAGTCCGAAAGGCATCCTTATGAAGCAGTATGTTCCAAAGGAGCTACTGAAACTCGTTTTGTCTTCGTCTTCCTTCGCCATCCATATTTGATGGTACCCTACATAGGCATCTATGAAACTTAGCATCTCACGGCCGGCCGCAGAGTCTACCAACTGGTCAATTCTAGGCAGTGGGAAGTCATCCTTGGGACAGGCTTTATTTAGGTCTGTGAAGTCGATGCACATTCTCCACTTTCCATTGTTTTTTCTTACTAACACGGGGATGGCCAGCCCCTCTGAATGCATTACTTCGCGTATGACTCCAGCATCGAGCAGTTTTTCTACTTCAACCTTCGTTGCTTCTTCTCTTTCGGCCGAAGATTTCCTTAGCTTTTGCTTCCTTGGCTTCGCTTTGGGGTCCACATTTAGGTTGTGCTGAATGATTTTCTGACTTACTCCTTGTAGGTCCCTGGGAGACCAAGCGAAGACATCGTCGTTGTCGCAAAGGAACATTACAAGTTGTTGCTGATCCTCTAACGGAGCCTCCACTCCTATAGTGACCTTTTTATCTTCTTTTTCTTGATTTAGCTGTACTTTTCTGGTCGCTCCTTCTGGTGCAACCTTCGCTGCCTTTCCTATCTTTGGTTGGTTGCGGCTTGTTTCATGACCCATCGAAGGGTTTGCTAGGGTGTGGACATTTCTTCTTCCTGGAGCTATTCCCACTTCGATTCGTCTAGCCACTCGCTGATCTCCCAACACCTTTATGACTCCTTCTGGGCCAGGCATCTTCATGCACAAGTATGCGTGGTGTGGTATTGGTCCAAATGTATTAAGGACTCCCCTTCCAAATATCGCATTGTACGGATAACCAATGTCCACTACATCGAAGGTAATATCTTCTGTGCGGAAATTCATTTGTTCGCCAAACGACACTGGGATTGTTATTTTTCCCATAGCGTTGATTCTGTTTCCGCCGAAGCCTAGCAATGGTGATCCAGCTTGCTTTAAGTCACTTCTTCGCAGCCCCATTTTGTCGAAGGCGTCAGCGAAGATAATGTCCGCCGAGCTTCCTACATCGATCAATATCCTGTGTACTTCATTTCCTGAGATGTTTGCAGTAATGACGAAGGCATCTGTGTGCGGATAGTCTAAGACCCTCATGTCCTCTTGCAAGAATGTAATGGGAATGTTCGACCATCTTGAACTGATGTACGTTGGTCCCACTCCGACGTGGTTCACCGGAGGGGCAGGAGGAGGAAGAACTAGACTTCTCGGCCTTCGACTCGTATCCTTTCCCGGCGGATCCTTCTTCTTCTCGAGGTGTTCCCGGGAGGCATGGCGATCGAGCACCCTCGTCTTCCTGTAGTGTTACAGGGAGGCGTAGCAGGCTAGCAAGTTTGTTGGGCATAGATTCGATGTACAACATCTAGCTATATGCAAAACCTCTTTGTATGTTATGTATGTACAACTTGTATTGTGTTAGCTTGTTGTTTTTGTTTCTTTCTCTCTCTTTTTTTATATGATTGATTGCATCGATGCTTCACCTGTGCCCCTTATCCCAGCCCCTTCGCATCCTGCGGCTGCTTAGTGGCTACAGGGTGAGAGATTTGAGGGGCATTGCGTTGCATTAGGTGGGAGTGGGGAGCTCAGAGTTTTAGGTTTTCAAGATATCAGAAGGTTCAGGTGATTTTGGCATGGAGACTTTTAGTCGTAGTGGTGCCGGGGGTTATCCCTCCGCCATGTTAGGTCAGCCAGGCCTTAGAAATGACAGAGGGTGTTATGCCTGTCCGGTATGAAGGCACTACCTTCAAGATGCCGGAGCGGTCTTTGCCTATCCGCCATTTTAGGTTTGCTAGGCCCAAAGAATGACTCGTCTCCTCCACCTGCTATATTAGCGACAAGTACATATTCATCCTTAATATCACTAGAACTTACATAACCACCATCTACTGTTGCAATTTACGCTCACTAACTTGGATAGTCCTTCATCACATGGCCTATTCTCGTGCAATGGCGGCAAACAATCCCAGTTGTACTACCCATGGAAGCAACCGAAGAAGAATGCTTGACTAGAGCCTGCACACTAGTAGATTTGCTTACCTTAGGTGCATGTGATACTGTCAAAGGTGCTGCTGAACGTGCCCTAATCGAGGAGGGGATAACAAACTGTGTAGTGGAAAGTGGGACAATTTCAACTTGCTTCGGCGTAAATCATGGTGTAGACATGCTTCCAAAATTGTTCCTTTGCCTCAGCTGTCGTCCCTGCAATTCCTTTTCTGTTAAACATGCAAGTTAAAACAATCTAGGAACACTATCATAATATTTGTAATCAAATATATCCTGAATTTTATGTCTTAACCCCCCATAAAAGCATGCCAAAGGAGCCTCTTTGTCCTCAACAATATCACAACGCAACATACTAATTTGTAGCTCATGATAATATAATTCTACTGATATATTGTCTTGGTTTAGATGCTGCAATTTCTTACGCAAGTCATGTCTAAAAGATGGTGGAACAAATTTATTGTGCATAGCAACCTTTAAACCATCACATGTCGTAGGCGCTAACCTATCGTTGCATACCCTATTCCACCAAATGATAGCAAAGTCTTTAAACTCGCTAGTGGCTTGCCTAACACTATACACTTCAAGAACTAAGTGAGCAATAAATTTTTGTTCTACCGTCATCAACCAATCTAGATATATTTTAGCATCATAAGGACCTGAAAAAGATGGCATGGTAAACTTAACTTTAGCATAAGGGTCATCATTAATACGTGCATCAAAGACATCATGGTTGCGCATCTAAGTATCATTGACAATATCATGTTCATGGGTTGCACCATGAGGATCCACACGTCCATTCAGTGGCTGATTGGCTAACCTATCAAAACGTGCATTGAGTATTACAATACTATCGATGAGTCATTGCAATGTAGTATTTGTTTCCGCAAACTTTCTATCAATGTGATCATTAATAGCATAGCGGTGTTCATCCAACACATTAGTAAGCTCTTCTATCAAAACACACTCTTAGGCATCTGATGCTTCACCTATCATGATTAGTAGGAGATAAAAGAAAATACAAATATATTATCCCTATCAGTACTATGGAGAAAGGTGTAATCACACACTTTCAAGCGTCTTACCAATTTTTTATGAATTTCTTACCAAATTGCAGCATGTGGTGCGACCGGAGAAGGTGGGATGTGTGACTGCGGCGGAGATGAATACGAGGATCCAAATCTGAGGGCTAAAAATACGTGGAGCTTGGATAGGCACAATATATGGTAGTAAGGATTAGAAAAATCATAATCAGATTAGTAGATTTGAATAAATATCCAAAGTACTTGTCACCGTTGAGGGCCTAAATGTGTCACTAGACCTAGCACAAATATCTAAAAGTAGCCATCAAGCACAAAGTACCAAAGGATGCAAAACAATTATGAATTTTCTTTTCTTTTCTTTTCTTCTGCTGCTTTTCCTTTTTTGAATTTCCCGTTTCTTTTTATTTACTTTTTTAAGCACTTTTTGCTGCTTTCTCTTCTTTCTGTATTTTTTACTCAGAATTGCAGCAAAACAGTGTATTACAACTCAGATATCAAAGCGAACACAATCTGCCAAACTATCCACAGCTGCACTAACAAACAGCTGGCCGAGCTTTCCAACCACAGCATGAAAAAAAAAAAAACTTTCCGAGTCAAGAAGGTACGTCGGCAAACAAGCTATCAACCCTGGTTGACTCACGCATATAACAAGCTAGCAGCTCCAAAACTCCCTCAAAAGCAAAAAACAATCATGATCGATGTTGGATATAGGACTCCAGAGGAAACAAGAAGGGCAGCAGAGCAGGGCTGTTAATGCATAGGCGGCTCGCAGGTTCTAGCTACTAGTTGGCGCGGCAGGGAATCAGCACAAGGCGGCTCTTATGGCAAAACGAGTACGTTTGTGGACTAGATAAGGATTGGTGACCGTTTTAAAAGTGCATAAATTAGAATATTTAAAATTAATTGGTTTTAAAAAAATTATTAGATAAATCTATTTTTATATAAATAAGTTTCAGATTAATCTAATGTGTGTACTCTCCATGTTCATGATTATCTCTTGGATGGTGATCTTGCCGAGTATTTAATGTGGAGTCATCTTCTTAATATCGTTGTTATCATAGATGATGAAGACTATCAACTTGTACTTTGAAAGAAAATCTTATAGTATTCTTCTCACTACTTGATCGTCTTCAATTGTTATCGAACATAGCCCATTAATGTGAATACATGTCATTAGCACTTTCATAAGCAAATTGTTTGATGCTATTGAGTTTAGAGGCTAGCGTATGATATTTCTCATTGCACACATCTTTTGTACATTCATGTATTTCAAGGAGGTTAGTCGAAATATCATATGCATTGGTAAGAAAATAAATATTCCTAAAAACATCGATGCATAGAGATGATAAAAAGAATACTTTTTTCTATAGCATTGGATTGCCCCTCCTTGTTTGTGATGCGAGGTCTCATCCCTTCCTCGGTGACTCTCAAATCATCTAAACCTTTGGCTTGAAGAAAATAAGTTATTAGAATTTTCTAACGGGAAAAATTAGTGTCGTCAAAGTATGGAGCACTATAGGTATCCATCTCTAGGTGACCAATTATAGGGATCAATGACATCCTAAAATAGGTGAATTAGAACACTTAAACTAATCGGCTCCAAAAACTTCAAAAGATAAACTTATATTAATTTCTATCTAAATGTGATATAGGTTCATCTAGTATGTCTACTCTATCGTTAAAAGGTTTGCAATCTATAGCCAATCCTAGCAAACTACTCTATGAAGAAAACTATGTAAGGATATATTGCAAGAAGCAAATGCGGAAATGTAAAGATGGTAGAGAGAGCAAACTCGGCACAATAGATTTTTATCTCGTGGTATCGATGGCACAAACGCCACCCCTAGTCCACGTTGGAGCTTCACCAAAGATATTGTCAAGTCCCGAAACCGTAATCATGTAATTAAGTCTAATTATACATCATTAGGGTTATGATTAATTTTAGGGCAATTTATTTTGGCACATCAGGCACTTCGATTTGAGTCAATCAGATGAGAGAAAGAAATTCGAGAGAGAAAAAAAAAGAATTCAAAGTTAAAATGGATTATTTCTCTAGCATGTGGACCCCACCTGAGTGGGCCAACTACTCTCTCCTTCTCTCCAATTGGGCAGTAGCCCACTCTCTCTCTCTCTCTCCCTCACTCCACTCCCGTGCTCCCTCTCTCTCTCAACCGGCCAAGACAAGGAGAGGAGCTCCCCCTCTCAAGCTTTCTCTTCTCCCTTGGATTTCTCCCTCAAAAATTGAAGCTGAGGTATGCATGTGCTATCCACGCGTTTCCTAGCTCATGATTCCCAAAGGATTCGAGCTGATTTTGATGCCTTTTGGTGTTCTTGATTGAAGAACAAGGAGCACCGACGTTCTTCCTTTTCCCCAAGCGATTTTCTCCGTTTCCTTCATCATCCAGCGAACACCAACCTCAGCAAGAACCAGTTCCCTAGACATCCATGGCAAGAATCCGTAGTTTGGATGGTAGGATTTTGAATTTTGAGATAGGGTTGTGAAGTTCTTGAATTCTTAAGCTTCAGAGCAATTTAGAGGATTCAGGTAAGAGTTGAGTGAGAAATTGAGTTGTTAGGTTGTTGAATGAGTTCTAGACTCTATAAACTCTCTCAAATATGTTCCCCCTTTGAGTCAACAATTTTTCCCTATGAAGAACTACTTTCTGCAGAAATCCGGAAAGTCCAGATAAAAATCTGGAGAGTCCGGAGACTCTGGAGTTATTGTTCATGAGGCATTTTCTTTTGTGCTGATAGCTTGTAAATTTCATAATTAGTTCATATAAACTCTAAAAATTATGAAACCAGTTGTGTTAGCTTCGTATAATTATGAACTATGTGTTAAAAATGTTGGAACTCAAGAAAATACTTTTGATAATTAATTAATTAATTAAATGTTTTTTGGTTTAATTAGATTACAATTAATTAATACTATGTCCTAAAATTATGAAACCTCTTGGACAATTCATGCTATGATTATTGCCATCTAGGAAAGATGTTTTCTTGCATTATAAAGCATATTTTATGGCATTTCATCATATGCATGTTGTGGTATACTTTGTTGCACTTTATTCATGCTCATCATTGCATGCGTTCTTGTTTAGTGAATGAAGAACTGGTGCGTGACCTTGCCGTCATTGAAGGCAACACCAATCTCTTTGAATTCGGTCAGTGTTGCGTGGGTAGCATGTAACACCAAGTTTTAAATGAACAAAATCGGGCACAACACATGTATGTCACGAACAAGTTTCATACATGTGCTTACATTATTAGTGTATCATCATAGTGCCATTATTACAACGATAATTAACTTTTACAAAAGGACCGAGGGTCTAAAAGAAAACACAGCAGAACTAAAAAAGGTCATCAGCGCCAGCGGGGCCTCCATCTTCCACATGCGTCGACCGGGGGCACACTAGCATAGAATAGTAGCTCCGAGTCGAAGTCATCCTCGTCGAAGGTTGCAGCTTCATAGACGGCTTCTGAACAGCGGTAGAAAACAAGGAAGGGGCCAACAAGTGTGAGTACAAAAATGTACTCCGCAAGTGGAGGGAAACATGATATGGGGTTTAAGTCAAGGAAAGATTAGACACGAGTTAACTGCACTAAGCAACCTTAACCTATGATTCCAACAATAGGCATCATATTTATTAAGTGAAGACACAACTATGACAAAAGGATTGACTCATCGGATTTTGTCCGACTACCAAGACTTACCAGGTAATTCCATTACCTGGCTACCCAACCAACCAGACCAAACCCTGATTCCAACTAATCCTGAAGAAGTCCAAGTTCGCTCTTGACCATGAGCACAGCTGATCAATCAATTTTATACTCTGCAGAGTTTGCACAACTTTCCCCACAAGTCGTGATTCCCGTGTTGCTTCACACTTCTGAGGTGTGGAGTTAGGGTCTCACTATAAGGCCTTTACAAAGCTCCCACTAACCTATAGCCACCCACTAAGGTTTCACCGCTAACAAACGATTCCATTGCTACAGAACCAGATGGGTGGCTAATTAATTGGCCAGGTCGTACCCATTTTGGCCTCGTGGTTGTGCGAAACTAACTTGGTTACATGTTCAAGAACCGGTCCTTAGGACCCCACACAGGAACAACCACAACCAACTGTGCACTACCGGCACACGTGCATTCCCGCACCAACCTCAACAACCATTCTGTTGGGATCCCTATACCATGTTGCTACAAAAATTACCCTTCCCGATTCTTGTTCCATATTCATTAATCAATGTTAACATCTTCCCAACCATGACTGCACTAGCACAAACTACCCATTATATTTCATGATGAAACAACGACAACAAGGAATTATCATTCAAAACTAGTAAACCCTAATGTGGGATTCCATTGAGTCAAGCATGCAATAGAAGGATAATGATCTACACGTGAATCCTAAAACAGGGCAAAAATGCTCAAGGACACTTTGCCTTCAACTGAATGTTGCTCAAAATCTTTGAAAGCTTGGTCTGGGAGATTTTTGAACTGCTTAGCTCCTAAAACAATAGACCGAAAAAGCACACAGAAAAAACCTCTAAGGACAGTACACCAAATAGAGCTAAATATAGCTAAAAACCCTATAAAAAGATTCTACATGTCCCTACGAACATCTGGGCATGAAAATCACCTATATCAGATAAACAAGCAAAAACTATTCAGCTTTTGAAGTTCCAGGGGCTAAACTGCAAGTTTTAGTTGATTCTCACAGAAAACCCGAATTAATTTTATACTAGAAATTCGATTTATGATGCAATAAAGAATTTTCTGAATTATTTCTCAAAAGGTAAAACCATGGAAAAGGTTCACGGGACCCATGGACCACGTATGGCCGGTCCACGGTCCACGGTGGACCGAGGCTCAAAGGGGTATCGGCTATCTAATCCGAGTCGACGGTTAAGATCAGGCGGCCGGGATTAAAAAAGGGGGCAGCGACCGACGCCGCAGGACAGGGAGGTGACTGTCGACAACGGCGGGCAGCCGGAGCTCGCTGGAGACGCGTAAAACTGCGCATCCGACCACGGTTCTCGATGGTGTTTAGCGCAAAAGAGAGAGGAGGGGAAGAGCGTTATCACAGTGGCTCGACGGCGGCGGAGGGGCTTCGGAGGAGGCTGGCGACGGAGAGTAAGGCGGTAGCAGACGGAGAAGCGTCGGGGACGGCATTCCGGCGTCTAAACGGCGACGACAAACACGGGGATCGATGCATTAGGGTCCTGCGACACCGAAGAGGCCAAAACCGAAGTCAATTAAGGCTCAACATGGCCGAATTAAGGCGGCAGCGGAGCTCTTACCAGCAACAATGGCAGTGACAGTGGTGGCTCGGTTCCGATGTAAAAACAAAGGGGAAAACGGTAAAATGGGTGGGAAAACTCACAAGGAAGACGATGGGGAGTTTATATGCATGAGAGGGGGAGAGGAGGGGTCGGAATTGACGGGATTTGCCCTAGTTGGCAATATTGTGACCGTTTCCATACATAAGAGAGGGGGAAGAAGGGGGAAACAGCCGAAATCAAGAGATGGGAGGGAGGATCGTGGCCATGCACATTGATTGGAGAGTGATGGCGCGGGGCGGCGGCGATTTGAAACGGCACGTGATTTGGGGGTGATTGGGACTGGCAGCATGAGGTTAGGGAAGGGGAGCCAATCGGGCGAGCAACTTGGCTGGCGGCTTGGCTCGGGCGACTGGGAGAGAGAGAAGAGAGGGGGGGGGGAATGGGCCGGCGTGGAAGAAATAGCCCGAGAGCACTTTTCCATTTCCAAAAGCCTTTTCTATTTTGATTTCAAACAATTTCCAAAAAGGGGTTTGAAACGAGAGACATCTAGCGAATTTTTGCAAACTTTTCCCACGCATAAAAATCTATTACAACTACGATGGCATGAATACAACAAGCACAATTATAACCTATGGCTAATTAAATTTAGAAATTAATTTTTCATCTAAATTGAATAAAATACAACTCCTATTTAATTCTAACAAAATTTTAGATTATTAAAAAAATTGAGATTTATGGTGTTACAAACCTACCCCCCTTATACTGAATCTCGCCCTCGAGATTCGGAAGGATCGAAGAAGAGATGGGTAAACTCGGTCTTCAGTTCATCTTCTCTTTCCCAGGTTGCTTCTTCTTCTGAGTGACCCATTTTGACATATCAAGAATCTTGACCGGATACTCAGAATATGAAAGATCCTCTTGCACATCCAGTTCTTCAACTGGCAACTGTTCTTCAAGAACTCTTAAGCACTTCTTTAACTGTGACACATGGAAAACATTGTGTACTCCCGAGAGTTGAGGTTGTAACTCAAGCTGGTAAGCTACTTCTCCTCATCTTCTCAATATCTTGTACGGACCAATAAACCGAGGTGAAAGCTTGCCAAACCTTGAATCTGCGTAGACCTATGATCGGTGATACTTTGAGATACACAAAATCTCCTATTTCAAAAGTCAGTTCCCGGCGTCGATGATCTGCATAACTCTTCTGCCTTGATTGTGCTGTTTTCATATTATCTTCGATCTCTTGCACTTGTGTTTCTGCTTCTCTCAGAACTTCTGTACCAAAAACTTGCCTTTCTCTGGTCTGATTCCAAAACAACAGGGTTCTAAACTTCCTTCCGTATAAGGCTTCAAAAGGAAACATCTTTAGACTAGCCTGCTAACTGTTATTGTACGAGAATTATGCATACGGTAGATTCTTGTCTCAACTATTACCATTCTTCAAAGCACAAGCTCTCAACATGTCTTCTAGAATTTGATTTAATCTTTTTGTCTGCCCGTCCGTCCGCGGGTGATATGCTGAGCTAAAATTCAACCTTGTGTCCATAGACTCATGCAGGCGTTGCCAGAACTGTGAGGTAAACTGACTGCCATGATCAGAAATAATTATCTTGGGTACTCCATGCAGATACACAATCCTGGACATATACAACTCAGCTAGCTTCGGACCTCGATAGGATCCTTTGACTGAAATGAAGTGAAATACCTTTGTCAACCAGTCAACCATGACCCATATGGAATCATATCCTGACTGAGTTCGCGGTAGAACCACTATGATGTCCATGCTTTGCCAACTTTGATCAGCTGCTTGATTCCAAAATCTTTTCATCCTCATGCTGACCCTTCCTTATATCTTGTTCAAGCATCAAGTCTATTTCTATTGCAACTATCTCAGTGTTACACACCATACTTAGATTCATCCTCTCGAACTTCTTGCATAGCTTGGGACTCATCTGGTGAAGAGTTATAGCATTGATCTGAGATGTTCTACTAAGGGCATCAGCCACTACATTTGCTTTTCCTGGGTTCTAGTTGATTCCCAGATTGTAATCTTTGATGAGCTCTAACCATCTACGTTGTCTGAGGTTTAGATCTGCTTGAGTGAAGATATACTTCAAGCTCTTATGATCTGAATAGATCTCACATCTCTGACAAATCAGATAATGCCTCTAGATTTTTAGTGCATGAACCACTGCGGCTAACTCCAAGTCATGTGTCGGATAATTCTCTTCATGCTTCCTTAACTGCCGAGATACATATGCTATGACATGACCTTCTTGCATGAGCACACATCCCAAACCTTGTCGGGACGCATCGCAATACACTGAAAATGGTTTCTGAGTATCTGGCATGATCAAAACTAGTGCTGAGGTCAACCTTTTCTTCAATTCATTGATACTGGCTTCTCGAGCAGCTGTCCACTTAAACTCTGCTCCGTTTTCTAGTAGTTCTATCATTGGCTTCGCTATCTTGGAGAAACATTCTATGAATCGATGATAGTATCCTGCCAGACCCAGAAAATTGTGGATCTCTGACACATTCTGCGATGGCTTCCAGTTCAGAACATCTCTTACCTTGGACGGGTCTACAGACACACCTCTTGCTGATATGATGTGACCAAGGAAGGGAACTTCCTTCAACTAGAACCCACACTTGCTCAATTTAGCATACAACAGGTTTTCTCTGAGCTTCTACAATCCCATCCTTAGGTGTTCCTCATGCTCTTCCTTGTTCTTGGAGTAAACCAGAACATCATCAATAAATACCATGACAAACTTGTCCAAATACTCATTGAAGACCTGGTTCATCAGATACATGAAGTAGGCTGGAGCATTGGTCAGCCCGAAAGACATTATTGTGTACTCGTACAGAATAACGAGTAACAAATGTCATCTTTGGAATATCTGAGGCACGAATCTTCAGTTGATGATACCCAAACCAAAGATCGATCTTGGAGTACACACATGCTCTTTTCAACTGATCAAACAAATCTTCAATGCGGGGTAGAGGGTACTTGTTTAATAGTTACTTCATTCAGGACTCGATAATCTATACACATCCTTTGTGTACTGTCCTTCTTTGGGATGAAGATAAATGGGGCTCCCCAGGGCGAAGAATTGGGGCGAATAAACCCTTTGTCTAGTAGCTCTTGGATCTGCTCCTTGAGCTCAGCCAACTGATTGGCATCCATTCTATATGGTCTCTTATATATAGGAGCCGTTCGAGGTACTAATTTAATGATGAATTCAATTTCACGATCAGGTGACATACCTGGCAAATCCTCCGGGAAGACATCAGGAAACTCACTAACCACTCTGCTATCTTCCACTCCATTGGCTTTGTTTAAACCGTCGTTGATGGCTGACTTTGTTGTGGCTTAAAACTCCACCTTGGTACCATCTGTATGTGTTAACTGTACTGACTATGTAGCGCATCCAATGACTCCTTGTATTTGGTCAACCAGTCTATTCCTAGAATGATATCAATACCCTTGGACTCCAGAATGATGAGGTTGGCAAGAAAGTCTATGCCCCCCTTATGCATATACTTATTTTAGGGCATACATGCCTTGATTCCATTTCTCCTTTAGGAGAACTAACTAGCACTCGATTTTTATTAATGCTCTTGGCAATTTATATGTGTTCACAAACTGACATGATATGAATAAATGCGTAGCACCAGAATCAAACAATACTGTAACAGGATGAGAGTTTACAGAAAACATACCTAGCATTGCATCAGGAGCATTCTGGGCTTCCTCCACTGCAACATGGTTAACTCGACCATGCATCGCGTTCTGGTGAGGCTGTTGCTGATTGTTGCCCTGAGCCAGTGCTTGGCCTTGCTACTTCTTGGGGCACTTGTTGGCAAGATGTCTGAAATTACCGCAACTGAAACACACCCCAATGTTGCTTGACCCTTGGCCTGTGCGGTTCTGCTGCTGAGGTTGGTTGTTGTTGGGTTGCTGTTGCTACTGGAAACTGGGGCGAGACTGTTGCTGCGCTGGCTGTACTGACGGCTTGTATGACCCTGCAACCTGATTATGCATCTTCTGCTGCGGCCTCTGTTGCTGATTATGTTGCTGGCCCTGTCATCCATAGCGGAACATAGGACCGGTGGCAGGAGGGTTGAAGCGAGGACGGGTGTTACCGCCAGAAGAATAACCCTACAGGTGGCGCTTGCACTCTTCTCCCAAATTCTGGCACTTCTTCTCCATTATGAAGGCTCTGTCCACCAGCTTCTGGAAGCTGTGGTACTCATTGGTTGAGAGGGCATTATGTAAACTAGCGTTGAGGCCCTCTAGGAAGCAATCTTATTTCTTTTCATCAATATCCACGTCATTGGGGGCGTAGCGAGAGAGCTGAGTGAACTTGGTGAGGTATTCCCTTAGTGCCATGAGTCCTTGCTTCAAACTAAGGAACTCCCTCCTCTTAAGCTTTACTTCACCATTGGGGACATGGTGCGCACGAAAGTTATCCTAGAACTCTGCCCAAGTGATTTCCTAGGGATTCCCGTGAGCAGTAGTGTAAGCTATCCACCACTCTTGAGCTGGTCCAATCAGTTGATAGGATGCGAAGAGAACTTTCTCCCTTCCATTACACTGAGCTATCTGTAGCTTGCTTTCAATTGCCTTCAGCCAGTCATCTGCTTCCATGGGCTCCACTGCCTGAGAGAAAGTAGGTGGCTGGGTGCTCAAGAAAATTCTGAGCCTGGACTGCGGTTGCTGCGGCAATGCTTGCTAAGCTTGAGGTTGCTGATTTATTTCCTGAACCAAGCCCTGAAAAAGGGTCATGACTTTGTGGGCGTCCATGAGGGGTGGCGGGGGAGGAAGGTCACGTTGGTTGGCAGCATTGTCATTGGTGTTGTCATTGACATTATCGTTGTCGTTGTTGTTGACGTTGTTGTTGGTGTTGTCATTGACGTTGCTATTGCACCTAGTGTTCGCCATCTGTTGGTCGTCAGGGTACGAGCGGGGGAACATAAGAGAAAAACAAGGGCAAAACAAGACAAGAATAGAAAGAAAGGACTCCCAACTAATATTATTAACTGATGAAATGTAGAGGGGAAACCCCCACATCACACCAATACTCAATCAAAGATCCAACTCATAACATGGTTCACACAACAGCCACAAGCATACACTAGAGCCAACGACACACGAGGCTAAACGATTTATTCAGCTAGGGACAACCTCCTAGCTCGACTCTTCTCCTGGCCTGCTGTGCTGAAAGGGCCTGCAACATCTGCCTGACGAAGCTTCTTGTGCCATGGTGCCGGGGGGACCTCATCGGGGAGCTAGTCAGGGTCCTGCAGCATCATCTCCAGCTCATAGATCATCTGCTCATGCTCGGTGTGGCGCTGGTGTAGATCCTCCAACTCGTCGAGTGCTCTGTTCGGCTAGGCTTAGAGAGCGGCGGTGAGGTGGACCTGCTCTCTCAAACGAAGATCCGCTACGTTGCCCACGGACGCGAAAGTGACCTCCATGCTGCCTGATGGGTGCTGCGAGAACTTCCCGAACTGGATGTGGCTGAGGTCCTGTCTGTTCTCCTGGTAGAGAACAACCAGAGCCTGGCGGGCAGCGTCCTTAATCCCTGCCTCGAACGTAGCTCTGATGGCGGTGGTGGTGTGGACTCAGCGAAGACCATCATCGGAGGACTTCTCGAACATGGTCACCTCCATTGACCAGGAGTAACCACGTCCTCCAAGCGAAACCCTGACGCCCTTAAAGAGAGGAGTGTCGTTGTAACCAAGTCCCTCCAGCAGGTACCACAGCGTGCGGGCGAAGTAACCAGCCAGCTGTCGGAGTAGAACCCAGCTGGGGGTTGGTGCCTCCAGACTGCACCAGCAGGAACCTCCACCTCTGGAACTAGTACGCGCTTGCGCGGGGTATTCTTCGTGTGGGCCATCTAAAATTTTGAAGAGGACAGAAAATTAGTAACCATTTTATAAAGAGTAATAGACAGAGAAAGGAAAAATTAGAAGAAAAACAATTTTCCAAAAGTAATTTGTACAAATATAAATCCTTAATATATCCATTCTATCTAGGCTGCGTCCTACGGTAAACACGACTCTGATACCACTTCTGTAAAATCCAATTTTAAATAAATAAAACTGGGCACAACACATGTATCCAGGAACAAGTTTCATACATATGCTTACATCATTAGTGTATCATCACAGTACCATTATTATAACGATAATTAACTATTAAAAAAGACCCGAAGGTCAAAAAAAAAAACATATCAAAACAAAAAAAAATCATCAGCGCCAACGAGACCTTCCACACAAAATAAGGCCAATCTCTAGAGATGCCCTTTCTGACGCTAACGGTCAGTAAAACTGCATACTTAGAACGACCTCTCTGACTGTGGCCATAAGGAAGTAAGGCATGGCCGAGGTTGGTCAAAATCTACCCAACAAGTGATTTGAAAACGCAAACGGCAGCAAAAACACTTTCTTTCCCGAATGCTGCTTTTGGCTGGTTACACCTTTTGACCCATAGCGTACAAACTTGCTTCGTTACGGTGTAGACATCTATACTTTAGTTCGGCTGGTCGCACGAATGAATGATGTAATGATGCAAACAAGCAAGACATAGTGCGAGCTTATTCACTGTCGGACAACGGACCATGGGCTGAAAACGGTTCACACGAGCATTTCAACAAACAAACATGTGAACTGCAGTTAACAGTAAAAACAATCTCCAGGTGAAAATCTGGCATGCGACCAGGACAAGCAAAAACATTTGGAGATAGTTTTGCTCAGTACGATCCACTTGAGACAATGAACTTCAAAATGGGTCTGATGAAGTATGATCCAACATCACAAGAAAAAGGAGATACAAGCGATCAGCTCACTTTCTAACTGACACTAGCGAAACCATGCAAAGCTTCCTGTCCTCTAAGCCTTCCTGGGTGCAATTTGTGTCTCAGCCTGCAGAGCATAGACAAACATGGCTTCCATAGTCATTCACCAAGTTCAAACAGGACAATATCATATACTAAGTATCATATGCTTAATGTCAGTTGTACAGTGAGCATGTACCTCTTTCTTGACTGGCTCTTCCTTCTCTGACAGGATCAGCTCGATGTGGCACGGGGAGGACATGTAAGCTGCAGTAGGTAATCAAGATGGTGAGAACATTTAAATAGTAGAAAGCAGCGGGAGATAAACATCAACATAATATTTTAACTCACGGTTAATGCGCCCATGAGCACGGTAAGTCCGGCGCCGCTGCTTCTGAGCTTGGTTCACCTGAATATGCGATACATAGAGTGTATCAACATCCAAACCTTTAACCTACAGTAAAAAATTGAACATATTCATTATTCATGTAGTATGCAACAAGGAAGGCTCTGGCAGGTTATAGCAAGATAACATACTTCAGCATTACTCTCCGCATTCTTGAGAAGATCCAATATGAATCTAGCAGACTTGACAGGCCAACGCCCCTGACCATTCGAGTGGCGATTCTTAGCTTGTGCTGTACGTCCAACACCACCACAGTACCTACGGAAGGGAATGGCTTGCTTGTGGGCAATCACATCCTCAAGATACCTTTTAGCCTTGGTCAGCGGCAGCTTCCTGAGAGCAAAAGCTGTCTCGCGTGTGTTCTAAAGAGAGTGAGGGCAAAATATTAACCAACATGTTACAATTCAGTAAAATGTAATGTGTGTTCCAAATACATAATCATCGCAAACTAACAACACAAGTAAAAGAAAACTGGGCCTCAACTATGCCCAAGGACCTGCAAAAAAAGGAAAGGAAACAAATCATGATTCATTAGTTATCATTTACGGAAGCAGTGATCAAAGTCCACACAATGGTTCACCAAAGAATACTGAATATAGTTTTCCTAAAGTTTACAATAATACTGTTAGGGAAAAAATAGGCTCTTTTTTCTTTAGGTTTAAAAACAAGACAATACTTTTACACCTTACACATCGTGACATGCATATCAAGAGAGGAACATATAAATAACACCTTGGCCCTGGCAGAATAATTGCAGGGTTATCATGGCCAATTCTGTCGGAAAATTTACACACATAAAAAGAGCATTGGAGTGTATTGGTATGTAACATCATTTACTGAATCAGTGGCCATGGTATGACAAACGGTTCACTCAAGAACAATTTTTTTCCTAAAGATTACAAGGCTAACGCCTGTTGTAAATATAAAAAGCCTGCGCATCTACTTTAGGATACTCAATTATAGCATGAACAAGAACAAATAACACGAGAATCAGAAACTAAGCTCCAACTTTACTAACAAATTATCAGGACAGCTTTTGCTGTATAGCAAATTAGCAATAATTCAAGTTGTGGCATATGTAAATTATAACACAAAAATGCCAAGATGCACTTGTACATCTCATTATAACAGCCCGTTTGGTTGCCCGCATAGCTCAGCCTGATTTATATCTATTGAGCCAGGCTAGCAACATGCAATAGGATCTGTGTAGTTGACTGCATGTACTCAACCTAGCTGAAAAGAGATTGTGTTTCGCTACCCGTATGAGTATATATTGCATGAGATTCAAACAAATTAAAACATGAACAAATTGATTGTGCAACATTTGGATGAATTTGTGCATGTTTGAATCAGGAACTAAGCACCAACTTTAGTAACAAATTATCAGGACAGCTTTTGCTGTATAGCACATTAGCAATAATTCAAGTTGTGGCATATGTAAATTATAACAAAAAATTGCCAAGATGCACTTGTACATCTCATCATAACAGCCCGTTTGGTAGCCCGCATGGCTCAACTTGACTCGTATCTAATGCGCTAGACTTGGGAGATGCAGTAGGATCTGTTTGGTTAACTATATGTGCTCAGCCTAACTAAGAGATTGTGTTTGATTGCCCGCATGAGTATATGTTGCATGAGATTCAAACAAATAGAAACATGCACAAATTAATTGTGCAGCATTTGTATGAATTTGTGCATGTTTGAATTTATTTTAATTCAAACTGAATTAAAAAGAGAATATCACATGAAATGATAAAAATGCATATAAATGGAGCATTACAAAGAAACTCATTTTTTCACCAAATAACCTAGGGTAGAAAATATTTTTATAAATCCGTACATCACATGATAAGAATATTAGTGAATTTTCCCTGAATTTTAGAAATTTATTTGAGGCATCAAAAATTGCTAGAAGTCATAAAAAATAGGCTTCTTTGGAGAATTTTAATTAAATATTAGCTTAGGATTTTTGCATCAAACCAATTAAAATAGGTTGCTAGTGAGCTCTAGTTTGCTCATAAAAACATTTAGAATTTTTGGACCACTCTTGTACTCCCAGATAAAATAGAGAGTTAAATGAAAACACACACGTACACGTACACAAGCGCTCGTGAACCGAGCGAGCCTAGCCCGGCGAAAACGAAAGCAAAACCCGTTTCCACAGGGCTTGGCTGGCACAGGAATTTTGCATGACGCAGACCTGGCTTGCGCGTACGCCCAAGCAACCAAACAAACTTTGGCTGCACGCTCAGAGCTAGGCCAGCCCACGGCCAGCCAACCAAACAGGCTATAACTGAACCAGTGGTCATGGTGTGTCCATTGACCCAAGAATTATGAAGATAAGGTATTCCTAAAGTTTAGGGGGATACTCTATTCAAGAAAATAATAGTCAGCTTTATCTATAGGTTTTAGACTACCATGAAAAGAAAATTTGACTTATCACCCTTAAACGTAACAACTCACAGGTAAAGTAGATACAGATAAAACTTTACACTAATATTGCTGGAGGGGAGGACCGGTCAATTGAAAAAGGTCCATGTCTAATGGTAATTGCACGGCCAACTGATCCTCATGTATTAAATTTGAATGAATACCATTCAATTATACTATACATGAGATGTTGATCACACTTATGCCATCATTCATCGAACCTATCTACATATAACTATCCAACAGAAAATAATGTAGAGGTAAACAGACGCTGATACGGACCCTAAGCCCATATCGGATATATCTATCCCCATTGCACTTCCAAACTACACATTTCAACTGGCATATGCACCTAAGCCCATCTCAGACATACATAACTGCACGTATATGCAGTAATACAGAATTCCACAGCTCGAATTAGAACACAAACTTGCACAGATCAAAACTTCAGTTCCTCAAGAACTCACCTTAAAATGCACGCGCAAGTCCCGACCCATGGCCTTAGCCGCTGCAAAAACACGAGGCAAGCATCATCACTTTCCAGATCAAGGCCCCGTTCGTAGAAGATGCAGATACACGAATGAGAAAGAGGATACGAGGGGAAGGGGCGCTTACACTTGGTGGGATTGGATGGGTCCCTCGAGTACTTCACCTGCCAAGAACCAAGAACAGAGAAGAGGAATCAGGAGAGAGAGAGAGAGAGAGAGAGAGAGAGAGAGAGGGGGGGGGGGCGGCGGGAAGGGACGGACCATGGCTGCAGCTGGCGAGCGAACTCGAGGAGGAAGCGGCGGCTACGGAGGCGAGGAGTGGCGAAGAGAACGGGGTTGCGGCGCGGAAGGGCAGCTTTATATGGGAAGGGAGGAACCCTACGGTGAGTGGAGCAAGCAAGTAAAAACCTACTGGCCTTGTAATGGAACGGCCAGGTCATTGGGCCTCTAACTGGACGGCCCGACTGGGTGTTAGAACGAAATCACGAGCCAGCGTTATGCGGACCTATCACACCCTTTGTAGGTTCAAGCCTGAAAGGGATATTTAGGATGTACTCTCTCCGATAGTAAACGTAGATCGTTTTATATTTATATATAAAAATTAAAAAAATAGATTAAATGATCTTATTATTCTTTATTTATTCTGTATTAGAAAAGATAACTCATTCATTTATGAGAATGATAACATTTATTAAATAAGGATAAAAAAACAAAAGAGAAAAAAGTACATAGAAGTTCAAGAATGACTTATATTTAAAAAATAGTTGATGAGGTTAAAATGACTTACATTTTCAACCAGAGAAAGTAGTTCTTAAGATGATACAGTATCTTTCTTTTTTTTTTAACAAAGAGCGACTAACGTCA
The DNA here is from genome assembly GCF_958298935.1 of Phragmites australis. Classification (NCBI taxonomy): domain Eukaryota; kingdom Viridiplantae; phylum Streptophyta; class Magnoliopsida; order Poales; family Poaceae; genus Phragmites; species Phragmites australis. Next base: position 11,452,475 of record NC_084938.1, read on the forward strand.
CAAAGCCCAAATAGAACGAAAGTACAAAACTATTTCAGTGTAAAGAAGAATAAAATAATTTGATTTTTGGTTTTACAACGCAACATTTACAACAAATCTAATCATGAAGGAAAACCAGAAAAGGTGCGTTTTGAAGAAAGAAAAAAGAGAAAAAAATATCATCTGCCAGCACAATCAAACAATACTCCAACATATTGTGAGAAACATGACGAAAAAAAATATTAGTAACAGTTCTCAGTTTCGACAATCAATGAACTCATTCGAAACAAGTTGAAATATGGCAGAATGCAAACTGTTACTAGAACGATCACATCAAACATCAGCGACCTTGTGGAACACGATAGGATTAGGATACAACATTTCAACAATGGTGCGGCAACATTCAAGAAGAAATGTTGCAACATCCACAATATACATACATATATATATCACTCCTGATCACCTGCTATACAATATATATATATATATATGAAGACATCACTCATTCAGATACGTGACATACTAATACTCATTAAGATATACAACGGTCAATTACAAGAGCACGTGAGCGACGATTAAATCACAAGGTGAACTTGTTCATTGTTGTTCATACTTTTCTACAATGAATAGGATACTACTATATTCTTATGATGTTTTGTTGCTTAAGAAGAATATAGGAGAGGCACCATAACCTAACTCTAATGTCACCCCTTGGGGACCAAGTCAAATAGGATTTCAAGTCGTTCTCAAGTCGGACTTCAAATTTAGATCGGAGTCTGCGGATAACATATCAACAAAACAGGTATAATTTTCCTATATAGAGTCCAATTAAGATATTCTTGTACTTGCTAGAAAGTTGATAATGAACCCTTTCCAACGGATCTAGTCCCACCCTTAGATTTTTAGAAATCAACTAGAGTTAATGAAATAAGATGAATGCGTCACCGTTTTGGGCTATGTCGGGCCCTGTAAGCGTGTCAGGGCCCAAGTCCAGGTTGTGTGTGCCCGTTCCCATAGTTGCACAACTCTAGATCAACCTCCTTAGGTCTCGCTTATATATATTCAGTAGCAGTCATAGTTTAGACTCGTGTTTTCTTAGATTATTCTACTACATTACAGTTTCATCGCTTGTTCAGTTTGAGGAACTCCACATTGTGAATTGCATCTATATTCGCAGCAGTAATTCAGATTGCATCTTCTATTCTTTTGCTTGTGTTCTCGATTCGCTTGCAGCGAAAAACTTCTTGGCGTGGTCAACCGCGTTTGGCATGGTTGATAACCATAGAGTAGTGATGTAGTGGTTACGAGGGCTTTTAATTGGTTCTAATCAGAGCCTTTTCGATCATTAACACCAAAACTCCATAAATCGACGTATCTTCACACCTTTTGGAAGATTGAGCCATACTTCCATCAAGTGGAGTCAGAGTTTTGGTTGCCCATTAGGTAATCTCGTTTATTTCACTTTGTTTAGTTGTGTTCTATCACCTAGAGTCTAGAAAATTGCCCCACAAAAAGATTTAGATCTTAGTCCTACGCTATCCAAACCACTTTGTGCATTTCTCAATTTTATTTTCAGTTTTCGCGTTGTTGAATTTGAGTCCATCGTCGGTGTCTTTGTTGCTAGTTTAGTAATCATGTTCTAGTGTTAGCGTCGAGTCTTTGCTGGTATAGTCGTTGTGTCTCTTGGCTTGCCCTAGGCTGCAAAAGTGTTGCTATCTTGCGTCGGTTGCAATTAGGATTTTGTCTGCTATAGCCAAGATTGTGTCCATAGCCATAGCCACACTCTACCACCTACTTGGATTCGACCCCCTACTCGTATTCAACTACCTACTCAGATTCAACCCCCTACTCAGATTCCACCACCTACTCAGATTCAACCCCTTACTTAGATTTGACCCCTACTCAAATTCGACCACCTGCTCAGATTTGATCCCTTACTTGGATTCGACCACCCGCAACCTAAACCGAACCCATCTATTTCTGGTTGCTCTCGGAAACCCCCACACACTCATCATATCATACCCTGCAAGTTAGAGTCTGAACGAAAACAGAAGCTAACCTAAGTTCAGAGATAGAGAATCTTTTAATTACCTTTATACCCCTGTCCTCCGAAAAAAGTTTATGACCCGCTCACCACCCTGGACTAGAAAAGGTAGTAGAAGAGATTTGAGATTTTCTCACATTAGCAAAAAAAGAAAAATATATAAAAAAAAGAGAAGCAAGAAGCAAAGTGCCAAAAAGGAGTCCAAAAAAATTCAGAAGAAAAGAAAGAAAGAAAATCCAGTTCGCATTGCATATTTATTTTCCATTGTGCTTGTATATTATTTTTGGCTTGCTCGAGCTAGTTCTAGAAATGCGTTCAGACTAGCAACTGTGACGAGTACTGTGGACTTTTATTCAGCTTCGCTAATCTAAATTCATTATTGCTATTCCTTACTACTAAATATTGTATGTTCAAGCTCCACCTTTTGATCATAATAGGTTTTCCCCATGCAGTCGTCTCACTCGCTCCCATTAAGGTATCACGAACCAGCCACCTACTATGGTTGGTAAGAACACTTGTAACCCTTGAGAGTGTGTGATTCCACCTCCACCACCTAATAGTTGATAGAGATAATATATTTTTGTTGTCTCCTTTTTGCTACTAACCATGACAGATAGGAGATGCGGGAGTTCATGAGGATTTAAGGACAGAGGATCGAAGAGTTGGCTGAGAGCATGAAAGTGCAAACTTAGGAGACGGATGAGTTACAACAAATGCTTTGGTACTATGAGATCTGACTTCATCATGTGGATGACACATTAGGTTCTACTAACCGTATTATTATTAGTTTCACTGATAGGTTGAACAGGATGGAGCCTTGCATTCTAGAGCAGCCACCAACACAACATGCTATTCATGGTGCCAATGGGCATCCCAATGAAGTGTCAAAAGTTGATGTTTTTTCTGAACATTAGGAGTCTGTCGTGGACGATGATATTGTGAGGCAAGAATACAATGTCAATGCTGCCCTTGCTGCCCAAGATGCATGTCGAAGGAACTGACTTAACTTCAACCGTCAAGCTATGTTAGGTAATAACTTTCAGCAACATAACACACGTGTTAATGATGACTCATTTGCTAAAGTTAAGTTTACCATGTCATCTTTTACGGGTGTTTATGATGCTGACACTACAACAAATATGGCCTTTTGTGACGTAAAGCAAGGTGATGAAGAGCCAAAATGTCATGTATAGTTCATTATTTGTGGCGATCTTCTATGTTTTGTCATAGAGCCAGCGGAGGGCAATCCGGATAGCTACTTTTGTGACGTTTTGGAAAACACTGTCATAATAAAGGAGGAAAAATATCATAAAAAAAACATTTATAACAATTCTTTGTCGAGTCCATCAAAAGAAAGGCATTTTTGGTAATTTCACCAGTTTGACATTGAGTGTTTGTATGACAGTAGCAATGAAACATGTAATTGGACCATCCAAATTTAAGGGAACTTGGTTGGGAGGGGTAAAATGTAAAATAGCAATATTTTAGGCCCACCTAATAGCCACCTCTGATCTCTCTCTCTCTCTCTCTCTCTCTCTCTCTTCTTTTCACTTGCCATTGTATATATCTCTTTCCTCAAATCAAAAATCCCCTTGCACTCTCTTCCTCTCGTGCTCCTCCCTGTCGCCACCGCCACCGTTCACCACAGGATGGTCCATCGCACCCGAGTATTGCTTGCCCTTTACTGTCTTGTCATAGGAAACTATTTTGTATCTGGCATCTTCAATGAATTTACTTATTCAACACCGAGGCATGAACCGCAAGCATCAAGCATATAAGTTATCAACTAAATATGTCTTAATCTTGCTCTTCCAACTTGGCATATTGAATATCTCAATTCAACTCATGCATTCTTATCAAACCTAACCCCAACTTATTCTCAAGTACAAAGCAAATGATTAGTTCATAAAAAATAATTGACAACTTTATACCTTAAGTTACTTGATCTCCATAAGTGTTGGAACAAGAGTTCGTCTTATCCTAGCAAGTACGGCAAGAGTTTCTTCTAAGGAGGAGACTCAAGCTTGGAGACGAAGTTTGAGAGGAAGGAACACCATAAATGTATTGATAGTAAAAATATGGACCAGGCTAAGAGGAATATCACCGAAAAACTTGTGATTAGGCTCCTCTATGCTGTGTGGAGCGGGCTCAATTTCTCTCCCCTTTCCAGGTGACCACAACCCCCTATTTATAAGGTAGTACGTAGCTTAGTGTACAAGTTATCACGATGTACAAATATCTAGGATCTGGTCGAATTACTGGTCCTTATCCTGGATAACTACCTTTTACCCTACATAGAAGATAAATATCTACTGTGGTAACTATTTTGGTACCTGCCCCATGAGGGATGAGCCGGTTGCCAATTATGGCCCGACGTCGCTCTGCTAGGGGTGTCAAGACGACTTGCATTATGTTGGGGTGTCAGGATAAGCTCCACTTACACCAGCATTAATCGCCCGTCACCTCGCGTTAGGTCAGCTGCAGAGGGGTGTCCTTTCTTCCCTAATATTATATCCAGAGGCCGGTCGCGCCTTTAGGCTTCGGAAGGCCGCATGGGCACCGGAGGAGTGGCCCGAAGGGGTTCGCATCCTCCGGGGATTCCTCCTGTTGAGTTCGGAGGCCGAAGTCTCTAGAGGTACTTTCTATATCTTCGAGTCTTCAGAAGGCCACGTACGAACCGGAGAGGTGGCCCGAAGGGGTTCCCAGCCTCTGGGGATAGGGCCTCCTGCCGAGTCCGAAGGTCGAAGGCTCTGGAGGGACCTTTGATAGCGATCGTCAACCATTATCCTCAAGCTGGTCTATTTTCCTCCAATAGTACCCCCTCATTCTCTGGCCTCGACATTTGGAGGGGTGAAAGGATGTAGAGAAAAACCAACTCCAGCCTGGGTTTGTAACTAGAATGCTCGAAGGCCATTCCCTATCCCTGAGGAGTTTTTCGGTGGGAACTACGGGCGTTCATGGTGAGGCTCAGTGATGACGGTGCATTGGTGATGGCGGCACAAACTGGGGTTATGCTGAGGTCGAAGGTGCAGCCGGCGTTGATGTTGGAGTTGAAGATCGAAGACGTATCAGCAAAGGAGGTACGTTCCAGAGCCTGTTGGAGTTGGAGTATGCGGTATTGGGACTCGAGGCCGGAGGGGCGTCGATGGAGGTGATGCGCTACGAGGTTCGTTCCAAGGCCAATTTAGATTCTTTGAACTTTTTTGGTGATGAGTTTTCTCGCCATTTGAGTTTGTGAGAGTGGGGGATTGCGTGTGGGATCGGGGAATCCCCATGTTTGCCAGTTTGAGGACGGTAGGATGGGATGTGTCATTGAAGCGTTTTTGAGTGGATAATGCGTGGGTGCGTCTAGGGTCTTGTGCTCACGCCCCTGGCAGGTGCCAGTCTAGGTCATTAATGTGACGGGACGTTCATGCAAGAAAATGAGGTGTTACCGTGGGATGTTGCCATGTGTCGGTGGAATGATCGGGATATGGCCACGGGCCCCCAGAGATGAATGAGGGACGCCACAGAGCCACACCGCATTGGTTCCGCTTCTCTTCCTGGGTGTACGTGGCTGCTCGGTCCGGGTATAAAGCTGGGGTCATCTGGCTGGATCTACCACCGCCCCACGAGCATGCACTTAGCTTGACTTTGAATATGACATCGTCTTCCTCCCCATCATCTTCAGAAACATCGATGATCTTGACTGTTTCTACTGGGGCTGGGCTATTTCAGCGACTAGTGGTGGCGCCGGTAGCCGTCCGATTTACATCCCTCCAGGGTGGACAGCTGCCTGTTGCCCCTGCCCAACCCTTGGTTCAGGAGACCATGCCTGTCAAGATTATCTATATTTCCGATGACAATGCAAAGATCGACTGGGATCTCCTGCAAAGGGAGAGTGATGAGGAGGAGTGGATCAGTGGCGAGGGCAGGAAAGAAGCGGGAGGAGGCCCCAACGGTGGCCCCTTCGGTTTCCTCCCTGTCTTCTGACAGCTTGGGGCCGGCTACTGCATCAGCTTCCGTGGCGGCAGGGCGCATATGAGGTGCATATGCCACTCCATGCACGGCCCCTACCGGGATCTATAGGAGGCGAAGGTGGTCTTCGGGGGTGCTTCATGGATATCCCTGTCCTGCTGTTCGACTATGGCCCTGCCACGAGTCACAGTTGTGTTTTGCCACCTTGTACTCTTTCTCCCCCTGGTTTGCTCTTTCGGGGTTTGTCTCCTCTGCAGCGGCCTTTATACTGTTTGCTTCTTTGTAGGTGTCCTCTGGATGCTTGATTTGTTTAATAATATAATTTGGACATTTGGGGGCGATTGTATCTCCTTTTGGACCGGGGATCCCTCGAGCAAGGGACTGCATGTCTGTGTGCTTCGTTCCTTCGAGCCGCGCTTCTTCGTCCCCTTCATAGGTGATGGATAGCTTTTTGGATGATCGACGTACCGAGCCTTGGCATAGATTATTGCCAGTTTCATTCCTTCTGGGGGAGAGGTGGCCACGGGAATCTGGTGGTGGTAGATACGTAGGGTAACTAAGGAGGGTCGAGTGAAGCAGTGGTGACCTTGTCATTCTCGGTTATCGCGTACTCGTTAGGTTCAGTGCTGGTCGGTCCTTCTTCCAAAATTGTTCCAGATTTCCGACCCAGCGAAGTCCATCTAGGACCTTCAGATACAAGCTCTGGAGGTGGTCCTCGACCCTTTGGGTTCTTAGACACTGCCTGGCTTCAGAGGCGATCTGTTTAAAGCCTGGCGGCAGCGTGTCAGAGGCGAAGCCGAAGGCTGGGCGGGAGAGGTGGTCCTTGACCCCCTCGGTCCTTAGCCACTACCTGGCTTCGGAGGTAATCTGCCCGGAGCCTGGCGATGGTGCGTCGGAGGCGAAGCCAAAGGCTAGATGGGAGAGGAGGTCCTCGACCCCCTCGGCCCTTAGCTGCTGCCCGGCTCCGAAGATAATCTGACCAGAGCCTGGCGACAACGTGTTGGAGGTGAAGCCGAAGGCCAGATGGGAGAGGTGGTCCTCGACCTCCTCGACCCTTAGCCGCTGCCCGACTCCGGAGGTAAACCGCCTGGAGCCTGGCGATAGCGTGTTGGAGGTGAAGACGAAGGCTAGGTGGGAGAGGTGGTCCTGGACCCCCTCAGCCCTTAGCCGCTGCCCGGCTCCGGAGGTAACCCGCCCGGAGGCTGGCGACGGTGTGTCGAAGGCGAAGCCGAAGGCTAGACGGGAGAGGTGGTCATCGACCCCCTCGCCCCTTAGCCGCTGCCCAGCTCTAGAGGTAATCCACCTGGAGTCTGGCAATGGCGTGTTAGAGGCGACGCCGAAGGTCAGACAGGAGAGGTGGTCCTCGACCCCAGAGCCCTTAGCCGCTGCCCGGCTCCGAAGGTAATCCGTTCGGAGCCTGGCGATGGCGTGTCGGAGGCGAAGCCGAAGGCCAGATGGGAGAGGTGGTCCTCGACCCCCTTGGCTCTTAGCCGCTACCCGGCTCCAAAGATAATCCTCCCGGAGCCTGGCGGCGGCGTGTCGAAGGCGAAGCTGAAGGCCAGATGGGAGAGGTGGTCCTTGACCCCCTCAGCCCTTAGCTACTGGCTGACTCCAAAGGTAATCCGCTCACCCTGAGCCTGGCGATGGCTTGTTAGATACGAAGCCGAAGGCTAGACGAGAGAGGTGGTCCTCGACCCTCACAACCGTTAGCTGCTTCCCTTAGCCGCTATAATAGCCAGTTGGGAATACCATACTATTTCTCGTGCCGTGTAGAGTAGGTTTTTACTTAATGTTAGCATGATCTTCATAAATGACACATGAATCATGTCTTTAGATGAGATTTAGATGAGACTGCAGGTTAATGACTTTACCTGTTACCATACGTTTTTGAGTCATGCGGGCCATAACTCTTCCTGCGGGGAGGGGGATTTGTACCCCTTTGGTCTATTGGCTATGCCTGTCGGGGGCTAGTGGGTTTCGTACCCCTCTGGTACGGAGGCGCTTGCCTTCAATATGCTGGGGGATTTTGTCCAATAGGTTTTTTGGAACCTCTCCATCTGGCGGATGTTTTTGGGAGACATTCCCTCTTGCGGTGGTTTTTGGAGCTCTCTCCGTCTTGCAGAGGTTTGGTAAGACTCTCCGTCTTGCGGGGATTTTGGGAGTCTCCCCGTTTTGGCGGAGGTTTTGCAAGACTATTTGGCGGAGGTTTTTGTAAGACGCTCCGCCTCGCGGAGGTTTTTGGAAGTCTCTCCATTTTTGACAGAACTTTTGTAAGACTCTTCGTCTTGAGGAGGTTTTGGGAGTCTCTCCGTTTTGGTGGAGGTTTTACAAGACTGTTTGGCGGAGGTTTTTGTAAGACGCTCCACGTCGCGGATGTTTTTGGAAGTCTCTCCATTTTTGCTGGAGCTTTCGCAGGGCTCTCCGTTTTTGCTGGAGGTTTGGTAGGATTCTCTGTTTTTGCCGGAGGTTTTGTAGGACTCTCCGTTTTTACCGGAGGTTTTGTGGAGGACTCTTTGCTTTTTCCAGAGGTTTGGTAGGACTCTCCGTTTTTGCCGGAGGTTTTGTATCCTTTTGTAAGACTCTCCGTTTTTGCAAGAGGTTTTGTAGGACTCTCTATTTTTGTCGAAGGTTTTGTATCCTTTTGTAAGACTCTCCGTTTTTGCTGGAGGTTTTGTAGGACTCTCTATTTTTTTCTGAAGTTTTGTATCCCCTTCGGCACGTATTAACGCCGAAGGCTCTACACACTATCGGGGCTACGCAATACCTTCTAGGAAACCTAGGCAGTCTTATCTTCCAGGTGACCTAGACATGCTACGCCCGCAGTGTGTAGGCTTGTCATGCTCCCGAGGAAACGCCCCGGGTGCACCACAACACTGTCTACCAAGGGTGTGCCCTGGCGCATGGCATTTATACGACCGAAGATATGCAATACCTTCCAAGAAACCTAGGCTTGATGCCCTCACGGTGACCTAGGCATGCTGCGCTCGCGGTATATATGCATGTCGTGCAACGAGAATTCCTTGCAATAGCATTCCTCAGAGCACCACATCCTCACCTCAAGGTCATCCCTTGATATGCGGTGTCCACACTCTAGTTCACCAATCTCGTACACCAAGTCCGCGAAATAGTGCTCCTTTTTAATTTCTAGGATTTTCCTTTTCCACAAATCTTTTGACGTCCATAACTCCTCCGTTTCAACTCCGATTTTGGCAATTCTTTCGTGGATATTACTCTAAAATCATAATATATATTTTGGCCAAGTCTTGTAATTTTTGGAGTTCATTTAATTTTCACGCTTGGTATTTAATTCATGTCGTGACGTTCAACCTAAATTAGATGTTGCCTTTATTGAATAAAGTGAGTTAGTTAATTCAATAACCATGTTTAGGTTATAATCGTAGTATAGTTGCATATGCTAATCTAGCTTAAGTGTAGGTTTAATCCTTTTGTTAATTAGAATAAACTAAAGATTACCTTTATTTTAATTGAAGTGGATTGTTAGTTCATGCGTTAAACTATATGATTAATCTTAGTATACTTAATGATAAATTAACCTGTGTAACTGCTAAACAAATAGATACTAGTCACTAGAATATGATATAATTAATCTAATTAATTAATTACATGTATGCTTTTATGATAGCAATAAGTTATAACTTAACTAGCGTGGCAATTAAGCAACATTAGGTAATTAAGAATAGATACTGAACGACCATGTTTTAGTGCTATAGATTAGAATGTCTAATCTCCACACTTAAGCACTTATAGTTTTAATCACCTAGAGTTATACTTACGTATATATGTATACATGCTCACATACATATAGACGTAAGTATCGCACATACGTTTATGTCGGTAGCCGTGCACTCACTTACATGTAGAAACTCTAACTGTCGTCTTCTGGTAGTTAAACTAATAAACATTCACCTAGTTAATCGTGATTTGTTTAGGCTTTCTCTTAAGTTGGTAAAACAACTAAGTTAATAGCGTAACCTAGCTTCGTAGATGATCCCGTTATTCTTTATGTGTTAGCCTCGTATTGCTTAGAGTTGCCGATCGTCTTCCGCTAGGTTTAGCTTTCGTCATTTTTTTCCCTCTGTCATTCTTCTTCCGTTTTGGTATTTTTTAGTTTTGTTCTAGTGTTCATTTGCTTAGTCATTGTGCGCTTTTTGTCATTAATCTACGTAGGCTCGAAGTCAAGGTTCTAAGCAAGAACGTGAGGAAGGAACTGGAGACAAGGTCCAGCGATGAAGAAGAACCCCGGGAAACTCAAGTGACAAGATCAATCGTGAATTGACCCTTCAGGAAGGCAAGTCCTATCTCCTTGATCATACTAAACCTATGATTTTCAAATAATATACGTGATCAACTAAAACTACACTTATTATCGCATGTGCTATATATTGCATTTTCTTTCAAACTACCTGTACTAGTTAATCCTATCAACACTGCCATGCCTTACATGTCATCATCCAGAATACATATTACCCTAGGAATACCTGTTGTTAAATATATTAACGATGAGCGACGCCTTGATATCTAGCATGTTTAGGATGGAATACGTCTCCTCGGAGATGTCACTTTTAAAACACTTTGCCTTGGAGATAAGATTTGCTGTTATCAATGATAACTCATATACCATGATCCCTTGATGGTTATGAATTCCGATGGATGTGAAATCCTTGACATCGTGTGGGATATGGTGGGAGATGTGTAAAAATGGGTGAAAACTGTTTTGGCGGGGGCAGATGGAGTAGTACTCTAGACGAGGATGCTCTTGGGGGCTTGAGTCACCTTTGTGGTGTTCATTGCCAGAAGATGCCTGCTCTGGCCGATTAAGGACCAAGTCATTGCGCCATCATTCTTAGCCACCCCCGTGTAACCATGCATCATAAATATGCAGAACTTGACTCTTCTTTCAACGGACTGGGTTAGGCATAATACTAGGAGGCCTGAGAGGCAACGTTGAGCCAAGTGTCTTCAGGTTCTGCGTGAAGGAGTTTCCGCCCCAGTTGATCTTTGGGGTCTTCCCTCTATACGAGACCTGAAGAGTTTGATGGATCACGTAGAGAAGCCTGGCAGGAAAGGTGTTTGGAGGATTTCGGTATGATTCGCTCCTCCGCTTGCAACGGTTGGAGACTGAGCATATCGCATGGGTAAAGTTGTACAACCTCTACAAAGTATAAATCTATTCGAATAGCCGTGTCCACGGTCATGGACATGCGAAAGCAGTAACCCTGATGACTAGACTCCGGGTGCGTGTGTCTTGATGAGTGTGTGTGTGAACTAGATGTCCGTGTGATGAGGTTCCTGGCTTGATCTGCCAGAAGCTGTGTGGTACTAGAGGTACACCAGATGTGATAAAAGGGACTATGGAGTGAGGTATAGCCCCTCCCAGGATCGAAAACCCCTAGATAAAGCTTGTTACCCAGTTTTAAAACTATTTTGAAAGCTTTGTTATCAGGTCACCTTCTAAATACGTTGGGGACTTGAGGTGATACTCAGTACCAACAGAAGATGCCTGTAATTGTTACTTTTAAAACTGTTTTCAAAAGCTTTGATACATTTATTTAAAAAGGATAACAGTGGAGAATATAACTAGATAATTCCATAAAACCAGCTTTACGCTCAAAACTATACCGTAAAGCCTTATCCTTGAAATATCCATTTTGCATCTATCAACCCCTTGAAGTAGTATATGACTTGTTAAGTACCTTCCCTACTTAGTCTTGTTGCTTTTAGATTGTTGAGTTGAAGATCAGCCTCAACCCAGATGAAGCCAAAGAGAAAAAGTCTAAGGTCGCGTCCGCACCCAAGTTGCCTGTGGCATTGGGTTGCATCGTCGTTTCGCTCCGCTGTGCTATAGGCTCTACTGGCTGGCTGGTCTACTGTGGATTCTTGTCCACCAGACAATCTTTTCGCTTTTCAGGTATTTATTTTACTTATTTGTATTCAAAGTATGTATTTGATATCATTTTGTTGAATCCTGTGCATATCAGCCACTTGATCCAGGGACTGATATAAGACGCACAGGGGAACCCGGGTTCAGGGTCCTGACATGTTGCCTGGCTCCAGAGGTAATCTGCTCGGAGCCTAGCGACGATGTTCGTCGAAGGTGAAGCCGAAAGCTAGTCGGGAGAGGTGGTCCTCGACCCATTTGGCCCTTAGCCATTGCCCGGCTCCGGGGGTAACCCGCTCGAAGCCTAGCGACGGCGTGTGTTGGAGGTGAAGCCGAATGCTAGTCGGGAGAGGTGGTCCTCGACCCCCTCGGCCCTTAGCTTTTGCCGGCTCTGGGGGTAACCTGCCCGGAGCCTGGCGACGATGTTCTTTGATTCAGTCCTTGTCGCTGGGATATTGCACTGTCGGTAGCGTAGTTGTTAGTGACGCTACGGGATCGGGGGGCCAGGGATCTGCTCGGGAGTTTGCCTCAGGCTTTCGACCCTGGTGCCGTCCTTCGCCGGTTCCCTCTGTGGCCACGTATCCTGCTTGTCTTTCGAGGTACTCCTCCCAGAAGGTCACGAGGGTTTGGCAGTCGTTGGTGGTGTGGCCGCGCCCTGGTCCGTGTAGGATACACCTGTATGCCTCCCGGGGTAACAGAGCTTGTGGTTGACGTTGAGGTCATTGCCGGGGGCTGCGTGCCCTGGAGCCTGTGGTTTCCCGAGGGCCTCCTTTCCTTTGTGGAGACCGTCGGGGTAGTCTGGTGAACTAGTTTTTGGAGCCGGAGTGGCTCCAACTGCGCTTCCCTAGATGAGGTGGACTTGGGGTTCCCAGCGTGCGGTTGGCGTCATGAGGGCTGCGTCGGAGGTGCTGGCGGTGTCTGCGCACTCCAGAGCATTGTGCCTCTTCGGAACCTTCTTTCGCCGAGAGGCTCGAGGAGGATGCTAGGTGGACAGACTCTCCGTAGGTGTTGGCTCGCTCAGGGTGTCCCAGGTGCTGTCGAAGGAGATATCTTGGGACCAAGTCCAGGCGGGAACATTCTGGGGTTCGACCGCCCAGAACCCCAGAAGGTGGCCTGCTTGGCTACGACCTCGGCCATGACCTCTTCTTGTGCAGTGAGGTCTTCGCCATGTAGAGACTGGAAGGGTTTTGTGCCGTCTGGAGTTTCCATACCAACCCAAGGTTCTGGGTCGGTCAAGGCCGGAGGAACGTCGTCCCATATGGCAGTGGGGCTGGAGGATATACGTGATGTGCACGACTAAGACAGCCACGCATATGGTTGCATGGTTGTAACGGTGGATATGGTGGTTAGCGCGTTCGTGGTTTTTCTGTTGGATTCCTAACTCTCTTTGGCACTTATGTGTTAGTTCCCCACTGTCGGTGCCACTGTTGGAATGAGAGTTCTTCTTGTCCCAGTAAGTACAGCGAGAGTTTCTTCTAAGGAGGAGACTCAAGCTTGGAGACGAAGTTTGAGAGGAAGGAACATCACAAATGTATTGATAGTAAAAACATGGACTGGGCTAGGGAAATATCACTGAAAACTTGTGATTAGGTTCCTCTGTACTGTGTTGAGCGGGCTCCTTTTCTCTCCCCCCCCTTCTAGGTGGCCATGACCACCTATTTATAAGGTAGTACATAGCTTAGTGTACAAGTTATCATGATGTACAAATATCTAGGACCTGACCGAATCATTGGGCCTTATCCTGGATAACTACCTTTTACCCTACATAAAGATAAATATCTATTATGGTAACTATTTTGGTGCCTGCCCCCTGAGGGGTGAGCTGGTTGCCAATTACGGCCCGGTGCCGCTCTGCCAGGGGTGTCAGGACGACTAGCATCATGTTGGGGGTATCAGCATAAGCAACACTTGCACCGGCATTAATCGCCCGTCAGCTCGCGTCACCTCGGCTGCAAAGGGGGGCATCCTTTCTTCCCTGATATTATCTTCGGAGGCTGATATCACCTTTAGGCTTTGGAAGGCCGCATGAGCACCGGAGGGGCGGCCCGAAGGGGTCTGCAGCCTCCGGGGATAAGGCCTCCTGTTGAGTTCGGAGGCTGAAGGCTCTGGTGGTACTTGCTGCAGCTTCGAGTCTTCGGAAAGTCACGTACGAAATGGAGAGGTGGACCGAAGGATTTCATAGCCTCTGGGGATAGGGCATTCTGCTGAGTCCGGAGGTCGAAGGCTCTGGAGGGACCTTTGATAGCGATTGTCAACCATTATCCTCAGGCTGATCTATTTCCCCCCAACAATAAGTAACTTGGCCTTCTTGCTTATTGTTAATCTTCATATAGAACCTAACCTCACTCACTCTCAAGCACGTAGCACATGGGTTAGTCCATAAAACTTTATTGACAATGTGATACCTTTAGTTACTTGATGTTTCGCAAGTAGCTTTGCCTTTATGCTTATTGTCAAACTTCTTGAGCTTCTCGTTCTTCTTATGAGCATCACTAAGAGCTCAAAGACATCGATGCATTTCTTGATCTCATTGCATTCCTCAATGAATCCATGCTTTATCATTTATGCATCTTCCTATGGAATAACATACTAACAATTCTCAACAACATTATTAGTCCATAGGTATTGTCATTCACTTACCCGAGTATCACCTAGAGCTCATTCATCTTGATGCATATCTCTTCTCCATGCATCAACTATGGGACAACCTACTAACAATTCTTAACACCATTGTTACTCCATAGGTATTCTCATTAATTACCAAAACCACACTTAGAGGCTAGATGCACTTTCAATCTCCTCTGTTTTGGTAATTAATGGTAATCTCACTAGATAGTTATATTTGAAAAAATTTAATGTTCTAAGTATACATTTAATCTGAAGATGAACGTATACAAAGAATAAATATTGGAAACATCACACAGATATTTGAGATAACCAAAACTAGTTTTACTAGCATCAAACACCACTAAGGTTTTGATGTTAGTAAGACTAAACATATGTATATAGCAAACTCCCCCACAATTTATGCATGTGTGAATGAATATTGAATATCATTGCATATATTATTTATCTCAAATTTTGAAAGGAGTTTCCTTTATGCATACGAAGCATGACAAAGTATATATCAAAATGAGTATGCTCATGCAAAGCAAAAACTCAAGAAAAGAAAGAGTTGTATGGTTTTACTTTTTAAAACTCCCCCAATTGACAACCTCTTTACAAACATAACATCTATTAGAAATTCTCCTCCATGAGCAAAGCTCATCGTTAATATATTTAACAACAGGTATTCCTAGGGTAATATGACATCTAGTCCAAATTCTCCCCCAATTAACATCAATGCCAAAATGGAATTGTCGAAACAAATTCTCCCCCAATTGACATCAATTTGGTAAGAATTTTGAAGGACTTGCTAAAAAGAGAAATAGTCCTCCAAAGCATATTAGCCCTATCCCACAAAAGGAATCATCGAAAGCTAATGCATGACTATGTATGGTATGAGCTCCCCACGATATATGCAGTTCTCATAATTTGAGTGAAATGCACTTATCCATTTATGAACAATATGAGAAGATCATGCCATACAAAGAGTCAAAGGAGTTTAAAGAGATGCCAAAAGAGATAGATGGAAAAAGGAAACCGATTGAAAAATATATCAAATGGAATTGCAAAAGATACCAATTAAAATCTAAGGCATACCTATTGAAACATATGTCAATTGAAGACAAGTCAAGCATTAGTCTGAAATCAATATCCAAAAACATAAGTGCAATGGATTAGGCTCAAAGTTGAACACATCAAAATTGTTGACATTATAATGAATTTTTCGTTTATCACAAAGAGTCAACATCTCATAAGCTTATATTTTCAATAGATCCAATTTAAACTGGACTATAAATTCATGAAACATATTGATCATGAAGACGGTATGCTCGATCCTAGCTACCATTTCTTTCTCGTGCACTTTTCTGCACAACAAACATTGAAACTTACAAGCAGTTATACTTAGGGGCATAATATTGCATTTTCATACATATTGATCATGAAGAGGCATAAACAAAACTTAGTGAGTTGTTTAGGTGAAGTTGACCACTTACTAAACAACGTTGTAAATTATGTTTAGACTACTTAATTAAACCAAGCTCTGATGCCACACTGTGAGGACCCGACCAAACAGTATTCGAACTAATCATCCAGGGGATCATTAACATAATCACAACCTCGATCATTAATCAAAATACATGCCTTCCAACATATTCATCACAACATAGTTTAATTAAGAGCAGGTAATTAAATATTTATACTACAAGTCTTTAAACATGCAGGTGTTTTCACAATTTACATCTAAAGGAAACAACAACTACGGAGCGGAAGATAAACCTATACAACAAAAGCCGACAGCACCATATGCCCTTAGGCATCGTCCCAAAAGTGCCGAATTCGGAGTAGAGTGTGCTACTCCTGCCCACCACCCTGATCAGTAGGCACAAAGTAGCTGAACATCGCCTCTTGCTCACCGACCTGTGAACCTGCAACAACTTGAGGGCAGCACCCTGAGTACAAAGGTACTCGCAAGTCTTACACAGTATGGGTATATATATTCCCGACTCCAAGGATCATGCATTAAGCTGGTAGAAAAAATTAAACATGGTTAAGTTAATTAAGCGGTAAGTATCCTAGACATAGGTGTGAGCATCTAACTTAACCAACTTATATGAAACTACCCTGCCATAACAAACAACTGAGTATATATATAAATGTAACAACAAGTATATCAATGTGAACAAGTGCCAACTCTAACCACCAACCACCATACCCAGACCAAAATAACATGCCCAACCATCAACCTCATGCCATCATCCACAAACCACAACGAGAACTTTACGACCAGTTGCAGATAAGCAATAGACATGCTCATAACCAAAAGCGCGACAGTTCGAACTATTTATACACCTTACAGGGGCATACTCCTGGACCCACACGACACGAGGACCATACGGCTTGTGCCACCCGCTAAAGTGCACACAAGAGGGTACCCGTGAAAACCTTTCCCAACCAGCCTCAACCGTGTGGGGCATGCATCGCTCGGCGCGGCGATACTAGAACTACTCTCGGAGCAAACTAGTACCGCTTACAAGCCCGTCCGCTCACACCGTCGATGTTCACGCCCACAAAGCCACAACTGCGAAGGTATTCGGCTCATCTTATCATTAGATCGGCATGTGGTGAGTAAGGTAAGTGCTAAAGCCGACTACCCTGACGATTGGCCTTAAACGATGTAAGCGGTCTTTGGTGCTCGGATTTCCTCTCCCGACCTGCCCCCTGGACTTTCCACCGAGGCAGACGACACCCCTAACACCGCCCACATCTCGTCTCATACTCACCACTCACCAACCATACCATCACCAACAACATGTAATTGTAAACAGTAGTAGATCCTATCCTCGCAAACAACGGAGAACGTCGTCGTTCGACTTTTACCGAAATACCTAAGCATTGCTAAGCATAGCGAAGACCTTTAGACATTGAAATCACCTCTAGGCTTCAAGGAACATACATGAACTCATGACCAAGGTAGAAGAATGCAACAGCATAGGTTCTACCCAAAGGTACCTAACACATGCATACATACATAAGCATAGATAAAACTTTAGACTTTCAAGTTAACATGGTGCAATATGATAGTTGCTTGCCTTGCTGCCCTGGATCAGAAAGATACGGCACGACGGGATCGCCTTCGGCCTGCAGAATCAACTGATCAGCGGTCACTATAAGACATACACGCGTGCAGTGCCATGAGTATGAATAAAGTGCAACAATGCATGCCTCAATACGCACAGGATGAAATGCCATAAAAATATGCTTTAAAATACATGAAAATATTTTTCCTAGCTAGAACAAGTCATAAGAAAACTAGCAAAATTGGATTCACCCACTTTGGACTTGTGAAGAATTATCGGTGAATAATGAAGCTTTAACCTAATTAATTAATTTCAGAAATATAATTCAATATTTAATGGCTGGGGATATTTTTAGTAGATATATTAGTTTATTATGAAACCAAAAAAATTAGTTTCATAATATTTGGAGTTACAGAGAATTTATTATGAATCTTACAAGTTTTAGCCAACAGAAAACTGTGATGAAACAGCTGACAACGTTCAGACCGTAGGCATATGGGCGGTCAGACCGCCAAGAGTCATGGTCAGACCACCAAAAATGCGGTCAGACCACCCGCATACAGAGAGTTTTGGCCCCTGACGGTCTGACCGGCTTGAGCTGGCGGTTAGACCGCTGTATACAGCCAGGGAAACTTGGCGAGCTCGCCAGCGATGATTCCGACGAGAACTTCGAAAATGGTTTGGACTAAAATAACTCTAAGATGTATGTGAATGTTCCACACGGACATTTGGACGACATCTGTGGCCCAAACGTGTAGAACTCATAAAGTAGATCTATATCTGGAAAAGTGGGGTTCCGCAACGAAAAACTAGATGCCGACCAATTTGACCGACAAAAATATGAAAAGAGGGAATCAGGATGTTCACCTTGTCGTTGGCGAACTTTCTAGGAGATCACTTGTCTGCCGGAAAGTTCCAAACTCCGGATCCGGCTTCCGGAAAGTGGGTGTGCCTGGGGGGAAGAAAATGGTGAATATCGGCTTGAATCTTTCGAAACAACGAAAACCAAATGGATGGATGTGTAGCTCTCGAGCGTGTGGTCACGTGGGTACCACACACGTACCTCAGCTTCACTTGTAGTGGCAGGAACCAAGGGGGAAAGGGAAGAGCTTGAGAGAGAGAGTGAGAGGGAGAGAGAGCACGCGTGGGGAGAGAGAGAGGGGTTGCTGCCCATTTGAGAGAGAGAGAGTGAGGGATATGTCCCTCATGTGGGCCCCACAAGTTAGAGAAAAAGTCCGATTTTGCTTCTAATTCAATTCTCTCTCCAATTTTCTTTTCTCCCACCTCATTAATCCAAATCAAGGTGTGGTAGAGCTCCAAAAACTTCAAAAATTTTATGTCGTGATTTAAATCCTTAGGAGATCCTAATCGTGAATTTGCAATGCAAATTTTAATCTGGCGATCGAAAGCAAATATGCAGCTAATGATGCATGTTTAATACTAAACATGCAATTAAGGATTTCGGGGCGTGGCAAAGACAGCGAAAAAGACTCAGAGGTGAAAACACACCAAGTCACACTGTGATACTCCTCCCAGAGCGATCTATTTTTTCTACCATCAATACATTCGTGGTGTTTTTTTCTCTTAAACTTCGTTCCAAGGTTGAGTCTCCTTCTTAGAAGAAATTCTCACCGTACTTGTTGGGACAAGATGAACTCTTGCTCCAACATGCATGTAATAAGATATTCCTTCATCAATTTGTTCCTGATGTACAGTCGAAATCAATAATTATTGGCATTCTTCTAATAAAAATACTACTATTCATGTATGTGCCCAATGCCATTTTTTTATACAAAGAAATTAATAGGAGCTCTTCATCTGCACTGAAGGCCCAAGTCAGTCACTCGTTCTGCTATTTCAACATTCCTATCTGTACAGTTATTATATTTCACCAACAAGAAAAAATACTATTGAAGATCAATGTTCCCTTGAAAATGCGGCAAAAATATTCCTGAAAAATTTGGTTTACAAATGGTCATGAGTCTGAAGTTCAGTTCTTTCAGTCTTTCATTGTAAATGCTTCATGGATCAAACATTTTGTGACCTTCAGAGACAAGTTACCCAGTAGTTCATCAAAAGATGCTGCATCGTTTTTTGGTTGGGAGAAGAAGAAAAATTTTCCACAGCAAACATGTGTTTAGTGGACAATTTCTTGATAGAAGCAGCACAGATTCTCTTCAAAGCAAAAGGACATTGTTATGGGACAGGTACAAGTACATATGTTCATGGCTTCTGTCTTTTGTACATGACAAGATTATACTTGAACACCGACTGACTGGCTGACTGACTGACTCACTGGAACAGATAGAACAGTTGACACACCAAAATGATTTCACTGATCAGGAGGTGTATGATACAGAGACGAGCAAAGCTGCAAAGCTATAGAGACTGGACTGGTTCTTGCATCCGATGAAACCCATGTGTCCATCTTCTCCTCAGCTTCTGTTCTTGCATTTCTCCATGGCCCTTGGTGCTGAAAAAACAAGAATTGAGACCAAATGAGTTTCACTGTTCTGTCTGCTTCCAGAGTTACTAGAAAATATTCCATCTGCTCATCTGAAACTTTTGAGCTTATATGGACTCACCGAGGCCAATGGCTTCTGATCCTTTCATGATCCGAAGGCGCTTGCAGGACTCGACGAACATCCTGAAATGAAATTTCCATCTCCAAAATGAATAAGGAAGCTGACCGAGACGAACATAATCATATATTTCAGAGTAGAGAATGCATGGAGGAGAAGTGCTCACTCCCATGGGACGTCGCCGACGAGCATCGAGTTCAGCAGATCCACCAGCTTGCTCTCCTTCATGCCGTTCATCCCTTGAGATCCACAGCTTCCTGAATCATTATCAGAAAAAATATCAGAAAGCTAACCAAGTCAAGGTACTCTGCAAATGCAATCAACTGACGAGTATTCTGAAAATGTCTTTGCATTTCAGGTTCGGCATGAACTGAAAGCAAGTGTCAAAGCTCAATATCAAATCCCCTAAACACATATTCAATGGTTTTTAATTATGGTACATAAAACTATCCATGGTTGTTAATGAACAATAGTTCAGCTCTTCTGGACAAAAGTACCGAATAGCTTGCCTGGATCTAAACAAAGAATTCATCATCAGATTCTTGGCCTCATAAATCCACAAGTGCATCACGACCATCATCAACGTAGGTGTCATCATCTTCGTCATCATGCGACTCTGAATCACTTGGCTCATTTCTGAACTCTGCTTGTGCCTTCTCAAGCACAGAAGCATCACCACATACTCCTTCCATGTCAAATCTTCTCCAATTTGTCATATCTTCAGTTGTGTGTGCTACATTCATGTCTTGCACTCCCACGTCAAATGAAACAGCATCAACTTCACCCTCGTTTTCATTATCTGGTGCAAGGGGCATGGCAAATAGATTTCTAGGTTTCAATCTTACAACAGTGGACCAATCCGATTTCTTCTTGCCTTTCACATAAAACACTTGCTCAGCTTGAGTCCCAAGAATATATGGATCATCTATATATCGAAAACGAGTTGAATCAATATCGATAATTCCATTCTGATCCTTTTTGAAGCCTCTACTTTGGTTTTTGTTGGCAGCAGGCACATCATACCATTCACACTGAAACAACATGACCTTTTCATTTGGAAAATCTAGTGAGATTATTTTTCTTATCACACTGTACCAATCAATATTGCGAGTTGTCTCATTGCCTTTCACAACAACACCACTATTTTGTGTACTCAGATTGTTCTCTATGTGACATGTTCGGAACAGAAAACCATTGATGAATAGGCGATTGTAAATATGTGCCCGATGGTCTAACAAAGGGCATAGATAAGATCACTTGTTTTTCCTTCTTCATAGTGTTTGGTGACCTACACTCAGCAAAAAAATGTAGATTTTAATAATCTTTGACAATAGGTATATGTTAGCATTATAACTTGAATATATAATTAGTCACTCACCTTACGCTCAAACTAGCCTACAAATTGGTCTTTGTGTCGCTGCTGAAATTCCGTGTATTACTTCTTTTGAGTTTATCCATATGCTCACTGGAGTGAAGGAAAAATAGGGCTTCAGTAAAAAAAAAAGGACAATGCATATAGGAAAAAAAGTACTGTTACATCTTACTTGACCCATGGAGTGGCTTCATCACAGTTTGTTATTATGTAGTGCCTAATTCGCTTCAACTCATACATAGAAAGTGACTCGATAGTAAATCCTTTCTTAGAATAATCAATTTTGCCAAATATGCTTAGCCTAGGAGGTTCATTCACTGCAGAGCTTTCATGATGCTCTGGATGATTAAGCTTAGTATCCACGTCTTCCAAGAAGTGAGAACAAAATATCAAGCACTCCTCTGATATATATCCCTCAGATAGGCTTCATGATAGGCTTTGTTGCGCACATAGCCTTTAAGCGTACGTAGATATCTCTCAACTGGATACATCCATCTATAGCACACATGTCCTCCAAGTTTAGCCTCATCAGCAAGATGAACTGGCAAATGCATCATGATATCAAAAAAAGCTGGTAGGAAGATCATCTCAAGCCGATAAAGAGTTTCTCTAGTGCAATTGCTCAAATTATCTAAATCTTCAACACTCAGCTCCTTTGGACATATTGCATTGAAGAACCTACTAAGCTCAATCAATTGGACAACAACATTTTCTAGCAATATGTTGTGTAATGCTATGGGTAAAAGTTTTTGGAATATAACATGGTAGTCATGAGTTTTGAGTCCAGACACCTTACACCCCTTCACGTCCATGCATCTCTTGATATTGGAGGCGAAACTATCAGGCATCTTCACTCCATCTAGAAATTTGCATAAATATGTCTTATCATCCTTACCCAAAGTACAATGCTGGTGGGAAAGTGTACCTACCATTCTTCACCAATGGATGTTGATCCTTCCTTATCCCCATATGTTGCATGTCAAGGCGAGCCTTCTCGCTATCCTTAGATTTACCTTCTATATCAAGCAAAGTCCCTAATATGCAATCACAAATGTTTTTCTCAATGTGCATCACATCCAGATTATGTCTTACAAGCAGTGTTGTCTAGTAAGGTAGTTCAAAAAATATACTTTTCTTCCTCCAATTGTGCCATCTAGTTTCTTCTTCACACTTCCTCTTTCTTGTAGTCTTCCCAAATGTCACTTTGTCGGTGACATGAGAACTAGGGGTCCCAGAGTCCCGAGGTCAGGACCGCAGAATACCACGTGGCGCCATCCCTCGGAGACCATCTCCCCGAGGACCGAGAAGAGCCAGTTCCGGGAGGGGTGCTCGGGACCATGAACAGTGGTCCCCGAGTACTCAGAGTTCCCCGAGGACCCGAGAAGAGACATGTCCGGGAGAGGGCGCTCGGGGCTATGAACAGTGGTCTCCGAGCACCCAGAGTTCCCCGAGGACCTGAGAAGAGCCATATCCGGGAGAGGGCGCTCGGGGCTATGAACAGTGGACCTCGAGCACCCAGAGTTCCCCGAGGGCCCGAGAAGATACATATCCGGGAGAGGGCGCTCGGGGCTATGAACAGTGGTCCCCGAGCATCCAGAGTTCCCCGAGGACCTGAGAAGCCCCTTACCGGTGGACCCCACAAGGGCTCAACGGTGAGATGTCAATTGGTGAGAGGCCTGATGCCGCATTTAAGAGAGAGCATGGCCTGTCACTTCCAACCACTCCCGCCCACGCCTGTCGTACTGAGTACGTCAGTCCCTGCCACCTCCTGCCAGGGAGGCGTGGGGATATTTAATGTGGCGGGTCCCATCGCAAGTCACCCTGCGTGGCCCATAAAGGAAACGTCTTGGAGATATCGTCGCTGGGCTCGAGGCGTATCGCTTGCCCCCCTGCTGTGTCAGACCTGCTCTGACTGAGTGAGCATGCGGGGCAGTTTGGCGGCTGCCCGTTGGGCCCCCTGCACTTGCTAAAGTTGGGCGTAATGGGCGACGGGACCAACCGAAGGCGCATTTTCAATCCCCTGTAACATCAAACTGCAGCCCCATGACGGTTGCTTTCCATTTATGGCTTGTGGGGACTCGTGCCCCCGTTTCTAGGCACGCCGAGCCTACCCCGACTGGATAAAAGGGGGGGTGCACTTCGTAGATGACGGACTGGGAAGAGAAGACGGCTAACAGAGGTCAAGCTCTAGACGGGTAGGGGTTCACCAAGCTCGAAGCGAGACTGAAGCTCTAGACTTAGACAAAAAAGCTTGTAACACAAGAGATCCAGAGAAAGGTATTCCAAGAGCATTAATAGCATATCATCCACACAGGAGTAGGGTATTATGCTCCGTTCGGCCCGAACCTGTCTAAAACCCCTTGAGCATTTACTCTCACTAGCCGACGATCATCCGTCCCGCCTAGATCTGACATATTCACATTAAATCCACTTACGAGGTAGATCCAGAATCAGCCCCTGGCCGAATCTCAAAGGGGGTCTCTCAGGATCCCCGCTTGCGGTGTTCACCCACCGACACACTTGCTCGAAGCTTTCATACTATTGTAGCACTTGATCACCAGTCAGTGGCACTGGATAATTCCTAGTTTCAACCTTGTTGTTGAAGCAGATCTTGTTCCGGCGCCACTTGTGGTTTGAAGGTAAAAAGCGCCGATGGCCCATATATCAATGCTTAGATCCAAATTTCAACCACAAATCGTCAGTCTCCTTGTGGCAGTAGGGACATGCAAACTTGCCTTTTGTGCTCCAACCAGATAGTATCCCATGTCCACAGCAGACATGAGTGCAAACGAAAATTTTCCTTCTTCTTAGCATCCCATGTCACTGAACCATCAATCCATAGCACTTTGAGCTCGTTAATCAATGGCTACAAATATATGTCAATGTTATTTCCCAGAGAATTAGGGCCCGGTCTCAACATTGACATAATCCAATACGGTTGTTTTAAACACAACCAGGGAGGCAGGTTATAAGGGATTAAGATCACAAGCCATGTACTGTACGAAACATTCATGATCCCAACTGGATTGAATCCATCATATGCAAGACCCAGCTTAACATTGCAAGGATCTGATAAGAAATCGTGATACATGTTATCTACATGCTGCCATGCCATGGAGTCGGCAGGGTGCCACATTTTGCCATTTGCTACCCGGCCCTCCTTATGCCATCGCATATATGAAGATGTGGTCCCTCTCATGTATAACCTTTGTAGTCGAGGACTAAGTGGGAAATACCGTAGTATTTTACGTGGAACCTGCTTCTTGGTTATACCATTAGAACTCACAACATCCGTGTCAGCGGAACCACCTGTTTTCCATCTACATTCACCACATTTTGGACACTTATCCATGTTGGAGTACTCCTTTCAGAATAACACACAATCATTGATCCATGCATGTATCTTTTGGTAAGTCCAAGATCTCGAACAACCTTTTGCACTTTGTCCAAACTATTTGGAATACAGTGACCTTCAGGGAGCACGTGTGAGAACAGCTGAAGTATCGCCTCTAAAGCACTGTTACTCAAACCAAACATGCTCTTAATATGAATGAGCCTTACAATGAAAGATAACTTACCTTGCAACCTAGGTACAATTCCTTCTGGGCATCCTTTAATAAATTAAAGAATGTCTTAGCACAGTCATTTGGCTCTTCATTCTTTCCATCTCCTGTGCTACTACCACCACTTGAGATGTCTCCATGGATAGTACCCCTAATTAGAGTGGAAATCGGATCAGAGACTACAGCACCATCATGTGTTGCATCTTCATCGCCAACTACTTCATCAACATCTTCTTCCCCATGAATGAAAGTTTCATAAAAACCTCTCATAATCAAGTCCATCTCAATCTCAGATCATGTTTTGTAGGACATGTTACAACATCTACTACATGGGCATGGAGCAGTTTCTCCTACAATAGCACCTCTGAAAGTAGGTTCCATAAATTCCTTGAATCTGTTTTGCCACTCCTCAGATGATTTACTCATGTGCATCCAACTCCTGTCTACTAACATGTTTCCTACACAAGAATTATTGCCTGAGTGCAGAAATTAAAATGATGTCCTACAAATAAGCATATCACAGGAGAAGCAAACTAATTCAGAAGAAACAACTGAACACGTTGACCCGGTGATGCGTATACCTTGATGTCCTCATTTGAGATGCCAAAGTCCAGATTGGAGATGCAGAGCTTGGTGAAAACAGATGGATCCGTCGATGGGGGCGATCGGGGCAGCCAAGGGCTGAGCAGGGAAGCCTGGGAAGGGGATGCGCCGCCATGCGGCTGCACTGGCGTGCCACACAGGAGTCGCCACCACCACCGCCGTCGCAGCCTGGGTTCCTCAGCTTCTTTGGGGAGGATCGAAGGAGCCGCCAGCAATACCGCCAGCCGAAGTCAATAAGTCATGGAGGGGATAGAGCAGAGGGGAATTAGGTGAAGTGGACCATCGCAACCTGTTTCATATAATATAAACAAGAAATTGCATAGCAGTTCACAAGATGACCTGTCGCCTAATGGTAAGCAACTCTGTGTGATAATGAAAGAGTCTTGTGTCGATCCTCACTGCTGCAGCTTTTTCTTTTTTTTCTCAATTAAAATCCTAAACAAGGCCTATTGCAACGAATTTCTAGGATATTGCATGATGAGGAAAAAATGTTTATTGCCACAGAAAATAAACATGGAAATTATATTGATATATTGCAACTAAGAACTTTTCACATCATTTTTCAACTGTGGCAATATAATTGACTTATTGCAACAATGAATTTTTTGGTTACAATACAATATGATGTATTGCATCGGCTGCTCTTTTGTTGCAATATGGGGTAACCTATTACAACGGAACCTACATAAATGGCAACGGTTAAAATTCAAGGCAATATATTCATTTTATCACCACGATATCGTTAGTCGTGGTAATATCACCTACCAGTTGGAACCAAACAAGAGCTGTAGCAAAATATTGTGTGGCAAAAGCCCAAATTCCTAGTAGTGTGATGTTAGTCATCTTGATGAGAACTTCCTTGAGCTCTTAATGATGAAGGAGCTTCTTTCTTTATAGACCTCTTGTCTTGTTGTTCCTTAATCAAGGATCTCTTCTTCTTCTTCAAAGGGCAATCTTGAACATGATGACTCTCTTTCTTGCACTTGAAGCAAGTCATGAGTGCAGTGGTCTTCTTTTGACCTTGACCCTTCTTCTTGGCATTTTATACTTGTTCTTCTTTGTTGAAATTGAATCCAAGTCCACTTTTATTATTTGGATGCCTTTGGTCAACTAGCATCTCATCAAGAGTGGTCTTCCCTTTGAAGCACCAGGTCAAATCTTTCTTTAAAGAATTGACTTGATCCTTGAGCTCCTTAATTTCCTCTACAGTATTAGTTTCACAAGTAAAACTAGAGGATACAATTTTTTTAGAGCAACAAGGAATAGATAATTCATCATTGGATATATAATTTTCATTAGATGAATTTCTAGGACTAGGACATGACAATTCTACATTAGACAAAGAAAATGAGCTATTGTCCACATGAGGTTCATATGATTTTACATTTGTGAGAATTACCTCATGATCTATTTCTAGCTTGGTATTAGTGCATGAAACCTCAATATAATCTTCTTGTAGTTCCACATACTTGATAGTAAGCTTTTCAAGTTGAGCCCTTAGCTCAACATTTTCTTTCTCCAAAGATGATACACAAGAGATAGAGTTAGAAATACAAGCATCATTAATAGGAGAAATAGTAGATTTATCCTTAGATAAAGCATTGTAATTAGGACATTGTTGGGGGTCGTTGTTAAGGACCCCCAATGACCCCTTGGCTTAACCAGCCTGGCCTCCCGGAGCCTCGGCCTCCCGAAGGCTCAGCCTCCCAAAGGCTCGGTCTCCCGAAGCCTCGGCCTCCCGAAGCCTCGATCTCCTGAAGCCTCGGCCTCCTGAAGCCTTGGCCTTCCGGAGTCCTGCCTCTCGATGACTTTAGCCCCCGAAGCCATGCCTCCTGAGGCCCCCGCCTCCAGCTGCTCAGGCTGGCTTCTCGGAGGCTACAGGGTGAGTCATCAAGCCTTAGGAAAGATCTACCAGAAGGGGAGCACGGGTCATACTTTGCCTGCAAGGAAGTGACCAGCATTAAATGCCTAGGGTGGTGGACGCCGCTCTGACACCTCGGTATAATGGAGGCTATCCTAACACCCTTGATAGTGTGGTGCCGGGCCATAGTTTGCGACCGACTCGCCCCCTTCAGGGGGCAGGCACCATGAGAGTTACTACGATGGATATTTATCTCCCAAGTAGGGTAAAAAGTAGTTATCCAGGATAAGACCTAGTAATTCGGTTGGATACCTGATATTTGTACATTGTGGTAACTTGTGGTAACTTGTACACCAAGCTACACACGGCCCTATAAATAGGAGCACTGAGGGTGAGAGGGCAAAAGGACACAGAGGTGAAAAAACACCAAGTCATGCTGTGATACTCCCCCCAGATGGACCCATTTTTTCTACCATCAATACATTCGTGGTGTTCCTTCCTCCTAAACTTCCTCTCCAAGCTTGAGTCTCCTCTTTAGAAGAAACTCTCACAGTACTTGCTGGGGCAAGATGAACTCTTGCTCCAATAGCGCGCCGTCCGTGGGGATTTCGAATGCAAAAGTGCTAAGAGAGGTAGGATGCCACCCAAGAAGAAGACAACCAAGGCCGTGTCGACAACGGTAGACCCCCAAGTCACGCCTGCGCAGTAGTCCAACCAGCTACACGCAGGCAGCGTTAATGACGGTCCCCCAGCCGAGGGGAATGAGAACCTTACAGCCACCACCAACCCAACCAAAACCACAGTTGCGGGTGGCACCGAAGGGTTCTCTACCCCAGAGACCCAGCAGCAGCAAGGAGAGGCCCCTGCTGCGCCCCTAGGGGCTGCGGCCGGTGCTACCGCCGAAAACACCGTTCCACCGGAGCGGCAATCACGTTTGGCGGCACTCCTGCCCCAGATGAAGGAAATACGGACAGCCCTACGGGTCGAACAGCAAGCTACCCACACCTTCACGGCCGCTCCCGGGACGGCTGGCGCGGTTCTGACCCAAGCTCCAAGAACCAATGAACCCCTCGGTGCAAGGACCCAGCCTGTTCGGTCTCCCGAGCCTCGGAGCCAGCGTCATGAGGATCCCTTGCAAGACCAGGACTCTCCCCTGCGGGCCGACCTGCAAGCCACGCCCTTCCTAGAGGGTTTTTGAACCCCAAAGTTGCCCAAGTTTAAAGGCGATTTGGACCCTAACTAGTTTGTCCGATCCTACCCCCTAGCCATAGAGGTCAGTGGGGGTGGTTCGGCCACCATGGCTAAATTCTTCCCCCTCGCCTAAGAAGGGATGGCCATACGCTGGTTCTAAGCGCTGGACCTTGGCAGCATTCACACCTGGTCCCAACTCCGAGACCTCTTCCGCAACAGCTTCCAGGGCATCTTCATCGAGCCAGTAACCTCTGACAGCCTGTTCACTATCAGGCAGGAGCTAGACGAAACCCTCCGGGACTACTTTCGAAGTTTCTCCCAGACCAAGGCCCAGATTAGGGGTATATCAGACTCTTCAGTCATTGACGCCGCAACCCAGGGCCTGGCCGAAGGCCCCCTATACGATCGGCTGAACCGATGTCCAATACGCATGGTAGAAGTCCTCATGAGCAAATTCGAGGAGTATGCACAAGGGAAGGAGGAAAAACTCCGCCTGAGACGCTCACAAGCTAGCGAGGCTTCCCATTCCAATTCCAAGAGGCCACACTCGCAAGCCGAATTGTCACACACCCCCGCTCCTCCAGCAAAGAGGGGTTTCGAGGAGGCTCTTACCGCTGGGTCCCAAAGGGGGCGGCAGCGACAACGCCGAAACATCAGCAATATCAGCTCGGGCCGTAGGGCTCCAAACAAAAGCCACCCTAGGGGACGCGGCCGAGGACGCTCCGGAGGCCTCCCGGAGCGAAGCCACGCTCCAAACCAGCGTTCCGAGGAAGAATCTTGGTGCACTCTACATGGCGCAGGGCGAGGACATAATACTGACAACTGCTGAACCCTCACCACCTTCTGAGAGGAGTACCTCAGGAGGCAAGCAGCCTTCGCCTCAACTGATGGGGCCACCAAGGGGTGGTCTGAAGATCGCAGGCCATCGGCCAACTGACGGGTCGACCATCTGGCCCTACAGAATCCTCCGCAGCTGGCCCTACCTTCACCACCCCAATCATCCCTAGAGCGGTACAACGACAAAATGGCACGGGGCAAACAGATCGTCCTCACCATAACTGGTAGAGGGAACTCCGGTTGCAGTTCAAAACGACAATGGCGAGACTAAGCACGCGGGGTACACCACATCGGAGCAACTAGCATCCATCGACAGGCCCACAACTGGGTCGACGCCCCTGTGGCGTTCACCGTCGATGACTTCGCGGGGGTAAAATTTCCCCACTCTGCTCCCCTGGTCATCTTAGCCAACATCACCGAAGTCGAGGTTCGAAGAATACTGGTCGACGGAGGCAGCTCGACGGACCTCCTATTTGTGCATGCCTTCGACCAGCTCCGAATTCCACGAAGTCGGCTCTCACCAAGCAGCAGACCCCTGTAGGGATTCAATGGGGGCCCCCTCAACACCCTAGGCCAGATGGAACTCTTGATCATCTTCGGCGAGGGCTCTGCATCACCTTCGACATCGTGGATGTACCGTACGCCTACAATGCCATCCTGGGACGGGGAACTCTGAACAGATTTGGAGCTGTACCCCATCACAATTACCTTTACCTAAAAATGCCCGGACCCCAGGTACTCGATGAGAGCAAGACTAGCTTCATTACCCCCTTTGGTGTGTACTGCTACGTCCAGATACCCTTTTGTCTTCGGAACGCTGGGGCCACCTTCTCTCACCTAGTGCACAAGGTGCTGCAGCGGCAGTTGGGCCGCAACATCGAGGCCTAAATAGATGATATCGTGGAAAAAAGCCAACTAGAAGCCAAACAAGCTTCCGACTTGCAAGAAACGTTCAATAGCCTCTGGGCCGTTGGTGTGCAGCTGAACCCAGAGAAATGCGTATTTGGCACTAGGGGTGGAAAGATGCTGAGATATCTCGTCTCTTGAAGAGGCATCGAGGCCAATCCAGGCAAGATTTGTGCCATCGCAGAAATGTCACCTCCCACCAATCCAAAAGAAGTACAACGCCTGGTCAACTGCCTTGCCACCCTTAGCCACTTCCTCGCAAAATCTGCTGAGCACAGCCTCCCCTTCTTCAAAATGCTGAGGGGCTCCGAACCATTTAGCTGGACACCGGGATGCCAAGCGGCATTCGAAGCCCTAAAGGCACACCTTTCCCACCTCAAAACACTTGCAATGCCCCTCCTCGGTGAAGGACTACTCCTATACTTATCCGCCTCTACATCTACCGTTAGGGTCGCCCTAGTACGGGAGGAAAAGAGTAGCGATCGCTCCACTCAATGGGTTGTATACTACGTGTTGGAGGCCTTAGCTGGGGCAAAGACATGTTACACCGAGCTCAAAAAAATAGCCTACGTCCTGCTGATAGCCTCACGCAAGCTCCGAAACTACTTCCTTGCCTACGACATCACTGTCCCAACATCATACCCACTTGGCAACATGTTTCGCAACTGGGAGGCGACGGGACGCATCGGCAAGTGGGCAGTAGAGTTAGCCTCCTTCGTGGTAAGGTTTGTGGCTCGCACCGCCATCAAATCCCAAAGCTTGGCAGACTTCATTGCCGAATAGACTCTGGCACCCACCGAACCCACCACTACACCCTCCCAAGACATCTGGACTATCTACACCGACGGAGCATATGACTCCATGGGCGCCGGAGTCGGCGTGGTCCTCATCTCTCCCATAGGCCAGCAAGTCCAATACGCTGCTCACCTGGATTTCAAGATGACCAACAATATAGCTAAATACGAGGCCATCCTCTTAGGCCTCCGAAAGACCCAAGCCTTGTGGGAAGCTAGAGTCATCATTTGTACCGACTCTTAGATCGTCGCCGGTCATGTCAACAAGAGCTTCCAAGTTCGGCATCCAGACATGACAAGATACCTCGAGGCCATTCGCAAGGCCGAGGCACACTTCCACGACATATCAATACGAAGCATACCGCGGGCGAACAACAGTCAGGTAGACATCCTGGTAAAGGCCGCAGCCACGAGCAAAGACCCACCGATAGGCAACTTCCTCGAGACCCTACACCAGCTAACTGCCAGAGCTCTTGACGAAACTGCCGTCGCCATCCTCCCCATCGAAGTCACGGACTGGAGGGCTCCCTTCCTATCCTTCCTAAGAGGAACAAAAGAACCGAACGACCCAATTGCGCTCTGCCGCATCCAGCATCGCACCAGGGGCTATCGTCTCATAAATGGCGCCCTTTACAAAACAGTATCTCTGCTCCCCTCCTTTGCAGCATTACTAAACAAGGGGCCAACCTCCTACGGGAGATACACGAAGGCGTTTGCGGCAATCATCTGGTGCCTCGTGCCCTAGCCAGTAAGGCACTTCGCCTGGGGCTCCATTGGCCTACGATCATGCTCGATGCAGAAGACCTCGTCCGCACATGCCAAGGATGCCAATGGATGGGACGCCGAAGCCACCTACCCCCAACTCCCTTGCAACCAATCGCCCCCATCTAGCCCCTGGCTCGTTGGGTATGGAACTCATCAGTCCATTCCCTCGTGCCAAAGGCATCCTTCAATACGCAGTTGTGGCATTGGAGTACTTCTCTAAATAGGTCAAGGCAGAACCCCTCATGGCAATCACGTCAAAGAATGTCCAAAGATTCTTCTGGAAGAACATAATCTACCACTTTGGTGTCCCACGACAGCTCACGGTGGACAATGGCACATAATTCGACTCTGGACCTTTTAGACAATTCTATGATGACCTCGGCATCGAATTATGCTTCGCAGTAGTTCGATGCCCTCAGTCCAATGGGGCCTTTGAAAGGGCCAATGGCAACATCCTCTCTGGTCTAAATCGCAGCCTCGTCGGCTTAGCTCTAGGCCTGTGGGTTGAGGAACTTCCCAAGATTTTGTGGTCCCTCCGCACCACTGTCACGCGGGCCACCAGGTTCACACCCTTTTGCCTCCTGTATGGAGACAAGGCCATGACACCCACTGAGGTCAAGGGGTGCTCACTCTAGGTACAACTGCCACAAACTGACAGAGAAAGGGAGCTCTCCCTTGACCTCACCGAAGGCACACATCTCCATGCCATTCAGAATCTCGATCACTACATCAAGAAAACTAAAGCCTGGTACGATTTGAGGGTTGTGCCATGAAACTTCAAACCTGGCGAACTAGTACTTCGACGTGCCCTAGCTCCGAGAAAGCTGCGCAACAAATGGAAGGCCCATACCTGGTCCTCAAGTCTAACAGGCCCAGTTCCTACTGCCTGGCCGATACAGAAGGGACCCCCTCGAACATAGTTGGAATGAGTAGACCCTCCATAAGTACTATGTGTAGGGGGCCCTAGGCTCAGTCCTCTCCGAAGGTACATAAAAAAACTCCACACAAAACCCACGAAGACCCTCCAGCACCTTGAAGGCATAAAGTCTCCGTGCTGGACAGGAATTCCGTCCACCATCTTTAAGGTCTCGCTAACCTACGTGGCGGATAGGCAAAGACCGCTCCAGCATCTTGAAGGCGTAAGTCTCTATGCTGGATAGGCATTTCGCCCGCCATCTTTAAGGTCTCGCTAACCTATGTGGCGGATAGGCAAAGACCACTCCAGCAGCTTGAAGGCATAAGCCTCCGTGCTGGATAGGCATTCCGTCCGCCATCTTTAAGGACTTGCTAACCTATGTGGCGGATAGGCAAAGACCGCTCCAGCATCTTGAAGATCTAAGTCTTCGTGCTGGACATGCATTCCGTCCGTCATCTTTTGGGCCTAGCAAACCTAAAATGGCGGATAGGCAAAGACTGCTCTAGCATCTTGAAGGTAGTGCCTTCATACCGGACAGGCATAACACCCTCCATCATTTCTAAGGCCTGGCTAACCTAACAATGGGGGAGGGATAACCCCCCGGCACCAGTAAGACTAAAAGTCTCCATGCCAAAATCATCTGACCCTTCCGATATCTCAAAAACCAAAAACTCCGAGCTCCCCACTCACACCTACTGCAACGCAATGCCCCTTGAATCTTGCACCCCGTGGCCACTAAGCAGCCACAGGATGCGAAGGGGCTAGGATAAGGGGCACATGCGAAGCGTCAATGCGATCTGTCATAAAAAAAGAGAGAGAAAAAGAAACAAAACAACAACCTAACACAACGCAAGTTGTACATACATAAGATACAAAGAGTTTTTGCATATAGCTAGCCGCTGTACATAGAATCTATGCCCAATAAACTTGCTAGCCTGCTGCGCCTCCCTGTAACAATAAGGGAAGATGAGGGTGCCCAACCGCCACGCCTCCTGGGAACACCGCGGGACCTAGAGAGTCGTCCCCGGCAACTACGCACAGGAGGCCGACGCGAGCCCCCTCCATGAAAAGATCTACTGCCCAAACTGGAGACTCGGCCTTGGGAAGACGAAGGATCCACCAGGAAAGGATACGAGCCTCCTCCAGCTCTCGCTGCACATTACCTTCGGCGGACACACGGGCTGCGTTGGCAGTATTGGCAAACTCCCTCACGTCCTGGAGGTCTTCGGCAGCCTTCCGCGCCTCAGCCTTCGCACGCTCGCGAAGCACCATCTCCTCCTGAAGATGACCCTCCGTAGACTCCGCCCGCTTTCAAGCCTCTTCCAAGGCCTGGCGAAGGCCCTCAACCTCGTCATGGTTGCAGCAAAGGCCTGGCACCCCCCACCTCCCAGTGCCCTCGTCAAAATTACTTGCTACAAGGCACAACAGAAGAATGAAAAGGACATAATGAGCTACTCAGAACCAAACATCGAACCCAGCAAATCGTAACCAATACTACGGACCTGAAGGGCTAATGATCGCTCGACCTCTCCACTCCGGAGAAGAGAGGAGGCCGCAGTGAAGGCTCTTGACGCCTTCGGGTGAAGCACAAAGTCATCCGAGGTCAAGACCCTGAGGCCAGGGCCCCCCTCGACTGCTCCAAAGGGAGCCTCGGTGGAGGGCATGGTGTCTCCAGCACCAGCCACCAAGGACTGGTCACCAACTGTCTTGGGGCTCCACAGAAATGAAGCCACGTCCCCAGGATGGCCTTCAGAGACCCCTCCGGAGGTGTCCCCGATCCCTACTGGGCCTCCGTGGTCTCGGGGGGTGGAGTCAAAGATGCATCTACCTCGAGGGTCGCTACAAAAAAAATCAAGGAAACACAAATCAAGATCCTGGTGCACGACCAAAACAGGATATGGCTAATGAAGCAAACGACGCCCCACCTAGTTCCTCTGAACCTCTAATAGGAAGGCCCGTAACATCCTCGACGTCCGAACCTACGATACCAAAATCATAGTCCACGGAGGTCACACCTCTCCGTCGGCTCTGGCAATGACCTGCTATATCCGGGGAGACCCGACTCTTCCCCCGGTCATCATCGCCAAATTGGCCCTCACCTCCGGACTGGTCGCTTACGCTCCCAACCCGCCTCAGATGCTTCTTACGAACCAGGGGCACCTCCGACGACTCGGCCGTTGAACCGGTATGCGAGCCTCCGGAGATAGAAGGCCGTCGGGCCTGGATTGTCCTCTCACGGATTGGGGGGCTGCACGCGCTCGTTTTCCAACGGCCTTAGGCTCTGGAGGATCCCGCCATGCCAGAGCCCCCACTCTGAGATAAAAGCAGACACGATTGTATCACTCTCAGCTCCGTGCTAGGGCCACCACCGCTCCCGCTCCGCGTAAGTAGGGGGGCCCAGGATCACCTTCGCGATCTTCGCCGCACGCTCCAGCGGGATGCAGCTCTTTGGAAGAAAAAGGCAGCTCACATCGGTAGATCAAAAACCAAACTACAAGGAGAACTCACCAGCACTCTTCCGCACCTTGCTCAAAGACACAGTTTCAGCCCATCTGAAGGGGCTGAATGCGCAACATGGTGAACTCCTCCATGAGGTCACACATGCTCATCTTTTCGGCCACCCTCCATATAAGGGCCTGCCATGAGGCGAACTGTTCATCCATAATCTCCATCTCCGGCTTCGAAACATATATCCCGGTTTGTGGAGTGGAGGGGCGATGCAAGGCGGACATTGTAATAGAACCACCATTGTAACCAGCAAGTATACCACCGACCATTAATAACCTTTGCCAAGAAGGCATCGCGATAACGCGGTCGTATCTGGAAGTTAACACTCCCAAAGCTGAGGGGCCTCTTCATCTCCTCGACCTTGATCAGCTTCGGCTAGCAGCTGGCCAAGTGGAGGGCCGCAAAGAAATCCACCCTCCCTTCACACCCCTCTGCCCGCATGGCCCACTCAAAGATGGCTAGACAGGCATGGCATTGGCGTGGAGCTGTGGAAGTTCCACGTAGAAGTGAAGGAGCACCTCCTCAAGTAGCGGCACCGAGGGAAAACCCAGGCCCACCTCGAAGAAGGCCTCAAATACCACGATCTCATGGGCCAGAGACTTCGGAACCTCCTCGTCCAGCGGAGGCTGAGCGATGGCTCTGGAGAGAATCTTCCCCTCCCTAACCATCCGGTTGAGCTCCTCGTCACTGATGACAGACACCCCAGCGTGGTGGTTTGCTGGGGGTGACTTTTGCTGGCACGCCGGAGCTCCACCCCTGGCGATGCCCCATCAACGACGAGAAAATCGACGCCACTTGAGGGTCCCTCGTCACGGTTACTCTAGCTATCTCACTCGTCGCACGAGTTCTGGCCTCACCCGGGGTACTCGAGCCAGCCATACGAACCACAGGAGGATGGCGAAAGGTACTAGATTACAAGAGAGAGGAAGAGCAGGGATCAAAGGATGACTCGCGCAAAGCAAAAGACGCTGAAGACAAAAGGCAGATGACAACAAGGAGCTGGCAAAAGGGTCGCTCTGGGTAATCCCTCTCCTTCTAAAAATAAGGAGCAACTTGCCCTCCCTAGTCGACGGGCGCATACCCAGTCCTTTCGCCTGCCAGGCCAAATCATGGGGGAGCAAAACTGACCCCCATGAACCCCCAACGACATGACACCACGCGTCCCACGTCTGCTTGACAGGGCGAGATCGTGCCTTTCCCCAGGGCGCATTCAATGACCCCTGTCACCGACGTCATCCAACGTATCATTCCAATCACCCAAGTCAAACTTTCCAAGATAAGCCAAGCAATACTTGGGACCACAAGCTAGGGATCGCCGAGCCTTGCTCTGAAGGAACCGCGGGCCCAACCGCTCCGCTGGCTGCCCTCGCAAGGGGCTACTATTGGGGGTCGTTCTTAAGGACCCCCGATGGCCCCTTGGCTTAATCAGCCTAGCCTCCCGGAGCCTCGGCCTCCCAAAGGCTTAGCCTCCCGAAGGCTCGGTCTCCTGAAGCCTCGGCCTCCCGAAGCCTCGATCTCCCGAAGCCTCAGCTTCCCGAAGCCTCGTCTCCCAAAGCCTCATCCTCCCGAAGCCTCGTGATGAGGACATCATTCTTTTGGATACACACACACCGAGTATTCCTCCAACAATAGGTCCATTGACACGAGCTCGTGCACGTCAGCTAAATCATGAGGTGAGCTCGTTCCTTAGTGTTCCTTTATATTTTGATAAGGATGGGATGCTACTGAATAATTGTGATGTATTGTTACTTAGGAACACGGGATACGAACAGCAAGGGCGCCCAAGCCAAGGTGGAGATCCAATCAACTTCGAGTCCGTTTCGGAGTCCAGGACTAGCCTGCACTAAAATCGTCGCCCGGGACGCATACGGACTCTGTTTTCCATGTTCTACACATGGTTGGAAAGCTAAGGAGATAAGATTTCCAACGGAACTGGTCCCGTGTCCAAATTCTTTCTGAGTCAATAGGAATCGTCAAAACAAGGTGACATCTAGAATATGTCAGGGTGCTGCGCCACCATCTTTTGGGCCGTTGGGCCGTGTAACGTGTTGGAGTCCATTAGGGACATGTCCAGAGGTCCTTGGCTGACCCTAGTCTTTTATATACAGTAGCCGCCGCCCTAATTAGGTTTGGGTTTTGCTTAGATATTGATCTACACACAGATTGTGAGATTTTCGCTCTTGTTCCGGACCGACTAGGCCGCCGCAAGTGTTTGTGGAACCCCAACTTCGAGTGCTTGAATTCTATTCACAATATTTCAGATTGCATATTCTACGTTCTTGCTTGTGTTCTCGGTACGCTTGCTGGGATTGAGCCTTCTTGGCGAGGTCAACCGCGTGACACGGTTGATAACCAACGGAGCTGTGGTGTAGTGATTGCAAGGGAGACGATCTGTTCGGGTCGAAGCCTTTGATCATCAACGTCGAGTTCTCCACCCACCGACTTATCGCTACCTATCGGATGATCAGGCCAACATTACTCATCACCTCGGCCTCAGCCTCCCGAAGCCTTGGCCTCGGCCTCCCGAAGCCCGGGCCTACCAGAGTCCTGACTCCCGAAGACTTCACCCCCGGAGCCATGCCTCTTGAGGCCCCCACCTCTAGCTGCTCAGGCTGGCTTCCCGGAGGCTACAAGTTGAGTCATCAGGCCTCAGGAAAGATCTGCCAGAAGGGGAGCACCGGTCATACTTTGCCTGCATGGAAATGATCGGCATTAAATTCCTAGGGTGGTGGACGCCGCTCTGACACACGGGCATAATGGAGGCTATCCTGACACCCCTGATAGTGCGGCATCGGGCCGCAGTTGGTGATCGGCTCCCCACCTTTAGGGGGCAAGCACCATGATAGTTACTACGGTGGATATTTATCTCCCAGGTAGGGTAAAAAGTAGTTATGCGGGATAAGGCCCAGTAATTTAGTCGGATCCTTGATATTTGTACATTGTGGTAACTTGTACGCCAAGCTATGCATGGACCTATAAATAGGAGCCTTGAGGGTGAGAGGGCAAAAGGACATAGAGGTGAAAAAAAACCATGTCACACTGTGATACTCCCCCCAGATTGACCCATTTTTTCTACCGTCAATACATTCGTGGTGTTCCTTACTCTTAAACTTCCTCTTAGAAGAAACTCTCACCATACCTGTTGGGGCAAGATGAACTCTTTCTCCAATAGACATGGTATTTCTTAATCCACTAGAGGCATAGCATCTAATTTATCAATCAAAGAAATATGCTTAACTTTAAGATCCCCATAAAGATTAGATAAAAACTATGAGATTTTTTAAGTTTTTCATATTTCTTATTTAAGTCCTTAAGTTCTTCTATTTTCTCAATGAGGAATTTCTCTTGCCTCTCTAGGTTTTTCTCATGGCCTTCTATATGTGCATGAGTTTGATCATTTTAGGCATATCCTTTTTTCTCAAAAGATCAAACCCGAGCTCATCACTATCACTAGCAGTAAAATTAGCATTGACATTATTAACCTCACTTACCGCTTTCTTTTTACCTTTTTTCATAAGGCACAATGGAGCATCAGAGTGAGGGGATGGGCATCTTGAGGAAGTGGATGCTTCACTTCCAAATTGAGGACAATCCATGCTATAATATCCATACATATGACATGTATATCACATTTTCTTTGATCTTCTCTTAGGTGGACCTTTCTTCTTGATTTTTCTTGAGGCTTTTTCACCTAAGCTTTGTCTCAAGTAAGCTTCTATTTCCTTCAAAATATTAGTCTCACAAATACTAATGGAAATAGATGGATTACAATGAGGACAATTAACCATATCGTTATGATAAATAGGGTTTTGCACTAGATGACATGCAAGGGTTAACAACAGTAGTAGATATAGAAAATTCATTGCAAGTGTTATTGAAATCCAAAGGAGGGTTTGAACACTTACTAATCCCACTCTCCATATCATTACCTTGCTCAGATTTGTTAATTGGTCAGGTGGATGATAAAGTGGCATCCTCTTGGACAAAGGAGGAAATCATTTGGTGCTCTTCATGATGTGATGATGAAGTAGAGCACTCTCCAAATGATGTCTCCAAAAGAACCTCCTCATCCCATTTGGGCTTGTCGTATCATTCTTTAAATATTGTACAAATGATATGAGCGTCCTCAAGTGACATGATTGTGTCAAATACATCTTTGCTCAAAGCATTAAATAAGAATTAGTAGCTTGAGCATTGAGATGTATGCATTTCTCTTCTTTGTCAAATGATATGAGTTTATCACTAGGAGGAGAAATGCTCACATCTACAACTCGCTCTATTTAAGGACCCATAGTCCTAAAATTATGAAGCATGTGAGTACTCCAAATAAAATAATTAGAGCCATCTAATAGGAGTGGTTCTATGTGCACTAATCCACTAGTCAACATTTTTACTCTCTAGGCGGTTAAACCCAAAAAGAGAGACTTATCTTCGATGCCAATTGAAAGCACAATGATGTCACCTAGAGGGGGTGAATAAGCATTTGTTGAAGCAAGAGATCGTCTTGCCCCAGCAAGTATGGCGAGAGTTTCTTCTAAGGAGGAGACTCAAGCTTGGAGACGAAGTTTGAGAGAAAGGAACACCACAAATATATTGATAGTAAAAATATGGACCGGGGTAGGGGGAGTATCACAGGAAGACTTTGTGATTGTGCTCCTTTGTGCTGTGTTGAGTGTGCTCTCTTCCTCAGATGAACATGGCCCCTTATTCATAGGGTTGTGCGTAGCTTAGCGTACAAGTTACCGCTATGTGCAAAATATCTAGGATCTGACCAAGTTACATGGCCTTATCCTGGATAACTACTTTTTATCCTACATAGAGGATAAATATCCAGGTTACGCTTCGAGAGGCATGGCTCCAGGAGATGGAGGCTTCGAGAGGTATGGCTCCAGGAGATGGAGGCTTTGGGAGTCATGGCTTTAGGAGGTGGTTACTCCGAAGTTCGGAAGTCAGAAAGCAACCTTTGGGAGGCGTGGGCCCATGGGCATGGGCTAGCTGAGCCAAGGGGCCGTCGGGGGACCTTAACAATGACCCCTAATAGTAGCCCCTTGCGAGGGTAGCCAGCAGAGCGGTTGGGCCCGCGGTTCTTATAGAGCAGGGACTCCAGCGGTCCCTGGCTTGCTGTTGATGGCTCATGATCCCTAATATCTCTTGGCTTGCCTAGGAAAATTCGATCCACTTGATCTAAACTTTCTGTTCGATGACGCTGGTGACAAGGGGCATTGAATGCACCCTGTGAGAAAGGTGCGATTACGCCTTGTTAGGTAGACGTGGGACGCATGACATCTTGTGGTTGGGGGGTTGCGGGGGGCGGTTCTGCTTCCCCAAGATTGTGGCCTGGTAGGCGAAGGGATAGGGCATACGCTCATTTTTCTAGGGGGGTAATCTCTCCCTTACCATTGTAAGGGGAGGGATTACCTTGAGCGGCCTTGTTGCTCGTGCCTTGTTTTTGTTTGCCCTTGGCCTCCAGTTGTCCTTGCTTTTCACGTGTGTCTATCGATTGCTACTCTTCTTTCTTCTCCGCCATCCAGCGCCTTTCACCATCTTCTTGTGATTTGTATGGCTGGCTCAAGTGCCCTGGGTGGAGCAGGAACTCATGCGGCGAACGAAACCGCTGGTACGGCCACGGCGGGAGGCCCTCAAGTGGCGCCGGTTCCCCCGTTGTTGATAGGGCCACCGTCAGGGGTGCAACTCTACCGCAATAGCAGAAGTCATCCCTAGCAGACCACCGTGTTGGGGATGTCTGCCATCGATAATGAGGAGCTTGACCGGATGGTTAGGGAGGGGAAGATTCCCTCCAGAGCCGTCGTTCGATCTCCGCTGGATGAGGAGGTCCTGGAGCTTCTAGCCCACAAAGTTGTGGAGTTTGAGGCTTTCTTCGAAGCTGGCCTGGGATTTCTGTCGGCGCTGTTGCTCGAGGAGGTGCTCCACTACTACTATGTGGAGCTTCTGCAGGTCCATGCCAATGCCATCGCCTGCTTGGCCACCTTCGAGTGGGCCATGCGGGCGAAGGGGTGCGAAGGGAGGGCGAACTTCTTCGCGGCCCTCCACTTTGCCAGCTGTCAGCCAAAGATGATCAAGGGTGAGGGGATGAAGAGGCCCCTTAGCTTCGGCAGTGTTAATTTCTAGATACGGCCACAATACCATGATGCCTTCCCGACGAAGGCCATTAACGGGTCAGTGGTGTACCAGCTGGTTGCAACAATGGTTTTACTACAATGTTGGCCTCGCATCCCCCATATCGCGTATGTCCTAGAGCCAGAGATAGGGATCACAGGCGACTAATTTGCTTCACGGCTGGCCCTTCTCTGGAGGGTGGCTAAAAGGATGAGCATGGGTGATCTCATGGAGAAGTTCACCATGTTACGCATTCATCCCCTTTAGATGGGTTGGGACTGCACCTTCGAGCAAGGTGCGAAAGTGTGATCGAAGGTGTACTCCGGCCCCCCCGTCAATGATGAGGACATCACTCTTTCGGATACACACACACCGAGTATTCCTCCAACAATAGGTCCATTGACACGAGCTCGTGCACGTCAACTAAATCATGAGGTGAGCTCGTTCCTTAGTGTTCCTTTATATTTTGATGAGGATGGGATGCTACTGAATAATTGTGATGTATTGTTACTTAGGAACACGGGAGAAGAACAGCAAGGGCGCCCAAGCCAAGATGGAGGTTCAATCCAGTTCGAGTCTGTTTCGGAGTCCAGGATCAGTCTGCACTAAAATCATCGCCCAGGACGCATACGGACTCCGTTTTTGACGTTCTACACATGGTTGGAAAGCTAAGGAGATAAGATTTCCAACGGAACTGGTCCCGTGTCCAAATTCTTTCTGAGTCAATAGGAATCGTCAAAACAAGGTGACATCTAGAATATATCAGGGTGCTGCGCCACCATCTTTTGGGCCGTTGGGCCGTGTAACGTGTTGGAGTCCATTAGGGACATGTCCAGAGGTCCTTGGCCGACCCTAGTCTTTTATATACAGTAGCTGCCACCCTAATTAGGGTTGGGTTTTGCTTAGATATTGATCTACACACAATTGTGAGATTTTTGCTCTTGTTCCGGACCGACTAGGCCGCCGCAAGTGTTTGTGGAACCCCGACTTCGAGTGCTTGAATTCAATTTGCAATATTTCAGATTGCATCTTCTACGTTCTTGCTTGTGTTCTCGGTACGCTTGTAGGGATTGAGCCTTCTTGGCGAGATCAACTGCCGACACGGTTGATAACCATCGGAGCTGTGGTGTAGTGATTGCAAGGGAGACGATCTGTTCGGGTCGAAGCCTTTGGATCATCAACGTCGAGTTCTCCACCCACTGACTTATCGCTACCTATCGGAAGATCAGGCCAACATTACTCATCAACTGGTATCAGATTTTCAGGTTGCCCGTTAGGAAATTTCGTTTTCCCCTTTAGATTAGTCTGTTTTTCATTACCTAGAGTCCAGAAAAAGCCAAAAAAATTCCGTCAATTTCCGCTGCCCTAGAACCCTTTGTGCCTTTGCAATTTTTGTTTTCAGTTGCGCGTTGTTGAGTTTGTGTCCGTGGTCGAGTCTTGTTGCTAGTTTTAGAGTCGTGTTCTTGGTTTTTAGTCAACGCTCCGTGCTGTTTTGATCACGCCGCTATCCCATCGCCACCATCCCCACCAACAAGTCGAGCCACCACATTACTCGATTTTCCACCGCGAGCCGCCTTGTGTTACTTTCCGCCACGCTAACCCTAGATAGGTCGCAAGCTGTCTTGTATCAATTGCTCTGCCACCACTGCCATCCTTGTTCATCTCACGATCCTATTGCTTGCAATACCTTAAAGAGGTCAATTTCTGCAAGAGTTGCTTGAAAAAAAAAAACCCTAACTCGACAGGGGTTCAGTAAAACAGCCATAACTTTCTCATATGGACTCGGAATCAGGCAAAAAAAATTTTCACGGACATCTACAGAAAAGTTACATCCGTTGCTCCCCACCTTGCCGAGTTTCGCCGAATTTTTTCCCAAATTTGGCTCGAAAGATTGAGTATTCGAGCCGCGAAGTTTCCGCACGCTTTTCAGAGAACGTGCTTGATTTTCTATAGGCCACATCTTGCATCCGTTTGAGCTGAAAATTTCTGTGGTTGTTGCTTGTGTGCTCCTAGTTCAGAAAAAAAATATCAGAAAAATACGAAGAAAAAAAATTTCGTGATTCCTACTAGTGCTAAAAGACAAAAAAGAGGAGCACATAGAGAACACCCAGATAATTGTGCTGTTTGCTGTGTCTTTCTCTGATCATCCTTTTTAGCTTTGTTTCAGCTGTTGTGCTAGGACTAGGGACACGTGATAGACCAGAAACTGTGATTCATACTTTGGACACTTATTTAGCTTTGCTCTTCTGATTACAATTATTGCTAATCCTTGCTACCATATTGTGCCTTCCAAGCTCCACCTCCTTTGATCGGAACAGGTTCACT
Organism: Phragmites australis; assembly: GCF_958298935.1. NCBI lineage: Eukaryota > Viridiplantae > Streptophyta > Magnoliopsida > Poales > Poaceae > Phragmites > Phragmites australis. The sequence continues at coordinate 11,496,378 of NC_084938.1, forward strand.
CTTGCAATCATCCCATGCTTCCAGACTCGTCACCGGTTGTTCCTCCTTGCTGCGTTGGTAAGAACATTTGTAAGAGCGTGGTAAGACGCTTGAGTGTGTGTGATTCCACCTTCCACAACCTAGTAGTTGATAGGGATAATATTGTGTTGTCCTTTGTTTTCTACTAACCATGTCAGGTGATGGCTCTCCGTCGGATTTTAAGGATTGTGTGTCCAAGGAAGAACTCAACAAAGCCTTGCAGGATCATACTAGGCTATTGACAGACATTAGAACAAGCATTGCTAACCTCGTCACGCGAGTCAATGACCTTGAGTTGCGACAGGCACCACAGGATGATGACCATTCACATGATGATGATGATGATACTAATAATGGTGACCAAGAAGATGGTGAGGTTTTTGTTGGGCAAGATGCGCGTGCTGAGCAACGTCCTCATGCTGAACAATTATGTTGTGGCCAACAACAACGTCCTCTTTGTTGTTTGGTTTTTGATTCACGGATGTGGGTTGCCTTTTTCTTTCAGAGAACTACCTTCCGTTGGAACACGCGACGGAGATCGCCGAGGTAATCCTGGGCCCACCTACTCACGCAGAGCAGGATTGGCAGGTGGCTCTGACATGGAGTTGGGGCGGTACAATCGTGTCTGCTTTTATCTCGAAGTGGGGACTCCGGCTGTGACGGGATCCGTCGGAGCCTAAGGCTATCGGGAAATGAGCGGACGTTGCTCCCATGATTTGTGCAAAGCTGCTCTGGGTCCGGCGACCTTCTATCTCCAGAGGTTCGCATACTGGCTTGATGGCTGAGTCATTCGAGGTGCCACTAGTCCGTAGGAAGCGTCAGAGGGGGGTCGGGAGCACGGGCGACCTATCCGGAGGTGAGGGTTAGCTTAGCGGTGGTGATCGAGGGAAGGGCCTGTCCTCTCTGGACATTGCCGGCCATGGCCAGAGCCGAAAAGGAGGTGTGGCATCCATGGAATATGATTTTGGGTTCACTGGTTCAGACGTCGATGACGTTACGGGGCTCTTCTATGAGAGGGTTTGCAGGACTTGGTGAGGCGTCGTTGCTTCGTTACCTATATCCTATTTGGGTCATGCACCGGGATCATGACCTTTTGATTCATGGTATTTCGCAGTGACGACCGAGGTGGATGTGTCTTCGACTTCTCCCTTGGAGGCTGGGGAGCTCCAGCAGGGGTCGAGGACTCCTCCAGAGGTGTCCCCGAAGGCTGCCTTGGGGGACGTGGCCTCGTCTCTGTGGAGCCCCGAGCTGGCTGGTGATTGGCCCGGGTAGCCACTGCTGGGGGCACTGTTCCCTCCGCCGAGGCTCCCTCCTCGACAGTCAAGGGGGGCCCAGCCTTGGGGTATTGACTTTGGATGACTTCGCGCTACATCCAGAGGCGTCAAGGACGTTCGTTGTGGCCTCCTCTCTTCTCCGGAGTGGAGAGGTTGAGCGATCATTGGCCCAACGTCCTTTGAAGGAAGTGGAGGTGTGTCTGGTAGTGGCGGCCCTGCAGGTCAGTGGTTTAGTCGTGATTTATCAGGTCCGGTGTATGGTTCTGAGTAGCTTATTTTGTCATTTTCCTTCTTCTGTTGTGCCTCATAGCAAGTAATTTTGACGAGGGCACTAGGAGATGGGGGCGCCAGGCCTTTGCCGTGGCTCGTGATGAGGTTGACAGCCTTCGTCGGGCCTTGGACGAGGCTTGAAAGTAGGTGGAGTCTTCAGAGGGTCGACTTCAGGAGGAGATGGCGCTCCGTGAATGTGAGGAGAGTCTCTCGCGGGAGGAGGTTTTGAAGCGGGAGCGCACGAAAGCTGAGGCACAGGAGGCTGCCAAAGACATTCGGGAGGCAAGGGAGTTCACTGATGCAGCCAATGCAGCCCGGGTGTCTACCGAAGGTGATGTTGAGACCCTTCGGGCCGTGGTGGGCGAGGTGCGTCAAGAGCTGAAGGAGGCTCAGGCATAAGCAGAGGGGCAGCAAGGGGCAGCAGGGAGTAGCAGCATGGGTGCACACAGGGAGGACGGCCAGAATGTGGAGGGGCACCAGGAGATGGAGTCAATAGGTGAAGGGGGAATCGGCTAGGGTAGGGAGTCTGAACTCCAAACCGGGCATATGAGTAGTAAAATAGATTTATTTCGATGAGCTCTACGCATCCGTTGCTCCGATCGTCTATCTGGGTGATGAATCAAAAAGTTAACTTTTTGCCCTCTCTTTCTCTTTCTGGCCAAACTTTTCTCTTTTATGTATTCTCTGTATAGAAAGCACATTTTCTCCTTTATTCTTCCTGCAACTTGAAAACCAAAATCAACAGAACCAGAAAATGATGGTTTGACTTCTCAGGTGTTACATTGTTGAAAGAGAAGGTCACCCATGCTCCAATACTCCAACTCTCGGATTTCGGTAAGATTTTTGAGTTAGAGTGCGATGCTAGCGGGATTGGAATTGGAGGTGTGCTAATTCAAAAAGGTAAGCTAGTTGCAAATTTTTGTGTGAAATTAAGTAGGACAATTCTGAATTATTCTACATATGAAAAAGAATTGTATGCTTTAGTTCGTGTCCTTAAAACTTGGCAACATTATCTATGACTCAAAGAATTTGTTATACATTATGATAATGAATCATTAAAATATATTAGAAGTCAAGCTAAATTGAATAAACGATATGCAAAATGGGTAGAATTTATTGAGTCATTTTCATATGTCATAAGGCATATTACAGGTAAGGACAATGTGATTGCTAATGCGCTTTCTAGACATCATAAGAATTTTTGTTTAGAGACCATTAAGGACCTATATGCTACTGATTTGGACTTTAAAGAAATGCTTGAACATTGTAAAGAAGAGAAAATATGGAATAAGTATGTGCTGAATGATGGATTGCTCTATCATACTGACAAGCTATGTGTTCCAGCTAGCTTTGTTTGTCTTTTGTTGTTGCAGGAGGCAAATGGAGAAGGTTTGATGGCACATTTTGGAGCAAAGAAGACTAAAGATGTGTTGGCCGTCCATTTCTTTTGGCTAAAGATGAGACATGATGCTGAGCTGTACGTGTCACGCTGCACTACTTGTAATAAAGCTAAGTCTCATTTAAATCGACATAGTCTTTACATGTCTCTTCATGTTCGTAGTATTCCTAGGGAGGATATTTGCATGGATTTGTTTAAGGTTGTCTAGGACAAAGAGGGGGAGAGATAACATATTTGTAGTTGTAGATCGATTTTCTAAAATTGCACATTTTAGACCTTGTCACAAGAGCGATGAAACTACAAATATAACTGATTTATTTTTCAAGAAAATCATTCACCTACATGCAATGCCTAATACTATTGTCTCGGATTGTGATGAAAAATTTTTAAGCCACTTTTGGATATCACTTTAGAACAAATAAGGGACAAAATTGTTGTTTTCTACTACGCGGTCATCCCTAAACTGATGGAAAAATGGAGGTCATCAATTGCACGTTATCCACCATCTTACGGGTTGTTTTACAGAAGAACATGAGGATGCGGGAAGAGTGTTTACCACATATTGAGTTTGCTTACAATAGGTCGGTACACTCTACCACCAAGGTAAGTCCATTTCAGGTAGTGTATTGGTTTTAATCCTCATACTCCTATTGATTTACTACCTTTGATAACCTCTGGAAAACTTAATTTGGATACTAAAAAGCATGCTAAATTTATTCTTAAGTTACATAAAACAACTAGAGAGAATATAGAGCGTATGACTGAAGAGTATAGGATTGCTAGAAGTAAAGATAGGAAAGAAATAAAATTTGAACCGGATGATTTAGTTTGGCTGCATTTGCGAAAGGATAGGTTTCCAGAATTAGGAAAATGAAAGTTGATGCCTAGAGTTGATGGACCATTTAAGATAATTGAGAAAATAAATACAAATGCATATAAACTGGATCTTCTTGAATATTTTGGGGTTAGTCCCGCATTTAACATTTCATATTTGAAGCCATACATGGGAGAAGAGGATGAGCTTAAGTCTAGGATGACTCTAATTCAAGAGGCGGAGGACTATGAGGACATCACTCCTTGGGATACGTGCAATACTAATACTTCTCAATATACAAGGGCCAATTACAAGAGCACATGCATGACAATTAAACTACAAGGTGAACTCGTTCCTCGCTTTTCATACTTTCTTGATAAAGAATGAAATGCTACTAAATTCTTATGATATTTTATTACTTAGGAGTATGGGAAAAGCACCACAACCTCACCTGGATGTCACCCCCGAAGGCCAAGTCAAATCGGACTCCATGTCATTCTCAAGTCGGACTCCAAATTCGGATCGGAGTCTTCAAACATTATGTCAATAAAATGGGCATAACTTTCGTATACGAAGTCCAATTAAGGTGTTCTTATACTTGTTGGAAAGTTTATGATGAACCCGTCCCAACGGATCTGGTCCCACCCTTAGATTCCTTGGAAATCAATCAGAATTAATGAAATAAGGTGTTGAGTCATTGTTTTGGGCCATGTCGTGCCTTGTAAGCATGTTGGGGTTCATGTCCAGGTTGTGTGCGCCCCTTCCCACAGCAGCACAACCTTAGGTCGACCTCTTCACATCTCTCTTATATATATTCAATAGCTGTCATAGTTTAGACTCGGGTTTTTCTTAGATTATTCTACCACATTGTAGTTTCACCACTTGTTTGGTTTAAGGAACCTCACATTATGAACTTCATCTATATTTGCAATAGTAATTCAAATTGCATCTTCTATGCTCTTGTTTGTGTTCTCATTCGCTTAGAGGGAAAACCTTCTTGGCGATGTCAACTATGTTTGGCATAGTTGATAACCACGGAGTAGTGGTGTAGTAATCACGAGGGTTTTCGATCTATTCTGAACAGAGCCTTTTCAATCATCAATGTTGAAACTCCATACTCGACATATCTTCACACCTTTTGGAAGATCGGGCCATACTTCCATCGAATATAACCAGAATTTTTCATTGCCAAATTTGCAGTGGGAAATTGGATTGTTACTGCAAAGTATGCAATTTCAAAAATCCAAATTAGTTCATATGTAGGAATTTTCCCTACATGTTAGACACATCCAACATCAGTCTCACATTCAAAAACTTTGTAGTGGGGCATTTTCCAATTTTCTCAATATACAAAATGTAATCGTCTCAAAATTGTGGAATGTTAATTAAAGTAAACAAAATAATACATTTTTTTTTCTTTTGACTTTATGAATTGTACAAGTCCTTCAATGCATTTCTACAATTTAAACTCCTTCAAAAAATCAAGAACATAAAAATTGTTTATTTAGACTAATAAAAAGATTGTTATTGGAGTCCAACGTATTCGGATTGGATTTCTATAAAATATTTATAGGAGCTTTCAGATGTTTGGCATTTAACAACGAAACTAAAATTAAGTGTAGCAACCTTACGCAGAACCAAACATGCCATTAGTTACCAAGGGCCACTAAAAGAAGTGGTGCTCGGACTATGGGTAGTATAAACTACCATATCTGGATTGTAACACCTAATTTTTAGGATTTATAATTTTTTTAAAATTTTCAAGATTATTGAATAGCTTCACCAATAGAATAGGTTTAAAACCTATTTTCTTAATCAATCAATCAATATAGGTTATTATTTTGTGTGCATTGCATGTTGAGTTTTGTTAGGAGCCATGTAAATGTATTAGAGTTCATTTTCTCTTTCTTTGCCTTTGGTGTTTCAAGTGAAAATGATTTAAAAAAGGTTTTTGTAAAACTCAATAGTGAATAAGTTTAGGATCTTAATGGTTGGAATTCAAAATTCTTTAATTCACCATCTATTCAATCATTAATCATATCTAATCCTTCTCTAGTTCAATTTAAATTTCTCTGCAAAAGTTTCTTTACTAAACCCTAGATATACCTAAAGTGTCTTCGGGCTCAATTTTTTTCAAGTCTAAACTCTTAGTCAAGTCTTCTAGAAGGCCCAACAAAAAGTATCCACGAAATCTATAAATATTCACAGAGTCCTGCATATACTCTTCTTCCCACGTGGTTTCAGTATTCAAGATGGCCTCAATTGCAAATCTTGACAATACCAAAGTTGTAGATATCATCGAGAGCTTCGATATGAAGCTATAGAAATCCCCTTTTGGATAATGGAGCTAGGAGTTATGGCCCCCGAAATCAGTGCTGTGTAGATAAGTCTGAGTTCAAACAGTTTAACTTATGGTGCATTTTTGAAAACAAAGATGGTATTTTCAGAAGTTCCCATGAATACCAAAGTTGTAGATCTTTTTTAGTACTATAATTTAGATTCCAGAAACGTCCAATTTGGAGTCAAGACGGTGGAGCTATTATCCTTGGAATAGAGAGCTATGAAAAAAGAAATCCTAACCGAATCGAATTCGAACCCGAGTCGTGTCCGGCTTGGACTCCACCTCAACCAGCCGCTCCTATCCCTATAAATAGGAGTTGCATGCCCTCTCCTACCCCTGTTCCTTGCCCCAAAGTCCTAGACACCACTGCTGCCCTGTTCGTGCACTACCGTTTGCCGGAGCCGCCGCCGCCATCGCCTGTGATGCGCTACATCGTCATCTCCGTTAATCCTCCTTCCTCGACCATCAAAGCAAGGTGAGGACCCCTTATTCTTCTCCCTTACTAATATTTTACCATCATACTAAGTCCCTTGTCAAGCCCTAGCCCTAGCCAAATCCCGATCTATGCAGTCATGGTCGTCGCCGTCATGGACAGCAGCACCATTGCCGATTGGCATAGACGTTCCAAGCCGACCATAGGTCTAATCAATATACCCTTTGTTCTATTCGTGCCTCAGGATTTGTCCCACGCCCTTGCCAATCAGATCGGCTATTAGAGCAACGACGCCCTTGGGAACGTGATCACCGTGCCCGCTGCCCCAGTCTGGATGCGTTCTGCACGCGCACCAGATTTGCATTCGCGTTCTCTGTCAATCAAAAAGCTGTATGGATGAGCCATCAGCATCACGGCATGTCCCATAGAGTCTTCTACTTGAACCTAGAATTCCCTCACTGTTTGAGGAGTGACACGACCGGAACATGGTCGTAGCTGTCACCCGTCTCATCTTTGCTTATAGTTCTTCATCTCAGGGGATGATCTGCCCAAATCCGTGCTATAGCATTATGTTTTCGGGAAATATGAATGTCTCTATTCATATGGTCCCTCAAAAATCATAGCCAATCTACAGGAACCTGAGCATCTTTGTTGTTGCATCTATTCACAGTCACCACCAAACGTAGTAGCAGTTGTCTCTGTTTTGCCGAAACTGATCATGCCTTTGAGTTAGCCTTTCTATGTTTTACACCATGTATCTCTTGGTTTGCTGAAATGCCACCGAAACCCAATGTCAATGTTAGTGGCCATGTGCTCGATCGTTGTCTTTGATGAAACTCGAGCCGCTGCCGCTATGCACACTTACCGGTAGTATCCTTAACCTAGAAGCAAAACCCCAGCTATTTGATCATGGGTGGTCGAGACTGGACCTCACCGTACCTCTTCTTTAATCCAAGTTGATGCTTGCATAACATGCCAAGTCAACACCACATCATCCTCCTTAGTCTAGTCAGCCCTAAATTTCTTGAACCATGCATAATGACGTTGTCAAGCCTAGCGAAATGAACAATAAACTCTTTTCCCATAGGAAGATAACTCCAGTAAATGTGTATTTCCTTTTCAGCCTAATCCATCTTCCAAAAGCCCATTCTCTTTCACCTTAACTCCGATTTAGACAATTCTTACATCTAAATGTTTCTAAATAACACCTATCCAACTATAGTGTTTTTAAAGTGTTATGATGATATTTAGTATGTTGTTCTTAGTGTTTTCTTTATGCTGTTTGTCTGTAGTTCCTACGATTAGTCGATAGTGTTCCGGAATAGTTTCAGGGACTTCAAGACCAAGGTTTCGTCAACACTGAGCAACACTGGGTAAAAGGCAAGTCTCTTTGATCATCTTGAACCTATGTTTTAAATGTTTTATTTTACAAAATTATATGCAATGTTTGTCAATTTGATGGGTAGTCATCTATGTTAGGGTTTACCTAGTTCTTCCTTTAAAGCCTAAGTGATAGTTAATATGAGCCTCTTGGGTAGATTTGCTTAGCCATGCTTTTGGGATGTTGGGAAAGTTTCATATACATGCTTAGTGGACATATGCAATGGTGATGATGAACTTGTTTTAGTAACATGGAACCCTAGGACTTGGGCAAGGAGTTGGTTTGATAATGGTGGTTCATGTGGTGGGCTTGTGGATACGTTCCAAGAAAAGGTGTTAGGTTTTGTTCGTTATTTTCCCATTGGATAGTCTTTGCCCAAGTGATACACATAAGGACCGGTTAATGGAGCGACAACCTAAGAAATATCGTACAAAACATGAGGCCGATATGGGTAAGGCTTAGCATATCAATTAGACACCTCGCTGGCATTCATGTCTCGTGGCTAAAAGTTGGGTAACCTCTACAGAGTGTAAAACTGTTATAACAGTTGTGCTCGTGGTTATGGGAGACTTGGATCCTCACATGATTAGTTGGTCGTGGTAATGGTTTGGCTATAGGTTGATGATACGGGTGATGTTTGGATGGTTATGGTTTGTAAGGTGGTTAGACTTGGGTAATGTCTAGTTGTTGGGTTGTTGGGTTATATTGACATAATAACTACTTAATGCTTTTGAATTACATTACCATTTTCTTTACTCGTATTTATGCAAATATACCATGTGTTAGCCTATTCTTGTTGTAAGCTTACATATCATTATCTTTCCCACACTTGTTGAACGCGTCATGTGCTCACACTTGCTATTTTCCCTATGCCATGCGACATGCGTGGTGCTGCTCAGTGAGTGAAGATGTTGAAGGCTATCAAGACGAGGTTGTGACATTCTAGGCGCGTGTCTCTCGGTCAGTTGCTGCGGTGTTGTTGGGCATTAGTGCTTTTGTTCCGCTGCAAATATCTATATAGAAGATAATATATATCAATTGCTGTAAGAGTAAAAAAATTATTCTATAAAAGTATTGCTTTTATTACTTCACCTGTGATATCCTTATGTGTGTTGAACATCCTAGGCACATATAAGCCGCATCTGGTTTTGTCCGTTAAAACCAGGTGTGACACGGATACCCTAGGGTTTTTCTATATTCTTGGGGCTATCTCTATCCCTGGGAAGGGAATCCCTATACGTATGAAAATTACTTACAGATGTCCAGGATATCTCATAAATAGGAAAGTTTATCTCCAAGAATGATAAGAAAAAACTCCAAGAATCATACAACGACCCCCATATATATACGGAGTTAGGGGACCCTACGGAGGACAACCCAATTGAAGTCTCTACAACTTAGATCGGTATTAGCATCTCTTCCTGACAACACCCAAGGGAGCCCTATGACTAGGTTTAGACCTATCTAGGCTAGCCAGACACCCTCTTTAAAACAGTCCTAGACATTAATATAAGATCAACATGACATATGACTATTATCCTAAGGGAGGCCTAAACCAGTAAAAATTATGTGTGTGCTATGTGATTCATCTACTGGAAGCATCCCCTACTAGTTCCACAAGTTCATCAAATTGATGGTTCACCAATCATCGTCAGCTAGTCCCATCCATGGGGATCATGACAAAAGGTGTTGAAACTTCTACACACGATATGCCATTGGCTTTACCCGAACCTGTTCCAAGGACCGGCTTCTCAAACAAGGGGTTCTATGACAACTTCACCCATTCTACCAATGACGTGTCAGCGGTCGACCAGCTGAACCACGACGACGACCTAACTAGCGATGACTCCAGCGATGAGGTGAATCGCTTTATGGATTAGTTCACTAAGAACTATGACATTGAGTTCGAACCACTTGGTAGCCAAGAGGATTGTGAGAGCGATGTTTGCCGCAAGTCGGGATCCTCCCATGCGGCTTCTAGCAACATGGATTGTTGAGGTACCCATCCGGATGACTCCTCCAATGAAAATTCAATGATGGATCTGGACTCCTCATCCAGTGGAGGTTACCCCCGAGAAGTCTTCATCATAGGAGACAGAGATGCCGGTCTAGTCAATCATGATGACAACAATCCCGTAGACATGCGGGTTCTCATCGCTCTGGATGCAGCTGATAATGGCCAACCTTCGCTGGTGACAACTCCTTAGATTCCAAATCCTAACAAAGTCCGAGATCTAAAGTCTCCTGACCATCAGCAGGGGGTTAGTGCTACAGATTTTTAAAGACACAAAGGCTCCTCCTTCTACAACAGGCCCTCATGCAACCCATGCTGTAGATCTGACTACCCCCGATGGTAAGGGCTAGATCAACTCTGAGAAACCAAGTTGAAATATGCCTTTTTTTATATGTGATGAGTGATTGACAATGTTGTTATTTTGGTTTGTTGATTTGTGAATTGAAATATCACAGTTATGTACTACAATTATGATTTTGACTAACCCATATTATGGCGAAAATGGAGTTTTCTTTTCATCTGGTGCACGGTTAGGCACTAAAGGACTTCACTCTAGAGCATTTCAGCTCAGAAGCAAAAGTTGCAGTACACGTCGGATGATCCGGCAATGAACCAAAGAGAACACTGGATTATTTCTTGCAAAGAGATTGCAAAATGAGTTCTAGCAAGAATGTACACGCCAGATGGTCTTGCGATGGGCAAATTTACGCGTCGAAGTATTTCATCCTAAAGGCAAAGATTAAAGTGTACATCGTATGGTCCAGCGATGGAGTGAAGTGAATGCTGGAGCTTTTCTTGCAGAGAGGTTGCAAACTGGCTCTGGTGGACTTGCACTCACCGAATGGTACAGTGTTCAAAGGGATGAACATCAGATGCTTCATCGGAGCATTTCTTGCACAGAAATTGCAAGATGGCTGGTCCCGGGAAGAAGTACACACCGGATGGTTCGGCCCATAGAAGCTGTGAACACCGGATCATCCGAAGTTCCTGATTTTTTTGAGATGTGATTTAATTGAGGATTTTTATTATGGACTAATCTATAATGGAGTTGGAGATTTTTGTGTGTTTGTCTCATATTGTGAAGGTGATGGATGCAACTAGATGGCCAACACCGGGAAGATCATGGTCAAATGGGGTGCTTGGTGCTGAATGATCGAGGGGACCGGTCGGAGTCAAGGGTGCACTACAAGGATTCATGTATACTGCAACGAATTTCTTGCAACAAATGATAAATCGTTGCAATAAACCTTTGCTATGGCCACGACCCACTATTCCATTGCAATAGCTTTTTCCTAATGCCACAATTCTTAGTCGTTGTACTTGTTATACGATTCATTGCAATACATTTATTTTATTGCAATGAATATTTAGATCGTAGCAATATCAGAACCATTTTGCCACAATAGATTCCTATTGCAAGTACTAAAAAAATCGTTGCAACAGATGTATTCCTATTGCCACGAAGAGTTAGATCGTAGCAATAGTCTAGCCAAACTGCAACAATATTATCCATTGCAACTTCTTAAAAATTCGTTGTAATAGATTTATTTCTATTACAACAAATACTTAGATTGTAGCAATAGATTGCGCAAATTACCATAATGATTCCCGTTGCAAATACTAGAAAAATTCATTGCAATAGAGTTATTCCTGTTACAACGAATAGTTAGATCGTAGCAATAGTCTAGCCAAACTGCAACAATACTACCCGTTGCAAGTATAAAAAAAATCATTGTAATAGATTTATTCCTATTGCAACAAATAGTTAGATCATAGCAATATGTTACACAAATTGCCAGCAAAATCCTTGCTGATAGCCTTAGCCTTTCTTCCTTTTATCAGTGCATTGGTCACCCTAGTGCTGATCTGAAAATGAAATTGACCAACTTCGCTTGAATAGCAAAGATCGTATTGACTAGACAATTGTTTTTGTTAGAACCAAAACTAAACAGTATCAACCTCAATGATTACCAGTGGTCATGGGCTCACGCCTCATGGCCTCCCTCACGTGCTCACGGGCAAGCAGCTGCCAGGCGCCCAGCGTCGGCCAGGACCGCCTCGGTGGCTCGATCTCTCCGGCAGGGCGCAGGCGCAGCAGGCCGTAGGGCAAGCTCGGCGTTCTTGGACTCCGGCAGGCGACCCCTCCCCCTCAGGCCTCGGCGGATGGCGGCGGCCACTCGGCGGCCCGGCAGCCTACCTCCTAGATCTAGTAAATATATGTAAACTCTTTTTTATACCAAACATTTAATTTTCCATCCAAAATTTATGACCAAATTGGTTTCCCACCAAATTTTGTGGCCAAATTAGTTTCCCACCATAATATTTACTTATCAAATTGGTTTCTCACGTAATTTTGGAAGCGTAACTGCCCGATCTAAAAAAAAATCCCCTTCCTTCTCACGGACTCATTATCCTCCTGCTCAACCGTGTATCCTAACCTGCTTGTCGCCCTAACCACCGCAGCGCGACGGCTCCGGCTCTCGGATCTCCAAGGTGCAGTGGCTCCACGGCACTACCTCTGCCGACTGCCGGGCCACCGTCCCACCCCCACAACGCCACTGCTCCAGGCCCCCAGAGCCGCTGCTGTTAGCGTGTCCGCAAAATCCATCCCCGATCAAAATTGCGTAAGTCTTTTACCTCAGTTTGGTCCCAATTACAGAACTCTTCTCCGCTTAAACCAAACAAAACGGAGAATTGTCCATTCTGCAATCAGATCCCCTGTAATCCAATTCCATTTACTTTTGCAATACCATTTTTTAACCTCCCGCCGATGCTACTCCTGGACCTGTTCTGGCTTCCCGTGGGGCCTTTGTGTGTAGGAGTGAGTTGAAGAGTGTGGCCTTAATAGTTTAGATTGTATACTGGTTTCAGGAATTATCAACAGGTGAAAAATTATAGTGCAGTTGTTTATTCTGCTTTCTTCTATCTTCTTGAACTGGAGTGTAGCTGTGTAGAATTTGCTAAACCAACTGAAACAATATGCTAAGTACAGACTCCATTCCAAGCTGAATTTTCCAACTAAGTTGAGCACATTACTAATTCCACGGCCTGTTACAACCAAAGTCAAAGAAAGTTTCAGAAATTGTTTCTTTGTTTTTATTGCATTGGTAACAAATTAATTTTGATTGATTGGTCAAAAAACTTACTTATTCTTTTTAGGGGTAATTTTTTATCGACTCCTGAGTGAGGACCAAGAAGGCCTTGTGGTCTGCAAGGTTAGTTTTTCTAAATAAAGTTTGTCCTGGTTTTTCATAAGGTCCTCTATTTCGAACTTTTTCGTGATCACATAGCTTCTTAGTTGTGAGCATTCTTTGTTGCTATATATAGCAATTAGACTGCAGATACTATTATTCACTAATTTAGTTTACATGTTATTTCATATTAGTGGGTTTAAATGGGTTAGTAGAAGAAGAATTTAGCCATTTAGGTAGGCTTAGTTTCATGGTTTACTGTGAAGGTGATAAGTAGGTTAGATTCTGACCCAAGGGTTTAGTGTTTACAACATGACTTACTGAATGTTCTTAGAAAGATTAATTACATAACTTGTAACATTTTCTATTGTGTTTCATTTATTTAGTCTCTTGTCTAACTTTAGTCTCTTTTCTTTCTTAATGAATCCATATGCAATCCTTCTATGCATAACAGATTTGGAAGTCGCATGATTAGCTAATGGCATAGTGTAGCTTCGTGTTGTAACTAGTTCTGTTACATTAATAATTTTTTCCACATTCTACTGAAATAATGTAACTTTACACCTATTACATTCATCATTTTCCCATAGATTTGAATGGATACAACTCCTGTTGGTAATAAAGTTTTGTTATGTGATACATATAAATAGTAAACATGTAATACCTTAGCCATGAATTGAGTTTATATATTATGGTTAAAAAGTATAGTATGTGACCACATTAGAAATTAGCAAGAAATTAGTTCTTTTGAACAACAGTGGGGAGGGGGTTGAAATCATTTGTTAACCTGGCTAGTTACAACAGGAAAGTGAAATGCCAAATGAAATAGGAACAAAAATATAGCACAGATCTAGCTTATGCATCTTAAGCTCTAAAGCTAGCTTACCTTGACAACTAGCTTGCAAGCCTCAATGACTTCAACAATATCATCTTTACTTGTTGTTCTTTATTCTTTCTGGTGTGCTTGTAACAAGTACAAATCACATAAAGCACATGTGTACCAGTATTGTCTTGTTTTTTGGTTTATAAACCTAAAGAAAAAATAGGCTATTCTTTCTGCATACAATGTTCTTGTAAACTTTAGGAAAATTATTGATACATAGATTGGGGTGTGATAGTTTTTGACACATGTATCATGGATATTAATTATAAATTAAATACTTTGTGATTCCTTTGCAGGATGAGACCATATAACTATGTGGAGCATAGAGTGGACTAGAGCAAGGAGATTCAGATTTGCACTAGAAGATAGCTTTCAAATTAGGACACGTCAAACATTTTTTGTTTAATATTTGTTTCCATTCCATTCTCCGGTTATGTGTATCAAGACTTTACATATTTCTCATTGCATGAATCTTGTAGCACACTTGCTATGGATATTTATCTTATTTGGAATATAGAACTTGTTGCTTATATGATGTTTTATTTATTTGTACAAGTTATTGCAAATCCAAAACTGTATCCATTCAAATATACAATTTAAATGCAAATAGTTATATTTTGTTGCAATAGAATATTGCAACGATGGTGTGGTTGTGGCAATAGTTATCGCCACGGATGGGCAACCGTTGCGTTAGCGCTCTATCGCCATGGATGGGCGGCCGTTGTGTTAGCACTCCATCGCCACAAATGGGCAACGGTTGCGTTAGTGTTCTATCGCCACGGATAGGCGACTGTTGCGTTAGTGCTCCATCGCCACGGATTGGCGACCGTTGCATTAGTGCTCTATCACCACGGTTTAATAACCGTTGCGTTAGTATTCTATCACCACGAATCACCAACCGTTGCATTAGTCTTCTATTGCTACGGATCTACAACCGTTGCATTAAGATTCTATCACCACAAATTTATAATCGTTGCGTTAAGATTCTATCACCACGAATCACCAATCGTAGCATTAGGATGTTGTCCCCACGAATTTCAGCCATAGCAATAGTATCATAATGCAACAAATATTTATCGTGGAGATACATATTTATTACAACCGAATTAAATGTTGCGGAAGCATCATAAAATTGTTGCAATATTGTGTCGTATTACCACAATTTTTAAATTGTTGCAATAACTTATTACCACGCCATTTATTGCAACAATCAGCTCGGACTTTCACAACAATTTAATTCATTGCAAAAGTTGTTTTTTGCAACAATTTTAGGCCTATCGCAACAATTTGGACCGTTGCAAAAGAGTGTTTCCCTTGTAGTGGTGATCCTAGTTGTGCACATGGAGGTCAAGAAAAGCATGGAAGGAAGGATAAAGATAGTGTCTTGATAAAGTCAAACGAAGGGGATGCCGATGCAAGTGACAAGGTGGCCCGAGGGATTGAGAGTAAGAGAGACTTGCCGGCGGTCAAGATCGCAAGATGGAGTACACACGTCGACATCAGGATACTTGCTTGAGGTGAAAGCAAGTGGCAGTAAGTCATGCTTTGAGAAGTGTGTGAGGCGGTTTCACGATTTGGCCTCAAAACCGTGGAAGGATGGATGGCACGTGGCTTCATCATGAAGCTTGTGTCAAGGCGAAGCTAGGTCACGAAGGTGGCATAGCCATTCGATTAATGCAGTGAAAAATGGACCAAAATGTCCCGGTGGTGGGTAGGAGGCCATTGGTAGGATGGGGTATTTTGAGAACAAGGAAGCTTAAGGGCTAAGCTACCTCACTAGGCCTATAAATAGAGTTGTAGGGTTGTGTGGGAAGGTTGAGCCAACCATTTGAGATTTGAGTGCTAGGTTTTAGAGGAAAGGAGTGAGGGGAGCTTAGCCTTTGTAATAGATGAAAGTTTTTGTGAGGAAAATACCTTGTAATCTGCTGAAAAGAAGGCTAACCTTTGTAAGAAATGAAGTGCATGTTTTCTCCGATACTTGTGTTCATCTCCTTCTAGTTCTCTTCTATTGGCTCCCTTGCTTTGTTGCAAGTTTTTCCTTTTTGGTTGATATTTTCCCACCTTGGGAAGTTGTTATTCTTGTTGCTACAGGCATAAAATTCACATACAAATGTATACAAGTGTGTCTTGAATTCCTTTGCCTCTAGATCATCAACTATGAGAACTTCTTCTTCCGATGATCTTCTCTTTGGTACAAAGATTTCCTCCATCAAGTTGCTATCGTTTTGTGGCGATGACTTGTGGGATGAGTGTCAATGGAACCTAGGATTCATATACATCCACGAGAGCAATGTGTTGAAGATTTCCACAGCAACTTAATTCTCTTCAGTTTTTGCTTACGCTTTGTTTTGAGGTTCGTTGGGTGACAAAATAGGAGAAGGCCACCCATTTCAAAAGAAATTCGTGAGGCACCTATTCACCCCATCTTGTTTTCATTCTATGTCCTACAATTGGTATAAGAGCCGGTTTGATCACTTATTGACCATAACCGGTTTTGTGATTTGTAGGGGACAATAGAGAGACATGGGAAGATTCTGCTCTTTCAAGATCATGACTTTTCTTATTGGAAGGTGCGCATGGAGGCTTATCTTCTAAGCCAAGGAAGTGCAATATGGTAGGTTGTCGATTCCAACTACGAGGTTCCTGTTGCTTGTACTTCTTAGGCACAAATTCAATAATTTGAAGCCAACAATAAGGTTCGAAATATATTGTTCACTAGCCCAAGTCGTAATAATTTTGATAGAGTCCAGCACCTCCATACCGCTCGTGAGATTTGATCCACTCTTAGTGTCTTTCAAGAGGGCACTAACCAAATCAAGAATCAATGCCAAAGCACATATAACCAAGAATATCAAATGTTCATGCAAGGTCTCATAGAGTCTTTGGATGCCATGTTTCCTCGGTTTGATGGGATTGTTAGTAATCTTAGATCAACTGGAGTTTTTCTCTATTTCTAACCATGAGAAGACGATCAAGCTTATCTATGCTCTTGACCGTAGCATATGGGAAGTGAAGATTTCGAGCATTGAAGAGTCATCCAATTATGACACATTGACGTGTGATAAACTCTTCAGTAAGCTCAAATCCATCGAGGTAGCCAAAGGGCTAGAATAGGCCTAGGAAACCCCTATCTCAAAACATGGTGTTGGTTTCAGGACCTAGTGGTGGTAGTTCTGCTGGAGTTGGCTTTTCTTGTGTTAATCCTTTATCCAGCGGCTTTGCTTTGTTTTGTTTGATCTCTATAACAGAGGAGTAGGTGGACACACTTGATGATGAGGATCTTGCTTTGATTGTGAAGAAGTTCACCTGCTTCTACAACAATAGAAGACACCAGAGGAGAGGTGATTCTCGGGCTTATTATGAGTGTGGTGATACCACTCATTTCAAGGAAGATTGCCTTAGCTCAAGAAGAAGGAAGGTCATGGCCACGACCATGACAAGCACAAGAAGAATAAGAAGCCCTTCTTCAAGAACGACAACAAGTTGGCCAATAAGGTGGCTAAGGTAGCATCTCGAGCTTTCATGGTGGTGCTCAGTGACATTGACAATTTCTCAAGCGAGGAGGAGAGATGAGAGGAGGAGCTGCCCATGAAGAACAAGAAGAAGAACAACTTCACCAGCCCCGAGATTTATTCTTCTGTGGTATCACCTTCCTATGACCAGCTTTCTATTCAGGTTGATACCTTGAATGACACTCTTGTTAGTTAGGATAGATTGGTTAAGAGTGGTTCGAGAAGTAAAGGAAATCAAGTCTAGACTAGAATGTTCATCTTTAGAGATTGAGTTGCTTAGGTCTAGGGACAGGGATGAGGAGTGTGATAGTTGCTTTGTGGTCATAAGTGAGTTTATTGAGCTTCAGACTTTGCATGCTCAAGTCGTCAGTCGGGTTGAGACTGCCAAGAAGAAGCTCCTTGAGGGACAATCTAGACCTACTCTCTTAGGTCCTTGCAATAATTGCCCTTTGCTCTTAAAGGATGTTGATGTGAAAGCCAAAAGCATAAAGGAGCTAGAGTGTAGATTGGAGAGTACTGAGTGTTCTAAGGATGTGCAGCCAAACTGTTCCACCACTACTAGAAAATATAGCTTTGGCAACACATTCCTGTGACACATTGAAAAATGTGTTACAATGGAATATTGCATCAACACGTCAAACGTATTACAAAGGTAGGCTGTAACACATGCATCATGAGATTCGAAAAGGTGTTGCAATGAAAGGGGTACAGGAACACATAGAAAAGGTGTTACAAAAAGAAGCATTATAGTAACACATAATATGTAGGAAAGCTATAGAAAAGGTGTCAAAAAAGAAGCGCTATAGGAACAAATAATATGCAGAAAAACTATAGAAAAGGTGTTACAAAAAGAAGCGTTATAGGAACACATAATATACAGGAAAGCTATAGAAAAGGTGTTACAAAAAGAAGCGCCATAGAAACACATAATACGCAGAAAAGCTATGTGAAAAAATAGGAAAAACTATTTATTATAAGACATAATAGTGTAGCGGTAATACACTGTCACACCCGGTTTTAACGGCCAAAACCAAGTGCGGCTTATGTGTGCCCAGGAAGTTTAACACACATAAGGACATCATAGGTGAAGTAACAAAAGCAATACTTTATTTAATTAAACGTTCACCTCTTACAATAAAAGACTTTACCTAAGCAAACTCAAAATTAACCTAAACGACATCATCTAAACGACGGCAGCGGGACGAAAATATTGGCGACCAAAACTCCACAGGCACTGACTGGAAGACACGCTCCTTAGAACACCAGGTCGTCGTCTTGGAAATCCTCAAAGTCTTCCACTGAGCAACATATATTTTTGGTAGGAGAAGGCAAGGGTGAGCACATAATGTACTCAGCAAGTGTGGGAAAATAATGGCATGCAGGCTTATATCAAGAATAGGCTGACACAAGGTATTATTTGCGTAAATGCGAGTAATGAAAACACATTTGGACTCAAAAGCATTAGACAAGTATTAAATGAATGTAACCCAACAATCCATCATCTAGCATACAAGGTTCCCTACCTTGCATACCACAACCGTCTAGTACTCCCTGTACTAAGACCAAAACCACATCATCTAGTACTCCCTGTACCAGGACCAAACCAAACCACCATCTAATCATGTGAGGATCCAAGTCTCTCATATCCATGAGCACGGCATTTATAACAGTTTTACACTCTGCAGAGGTTGTCCAGTTTTACCCACGAGTCAGTGAATTACATGTTGCCGTTTTTGCAAGACACTTAACACATGCCAGTGGTGTGCCGCCAAGAATCACTGTATGACACTTTCCACTAACCAGAGACTAATCCAGTGCGTGTCTGCCCACTAGGTTTCACCACCAGGCTTTACGCAAGCAAAGCTCCTACCCAGAAGCCCCCTTTTGTGCTGACCCAACGCACACTGGATAGACTCTAATCAGTATGTCATGCCTTACCCATATCAGCCTCGTGGTTGGTACGTTACTTCTTGGGTTGTCGCTCCACGAACCGGTCCTTACTTAGGTTACTTGAGCAAACACTAATTCAACGTCATAACCATGACAACTATCATCAACATCCCTATGCTCAAGACCTAAGGTTCCATGTTGCTAAAACATCATCATATTAACCATCATTAGTGCATATGTTTATTATTCAAAATTATGACATCCCAAAAGCAAGGCTAAGCAATCTACCCTTAAAAGACTCCTAACCATAAACCATCTAGGTTCCAAGGGATGATAAGGGAATATCTAGGGAAAAACCCTAACATAGGTGACTACTCATCATATTGACAAACATTGCATGCAATTTTGTAAAACAAAACATTTAAAAACATAGGTTCAATATGATCAAGGACACTTGCCTTCTCCTTGCTGCTGCTCAGTGTATTCTTTCTCCTGGTCTTGATATTCTTCAAATTGATCCGGGACGTTATCGGCTAATCGCATAATCACCAGCAAATAAACAAACAAGATACACTAAGAACAGAGCACAAAACAAAAGAACATCGAGATAAAAACTAGCTAAAAAGAAAGAACACTGAAAAAAGAATCCATCGGCGCAAGAATCGCTTAAATCGGAGTTACGATGAAAAAGTTAGGGCTAAAACAAGTCTAGGGTTAAATCTGGAAAAAGAAAAGGACCTAAATTGAATTAACAGAAAGTTCAGGGACCTTTTTTACAAATAGAGGGACCTAAATGTAATTATGAAAAAGTATAGGGACCTAACTGCAAAAAGACAGGGCTCTTTTTGTTATTTCAGAAAAGTTCAGGGGCTAAATTGCAAAATTACCAATTAAAGAAATTATCAGATTTATTTTTATACTGAAAAAGGTTTGAATTGCTGACTGGGTAGCTCTGGCTGACGTGGTATGGTGACAAGGGTGACATATCAGCAGAAAGGTTGAGGTGGCGGCTGAGGTGGATGGGTGACATGGCATGGCTGCTGACTGGGTTAAGTGGCAACACGTGGCAACTTCTGGTTGGTCAGCGAAGTGGTATAGATGCGATCTAATCTAGGTCATTTAGGACAGATCCGATGGCACAGAACAGATCGGGCGGTCGGAGGGGAAGAACAGGGCGACGCCCGAGGGGTAGCGGCGGCGCATGGCCGGGATTCTCGCCGGAATCGGCTAAGGCTCGCCGACGGCAACGACGAGCGGTGTAATAGAATTGGGAGAGCGCGGGGAATCCGTTTTGAGGCTTACCGCGGACTTGGCGGCACGGGAAGGGGGGCGGCGACGGAAGGGGCGACGGAGGGCCTCGGGATCTCGTCGGGAAGGGTTCTCCGGCGGCGCAGGGGCCAAGGCGACGGCGGGGAGAGCTTCAGCAGAGGCAGGTGCATGCAATGGTGGGCTCAGGCTGCGCTGATTCACTCTGGAATGGCGCGGCAGCGATCTCGGTTGAGGCGGCAGCAATGGCGGCTCGGCGAGCTTCAATCTCGGCGACTAGGGCTCGGGTCTCGGCGATTTTCGGATGAGATGAGTTCGGGGAGGGGACGGGCACATATATAGGTGGCTCGGAGGGTCGTGGGGCGTTGCAAGAGTCCAAGAGGGCGTCGATTTCCTGCTTGGACTCGGCGGCGCGGCAGAGTTCGACTCAGAGACGATAGACCTGACCGGCGGGTCCCACATGGCGGTGGCACAGGTGAAGGCGGCATTGGCGGGGGCGTGTCCACGGGCGAGCGCGAGCGCGCGTGCGGTCGGCTGGGCCGGCATGGACGAGCGGGCCGAAGGAGGAAGGGCACAGCCCAGGCGGAAGAGAAGGCCGAGGCCGGCTGTTGGGCTGAGGCCGAAGAAAACTGGGCCGGGAAAAAAAACAGCCCGAGAAAGGATTTAATCTTTTTCTTTTCTTTCTAAATTCCAATCCAAGCTTCAAATTCAAAATCAAAGCAAAATCTCTTCAAATAAATTCATCAAAAATCAAATAAAATACTATTTGCCTAATTCAGCATGAATGCAAAATATTCACTTATATCCTATGCCATTTACTTCTTCTTTCATATAAAATAGGGTTTTCTCTCTTTAAAAAAAAATATTTAAACTCATTTTGAACTTTAACAAATATTGAGAAATTTTAGAATTAGAAAAATTAGGGTGTTACAAACCTACCCCCTTGGAATGAATCTCGCCCTCGAGATTCACCTGGAGCAGAGAAGAGATGAGGAAACTCCGCTTTCATATCTTCTTCCCTTTCCCAAGTTGCTTCATCTTCTGAGTGGT
Organism: Phragmites australis; assembly: GCF_958298935.1. Classification (NCBI taxonomy): domain Eukaryota; kingdom Viridiplantae; phylum Streptophyta; class Magnoliopsida; order Poales; family Poaceae; genus Phragmites; species Phragmites australis. Next base: position 11,518,114 of record NC_084938.1, read on the forward strand.
GACTCCACTGCACTTTGCACATTGGTATTACCTTGGTTCTGGTTACTCTTTCTGATCTCTCAAGAATCTTCTCAGGGTATTCTACATAGGAGAGATCTTCCTGAACGTCTAATTCTTCCATAGGTAATTTCTCTTCTGGTACTCGAAGACACTTCTTCAACTGGGAAACATGAAAAACATCGTGCACATCTGACAGCTGAGGTGTTAATTCCAACTGATAAGCCACTTCTCCCCTTTTATCCAATATCTTGAAGGGCCCGATGAATCTTGGTGACAACTTTCCTTTAACCTTAAATCTACGAAGACCCCTCATTGGCGAGACCTTAAGATAGACGAAATCCCCAATTTCGAAAACCAATTCTCTTCGCCTATTATCCGCATAACATTTTTATCTGGACTGTGCAATCCTTAGATTTTCTCGAATCACCTGAACTTGTTTTTCTGCATCTCGTAGAACTTCTGGGCCAAAAACCTGACTCTCTCCCGTCTCATTCCAGAACAGCGGTGTTCTACATTTCCTCCCATACAAGGCTTCAAAGGGAGACATTTGGAGGCTTGTCTAATAGCTGTTGTTCTACGAGAACTCGGCATAAGGTAAACTTTTGTCCCAACTTTTTCCATACTTCCAATATTTGATTTACCCTTTCTGTTTGACCATCTGTTTGAGGGTGATAGGCAGAACTAAAATTCAACTTCGTGTCCATAGACTCATGTAGCTTCTGCCAAAACTGAGAGGTAAACTGAGTTCCTCTATCCGAGACAATCTTCTTTGGTATTCCATGCAGACATACTATTCTCGACATATACAACTCTGCTAGTTTAGCTCCATTATATGTGGTTTTTACTGGAATGAAATGGGCGACCTTTGTCAAGCGATCAATCACCACCCAAATAGAGTCATATCCATTCTGGGTACGGGGCAATCCAACAATAAAATCCATACCAATTTCTTCCCACTTCCACTCAGGTATCTTCAAGGGTTGCAGTAAACCTGCTGGTCTCTGATGTTTTGCTTTGACTTTTTGACAAGTATCACACAGAGCTACATATTCTGCAACTTCTCTTTTCATTCCATACCACCAATAACGATCCTTAAGATCATGATACATCTTGGTACTCCCAGGGTGAATGGAGTAAGCTGATTCGTGAGCTTCTCTCAGAATCGTCTTTTTAATATCTTCCCGGTTAGGTACGCAAACTCTCTTTTTGAACCATATTGTACCTTGACTATCTTCCATGAAACTTGGAGCTTTATCCTCCTTAATAAGCTGTCTAATTTCCTTGAGCTTCTCGTCCTCCAGTTGACTTTTCCAAATTTCTTGTTCAAGGGTACAATCTAATTCCATGGTGGTTGTTTCCATGTCTGCCACAAATCCAAGGTTGAGCTTTTCAAATTCTTTTCATAACCCAGGTTGGTTATCTTGAACCATCATCGAATTGCAGTAACCTTTCCGGCTCAAGGCGTCGGCCACAACATTTGCTTTTCTGGGTGGTAGTGAATTCCCACATCGTAATCTTTAATCAACTCCAACCATCTGCGCTGACGAAGGTTTAGATCCGGTTGAGTGAAAATATACTTCAAGCTCTTATGATCCGTGTATATTTCACATCGTTTTCCAATGAGGTAATGCCTCCAGATCTTCAGAGCATGAACCACAGCTGCTAATTCTAAATCATGTGTGGGGTAGTGTTCTTCATGCTTCCTTAATTGTCTTGACGCATAGGCCATGACTCGACCTTCTTGCATAAGAACACATCCAAGTCCTTGTCGCGAAGCATCACAGTAGATGTCAAAGTTCTTGCTAATATCATGTAGTACTAGCACTGGGGCCGTAGTCAATCTCTTCTTTAACTCTTCAAAACTTGCCTGACAAGCAGGACTCCATTTAAACACCACATTCTTCTGACTCGTGGGGAAAGCTGGACAACCTCTGTAGAGTGTAAAACTGTTATAACAGCCGTGCTCACGGATATGAGAGACTTGGATCCTCACATGATTAGATGGTGGATTGGTTTTGGTTCTGGTACAGGGAGTACTAGATGGTGTGGTTCTGGTCTTAGTACAGGGAGTACTAGACGGTTGTTGTATGCAGGGTGGGGAACCTTGTATGCTAGATGATGGATTGTTGGGTTACATTCACTTAATGACTGTTTAATGCTTTTGAGTCCAAAAATGTTTTCTTTACTTGCATTTTCGCAAAAATACCATGTGTTAGCCTATTCTTGTTGAAAGCCTGCATATCATTATTTTCCCACACTTGCTGAGTACTCCATATGCTCACCCTTGCTATCTCCCACAATACACATGCTGCTCAGTGGAAGACTTTCAAGACTTTCAAGATGACGACCTGGTCTTATAGGAGCGTGTCTTCCAGTCGGTGCTTGTGGAGTGCTTGGTCGCCGATGCTTTCGTTCCGCTGCCGTCGTTTAATAGTTATAGATTGGTTAGTAGAGTTGTTTAGGTGAAGACTTTGTGTAAGAGTTTGACGATTGTAAGTTAAAGTATTGCTTTTGTTACTTCACCTGTGACGTTCTTATGTGTGTTGAATATCCTGGGCATACATAAGCAGCATCTGGTTTTGGCCGTTAAAACCGGGTGTGACAATCATGGTTCTCCAGCCTCACCCCGACAAAGCAACACAAGTACATCACAACCATGGATCTCAGAAAAGGTATAATGAAGGCCAAAGGTATGGTAAGAGTGAGTGAGAGTTTCACTCTCAAGGATGTGGCTTTGGTGGAGCATCTGGGATACAACTTACTTTTTTATCTCAGTTGCTGGATCAATACTTAGAAGTGTGTTTCAAGCGCAATGCTTCTCAAGTTCTTGATTCCTCAAGCGCTTTGATTTGACGGAATTCTCGAGTAGGAAGAGTCTTTGGAGCTGATTTTTCTGAGCCTTTTGGTTCTTGTCGATGGTTAATTGCTCAACCCTTTTCTGAGCTTTGGATGTAGCATAGGAGACTATGGCACATGAGCTTTGATTTTCTTTCTCGTTTGAGTGTCCTAGGCTTGATTCGAGGATTGCCTGAGCTCAAGTCTAAGAAGAACCTTATTTGTGCCTGTTGTCGGCAAGGAAAGATGGTTGCCGCCTCTCACCCACTAGTTAATCTAGTGATAACTGAACAACCAGGAGAATTTTTCCATATGGACACTATTGGTCCTTTTTGGGTTTGATCGACGGGTGGGAAGTGGTATATACTTCTCATTGTTGATGACTTTTCTCTCTACTCTTAGGTGTTATTTCTTGTGAGTAAGGATGAAGTGTTCTCACACTTTTGGAGCTTAGCTTTGAGATTGTTCAAGAAACTCCCTGGTGCATTAAAAGCTATTCACAGTGATAATGGCACCGAGTTCAAAAACTATCTCTTTGATGCTTTCTGCCTTGAACATGGCATTGAGCATCAATTTTCTGCCCCATGCGTTCCCCAATAGATTGGCGTGGTTGAAAGGAAGAATCACACTTTGGTGGAGATGGCTAGGACGATGCTCAATGAGCATAGGACTCCTAAAATTTTAGGCTGAGGCTATTAGCATCGCTTGTTATATCTCCAATCAAATTTTCTTGTGCTCGATCTTGAATTTGACTTCCTATGAGTTGCGCTTTGGAGGAAAGCTAAAGGTTCCTCACTTGAGAGTTTTTGGCTGCCGGTGCTTCATCATAAAGCTTGGCAATCTTGACAAGTTTGAGTCGCGGTCTTTCGATGGGATTTTCTCGGGGTATTCTTTTCATGGTCATTCTTATAGGATTTATAATCTTGACACTAACACCATCATGAAATCCTATGATGTGACTTTCGATGAATTAACCCTATGTGCTAGTTCTATTTTTGAGTGTGCAAGTGACAAAAAGATTGGTAAAAGCATCTTCATTCATGGCGACTGTTGGAACAAGAGTTCATCTTGTCCCAGCAAGTACAGCGAGAGTTTCTTATAAGGAGGAGACTCAAGCTTGGAGACGAAGTTTGAGAGGATGGAATACCACAAATGTATTGATAGTAAAAATATGGACTGGGCTAGCGGGAGTATCATAGGAAGACTTTGTGATTATGCTCCTCCGTGCTATGTTGAGCGGGCTCCTTCTGACCTCTCTCTTCCAGGTGACCACAACCCCCTATTTATAACGTAGTACTTAGCTAAGTGTACAAGTTATCACCATATACAAATATCTAAAACCTAGTCAAATTATTGGGCCTTATCCTAGATAACTACCTTTTACCCTACATAGAAGATAAATATCTACCGTGGTAACTATTTTGGTGTCTGCCCCCTGAGGGGTGAGCCGGTTGCCAATTACGGCCCGGCACCGCTCTGTCGGGGGTGTCAGGATGACTTGCACGTGTTGGGGTGTCAGGATAAGCACCACTTGCACCGGCATTAATCGCCCATCTCCTCGTGTGAGATCATGTGATGAAAAATTGGTTTGATTGATGAAATTGGCAAAGCAAAGTGATTTAGCATAATGACATTTGGTTGATGTTTATGAGTTACTAAGATATGCTTAGATAGTATAGTTGGTTTGATGCGCTGTCATTAGTTAGGTATGCTTATGTTAGCATGTTGGTTTTGTTTGGAGTTTGCGTAGTGTTCCGTGAACTGATCTTGAGTGAGGTCGGGAAGGACTTGTGCACGTACTCGATTGTTGTTTGATTCATGGGCACGTGTTGCTCGAAGGCGAATGTGGTTGATGACGGATCAACAAACTAAGTTCAGGAAGGAACTGAGGTTCGGCAACTAGGTTCAGGAGGAACTGAGGTCGTGGTGATCCAGGATGTCATGCGGGACGTTGTAGCATCTAGGCCCCTAAGAAAAAGGTAAGGGTTTCGGTGATTAATGACAACCATATCATTGTGACTAACATTTCAGCTTTTAAGAAACAAAGAAAGACTTAATTGTCAATGGTGATCTTACACTCTTGCCCATTAAAAGAGTTATGGATGATCAAAGGACCGAAATGTGAAGGATAAGGATCTTCTAGATCTAAGTGTCACAAGGATATGAAGGACACTTAGAGTAGTATAGGTTCTTTTTATTCTTAGTCTTTTGACCGTACTATAAAGAGGGGTTAAGAATTGTAGCTTGACTTAGGAGAGTCTAGACATAGTCGATGCACACTTGTGACTTTCCATTACTAAGTTAACCTTAGAAAATCATTGGTTCCGAATCTCGAAGGTAGAACTCAAAATTGCTTTGAAATAGATAAAATTAGCGAAATTTTAGTTCACCGGATGATCCTCTGATGTCAGAGTGAGTTCGCTGGAGTAAATTCCTAAGAGTTCTGACTTAAAAAATTGTTGAAGACCACGCCGGATAGTCCGGCGTTCGATAGGTGAAATCACCGGATAAATAGAAAGCCATGAAGTCCAGAACTAATTCTATACACCGGATAGTCCGGCATAGCAAAATATGATCACCAGATGAATTTTTACAGAGAGGTTGTAAACTATCATCTGGCCCACTTCAATGCACCGGATGATCCGCTGTTGGCCAGGATTAATCACCAGAGTTTTAACAGCTAATGGAATAGTTAACGGCTATTTTGTCAGATGTATTAGCACCGGATATTCCGGTGTGAAGCATGTTATTCACACCGGACCTTCCGGCGTTAAGAAAAAGTTCTGGGTTGTTAGGCAACGGCTAATTTTCGATCCTTAGCCTATAAATACCCACCCATTTGGACCTCTCTTGCGACCCTGTAGCAGCTCATACACTTGGTGTGTCATTTAGAAGCAAGAGAGAGAGTACTTGTGTCAATTCTAAGTTCTTAGTTGAGGATTAAGGACTTCCTTGAGTGCTTAAAGAGTAACAAGTGTGCATCTAGCTGTTGTCTAGGCTTGGTCTTTGTCAAGTGAAGCTTGAAGCTTGTTACTCTTGGTGGTTGGCAACACCTAGACGGTCTTGGTGATAGAAGGACTTCTCGGTGAGCTCTTGGAGGAATTGTGGGAGCCCTGGGAAAAGAAGGTGTACTTGGTTTGATACCCGCTAATTCGGAGATGGAGAAGGGGTAATCAAGAGGGAGCACTTGAGCCTTGGTGACTCAAGGGGGAGCGACATCCTTGGTGGATGCTCCAACGAGGACTAGGGGGAAGTGCCAACTTCTCGAAACCTCGGGAAAAAATCGGTGTTGTCTTGTCCAACTATTTACTTTCTTGCATCTTATTTTGAGCTTTGTTATTATTGTAAGTTCTTTTTAAGAATTATCTCTCTTGTTTAATTTTTGCTTGGTTAGTTATCTTGTGCTAGTTAAATTCCTTAGTTGCATTTCTTTTAAGTTTTATTTGGTCAAGCGGTAAAAGTTTTATTTAATATCCCAATTCACCCCCCTCTTGGGATATTCGATCCTTTCAATTGGTATCAGAGCCACGTTCTCTTGATAGGCTTAAAATCCTAGAGAAATGGCCCCGGGGAGCGGAAGTAGCGTGCCAAGGTTCGAGGGAAAGAACTTTGCCTATTGGAAAGTTCGCATGGCGAGCTATCTTGAGGCGATTTCCCTCGAGTGTTGGCAAGCAACCTCCGTTGGGTTTGATCAACCTTTTACCGAGCAAGAAGTTAGATGGAATGTTAAGGCTAGGAATGCTATATTTGAGGGAATTAGTGAAGAAGTTTTCTCTAGAGTTAGAAGTAAGGAATTTGCTCATGATATTTGGGTTGCTCTTTGTGAAATTCATGAGGGATCTAGGAGAATTCGTGAAGAAAGATATCATGTACTTATGAATGCTCTAAATCAATTCAAGATGCTTCCAAATGAATTATACAATGACATGTATTCTCGTATGAACATGCTTGTGGAAGAAATCAATTCTCTTGAACTCACTCAATTGTCCGATGGAGACGTTATTCGTAGGATCTTGATGGTGCTTCCCAAGCCACAATACAACATTGTCATCTCTCTTCTTCATGAAAGGGACATCAATGACATGACCATCACCGATGCCGTTGGAAAGATATGTGCTCATGAGATGTTCTTGTTTGGAGATCATGAATCTTCATCCAAGAAAAACCTTGCTCTCAAAGCAAAGATGGTTGACAACAAGAAGAAGAAGATCAAGCTTCCATCATCATCAAGTGAAAGTGATGAAGATGACGATAATGATGAAGATGATGATGATGACTCCGACACCGAGCTTGCTCTTCTCATGAGAAGAACCACAAGGATGATCTCTATGTTTCAAAAGAAGGGCTACAACTATGATCCCAAGAAGAACAAATTTCGTCAGAAGAAATTTGACAAGTTCGGAGGTGGAGACAAGAAGAAGTGCTACAATTGTGATAATCTTGGTCACATATCATATGATTGCCCTCATCCTGACAAGAGAAATAAGAACAAGTCCAAGAAGCTTGATGCAAATGAGGATGAGGACAAGTACAAGAAGAAGGATCAAGACAAGAAGAAGAAGAAGCTCTTTAACAAGAGAGGTGGAGGACGTAAGGCCTACATTGTTGGTGAATGGGTCTCCGGTGAGAGCTCAAGTGATGACTCAAGTGATAATGATGACAACAACTTCGCGGGTCTTGCAATCGTTAATGATGATCCACCTCTACCTCCACCACCTATGTGCCTCATGGCAAAAGGTAACAACAAGGTGAGTAGTGAGGAAGATGATAGTAGTGATGATAATGGTCTTTCTCCTAATGATCTATCTAAGTTAATGAATCACTATGCTACCATTATCAAAAGGCAAAAGGCTAAAATCAAGTTGCTTGAAAATGCTAATTCCATGCTTAGTTCTAAACATGATGAATTGCTCACTAAACACAATAATTTGCTTGAAAAACATGATGAAGTAGTTGAATCTAACAAGTCTCTCAAAGAAAGTAACTATAAGCTAAAACTTGAGCATGATGGCCTAATATACAAACACCAAGAACTTGAGTATGCCTATGATACCATTGATCGTAGCTTGGATGAATTGGTTGATAATGATGTAGTTAAGGTCAATGCATCTACCTCTTGTGATGATCTTCTTGATATATCATGTGATATTACATCATCATCTAAGACTAACCATGCAAGGGAGCAAGAGCTTGAAAGTGAGATTGCTAGTCTCAAATCTTGTGTGGCCTGGTTGACTAAGGGGGAGTACAAGCACAAGGAAATCCTCATGAAGAATGCTTTGTACTACAACAAGAAAGGACTTGGATGCTTCCCCAACCCAGTAAAAAGGATCATAAAGACACCGGAGATCAAGAATTGTTTCATCAAGAAAGTTGGTTCATATGGCCAACATTGTCTAGTCACCGGACACCACACAAGGGAGTGTCCAATTCCTACTAAAACTTTCCCTATTTTGCCTTCTAAATACAAGTCCACATTTAATGATCATCATTTTCTATTGCATAAGCTTAAAAATGGTAAAATTATGGCAGAATTCATTGGAACTCAAGCTACGGGCAAACTTCCTAGGCAACTTTGGGTGCCTAAATCTCTTGTGTCTCACATGAAAGGTACCAAACTTGGTTGGGTACCTAAACAAAAAGCTTGATCACATGTGTGTAGGTGAACTACAAAGCCGGTGGAAAATATTGGGTGCTTGATAGCGGATGTACACAACATATGACCGGCAATGTAGCGATGTTCACCTCTCTAGAAGATGAAGTGGATAATCATGATAAAGTCACTTTTGGTGATAACTCTAAGGCAAATGTGGTAGGTTTGGGTAAGGTGGCTATCTCAAAAGATCTCTCTATTTCCAATGTTCTTTTAGTAGAATCACTTAGCTTCAATCTACTCTCCGTAGCTCAACTATGTGATTTGGGTTTCACATGCTTGTTTAGTGATGTTGATGTTATCATAACTAGTAAGAAAAATAATGACCGAATATTCAAAGAGTTTAGACATGGGCATATCTATCTTGTGGATTTTTCCTCTAATGAAGCCAGCTTGACTACATGCCTCTTCACCAAGACATCTATGTGTTGGCTTTGGCATCGTCGGCTTGCACACATTGGGATGAGCCAACTCAAGAAGGTATTCAAGAATGGGAAGGTGGTTTGTGTGAAGGATGTGGTTTTCGAGAAGGACAAGTTATGTAGTGCGTGTCAAGCCGGAAAACAAGTTGCAAGTCCTCATCCATACAAGTCCATGATGTCTACGTCAAGACCCTTGGAACTTCTACACATGGACCTCTTCGGACCAACCACCTACAAAAGTCTTGGTGGTAATTTATATTGTCTTGTCATTGTTGATGATTATACAAGATATACTTGGACTTTCTTTTTAGATGACAAAGGCAAGACCGTTGAAATCTTCAAGAAGTTCGCAAAGAGGGCTCAAAATGAGTTTGAGTCCACACTTGTGAAGATCCGGAGTGACAATGGGACAGAGTTCAAGAACACTCAAATTGAAGATTTTTGTGAAGAAAGAGGCATCAAACATGAGTTTTCATCAACCTACACACCTCAGCAAAATGGCGTAGTAGAGAGGAAGAACAAGACCTTGATTACACTTGCAAGAGCAATGTTAGATGAGTATGGTACCCCGGAGAAATTTTGGGCGGAAGCAATCAATACGGCGTGCCATGCTTCTAACCGAGTCTACCTCCATCGACTATTGAAAAAGACGCCATACGAGCTTCTCATTGGGAGAAAACCCAATGTCTCCTACTTCCGGGTGTTCGGGTGTAAGTGTTTTATCTACAAGAAAAAGGAACGCCTAGGAAAGTTTGAAAAATGTTGTGATATTGGTTTTCTTGTTGGCTATGCATCAAACTCCAAAGCATATCGAGTATTCAACAATGCCACCGGCTTTGTTGAAGAAACTTGTGATGTGGAGTTTGATGAATCTAATGGCTTCCAAGGAGAAGATATTTCTTGTGATGATGTAGGTGATGAACCCTTGAGAGATGCAATGAAGAATATGGTAATTGGGGATATCAAGCCTAAGGAGGAGGATGAAGATGTACCCTCTACTTCAATACCGCACACCTCAATGGCACCCCAAGTTGATAAAGATGAAGACAAAGATGATCAACCACTTCCATCACATGACGTCCATATCTCTCAAGAGGAAGCTCAAGCTCAAGCTCAAGATGTTGGACCACCACAAAATACACCTCAACAACCACAAGTGAAGCATACAAATATTTCCAAGGATCACCCGATTGACTTGATCATTGGGAGTCCATCTAGGGGAGTACAAACTCGCTCTCGTCAGTGTGCTTCATTTTGTGAACATTACTCGTTTGTCTCTTGTTCAGAACCCACACATGTAGATGAGGCTCTCAAGGATCCAGATTGGGTGTTGGTAATGCAAGAAGAACTTAACAACTTCACCCGCAATGAGGTATGGATACTCGAAGAGAGGCCTCAAGATAAGAATGTGATTGGAACCAAGTGGGTCTTCCGTAACAAGCAAGATGAACATGGTGTGGTGGTACGCAACAAAGCAAGACTTGTCGCACAAGGTTTTGCACAAGTTGAAGGTTTGGATTTTGGGAAAACATTTGCTCCCATGGCAAGGCTTGAAGCCATCCGTATCCTTCTTGCATTCGCGTCACATCATAACATTAAACTTTATCAAATGGATGTGAAAAGTGCATTCTTAAATGGCCTTATTAATGAACTCGTATATGTTGAACAACCTCCCGGTTTCGAAGATCCTAGATATCCTAATCATGTTTATAGGTTGGTCAAGGCGCTTTATGGACTCAAGCAAGCCCCCACGAGCTTGGTATGAACGCCTACGTGACTTCCTCATCAACCAAGGATTCAAGATCGGGAGGGTGGACACCACATTGTTCACAAAAATCATCAACAATGAGCTCTTCTTGTGTCAAATTTATGTTGATGATATAATATTTGGTTCAACTAACAAAGAGTTTTGCAAGGAATTTGGTGACATGATGTCTAAGGAGTTCGAGATGTCGATGATTGGCGAGCTAAATTACTTTCTTGGATTCCAAATCAAGCAATTGAAGGAAGGAACATTCATCCATCAAGAGAAGTACACGAGGGATATCCTCAAGAAGTTTAAGATGGAAGAGTGCAAGCCAATCAAGACCCCCATGCCAACAAATGGACATCTCGAATTGGATGAAACAGGTAAATCGATTGACCATATCGTTCTATGATTGGGTCACTCCTTTATCTTACCGCATCTAGGCCCGATATTATGTTTAGTGTATGCATGTGCGCTCGTTTTCAAGCTAATCCTAAGGAATCTCATCTTGGTGCGGTAAAAAGAATCCTTAGATACCTAAAGCATACACCTAGCATAGGCTTGTGGTACCCAAAAGGTGCTAGTTTCATACTCCTTGGATACTCGGATTCGGACTTTGGCGGATGCCGTGTGGATCGCAAGAGTACTTTGGGTGGGTGCCACTTGCTAGGGCGATCCCTAGTCTCTTGGAGTTCTAAGAAGCAAAACTCAGTAGCCTTGTCCACAGCTGAAGCAGAATACATTGCCGCCGGAGCATGTTGTGCTCAAATCCTCTATATGAAGTAAACCTTGTTAGACTTTGGTGTTCGTCTAGAGAAGGTTTCACTCCTTTGTGATAATGAGAGTGCCGTAAAAATTGCTAACAATCCCGTTCAACACTCCCGCACAAAGCACATTGATATCCGTCATCACTTTCTAAGAGACCATGTGGCAAACAATGATATCTCCCTTAGTAGTGTTCGATCGGAAGATCAATTGGCGGATATCTTCACTAAACCTCTAGATGAAGCCACTTTTAGTAGATTGCGAAATGAACTAAATGTGATCGATGCTTCTAATGTCATGTGATACCTTGTCATATAGTATGCACTCATGTTTACTTTCATGAATGAACCTTGCATTACATTAGCATTGGCGGTAGAGAGATCACAAAGGAGAATATCACTCTTTGAGATGGTTGTTCACTCTTGATGTGAGCATACAACTCTATAAGTGTGCTTAAATTGATATAAGTGCTTAATGCCAATTGAGTCATATCCTATCGAATTCAAAGTCTTAATCTTTAAGTTCGTAGGAAATATGGCTCAAACATTTCCATTTGAGTTCCATCTCTTACTCTTTGGATCTTGTTTGCCTATTTCAAAAATTATATATATGGTAAAGCCTTTTGGCAAATATTTGCAAAGGAGTGTTTGAGAGGGTAAAGATTTCACTCAAACCTGTCCAAATATGTGTTTTGTTCAGTGGGTTGTTTAAAATTTGGAAGAGATTTTAGTTTAGCACAACGTTCTATCACAAAATGATCCGGCGTATCCTCAGAATCATCACCGGATCATCCGGTTAGTTCAAAGAGAATGAAATCAAAAAGGGCCTTGCACCGGAAGGTCCGGTACTCAGCCCACACCTCAGAGAAATATCCGGCGTGCAGAAGATACTGTTTTGGGCAGATTAGAAGTGCTCTTTGGAAAAATTGCTCCGGCGATTATCCGGTGTTCAATATATGACTCAGAGGACTATTCGGCATATAGAAGTTGTTTCTTCAGCAATTTGAGAGCTCTCTGGAAAATTCGTTCCGGCGCATACCCGGTGTTCGGTAGCCGAGTCACTGGACTATCCGGCGCTCACAATCTAAGGTGAATATGTCTCAGGATTTTTGATCCGGTGGCTTTCCGGCGTTAAATTCTTATCACAACGGATCATCCGGCGTTCAAAATTTGAAAAGACCCCACCTGTCATATAAATCTTCTGCCGAGCGTTTTCTCTCTTCATCCCGACGCCGCCGCCGAACCCATCGCATGTACTCCGCCTTCTCCTCTGTCACCGACCGCCACCACCACTCGACGACGTCAATCTACGCCGGCAACATCCTTCTCAGCGTCGGCGATCATCCTCTCTGTGCCGGCGACTTCCTTTCTCCCGACGCGCTGCCGCCGCCGGCTCCTTCCTCTACGCCGATGAAAGCACAGCTCTGTCGGCAAATCTCACCGACAATCTCTCTCCATCTTTCACCGGCGACTTCTCCAGGGGTTAAGGTGCAGCAAATTCAAAATCAATCTAAATCTCTTCTCAAAATTTCAAAAATTCCAAACCCTAGATCAATTTCATCAAAATCCATGCGAAATTCATCAAAATTTCTTCAAAATTTTGAGCAAATTGTGTTGCATTAGATCATATTTCATCAATTTCGTACACATTCATCTTTCTATGTTGAATTTGGTTAAAATTCATGCTAAATTTGAGCAAATTTAGTCCAATTAAATCAAATTTCATTCAAATTCAATCAAATTTCTGTCAAAATTTGAATCACTAGCTTAATATTCAACTCATTAAGTAATACTACACATACATACATCAATTTGCGTTTCAATTTATCAAATTAATGTCTTTTCATGCAAATTCAAGCCAATTTGGTAAAATTCAAGCAAATTTCTTCAAAATTCAAAATCCTTAGTAACACTTGCCTCATTAGCTTCATTTTCAGCTCATTCATTAATTCATGCATCAATTGATCACAATTATGCACATTCAAACTAAATCTATTCATATTCATGGAAATTTGAGTCAAAATCTTGAAAATCATTTCATTAACCTTCAATTTTCAAAATTTGAATATATGCTCATCATTTTTGAGTTTCAAATTAATCAATTCGTCAAAATGATCCAATGTTTCCTTAGCCTCTTAATTTTCATCAAATTGATCTCATATACTCTGCAAATTGATTCATCATCTTATATCGCAATCCAATTCTAGCATAATCATCTCTTTCAATCCTTTACGTGCTTAGGATCTGTTTCAGAATCTCTTATCGCCAAAATCTTACACACCCTATGCAATCTCTCATCTTAGCATTATCCTTTATCTCTTCAAATGGGACGTGAGCGAACTGACAAAGGCAAGGGCAAGATGGTCAAGAAGGCCAAGAGAACTCCATCAGAGAAAGAATGGGAGTGAGCTACTACAGCCGTAGATGCATATAACAGGCAGCAACAGGGTCAGGGTATCCAGATTCGAGATTCTTCTACCCCTGTTCGGCGGTCAACTCTCTCTCGGTCTACCAGAGGAGCGAGCTCGACACCTTCCGGTCAGTCAGACAGCCGGAAGAGGTCTCATCACGAGCCAGAGCCTGAGGAGGAGGAGGAGCAGCAGCAGTTGGCAGAGCCACAGCCACAAGCCGAGAGGCGGTTGCGTGACTTGACATCTTACAAGTCACCAAAAGTTAAGAAGCTGCGATTCGTGCCCATTGCTGAGTGGTTCCCTGAGGAGAGAGAAGAGGGAACAGATCCGAGATTCCACACTCTTTTGCAGAAGAGCTTCTATGTCTCATATCAGAAGCTGAAGGTCAGCCTAAGTATCCACAAGACACTTAATTGGAGATATATGAGGATAGCTGCAGGAGGAGCAGATGTGAGGCATCATTTTGATTCTATCCCAGGACTCACTGACCTGCTGACAGATGTGGATCACTACATGGAGGACTAGGTGAGAGTTTTCTATGCCACAGCCTGGATTGCAGAGGATCGGTCATTTGTGCAGTTCATGTTTCAGGGAGACTTTCAGAGGCTGTACAAGACAGACATTCTAGAGGCATTGAGGTTGCAGGAGTCTGACAGGAGTCTGCATGAGATTGTTTATCCTGGTGCCAGTGCTCCTCACCGTGGTCTGACTGGAGGGATTTTCCCGACCGATGATCAGATACGTCCATTGTTCAGACCGCCATTCCCTCCAGGATCTCGGAGACTGCCAGACATGCTGATCCCAGAGGTGCGCGTCATTCATAACGCGTTGAGGCACAGTTTGCTACCAAGGATTGGGAATGCCAAGTCGATCACCAGCCTTCAGCAGTGGCTGATTCTATCCATCTTCACTCACCAGCCGTTCGACATTGTTGACTTTATTCTGTGTGAGATTGAGGATGTGATCTCCGATGGGATGACGATGGTCAGACAGCAGCCGTATGCCCATATCATATCTTTTCTGCTTGCTCAGACCACCAGACCCCCAGAGTTCTTTGAGACCTATGAGTCATCTCGATCCTTCAAGGTGTATGCTCCAGCTCCTCCTACAGACAGACGTCGTGGGCAGCGAGCGATGGCTCACGCTCAGGAGCAGATCCCACCTGAGGATAGAGAGAGAGTGGCTGCTGAGGATGCGGCACTTGCAGAGGCCGAGGCTGAGTTACCACAAGCATACCTAGATATAGCATCTGACAGTGACTCCGACTCTACTGATAAGGAGTTCTTACCGCCTCTCCCTCGCCGTCATGATCACGAGGCAGGTGGGTCTGCTCAGGGTGCTCCACATGCAGCTTCCTTTCCCTCAGCACCTGAGACAACCCCCCCAGTGCCACCTCCTGCTGCATCATCTTCAGAGTTTTCTCAGTTCTTGCAGCAGATGCAGCAGATGATGCAGCAGTAGCAGCAGATGTTGGTCCAGCAGCAGCAAATGATTATTCAACAGCAGGCAGCTCAGGAGGAGAGGCAGCTGAAGTATCAGGCTGATATTATACGCCAGCAGGAGCAGCAGACATTGATCATTCAGTCTCTCCAGCAGCAGCAGCAGACCATGCTTGCAGCACTACAGCAGCAGCAGCAGGCTATGCTGGCCGACAGAGAGACTAACACTCGGCTCTTTTCATACCTTCTCCAGCAGCCAGGACAGCAGCTTCCAGCATCTGGTCCTAGCCCTCTACCTACCGCCACCACCAGTCTGCTCAGTACTCCGGAGTCCAGCTTCCCACTATCGGCTTTGTTAGCTACCAGAGTACTCTCAGAGCCTGTCGGGACATCTCAGAGGCCAGTGTTACCATCATTAACTTCACCCCTGCCCACTGGTCCTCTACGCTTCGAGGATACTCCCCAGCCGATAGTACCTGAGCAGCAGCAGCCCGTTGTGCCCCCATCAGTCCCAGTGCCTGCACTTGATGAGCCCGACGCTACCCTTCAGTCAGTGCAACATCAGATTGATGCGGTGACAGCTCCTGCGGAGCACAGTCCGTCTAGCTCCAACTCCGAGATCGACAGCTCTCAGTTCGTCGTAGCCCCTTCTTCGGCAGCGTCAGATCCTTCGTCTCCTCCAGCCCCGGATGCTTAGTCATATCTTCCTCTTTTTGGCGCTTCGATGCCAAAGGGGGATAGTCTAGTGATAGGGGGAGTTGGTAGAGAGGGTAGAGGGAGAGTGGTGGCTAGAGATTCAGGGGGAGCTTAGGTTTTTGGGTAGCTTTAGTTCGGATTGTTGGATCTTATGGTTTTTGATGTAATGACAGGCTATTTGGTTCTCTATATGGATGTGTTTCGCTTGTCATTACATTGTCTTTACTTTCTTGCGCGCATAATTATTATTTAATCTATCATGTTTTATTGCTCAAATTGATATATGCCGATGATTGCATAAGTTGCTCTTCAATTTCACATTCTTTTAATATAAATGTTGTCATCAATCACCAAAAAGGGGGAGATTGTAGCATCTAGGCCCCTAAGAAAAAGGTAAGGGTTTCGGTGATTAATGACAACCATATCATTGTGATTAACATTTCAGCTTTTAAGAAACAAAGAAAGACTTAATTGGTTCCGAATCTCGAAGTTAACCTCAGAAAATCATTGGTTCCGAATCTCGAAGGTAGAACTCAAAATTGCTTTGAAATAGATAAAATCAGCGAAATTTCAGTTCACCGGATGATCCTCTGATGTCAGAGTGAGTTCACCGGAGTAAATTCCTAAGAGTTCTGACTTGAAAAATTGTTGAAGACCACGCCGGATAGTCCGGCGTTCGATAGGTGAAATCACTGGATAAATAGAAAGCCATCAAGTCCAGAACTAATTCTATACACCGAATAGTCCGGCGTAGCAAAATATGATCACCGGATGAATTTTTACAGAGAGGTTGTAAACTATCATCTGGCCCACTACAATGCACTGGATGATCCGTTGTAGGCCAGGATTAATCACCGGAGTTTTAACGGCTAATGGAACAGTTAACGGCTATTTTGTCAGATGTATTAGCACCGGATATTCCGGTGTGAAGCGTGTTATTCACACCGGACCTTCCGGCGTTAAGAAAAAGTTCTGGGTTGTTAGGCAACGGCTAATTTTCGATCCTTAGCCTATAAATACCCACCCATTTGGACCTCTCTTGCGACCCTGTAGCAGCTCATACACTTGGTGTGTCATTTAGAAGCAAGAGAGAGAGTACTTGTGTCAATTCTAAGTTCTTAGTTGAGGATTAAGGACTTCCTTGAGTGCTTGAAGAGTAATAAGTGTGCATCTAGCTGTTGTCTAGGCTTGGTCTTTATCAAGTGAAGCTTGCAGCTTGTTACTCTTGGTGGTTGGCAACACCTAGACGGTCTTGGTGATAGAAGGACTTCTCGGTGAGCTCTTGGAGAAATTGTGGGAGCTCTGGGAAAAGAAGGTGTACTTGGTTTGATACCCGCCAATCCGGAGATGGAGAAGGGGTAATCAAGAGGGAGCACTTGAGCCTTGGTGACTCAAGGGGGAGCGACATCCTTGGTGGATGCTCCAACGAGGACTAGGGGGAAGTGCCAACTTCTCGAAATCTCGGGAAAAAATCGGTGTTGTCTTCTCCAACTATTTACTTTCTTGCATCTTATTTTGAGCTTTGTTATTATTGCAAGTTCTTTTTAAGAATTATCTCTCTTGGTTAATTTTTGCTTGGTTAGTTATCTTGTGCTAGTTAAATTCCTTAGTTGCATTTCTTTTAAGTTTTATTTGGTCAAGCGGTAAAAGTTTTATTTAATATCCCAATTCACCCCCCCCCCTCTTGGGCTATTCGATCCTTTTAGACATTCGAGTTAAGAAAACAATGCATATGGAGAGAAGGCTTCGCGATGGACGCAGGAGGCGATCTAATCGTGAGAGGACGTAAAGACTAATTTGTGTTCAAGTCAGAGCAAACAAAAGGGAGTCGTGGGGTGTCTAGACTTGAGACAAGAGTTAGTGTCGGAGACGGACTCTGAGTTGGTTAGTTATATGCATGTGTCATGGGAGATGTGCATGCATGATTACGTAAGAGTTGTTGGCCAATTAGCTTAATTAACGGAAGTTATTTGTCCTCTTGTGATTAGAGGAGGATAGAGATCAGATTGAATACGACAGGGAGTTGTAGTTCGATTCGGTCACGTTTGTGCGTGTGGGTACCCTATAAATAGAGAGGTCTATTGTATTGGGTAGCAAGAGCGCAGAACGCTGCAGAGAGTTAGAGAAACGAGAGAGAGAGAGAGCTGTTTTGGGATTTTTGGAAATCCTTGTTGGATGCTTTGGAGAGGCATCTCGTAAACTCATCTATGCAATGAAAATCAAGTTTCGTAAGTTGATGAGTTGCTGATTCAGAATTTTCTCTCTATTTTATATTCTGCATACTCGGTTTTGGTTTCATTTAATTTCATGTGTCTATGAAGTTTCATCTTGGTTTAATCCATCCAAAATCTTTCTAGAATATCTAGTGTTTGATCTAAGAAAATTTGAGTGGATTTGGTTTCTTCTCGAGTAGCTTTTTGTCAACTCAACTAAGTTTTTATCTACTCGATACTGGTTGATACAGTCTTCTTTGACCAGGAATAACTTTTGATCCATATATCTGATTTACTCGATACTTGTTGGGTTAGTTTCATATTTGAATCTAGTTTCTGCTGACCAAATTTAAGAGCAATCCAACTAGCAGATCTTTCTGTACATCATTTTTACTATCGTGTGTACATTCTGTTTCGAGTGGAATACCGAGTATAAATTGAGTTTCAATTTGGGTGAGTTAATATTTGAATTTGGTTTCTGCAATCATTCACCCCTCTGATTGGTTATTTTGTGCATATTCGGTCCTACAATTGGTATCAGAGTTTAAACCTTTTTAATTGATCTTAATCGGTAATTAGAAACATGGCTTCAGATAGGTATTCCACAAAAGCTTGTGTTTTCGATGAAGTTGATTTTTAGTTCTGGAAGGCGAAGATGGAGGCCTATATTCAAGCACAGGGCTTTTGAATTTGGGAGAAGGTCTACAAGCCATATGTGGTCCCTGAGAATAATGAAGTGACGGCACAGAACATGTCTCATGTCGAGGCGAATAACAAGGCAAGGAATCTGATCATCCAAGGCTTGGGAAGGAGCGACTTTGATCGAGTAATACATCTCAATTGGCGTATGAGGTATGGAAAGCACTCTGTGATTATCATGAACATTCATCTACTATTAAAGAGGTACGTTAAACTTTATTTAAGAAAGATTACATGCGTTTTGAGATGAAGCCTGGTGAGTCACTAGATGATTTCTTTGCTCGGTTTAATAAAATTCTTAGTAATTTGCATGCTGTTAATATTACATATACTGATGCTGAGAATACACGTCAATTACTAGGAGCTTTAGATATGTCAGTGTGGGAGATGAAAGTTACATCTATTAGAGAATCTACTATCATGAGTTCACTTACATTAGATGTACTTTATTCTAAATTTAAAACTCAAGAGCTAGATGTCTTTGCCAGGAAGAACGTTGATAAATCGATTGCTTTGATTTGCCAACGTAACATGTCTACTTGTGATTCCTCTTCATCAAGCTCTGTAGCAAGGCAAGGAACATGATCATCCAAGGCTTGGCAAGGAGCGACTTCGATCGAGTAATACATCTCAAATCGACGTATGAGGTATGGAAAGCACTCTGTGATTATCATAAAGGTTCATCTACTATTAAAGAGGTACGTTAAGATTTATTTAAGAAATACTACATGCATTTTGAGAGGAACCCTGGTGAGTCACTAGATGAATTTTTTGCTCGGTTTAATAAAATTCTTAGTAATTTGCATGCTGTTAATATTACATATACTGATGCTGAGAATGCACGTCAACTACTAGGAGATTTAGATATGTCAGTGTGGGAGATGAAAGTTACATCCAAGCCACCAAAGTGCTTAAAGTGATCATCCAAGGCATTTAAGCACAAGATTAGTGAGTGATTAGTGCTTATAGGCCTACAGAGTGAGTTGCTAGGTGATTACTACCTAGAGAGTGAATCAAGGAGTGATCTAACAGTGTACCTCTTAGTACACTGGTACCTTGGAGTCTTGGTGACTCGCCGGCAAGCTTACCCTCCGACTTGGTCTGGAGTGGCGGCAAGAAAATTGTGCGGAGACGTGGAGACCCTTGCTTTTGTGGCTCAAGCTCCGAAGTGATCACGGCGGCGAGGAACTGGAAGAGAGGCTAGTGGTGAGACCTTGCCTTGGTGGCTTGGTGGCTCATCTGGGTGGAGGCCTTGTCTTTGTGACTTGGTGGCTCAAAGGCCGTAACTAGGTGCCGACCGGAAGCATATCCTTTGTGGAGCTCCAACATGGACTGGGGTGGCATTCATACCATCGATACAACGGGAAAAAAAATCCTTGTGCCGAGTTTGCTCTCTACCTTATTTACGTTTTCGCATTTACTTACTTGCAATTTACCTACTTAGCTAGGTTGCAAGCACTTTGATCAGTAGAGTAGACACACTAGATAAACCTAGAGCATATTTAGACAGAATTTGATATAGTTTTATCTTGTATTGTTTTTGGAGCCAAAATAGTTTTAAGTGTCCTAATTCACCCCCCCCCCCTTAGGATGTCACCGATCCCTTCATTACCACAATATGTTATCAAACGCATCCAGTACCAGGCATCGACATCAAATTCAAAACATTTAAGATAGAATTCTTAAAGTTTAACAAACCACCAAGCTTTTATTATAGACTACAAGAATAGAAGTCTCAAGGCAATGGCTCAAACCCAAATGTCATCATGTCCACGTATCCCTTGGCCGGCCCAAGCATCTCCTCCACTTTCTGCAATGCCTCCTCACCCGTCTCCATTGGGATGTCTTCCAGGATAACATCAATGTCGATGTTCTAGTCATGTGGCTTCAGTATGGCCAGTATCTGGGCGATCGCCTCTTCCGCACCTTGCCTCCCCTGGCTTGAGACGTGCTCGGCCACCTTTGTCTGGAGGCCTCTGTAGGCCTGGCTCGAGACATGTCCAAGATGTTGGGGGTTTACCTTTCAACAGGCCCTCTAGTTTGGAGTGCATCTTCTCCTTCTTGGCGATCTCTTGGGAGAGTTGGCGGTCCTTCTTCGTGACTCCCTCTCGAGTTCAGCTATCCGGGCTATAGCATGTTGGGCCTCACCATGGAATTTGTGCCACCATGAAATGTACAAATACACAATATCAAATCAGTACTTGTTATTTCGTCAATTAAACGGTTATCTTGCAAGAAAACACTTACAATAAAGGAGTTGAAGACAGCCTCTGGGTCATGACCCCTTGGTCCTTGGGCACCCTGGACAACCTCCATCCAAGGCGTATCGATGCACAACCTATAAATGAGGTATGCGATTGCTCGGGTTAACAAAACATCCACTTCTTGGGTCTCGTCGACTGGTGCTAGGGGCTCGTTAGGCTCACTCCCATCCCGCTCAAAGGGTAGCTGTCCTGGATCCGAAGTGGTCATGGCTTGGGGCCTGGTGGTGGCACTCTGATCATCCTACAGAAAGGAATCTAAATCTTGTGCTGCCACGAACATAAGGAATGCGTCCATAGTGACAAAACATACCTGGGTCATTTTATGCCCTGGAAGGACTTCAGCAGGACAAGGATGGAGGCCGGGCTTCTCAGGGCCGTCTCCCCCAATCCATACTCCTAGCATGGGTAGGGTCATGTTGGATGATGCAATCGCTCCAACAATTTCCTTTTCACAATCCTGGTCTAGCGCCTATATGCACGTAAAGTCAATTATCATGGCTACAAAGGCTATATCAGAGGTTTTGAACTTACCAAAGTCAGGGCCAGCGCTCTAGGTGCTAGAGTCGAGGTCGGGTCCTCGATGGTTGGAGTCGGCACCAGAACCATAGGGGTAGGACTTGGGGCCAAGACTTCAGGGGCTGTGGACAAGGTTGGAGCCAAGGGATTGGTTACTGATGTAGTCGGTGACAGGGGATTTCTAATTGGCGAGCCATCACCCACCAAGAAATCATCCCTATCCAACGCGTCACCATTGATGTAGGGCGAGGCCAGTGACATAGCATCACCACCCCCGCTTCCGCTTGGGCCTGTAGTCCCTGTGATCAAGATCTCATCTAAGTCCTTGTCCTGAATGCTCGCATTCTCAGCCTTCAGGTCGGGCTGCTTATGTCCCAAATGCTTCACAATTTGCGCAAACCACCACCATGGATTACGACTACTCACAAAGAAGAAGAAAAAAGGGCAGGAAAAGGCTCATGAGGCTTACCAACAAGTTTCCCGCCTATCACACCCAGTTTTAACAAACAAAACCAGATGCAGCTTATGTGTGCCCAAGATGTTAAACACATATAAGTACATTGCAGGTGAAGTAACAAAAGCAATAGTTTTATAGAATAAATGTTTAACAATACCGCAGCAGAATAGAAGCACTGGTGCCTAACAATACTGCAGGCAACCAACCAAGAGACACGTGCCTAGAACATCACAACCTCGTCTTGATCATTTTTAACATCTTCACTCATTGAGCAGCACCACACATGTCACATGGCATAGGGTAAATAGCAAGTGTGAGCACATGACGCGCTTAGCAAGCGTATAGGAAAATAATGATATGCATGCTTATAACAATGATAGGCTAAAACAAAGGTTCATTTGCATAAATGCGATTAAAGAAAAGATATTTGACTTAAAAGCATTAAGCAATTATTAAGTGAAAGTATCCCAATTAATCCAACTATAATTCAACACCCACCTTGTACCACCAGTATCACCAAACCATAACCAAATCGTATCCATAACCATAACCAATTAATCATGTGAGGATCCAAGTCTCCCATAACCGCGAGCACGACTGTTATAACAGTTTTACACTCTGCAAAGGTTATCCAACTTTACCCATGAGTCATGATTTACATGTTGTCGTGTTTGCAAGACACTTAACACACATCTATGGTGTGCTACCAGGAGATTACTATGAAGAATGGTCCACCAATTAGATCTTGGTACCTCAACGAATACGAGCCAGGTGTCTAATCAATATGCTAAGCCTTATCCATATCGATCTCGTGGTTGGTACGATACTTTTTTGGTTGTCACTCCATAAACCGATCCTTATATGTTGTACTTGGGCAAAGACTACTAAATAGGGTAATAACCAACGGAAAAGCAAGGGGGATGCAGATGTTATGGCCATCCTAACTAGAAAAGGAAGCATAATGAATGGGGGAGGCAGATGTTACCGCCATCCTAACCAAAAAAAGATTTGCTCAGAACGTATCCACAAGCCCACCACAGTTACCATCGTTAAACACTTTTCATCATCATCCTACCATTCTTTGCCCAAGTCCTAGGGCTCCATATTACTATATCAAGTTCACCATCATCATTACATATGTCCACTAAACAGGTATATGATAGTTCCCAACATCCCAACAACATGTCTAAGCAATTCTACCCAAAAGACTCATATCAACTACCACTTAGGCTTCAAGGAATGTAAAGGAAGAACTAGGGCAAACCCTAACATAGGTAACTATCCATTCAAGTTGACATTGCATGCAATTTTGTAAAACAAAACATTTAAAAGCATAGGTTCAAGATGATCAAGGAGTACACTTGTCTTTTACCCAATGCTGCTCAGTGTTATCGAAATTTTGATCTCGAAGTTCCTCGAACAGATCCGAAGCGTTATCAACTAATCATGAATTCCATCGACAAACAAAAGCAACATCGAATAAACATCAGATAAACTCCAAATTGCTAAAATAATAGGAACGATGGATTGGGATTTTGGTTGAGCTAGCCAAGGAGAACGAAATTGACTGGACTTGTTATGAGGAAAGATAAAGTGATACGATCTAGGGTTTCATGTGAAATGATAGAAAAGACTGATTGAATCATTAACACGTGTGACCTACAAATTAATATATTATTTTAATATCATAAATCATGTTTGTAGTACAATGACATTTAGATATTTCCAGGACTTATATGTCATTGTGACAACCATAAATTTAATAATCAAAAAATAATATCTTCAAAGTATAAGGGTCTAAATAATGGGGAATAACTATTATAAAGATGTGAGAATTGCTATCTAAAACAACCATGGTTGGATAGATCATGTTTTTAGAAAAATTGATCATAAGAATCACTCAAATCGGAGCTAAGACGAAGATATGAGATTTTGACGTTCCAGGGACGTAGTTGCAAAAGATGCAATTACTGGAATTATTTTTGTACTGAAAAGATTTAATTACTAACTGGGTGTTGACTGGGTTGACATTGATGACGTGGATACAGACATGTGCTGACATGGCAATGACGTGTCTGACATGTGGTAGCTTCTAATTGGTGACCCAAGGGGTATCTCTAGATCTAATCTGGGCCTCTAGTTCTAGATCCGATGACTCAGAGAGGGAGGGGCAACCGGAGGTTAATGACATGGTGGCAGAGGGTGGCGGCAAGCAAAACCCAATGGCGCATGGCTGAAGAACACGCCAAAACGGCGCTCCAGTGCACGGCGAGTGATGACAAGAGATGGATCATGAAGAGGAGGGTGAGGTAAACTAGATTTGGGTCTAACCACAGGTGATGCGGCACGGGAAGGTGGTCGGCAACAGAGGAGGTGGTGGATGATGAGCAATGTTGGCCTAATCTTCTGATAGGTAGCGATAAGTCGGTGGGTGGAGAACTCGACGTTGATGATCCAAAGGCTTCGACCCGAACAGATCATCTCCCTTGCAATCACTACACCACAGCTCCGATGGTTATCAACCGTGTCGCGCGGTTGACCTCGCCAAGAAGGCTCAATTCCTGCAAGCGTACCGAGAACACAAGCAAGAACGTAGAAGATGCAATCTGAAATATTGCGAATTGAATTCAAGCACTCGAAGTCGGGGTTCCACAAACACTTGCGGCGGCCTAGTCGGTCCGGAACAAGAGCAAAAATCTCACAACTGTGTGTAGATCAATATCTAAGTAAAACCCAACCCTAATTAGGGCAGCGGCTACTGTATATAAAAGACTAGGGTCGGCCAAGGACCCCTGGACGCGTCCCTAATGGACTCCAACACGATACACGGCCCAACGGCCCAAAAGATGGTGGCGCAGCACCCTGACAGATTTTGGACGTCCACTTGTTTCGATAATTCCAGTTGACTCAGAAAGAATTTGGATATGGGACCAGTCCTGTTGGAAAGCTTATCTCCTTAGCTTTCCAACCATGTGTAGAACGTCGAAAACGGAGTCCGTATGCGTCCTGGGCAACGATTTTAGTGCAGGCTCATCCTGGACTCCGAAACGGACTCGAACTTGATTGGACCTCCACCTTGGCTTGGGCGCCCTTGCTGTTCTTCTCCCGTGTTCCTAAGTAACAATATATGACAATTATTCAGTAATATCCCATCCTCATCAAAATATAAAGGAACACTAAGGAACGAGCTCACCTCATGATTTAGTTGACGTGCACGAGCTCGTGTCAATGGACCTATTGTTGGAGGAATACTCGGTGTGTGTGTATCCGAAAGAGTGATGTCCTCATCATCCTCCCCCTCTTAAATTGGAGTCGTCCTCGACGCAATGTCATCTTCTTCTCCCAAGTAAGACTTTAAATCTGAAATGTTAAATGTGGGACTAACCCCATAATCTGCAGGCAACTCAAGCTTATATGCATTATCATTGATCTTTTCCATAATTTTAAAAGGACCATCAGCTCGAGGCAGCAATTTAGACTTTCTCAAATCAGAAAACCTATCTTTGCACAAATGTAACCAAACAAGATCACCAATTTCAAAAGTAATATGTTTCCGACCTTGGCTACCATAAGTTATATACTTCTCATTCATCTTTTCAATATTTTGCTTAGTCAACTCATGCATTTTCAGAATCAAATCAGCACGTGTCTTAGCATCAAAATTTAATTTCTCGGATGTTGGTAAAGGAAGTAAATCAATAGGGGCACGGGGGTTAAAACCATACACTACCTGAAACGGACTTACCTTGGTGGTGGAGTGAACTGATCTATTGTAAGTGAACTCAATATGGAGTAGACACTCTTCCCACATCCTCAAATTTTTCTTCAAAACAGCCCGTAACATGGTGGATAATGTGCGGTTCACAACCTCCGTTTGTCCGTCGGTTTGAGGGTGACATGTCGTCGAAAACAACAGCTTTGTCCCAAGTTTATTCCAAAGTGTCCTCCAAAAGTGGCTCAAAAATTTTGCATCACGATCCGAAACAATGGTGTTAGGCACTCCATGCAAACGAATGATTTCCCTAAAAAACATATCAGCTATGTTTGTAGCATCATCGCTCTTGTGACAAGGTATAAAATGTGCTATTTTTGAAAAACGATCCACAACGACAAATATACTATCCCTCCCCCTCTAGGTCCTAAGCAATCCTAAAACAAAATCCATAGAAATATCCTCCCAAGGCACACTAGGAACAGGAAGAGGCATATAAAGTCCATGTGGGTTCAAGCGAGACTTAGCTTTATTGCAAGTAGTGCAGCGTGCCACGTAGCGCTCGACGTCGCGCCTCATCTTAGGCCAAAAAAAGTGAGCAACCAATACATCCTCGGTCTTCTTCACTCCAAAATGTCCCATCAAACCATCTCCATGCGCTTCCTGCAAGAACAATAGGCGAATAGAGCTAGCTGGGATGCATAGCCTGTTAGCACGGTATAGTGATCCATCAATCAGCACATATTTATTCCAAGTTCTTCCTTCGTTACAATATTCAAAAGCATCTTTAAAGTCCAAATCAGTAGCATATAATCCTTTAATTGTTTCTAAACCAAAAATCTTATGATCGAGTTGGGACAACATGGTATAACGTCTAGATAACGCATCTGCAATGACATTGTCTTTACCTTTCTTGTGTTTAATGATATAAGGAAAAGACTCTATAAATTCAACCCATTTAGCATGACGTTTGTTCAGTTTGGCTTGGCTTCTAATATGTTTCAAAGCTTCATGATCAGAATGAATAATAAACTCCTTAGGCCAAAGATAATGTTGCCATGTTTCTAAGACTCGCACTAAAGCATACAACTCCTTATCATAAGTCGAATAATTAAGAGATGGCTCATTCAATTTCTCACTAAAATATGCAACGGGTTTACCTCCTTGTAGTAGCACTCCTCCAATTCCAATGCCGCTAGCATCACATTCTAACTCAAAAGTCTTACCAAAGTCCAGAAGTTGGAGTAGAGGAGCATGCGTAAGCTTATCTTTCAGCGTATTAAAAGCTTGTTCTTGTGCTGGCCCCCATTGGAACGGAATGCCCTTCTTTGTCAACTCATTGAGTGGGGCAGCAATGGTGCTGAAATCTCTCACAAAACGCCGATAGAACCCTGCAAGGCCATGAAAGCTTCTCACCTGTGTGATAGTCCCAGGGGTCGGCCAGCTCTTGATGGCTTCAATTTTAGCTTCATCCACTTCAATTCCCTGTGGAGTAACAACATAGCCAAGAAAAGCAACTCTATTCGTGCAAAATGTGCACTTGTCAAGGTTAGCAAACAAACGTGCCTCTCTTAAAGCAGTAAAAACAGCACGTAGATGATCAATGTGTTCTTCATGTGACTTGCTATAGATCAAAATATCATCAAAGTACACCACCACAAATCTTCCTATGAAAGCACGTAAAACCTCATTCATCAATCTCATGAAAGTGTAGGTGCATTAGTTAAATCAAAAGGCATCACTAACCACTCATATAGACTGAACTTAGTTTTGAAAGCAGTTTTCCATTCATCTCCCAATTTCATTCTTATTTGGTGGTAACCACTACGCAAGTCAATCTTCGTGAAAATAATAGAACCACTCAACTCATCAAGCATGTCTTCTAGCCTAGGAATAGGGTGACGATACCTTATTGTGATATTATTAATGGCTCTACAATCAACACACATGCGCCATGTACCATCTTTCTTAGGAACCAAAAGAACAGGAACAGCACAAGGACTAAGGCTCTCTCGTACGTACCCACGGTCCAAAAGGTTTTGGACTTGTCGCTGAATTTCCTTAGTCTCCTCCGGATTGGTCCTATATGCAGCGCGGTTTGGCAAAGTCGCTCCCGGGATCAAATCTATTTGGTGCTCTATCCCTCTCAATGGTGGTAGCCCCGGGGGTATCTCAGCTGGAAAGACATCCTTATACTCCTGCAAAAGGTTAGTGACAGCAGCAGGCAAAGAGCTAGGTATATCATCAATTGAAAATAAAACCTCTTTGCATACGAAAGCATAGCACAAAGTATCATTATCTTGAATTTCAGCAAGGTCAGATTTAGTAGCAAGCATAACACCACCCTTTAACTTAATGCCTTCGGACCTAGGTGTGTTCTTCTCTTTCTTAGGTGAAAAAACAGATTGAGCTACTTGCTGATTTTCAGATTCGAAAACACGTTCTTTCTTTTCTTTTTCAGCTAAAGCTTTATCACATTGCACAATTTCAGCAGGTGTCAAAGGAAGCAAAGAGATTTTCTTTCCCTTGTGCATGAGAGAGTATTTATTACTTCTACCATGGTGTGTAGCATCGGTATCAAATTCCCAAGGGCGGCCTAACAAAAGTGAACATGCTTGCATAGGCACTACATCAAAATAAGCATAATCATGGTAGGAACCAATAGAAAAATGTACTCTCGCAGATTGTGTTACCTTAACCTTACCGCTGTTATTGAACCACTGAATGTAGTATGGATGAGGATGTGCACGTGTTGGCAAGGAAAGATTCTTCACAAGATCGGAGCTCAAGAGGTTGTTGCAACTCCCGCCATCAATTATGGTACGAACACGTGCATCTTTGACAATGAGGAATGTCTGGAATAGATTATGGCGTTGTAGCTGCTCTGCTTGTCCCATTTGAGAACTCAAAACTCGCTTCACAATGAAGGTGCGTACTGCATAACTCTCTGTGGCAGCGGTACCACTAATCTCCTCCCCCTCACTATCCATGTCATGATCGGCTGCAAGATTAGCTTGAAATGCATATTCTTCCTCGACATCACTATGACTAACATATTCACCATCTGCTGTTGCGGAGTATGCTCGCTTGCTTGGGCAATCCTTCATGACGTGGCCAATACCTTGGCAGCGACGGCACACAATGCCCGTTGTACGACCCGTGGTAGCTACACCTGAAGAAGAGCGTGGCATTGGATCCTGCGAAACAGTAGATTTACTCACCTCACGTGATGGTTGTGGTGCTCCTACTGAACGCGCCCGAGTGTTGGAGGAGGGGGCAGCAGATCGTGTAGATGTAGAAGGGAATGTTGTTGCTTGTCCCGGTGGTACTCGTGAAGTAGATGTACTCCCAAAATTGTTCCTCAATTTTTGCACCTGTTGTCGACCCTGCAGTTCTTTTTCTGCCAAGATAGCAAAATGGAACAACCTATTGGTAGTATTGTAATCTTTATAATCAACAAGGTCCTGAATTTCACGTCTCAACCCGGAGTAAAAACGAATCATGGTATCCTCATCATCCTCTTGTATACTACAACGAAGCATAGCAATTTGAAGCTCTTGATAGTAATCATGCACATATTTAGAACCTTGATTTAAGCGCTGCAATTTCTTTTTCAATTCACGTGTATAATCAGGAGGAATAAATCTATTGCGCATGGCACACTTTAGTCTAGGCCATGATTCAGGTTCTAAGCCACTAGAAACTAGACCATTCCACCAAATAATAGCATAATTCGTGAACTCACAAGTGGTTAGTCTAACTCTATGCATTTCAGGAACCATATGAGAACTATACTTTTGATCAACCGTCATTTCCCAATTCAAATAAGCATCAGCATCATATGCACCATCAAAAGGAGGCATTGAAAACTTAATCTTAGAATAAGGATCATCGCGACCATTGCGATTAACATTATTACCTCCATTACCTTGACAACGTTGTTGTTGGCCACGACGTAATTGTTCAGCATGAGGACGTTGCTCAGCACGCTCATCTTGCCCAACAAAAACCTCACCATCTTCTTGGTCACCATCATTAGTATCATCATCATCATCATCATGTGAATGGTCATCATCTTGTGGTGGCTGTCGCAACTCAAGGTCGTTGACTCGCGTGACGAGGTTAGCAATGCTTGTTCTAATGTCTGTCAATAGCCTAGTATGCTCCTGCAAGGCTTTGTTGAGTTCTTCCTTGGATACACAATCCTTAAAATCCGACGGAGAGCCATCACCTGACATGGTTAGTAGAAAACAAAGGATAACAAATATTATCCCTATCAACTACTAGGTTGTGGAAGGTGGAATCACACACACTCAAGCGTCTTACCACGCTCTTACAAATGTTCTTACCAACGCAGCAAGGAGGAACAACCGGTGACGAGTCTGGAAGCGTGGGATGATTGCAAGAGTGAACCTGTTTGGATCAAAGGAGGTGGAGCTTGGAAGGCACAATATGGTAGCAAGGATTAGCAATAATTGTAATCAGAAGAGCAAAGCAAAATAAGTGTCCAAAGTATGAATCACAGTTGCTGGTCTATCACGTGTCCCTAGTCCTAGCACAACAGCTGAAACAAAGCTAAAAAGGATGATCAGAGAAAGACACGGCAAACAGCACAATTATCTGGGTGTTCTCTATGTGCTCCTCTTTTTTGTCTTTTAGCACTAGTAGGAATCACGAAATTTTTTTTTCGTATTTTTCTGATATTTTTTTCTGAACTAGGAGTATACAAGCAACAACCACAGAAATTTTCAGCTCAAACGGATGCAAGATGTGGGCTACAGAAAATCAAGCACGTTCTCTGAAAAGCGTGCGGAAACTTCGCGGCTCGAATACTCAATCTTCCGAGCCGAATTTGGGAAAAAAATTTCAGCGGAACTCGGCAAGGTGGGGAGCAACAGATGTAACTTTTTCTGTAGATGTTCGTGAAAAAAAAATTTGCCTGATTCCGAGTCCGTATGAGAAAATTATGGCTGTTTTACTGAACCCCTATCGAGTTAGGGTTTTTTTTCAAGCAACTCTTGCAGAAATTGACCTCTTTAAGGTATTGCAAACAATAAGATCACGAGATGAACAAGGATGGCAGCGGTGGCAAGGCAATTGATACAAGGCGGCTTGCGACCTATCTAGGGTTGGCGTGGCGGAAAGTAACACAAGGCGGCTCGCGGTGGCAAATTGAGTAATGTGGTGGCTCGACTTGTTGGTGGGGATGGTGGCGATGGGATAGCGGCGTGATCAAAACAACACGGAGCGTTGACTAAAAACCAAGAACACGACTCTAAAACCAGCAACAAGACTCGACCACGGACACAAACTCAACAACGCACAACTGAAAACAAAAATTGCAAAGGCACAAAGGGTTATAGGGCAGCGGAAATTGACGGAATTTTTTTGGCTTTTTCTGGACTCTAGGTAATGAAAAATAGACTAATCTAAAGGGGAAGACGAAATTACCTAACGGGCAACCTGAAAATCTGATACCAGTTGATGAGCAATGTTGGCCTGATCTTCCGACAGGTAGCGATAAGTCAGTGCGTGGAGAACTCGACGTTGATGATCCAAAGGCTTCGACCCGAACAGATCGTCTCCCTTGCAATCACTACACCACAGCTCCGATGGTTATCAACCATGTCGCGTGGTTGACCTCGCCAAGAAGGCTCAATCCCTGCAAGCATACCGAGAACACAAGCAAGAACGTAGAAGATGCAATCTGAAATATTGTGAATTGAATTCAAGCACTCGAAGTCGGGGTTCCACAAACACTTGCGGCGGCCTAGTCGGTCCGGAACAAGAGCGAAAATCTCACAACTGTGTGTAGATCAATATCTAAGCAAAACCCAACTCTAATTAGGGTGGTGGCTACTGTATATAAAAGACTAGGGTCGGCCTAGGACCCCTGGACGCGTCTCTAATGGACTCCAACACGATACACGGTCCAACGGCCCAAAAGATGGTGGCGCAGCACCCTGACAGATTCTGAATATTCACTTGTTTTGACGATTCCCGCTGACTCAAAGAATTTGGACATGGGACCAGTTCCGTTGGAAAGCTTATCTCCTTAGCTTTCCAACCATGTGTAGAACGTCGAAAACGGAGTCTGTATGTGTCCTGGGCGACGATTTTAGTGCAGGCTGGTCCTGGACTCCGAAACAGACTCGAACTTGATTGGACCTCCACCTTGGCTTGGGCGCCCTTGCTGTTCTTCTCCCGTGTTCCTAAGTAACAATACATCACAATTATTCAGTACCATCCCATCCTCATCAAAATATAAAGGAACACTAAGGAACGAGCTCACCTCATGATTTAGTTGACGTGCACGAGCTCGTGTCAATGGACCTATTGTTGGAGGAATACTCGGTGTGTGTATCTGAAAGAGTGATGTCCTCATCAGTGGAGAATCACGGGGGCTCATCGGGTAGGATGCTCCGGTGGCCAAGGAACCAAACTGACGGTGGCAGCAGCTTCAGTGGGTGGCAAAGAATCTATTAGGTGACTCGGGTGAGGCTAAGCACCGCTAGAATGGCACGTCTGTGAGATCTACTGAAGCTGCAAAAGTTGCAACAACGGCGAGCTGTGTCTCGGTAGATTGGCTCAAGTTTCGCTGAGTTGGCTTCATGGAAACACAGAGGGGGTGGTCGAGACTTATATAGGCGGGCGGAGAGGCTCTCAGGGTAGTCTAAGACTCTAGGGCGACAACGATGTCCAACTCAAACACGGTGGCATGGTGACGCTAGGGTTTTCGATGACTTGATGAATTAGGTCATGGGACGCAGTGGCTTGTGATGGAATCTAGGCAAGGGCGCACTCGGTTGCTTTTATAGGTGGCATCACGAGGAGTCTGTGGTGCGCACGCCAAGGAGAAATGGTGGTGGTGCATCAAGTCCGAGCTAGACTTGACCGGAGATGACGAGGGTGCGGGCGTGAAGGCAAAAATGGGCGCGAGCATCTTTGGGCTAGCGGGCCGAAAGTGGCGCGGTGTTGACTGGCACGCCTGAGTGCGCTAGGCCAGAGCGGGCCTAGGCAGGAGAGCAGGTAGAGGAGAGGGAGAGTAGGCCAGGTCAGGCTAGGCCGAAAGGGAGGAGCATGAGCTGGGCTAGGCCGAGGGATGAAAAGGTGGGCCAGACTTAGGTTAGGGCTGGGCTGGGATAGATTAGGGTTTAGGACTATTTTGGAATTTCAGAAAAAGCAGAGGCAAATAAAAATGCAAATAAACTAGCAAATGAAGCCTAAAAATTCTAGAAAAAGTTTCAACAAGCTTTTGAAAATATTTAAAAGCCAAATAATAAAATTTTGAATTATGAAAACATTTTAATATTTTGGAAATAATTAATTCAAATAAACTCCAAATGAGCTCAAATAAAATCTAGGAAAAATAAGAGAAACCCAACAACTCAAAATAAAACCATAGATGCCTATTAATCTGCATGAATGCATTCAAACAACTATAACCTTTTTCAAATTAATTTAAATTTACAAAATAGGATTTTTCCTATTATAATTATTAATCTATAATCTATCTTGGAAAATTTTAGAAATTTGAAAAAAATCTGAAAATCAAGGTGTGACACCGCCTGAAGCCTCCATCGCCACGATGGAGATCAGGATGCCCTAGCTATCAGGCTTAGGAGCTTTAGTGTACTTTAGTGTACCCTCTTTTTAATCGAATTGGTAATTAGGACAACACCTTGTTTATTTGTTTATACCATTTCACTCATGTTCATCGCATTGCACACACTCTTCCTTTAGAGAACGAAGAGCCGGAGAGCAACATGAGTATGATCGAGGGTGATCTGGAGGTTGCCGTTGCTGATTGTGAAGTCGAGAACCAAGGTAAGAATCTATGCATATTGTACCCTTACATTGAATCATATGTTGTTTTAATTTGATAAATTATTGCTATATGTATGTCATGCATGATAGTTAGTCAATGTCGGGTTTTGGGTGTAGATCCTATTTGTTGCATTGCCCTACCTTGATATTGTTATCCCTTGATCTATTGTAACCTGGGGTGATATCATGTAATTGTCTAACTTAAAATGAATGTGTTATGCTTAGCAAGGCATAGGTCACCGGTTGAAGTTGAGCGGTGGTTTGTCCATCGTTCATGAGCTTTAGGGTTTATTTGTGTCTCACTAAATTTAATCTTGAAGGGTTAATGAGTTGTGAGGATGAGATGAGATTTGGGCGGGTAATAGGGATGGTTCAGGAATCATAGGCCCGCCTAGATAGATTAATCACGGACTGTTGTTTGCCGTTGGCTTAAGCACTTTTCCGTATTACAGCATATCCGAATAGGGAAAGGATGAGCTGATTATGTTATTGCATACCAATGGTTGGCACATGACTCCATGGTGTGTGTGGGGGGGGGGAGTTATGTGTATGTGTGATGAGATAGAGGAGCGAAAGACCTAGTGTGGGCCCTACGGGGGTTAGGTACTCATCACTGTGGAGATGGGCCAACCGGGCAGGAATGGGTGAGAAAAAGGTTGTCACGGGGGCCGAGAGGATGGACTCATGTCTTGTGCGTAAAGTTATACTCTCCTGCATGGTGTAAGACCAATTCAAATTGCTATGCTCTATGTTATGAGCATGCTTAATGTCCATCCGCATCAATCGTAGAGTTTCCGATGTGTTTCGATGTGTATGGTCGTATGTGGTATATTGGGAGATGAATTTTGTATGTCTAAGTTGGGAGGAACTTGTTCACTTATTTGATATGTTTATGTTTATGTTGTCATATGGGAATAATTTATGTTGTCCATTATGTTGATGCTCACACCATGTGTCTTATAAAATGCTTTTCGCTTAAATTCAACTTAACCTTGGGACTTACTCCTTGCTACTCATTCCAATTGTGTAAACCTTGGAGTCGGGTTATAATATGTACCCGTAGTGAGTAAGACTTGCTAGTACCTCTGTACTCATGATGCTATCGTTGAAGTTTTGTATGTGAGGATTATTTAGTTTATGGCTACTTCTTACTCGCCGATGTCGGTGACGAGCAAGAGTAGTGATGTACTACTCGTGGTGTTCTGGTTGTGCCTTAGGGAATATGGCACCACCTCTTTTGCTGTTTTAGTTTATATTTCCACTGTATAGTAATGATCATGTGCTAGGTTATGAACTTGATGTATTTTGCTTAGTCTAGCACTTAATTGCTGCATGTTGAGAGCCCAAACTTGTTATTTGGCTCTATTTCCTTTAATTTCAGCATGTAGTGCCTTAAATTGTGGGACTAGTAATGACTTTAAACACTTGTAATATGTTTAATCTACTTTCTCTTTATTATATATTTATGTGATGAGGCTTGTTGTATAGGTATGTGTTCCAATCTTGGGCATAAAACATATATTGGGATTACCGGGATTGTATTCACTTTAATCATTTGTGTTGCGATTGTGGCTTTGAGATGTGGGTTAGCACATGGCATGTCGAGAGATGGGTATATGATAGCTCTCATCTTATTGGGCGAATCACAGATTTGATTAA
Source organism: Phragmites australis (assembly GCF_958298935.1). NCBI lineage: Eukaryota > Viridiplantae > Streptophyta > Magnoliopsida > Poales > Poaceae > Phragmites > Phragmites australis. The sequence goes on from NC_084938.1 coordinate 11,553,428, forward strand.
TTTGAATATGATTTGGACGATTCTCACACAGCTACTCGGGATAGGTCGATACCTAGCTCACCTTATCAGGTCAGGTCCTTCGCAACCGTAAACTCCCAAGCTCCAGAGATCCTTGACCTCAGAGGGCACAAGCGTTGCTTGATGAAGTCTTTAGTGACATCCCATGCAGTCAACCCCTTCTCCTTCAACTCCCGGATCTTGGCGACGAGAGCTCGGAAGACGATGGTGGGCCTCGGCTCCACCATCCACAACTAGCTCGACAACGGTGCGAGACCCCGATATGGGAGATTGGGAGGGCTTATAGATGATTCTTATCCCTCTAGTAACAAGAAGAATAAATTCGGCATGATGGAAAAATTCAGCTCTAAAAAAAACAAAAATCACACAAAAACAAAAGAACATGCAATCATGTAAGGGAGCCAAGAGAGGGAAACTAAAAGGACATAAGCACACGAGTAAGATGCAACATAATATTCATTACTTGCAGTGGAACACCCTATTTTTGGCTGATTATAAAATGGTTTTGGATACACAACTCTCACATAAACCATAGGCTAAGCATTTCTCTCTTTATATTCTAAATCCTAGAACTCAACTCTCAAATGGATGGCTTAAGGAGGCTCTCACAGCCCTCCCCTCATATTTATAGGCCTTGGGAGCTTTCTTACATCACAAGTTTCCTAAATTGCTTGCCTCCCAAGTAACCTGGACTTCTTGTATCCTAAGTAACCTAGGTTGTTTGCCACCCAAGTAACCTAGATTTCTTATATCCCAAGTAACCTATATATTTTGCATCCCAAGTTTCTTAGATTGCTTGCATCCTAAGTAACCTTCCTGATCATGATGTGTGTACTCTATCTTGCGATCTCGGCCACCAGCAAATCTCTCCTACTCCCGATTCCTCGGATCACCTTGTCACTTGCACTAGCATCCCTTTTGCTTGACTTTATCAACACGCTGTCTTCATCCACTTTCTCAAGTTTTCTTGTTCTCTATATCTACAACTAGGATCACCCTTGACTCCGCCTGGCCTCCTTGATCGTCCGGTATCAAGCACCCCGCTTAGCCCCGATCATCCCGATGTTGTCCGCCAAGTTGTATCCATCACCTACACATCATAAGGCATGCACACAAGTTTTTCCAACTCCATTTATCTCTATCTCTAGTTAGTCATAATCATAATCATGCATTGTAATACATAGACATCCTCATGCAAACCAAATTTAACTCAACTTAAACTATGTCAATGACTCATCACATATCAATCAATGTACATATCCACTTAGTTTCTCAATTACATCTATGAGTGTAGGAAAGTTAAAATATTAACAACTATAATTGCGGGAAAGTTAAAATATGAACATTTGTGAGTGCGGGAAATTTGGTGAGTGCAGGAAAGTTAAAATATTAACATAGACGGTTATCAGTAAAACCATCTATGAGTCTATTATCACAAATAGTTTTAAAAAAAACCGTATGGTGTTTGTTTACAACCCATCAATGATACAAGAACGTCTATTGTAAATCAATATCACAGATGGTTTAAAACTGTGTGCATGTCATGGACGGACTCTCAAATAAAATTGTATGTGATAACACCTATCACTACTATAGAACCGCATATAGATGCCAGCTCATCACTACCGGTTCTTAATCTCTTGTTCTCGAACCATGCTAGAGATGTTAAGAACCAGCACTAATACAGACTATCAATGTCGAATTGTAACACAAACCGGCATTGATAGTCGGTATCAGTGCCGGTTCTTCCATGAAGTGCCATTGATGACTGGACTCGAATTTTTGATTCAATTCGCTTTTGGCTCACGTCCGTTCGGCCGTCTGATCTAGCTGATCGTCTCCTTATGTTGAGATGACTCTTATCCTTTCCCCACCGGTGTTATTCACACCACACAACCCAATCTTTTCTCATCGGAGCTCTCTCTCTCTCTCCCAACCTCTCTCTCCCGATCCCTCTAGATCTGTCGCCAGGGAGGCAGGCCAAGGCGACCAGGGAGGCACACTACTGGGATCAAGCTCCTTGTTGGCGGATCTGAGCTCCTCCTGCACGATGGAGCTCCTTGTCATCGAGACCAAGCTCCTCAATAGCAGCACCTCCGATCACTGCAATAGGGGTAGTGGCGCTCCTCATATCTCATCCTCTCTGCCTCATCATGGCTCTAGTTAGCACCGCCTCCTCTTTGCCTCGTATTTCCACCCTGGCCATCTCCAGCATGCCGCCGTGTATGAGGCATTCCCACAACCATTTGACGAGCACCCCGTCCTTGTGTTCAATTTGTTTGATTTGATTGTGAGATGGGTCACCTTGTGTTCGATTTGTTCCATTTGATTATGAGATGAGTTGATTTATTCGATTTGATTGTGAGATATGTTCATATAGATGAGATGAGTTGATATGTTCTTGTTTGAGATTATTTGATTGTGAGGTGTGTGTACTGTAGTGATGGCCTTCATGCTAACACATTTTCTTGTGCCGGGCGGAGCAAGTGAGCGCATGTGGGCGAGCGCGATGGCGGGCGTGCGGCCAAGTGGCTGCATGGAGGTGGCTCGTTTCTTTTTTTGTTTTATGGGAGGAGGCATCACTACCGGTTGGAGTCATGAACTGGCAATGATGCATACTTTCAGTAACTATCAATTGCGATTCAATATCCACAACTGATGTTGATTTTGAACCGTCATTGATAGCGTGTTCTATAGTAGTGTATGATTTTATGAAATTGTCATAGTTGCAACGAGTCAATAATGCCAGTGCAACCCTGGTTCAAAATTGAATTTATTATTTGTTTTAGGCGTGCTTGGGGGTCGAACTGTAACAGGGCGGTTAAGAATGGCATGAACAACACCATGGCACATGCCATGGCCTAACACGTGTCTTCAATCTCTATACTCTAAACTCGGGCGCCTTCGAGGCCGGCGGAGATGTCTACATCGGCTATTTCTTTCAAAACTGTCCGATTATGCCACCGGCAGCTTAGGATTGATTGTTCGATAAGGTCCTCTCGCGCAGCACCGTATCGCAAGCTCAGGCTCGAGGAACTTCTCTGCTCGCTCAGTGGCTCAGACTCCGCACGTGATGTTGCCACCATAGTAGTACCCTACTGTTGTCGTTTTTATCTCTCTACAAAAGATGACAGCCATACCCTGTTCGCTATGAAATACTGAACTTTCCTTGCCCTCCCTGCAGTACGCTGCCCATTTCAGTGCATCGTGCTGGTGACGGTCGTGATCATGTGGATCTACGATGAGATACTGACGGCGGCCGGCGCCTTCAACGAGAGGGGCCCTGTGACACAGTTCAGATGCTGCACCGATCGATCCGGGATCATCCAGGCTCACCTCGGTAGGCTAGTTGCTAACGCTTCATGCTCAATCAGTGCACATATTGTTGATGCATTCCGTTCACTTTTCAATTTTGCATTGTGTTACTCTGATCTGATTGGACATGCTCTGCACTTCTGCTTCGAGCAGGGTCAGGTTTCCCTATCCGTTTCAGTGGGGTTAGCCGATTTTTTGCTTCGAAGGTTGCTTCGCCATGATGGCTGCTCATTTGTGTTACTGATCGAGGTCTGTGATTTGTATTCTCAAGTTATCCAGTACATCTTCTATTTCGGCAGCAAGAAACATCCTAAGCAATAAAGATTTTTGTTTTAAGTGTTATAGGGGAAGATGAGTAAAACTTCAAAAGGGTCACAACAGCATCAAAATAGTTTTACATAAGCAAATATGATCCTCTAAAGGAAATGAAAACCAGACATTACATCTTCAACAATGCTTTTAGTCCTTCCAAGGTAGACTATTATCTCGTCATCTCAAGACTGTACTCAATACAACACTAGATGTATACTGAAAATGCCCTGTTTTTTACTCTGATCAGCACATTTCTCTTTCAGTCCACCGGCACCTTAATTGCGTTGTGAAGATACACAGGTGCGGCATCCTTCCACACAACATTTAGTCTATGCTGCAAATTGCAATCTCCAGATAATCCACATGTTGTTCCATTTGTTTGTGCATTAGGTGCTCCTAACGAAGCTGGCCACATTGTCATGTTGCAACTCTTGGCAGTTTAGTTTAGTGCTGAGTTGTGCTATACGTGCATGTTATAACAATTATTTAATGAATATGGATATTGCCTCAACAATTACAAACAGGAAAAAGATCAAAGGTAACTTATCTCTGTCCAACAGATCTATATTTTTGTTTTGGTCCACCTCAAATTTGTCTTCTTTTGTTCTATCTGATTTACTTCTCCGTGTTTCAGATGAAAGTAAAATTTCTCTATTCCCGTTCACTTAATCCACTGCAATTAAGCACTGGATACTTAGAGTATAATGATTTCATCTATAAGTGTGATGATCGGAAATGAAAAGGACACCTTTTTCTGAAAGTAGTTTATCCTCAGTTCATATCAATTGATCACTATTAACTAGGCCAGCATGTTGTGCCTGCAGGTGTCGTTGTTTCTATCGATGAGATTAAATCAACTGTTAATGAGGTTCTAAAGGTGAATATAGAAGCTATAAAGGAGCAACGGTATCACATAAATGGTTTGGCTTCCAATCAACTCATGATAAATTACAGACAAATTTATGATCCAAAATCTACATCATGTGCCTACTGTTTTATAACATACTAAATAAACCAATATGTGCTTAGTTCTTAATTTAATGATCCACTGATGGATGACCCAGGGGAGCTAATCCTAAATTCTATCTTTTTTTCTCAGTTGGTAACCTAGGCGGACAGGTTAGGAAGAGCCATCTGTGGAGTGATGCTAAGGAGATAAAGGTGCAAAAAAAAAATTATGTATGCAAAATACACGATTTGTTTGGGCTGTCTTTCATTTGGTTTCAATATTTGCAAATTCTCCGTGTACAAGAGGAAATCAATAAGAGGCATGCAGAGACACTTGGTCCGAAGACAGAAGCTGACAATATAAAACCAGAGAAAAATTAGTGATTATGGCACTTAATGCGAGCCACGTATTACTATAGATATACACTTGGTTCTAATGATATACCTACGTTTCTTTTATGGCACAATAATTTGAACTAGTTCTCTGGAAGTAGGAGAACCTTAGTTCATGTAGGTATATACCTACGTTTCGTTTTGTTTGCTTAGAAGAGCTTCACAATAATAGGAGTGAATATTGTTATAGATATATTAGTGTTGCAATAAGTAGTACCAAAAATAAAGAAGTCCAAGCTTTTATTAGGCAAATATCCATAGATTAGTGTTTTATCTTCTCCTTGGGAGCAGCATCCCAAGACCCTAACCAGATTTGTGTGCTGGTGCTTGGCTGTGAGTTGGATTTAATTTTTTAACTGTGTGAAGCCTTGCCTTATGTGAAGCAAGTCTCTTAACAGCTATCTCCAACCCGTCAAGAAAGTGGCCCTAAAAAGAAGTTTAAAAGAAACCAATCAATGTTTTTTATTTCATTACATTCAAGGGTATGTTTAGAACATTTTATAGGAATTTTGCAAGAAACAATTCTGAAGTGGGGAAAAAAATCTGGCGCAACTTCACAATAATGGGAGTGAATATTGCTATAGATATATTAGTGAAAAACATCATTAGGACCCATAACATGTACCCTGATGTTGCAAGAAGTAGTACCAGAAATAAAGAAGTCCAAGCTTTTATTAGGCAAATATTCATAGATTAGTGTTTCTCCTCTCATTGGGAGCAGCATCCAAGGAGCCTAACCAGATTTGTGTGCTGGAGATTGGCTATGAGTTGGATTTCATTTTTGAACTCTGTGAAGCCTTGCCCTGAATGTGAAGCAAGTCTCTTAACAGCTATCTCCAACTCATAATATGGCGCCAGAGGTAACAGATAGGACATCAGCGATCGGAACTCTACTGTTCGCTGGATCAATTGAATTGGCTTTTTTATTGCTTGCCTCCTCCGAACATATTCCTGCCTATATATATGGGCTCTTACATTTATTTATGGAAGTGATAACTAAAGAAACCTTCAAACTAACAACGAAATAACTAACCAAATCTTCTCCAACTAAACATAGAAATAATAACTAAGGAATCTACTAATTTAATTTAAAACTTATTTCCAGTTGCTACTGTAGATGCTGCTTCCTTGGATTTGCACCTCCGATAGACAATACCAAATCGCCCAGCCATATCATTTCCCCCTTGGCTACGAAACAGCTCATCCTCGAGCTGAAACTCTGGGTAATTATGGTGGAATGATTCCAATGTTTCCTAAGTAGCGTCTTGAGCTGTAGAATTCAACCATTGAACAAGAACTTCCTGCACACCATGATTAAGACATCCGCAAAGAACTACAACCGGAGAGGGAACTACTCGCCCATGGACAACTGTAGGCAAGGATATTGGATCGGCTGGTGGTGTGCCCTCAAATTTCTTTAATAAGGCTACATGAAAAACATCATGAATACATGCTTTGGCTGGATGATGAATGCAGTAAGCAACTGGCTCTATTATGGTTGTGATCTGATATGGGCCATAGAAACGAGGAGCCAATTTGGAGCGAACTTGATCAATAATACCAGCTGCCAGACGATGGTGTAAACGCAACCAAACCCAATCACCGACATCAAATTCATCATGTTGGCATGATTGATCAGCCTAGCTCTTCATATAATCTTGAGCCTGTAAAAGATGTTCATGTATCTCAGATAAAAACTCATCTCTTTTCTTAATTTGTTGATCAACAGCAATGACCCGAGATGCTCTAGATTGATATGAAAGCAATGGTGGGGGATCACAATAAACCACTTCGAATGGTATTCCTCTAAGGGAAGACTGATAGGATGTATTATAACAAAACTCAACACATGGTAACCATTGTAACCATAGTTTGGGTCTATCTTCTGCAAGGCAACGGAGGTACATAGCAATGATACAATTAACTAACTCTGATTGGCCATCACTGAGGGTGAAAGGCGGTACTCATGCACAACTTTGTACCCATCAGGCGAAACAATTCAGTCCAGAAAATGGAGGTGAATACCGAATCTCTATCATTAACAATGGAGCAAGGAATACCATGTAATGAGGACATGGCTCCTTCGGATACGAGAAACACTGTTAATAATCCTCAAATTATACAAGGGCTAATTACAAGAGTATGTGCGTGATAATTAAACCACCTGGTAAACTCGTTTCTCACTGTTCATGCCTTCTTGGATGGATTACTACTAAATTCTTGTAATGTTTTATTACTTAGAAATATGGGAGAAGCATCCTAAGCTTACCTAGACGTTATCACTCAAGTGCCAAATCTACTCGAACCCCGAGGAGAGCTCAAATCGGACTCCAAATTCGTTTCGGAGTCTCAGGACAACACATCAGTAAAACAGACATAATTCTCGCATACGAAGTCCGATTGAGGCAATCTTGGACTTGATGGAAAGCTTATGATGAGTCCTTTCCAATGGATCTATTCTTGGTCAAATAATCCTTATAGTTTAGTCAGAGTCGAAGGGACAAGGTGTTGCATTACTATTTTGGACCTTCTCGGGTCATGTAATCTTGTCGGGGTCAGAGTCCAGGTTATGTACACCTCTTTCTACGGTTACACAACCCTAAGTAGACTTCCTCATGTTCCCCTATAAATATACAATAGCTGTCATAGTTTAGGCTCATGTTTTGCTTAGATTATTATATTTTAGACAGTTTCATCGTATATCGATTTGTAGAACCCTAAACTCGAGCACTTCATTGGTAATCAGCAATATTCCGATTGCATCTACCTGTTCTTGCTTGTGTTCTCAATTCGCTTGTAGGAAAAGCCTTCTCGGCAAGTCAACCCTCGAGGGTATGATAATCATAGAGTAGTGGTGTAGTGGTTGGCATGGTTGATAACTATGGAGTAGTGAAGTAGTTGTTGCGAGGGTTCTCGATCTGTTCTGGTTAGAGCCTTTGGATCATCAACGTTGAAACTCCACCAAATCGATTTATCATATTACTTCAGAAGATCAGGCAAACCCACATCACCATGTAAGCACACAATGTTATCAAAGAAGGCTCATGCAACAGTATTGGCATAATAAGGATGCCCAAAGGAATAAAATGCGCATATTTAGATAATCTATCCACTACTGTTAAAAGAACGGATTTACCACCAACACGAGGAAAGCCTTCAATAAATTCCATAGAGATATCTTGCCAAATGGAAGAGGGAAATTGTAAAGGCTGCAGCAAACCAGCAGGATGTAGGTGTTCAATTTTATTCTGTTGACACACAAAATAGCCCTTAATAAATTCCTTAACCAAGGAAGAAGCATGAGGACTGTAAACAGTCATGCGGAGGTGATGAAGAGTCTTCTGAATTCCCTAATGGCTGTAACTAAGCACCTCATTCAAAAGAACGGGCCAACATTGTAAAGACAGGGACATATAGGCGGCCATGGAAAGTGACCAAGCCATCCACAATGTAACACCCTAAATTTCAAATTTTAGCAATAGTTTAAAATTTTGCTAGAATTTAAATAGGAGTTTCAAATTTTGTTCAAATAAAAGAAATTATTTTCTAAATTTAAATCTACCATAGGATATATTTGTGTTTGATGCATTCATGTCGTTAGAGTTGCAATAGGTTTTTATGCATGGAAAATATTTGCAAAAATTCGCTAGAAGGCGCTCTTAAAACCTCTTTTGAATTTGGTTCAAAATCATAAAAGAAAAGGGATTTCAAAATTGTTAAAAGCTCCTCGGGCCGATTTCCTCCCCCCATCCCCGGCCCAACGTCTTCCCTCCCCCTCTCCCTTTCTCTCTTGCCGCATGGGCTGCTCGAGCAGGCCTGCCCATAGCACCTGAGCCGCCCCTTCCCCGCCCTCTCTCACTGCCATGTGGACCTGGCTAGAGCCGAGCCGCATGCCCGCCCGCCGGCTCCTCTTCTTCCTCCTCCCGCCCGAGCTCACTCCGCCCCCCAAATCTCACGCTGCATGTTCAAATCCGAGCATACCCACACCATTCCATGTCAATTATAGGTCGTGGTCGCGATTCCCGCCCCTTAATCACTTTGCCCCGGCCGTTTCTTCCTCCATTACCCCACTCAAATGCGGAAACTGTCGCATTCAACTCCTTTAAGGCCGCCGGCCAATCTCTTCGAATCCCAACTAATGCGCTTCCCCTCTTGCGCTTATAAGCTGGTCTTTGTCTCCGTGATGAGGTTTTGCACCAATTCAACATGTTTTCCCCTCCTTTCCCGCTTGGTTTCACCCTCATCGTTGTCATCTTCTTCGTGGATGGTGAGAGCTATACCGCCGCCACAATTCTCCCTAGTCGAGACGTCTCTAACCATTTCCTCCCCTCTACGGTTTCGCAGGGTCACCAGAAAAGCTCCCGACCGCATCTCGGCAACGCCCGACCCATGGAGTGTCGTTCACGCCGTGACTGAGCCCCGTCGTCCGCCTCTCTCTGTCGTCAGCCTCCCTCTGCCCTTCTCCACTGACGAGATGCCCACGGTGATGATCCCCTAACCCTCCTCTTCATTTTGTGCCTTGTCCCGTCACGATCCATGGCTGGATGCATAATTTCGTGCACACCGGCGATGCGCAGGCAATCCGTCGCCGTCGGCAGGCCGCTGCCCATGTCCGCACCGCAGGTCCTAGCCCCCTTCTCCCCCGGTCATCCGATCGAGATCCAATGGTCGAGATCGCGTACCCCTTCACCATCTCATAATCGGTCCACCGTGGATCCATGGACCGGTCTCCAGGCCATGGTCCATGAGCCCATGAGCCCATGAACCTTTTCCACGCATTTTTCAATTGGAAAATTATTCTGTTTTGATTTATGGCGTCATAAATAAGATTTTTAGTATAAAAACAAATCAGTTTATTCGCGGAAAACAAGTAAAATTTATATTTGTTCGTAGCTCTGATTTGGGCAATTTTCACGCTCAAATGTTTGTAGCGACGTGTAGAATATTTTTTATAGGGTTTTTACCTAGTTTTAATACTGTTTTCTTTAACATGCAACCAAGTTTAACCACATAACCACGAGACTTATATGGGTATGACCTGGCCAACTAATTAGCCACCTCTCTGGTTCTATGGGCACCAATGGACGGTTGAGTGGCACAAGAGGGGACTTCTGCAGTGATGGAATATCTGTTAGCAGTGAAACCTTAGTGAGGGCCTACGGATTGGTGGGAATCATGACCCATGGGGAAAGTTGTGCAAACTATGCAGAGTTTCAATCTGATCAATCAGTCGTGCTCACGGTCACGAGCGAGCTGGGATCAGGATTTTGGTATTGATAGTCGGGTAGCGAGGTAATGAAATTACCTAGTGAGTTTTGATAGTCAGATGGAATCCAATGAGCCATCCCTTTTGTTATAGATGTGTCTTCACACTTAATAAATAGGATATCTATTGTTGAAGTCATAGGTCATAGTTGCTTAATGCAGTAAACTAGTGTCTAACCTTTTCTTGACTAAAGCCCCAGATCATACTCTCCTACATTTGCAGAGTACATTTTGTATTCAGACCCGTTGTCCCCTTTCTTGCATCCCTCTGCTATTAAGAAGCCGTTAATAAAGCTGGTTCCTTCGATGAAGACACCTTCGACCCGGAGCTCCTGTTCTAGGCTGGTGTGCCCCCGATTGACGCCTGTGAAAGATGAAAGACCCACTGGCGCTAAAGCTCTCTTGTTCCATTGTGTCTTCTTTTAGACCCTCGGGTCCTGTTGTAATAAGTTAATATCATTATTGTATTTGCGACACTGTGATGATACACTGATGATGTAAAGCATGTATCGAAATTTGATCTTGGTATACATGTATTTTGCTCAGTTTTGTTCCTTTAAAACTAGGTGTTACAGAAGTGGTATCAGAGCTGTGTTGACTGTAGGACACAGCTTAGATAGAAAGGACGAGTTAAGGACTTATGTTTGTAGAAACTACTTTTGTGAAATTGTTTTCCCTTCAGTTTTTCCTCTCTCTATCTAATGCTCTTTATAAAATTGTTACTAATTTTTTGTCTTCTTCAAAAAATTTGATGGCCCGCACGAAGATCACCCCGCAAAAGCATGTGCTGGTTCTTGATCAGGAGATCCCTGCTGGTGCTGTCTGGGCGCACCAACCCCCTGTCGAGCTCTACTCCGATGGACAACTCATCGGTTACTTCGCTCGTACACTATGGTACCTGCTTTAGGGTATAGGTTACCACGACGCTCCACTCTACAAGGGAGTCAAAGTTCCGCTTGGAGGTCGTGGTTGCTCCTGGTCAGTGGAGGTGGCCATGTTTGTGACGATGTTCGCCGAGTTCACACCTTCATTGCCCTTAGAGCTACCTTCGAGGCTAGGATTAAGGACGCTGCCTGCCAAGTTCTATCTATTCTCTGCAAGGAGAACAGACAGGCCCTTCGCCTCACTCAGTTCGGCAAGTTCCCACAGTGCACATCCGGTAGTCTGGAGTCATCTTCATGCCCGTCAACAACGAGCCAGTTCTCCATCTGAGAGAGTAGGTCCGCCTCACTGTTGCCCTGTATGCTGAGCTCGATAGAGCCCTCGACGAGTTGGAGGATTTGCATCGATGTCACGTGGAGCAGGAGCAGAGCATCCGTGAGCTACAGATTTTGCTGGAGGACCCCAACAAGTTTCCCGAGGAGGCTCCCGAGGCACCCATGGCTGCAACACCCCGTTCCCCGTCATGCAAGAAGCATCGTCTAGCAAATGCAGTAGGTCCTTCAAGCACAGCAGGCGAGGAGTAGAGTCAAGCTAGGAGGATGTCCTTAGCTGAATAAATCGTTTAGTCCCGTGTGTCGTTTGTTCGAGTCTGTGGTTGATGCTTGTGTCTTTAGTGTGAGCCTTGTTATGAGTTGGATCTTTGCATAAGTGTTGGTGTGACGTGGGGGTTTCCCCTCTACGTTACATTAGTTAATAATATAATAATAGTTGGGAGTCTCTTTCTTTCTTTCGTGCTATATCTGTTCTTATCTATTCTTTTCTGTTCTTGTCTTGTTTATCCACCCTTGCTTTTCTCTTTTGTTCCCCTCTCGTACCTTGGCTACCAACAGATGGTGAACACCAGGCATAGCAACACGAACAATGACAGCATAAACGACAACAATGCCAACCAATGTGATCTTCCACCCCCGCCCCCTCTGATGGATGCTAATCAAGTGATGACCATTCTCCAAGGCCTGGTGCTAGCTATCAACCAGCAACCTCAAGGCCAGTAAGAACCACCGCAGCAGCTGTAGTCAGGGCTTAGGACTTTCTTAAGTACTCAGCCACCCACCTTCTCACAGGCAATTGAGCCTATGGAGGCTGATGACTGGTTGAAGACCATTGAAAGCAAACTACAGATAGCTCAGTGCACTGGAAGGGAAAGAGTTCTTTTTGCTTCCCATCAGCTTATTGGGCTAGCTCAAGAATGGTGGACAGCATACATTGCCACCCATGAGGATCCCCAAGAGATCACATGGGCAGAGTTCTGGAATAGCTTCCATGCACATCATGTCCCTACAGGTGAACTGAAGCTGAAAAGGAAGAAGTTCCTTAGTTTGAAGCAAGGTCCCATGTTAGTTAGAGAGTACCTCACCAAGTTCACCCAACTCTCTCGCTATGCTCCCAATGATGTTGACACTGACGAGAAGAAGCAGGACTGTTTCCTGGAGAGTCTTAACACAGGATTATAGTACGCCCTCTCGGCCAATGAGTACCCTAGTTTCCAAAAGCTGGTGGATAGGGCTTTTATCATGGAGAAGAAGAGGCATAATCTGGGAGAAGAACACAAGCATAGCCTGCAAAGATAGTCCTTAAGTAGCAACATCTGTCCCTGTTTCAAACCCCCACCGACGGGTCCGATGTTCCACCAAGGAGGACCGAACCAGCAGTAGAGGCCACCCTAGAAAATGCCGACCCAAGTTGCAAGTGCATACAAGCCACCAGTGCAACCTAGACAGTAGCAACAGCAGTAGTCGCACCCTAACTTCTAGCAGTAGTGACCCAACAACAACAACCAACCCCAGCAGTAGAATCACCTAGGTCAAGGATCAGGTAACATTGACCCGTGTTTTAGTTGTGGCAACTTCGGGCACCTCGCCAATAAGTGCCCTAAGAAGCAGCAAGGCTAAGCACGGGCTCAGGGCAACAATCAGCAGCAACCCCGGCAGAATTTGATGCAAGGTCGTGTCAATCATGTTGCAATGGAGAAAGCCTAGGATGCTTTTGACATAGTGCTAGGTATGTTTTCTGCAAAGTCGCACCCTGCTATAGTTTTGTTCTATTATATTGCTACACATTCATTCATATCATCTCAGTTTGTGAATACATATAAATTGCCAAGAGCATTAATGAAAAATCAGGTACTAATTAGTTCTCCTATATGAGAAATAGAATCAAGGCATGTATGCCCTAAAATAAGTATATGCATAAGGGGGTAGACTTTCTTACAAGCATCATTATTCTGGAGTCCAAGGGAATTGATATCATACTAGGAATGGACTAGTTGACCAAGTACAATAGAATCATTGGATGTGCTACGAAGACAGTATAGTTGACACACAGATGGTACCAAGGTGGAATTCCAAGCCACAACGGAGTCAGCTATTAACACCAGTCTCAACAAGGCCAATACAGTGGAAGATAGCAAAGTGGTCAGTGAATTTCTAAACGTCTTCCCGGAGGATTTGCCAGGTATGTCACCCGATCATAAAATTGAGTTTGTCATTGGGTTAGTACCTGGAACGGATCCTATATATAAGAGACCATATAGAATAGATGACAATCAGTTGGCTGAGCTTGAGGAGCAAATCCAAGAGCTAGTAGACAAAGGGTTTATCCACCCCAGTTTTTTGCCTTGGGGAGCCCCAATTATCTTCATACTGAAGAAGGATGGGACACAAAATATGTGTATAGATTATAGAGCCCTGAATGAAGTAACAATTAACAACAAGTATTCTCAACCCCACATTGAAGATATGTTTGACCGGTTGCATGGAGCATGTGTGTGCTCCAAGATCGATCTTCAGTCTGGGTATCATCAACTGAAGATCTATGCCTTGAATATTCCAAAGACCGCATTCGTTACTCGGTATGGTCTATACGAGTATACAATAATGTTTTTTGATTTAACAAATGCCCCAGCCTACTTCATGTATCTAATGAACAAGGTTTTTAAGGAGTATTTGGACAAGTTTGTCATGGTATTTATTGACGACATCCTTGTTTACTCCAAGAACGAGGAAGAGCATGAGGAACATTTAAGGATGGTATTGCAGAAGCTCAGAGAGAACCAACTGTATGCTAAATTGAGCAAGTATGAGCTCTAGTTGAAGGAAGTTCCCTTCCTTGGTCACATTATATCAGCAGGAGGTGTGTTTGTGGATCCATCCAAAGTAAGGGATGTTCTAAACTGGAAACCACGACATAATATTTCAGAGATCCGTAGTTTCTTGGGTTTAGCGGGATATTATCGTTGGTTCATAGAAGTATTTCCAAGATAGCTAAGCCAATGAAAGAACTGCTAGAGAAAGGAGCAGATTTTAAGTGGGCAGCCGCTCGAGAAGTTAGTTTCAATGAGTTGAAGAAAGGTTAAACTCAGCTCCAGTATTGATCATGCCCGACACCCAGAAGCCTTTTTCGGTGTATTGTGATGCATCTCGTCAAGGTTTGGGTTGTGTGCTCATGCAGGAGGGTCATCTGGTAGCATATGCATCCAAGCAATTAAGGAAACATGAAGAGAACTACCCTACACATGACTTGGAATTTGCTGCAATAGTTCATGCACTCGAGATCTAGAGACACTACCTGATAGGTCAAAGGTGTGAAATCTATTCAGATCATAAGAGCTTGAAGTATATCTTCACTCAACCCAATTTTAATCTCAGACAACACAGATGGGTAGAGCTCATCAAACATACAACATGGGAATCAACTATCACCTAGGAAAGGAAAATGTAGTGGCAGATGCCTTGAGTAGAAAGACTCGAGTCAATGCTATAACTCTGTAAGAGATGAGTCCCGACCTATGCAAGGAATTTGAGAAGTTGAATTTGGGAATGGTGAGTAAGACCGAGATAGTTACAATGGAAATAGACTCAGCGCTAGAACAAGATATAAGGAAGGGTCACCTTGAGGATGAAAAGATTTTGGAAATCAAGCAGCTCATCCAAGTTGGCAAAGCCCCAGATTTCACAAACACGAGCAAGGTACAGTATGGTACAAGCGCAGGATATGTGTTTCGGACATGAAGGCTATTCAAGATACAATTCCCAGGGATGCTCATGATTCAGCATATTCCATTCACCTAGGGAGTACCAAGATGTATCAAGATCTTAAAGATTAGTATTGGTGGTACAGAATGAAACGTGAAGTAGCAGACTATGTGGCTTTGTGTGATATCTGTCAGCGATTCAAAGCCGAGCATTAGAGACCAGCAGGACTGCTATAGCCATTCTTTAGCATAGATTTCATAGTGGGTGTACCTCGAACACAGTCAGGATATGATTCTATATGGGTTATAGTTGACCGATTGACAAAAGTACCTCATTTGATTCTAGTTAAAGAATCCTATCGAGGTCTGAAACTAGCTGAGTTGTATATATCTAGAATTGTGTGCCTACATGGAGTACCCAAGATAATTGTATCTAATCGTGGTAGTTAGTTTACTTCACGGTTCTGGCAATGCCTACATGAATCTATGGATACAAGGTTTAATTTTAGCTCAGCATATCATCCGCAAACTAACATACAGACAAAAAGAGTAAATCAAATCTTTGAGGACATGTTGAGAGCATGAGCTTTGAAGAATGGTAATAGTTGGGACAAGAATATGCCATATATAGAGTTCTCATACAATAACAGTTATCAAGCTAGCCTCAGGATATCTCCTTTTGAAGCTTTATATGGAAGAAAGTGTAGAACCCTATTGTTCTAGAATCGGACAGGAGAAAGCCAAGTTTTCGGTCCTGAAGTTCTGAGAGAAGTAGAAAGATAAGTACAAGAGGTCAGAGATAATATAAAAACCACTCAATCCAGACAAAAGAGCTATGCAAATAATCGACGCCAAGAACTAACTTTTGCAGTAGGAGACTTTGTGTATCTCAAAGTGTTGCTGATCAGAGGTCTACGTAGATTCAAGGTCAAAGGCAAGCTTTCACCTTGGTTTATTGGTACATACAAGATACTGAAAGAGACGAGGAGAAATAGCTTAGCGGCTTGAGTTACCACCTCAATTCTCAGGAGTACACGATGTTTTCTATGTGTCACAGTTGAACAAGTGTCTAAGAGTTCCCGAAGAGCTACTACCAGTAGAAGAACTGAATGTGCGAGAAGATCTCTCCTACTCAGAGTATACCATCAAGATTCTTGAGATGCCAGAATGGGTTATCTGAAACAGACGAGTCCGTATGTGCAAAGTGCAGTGAAAGCATCACTCAGAAGAAGAAGTAACTTGGGAAAGAGAAGTTGATCTAAAGGCAGAGTTTCCCTATCTCTTCTCTGATCCTTTTGAATCTTGAGAGAGCGAGATTCAACCTAAGGGGGATAGGTTTGTAACACCCTAAATTTTTAATTTTTTCAATAGTTTAAAATTTTGCTAGAATTTAAATAGGAGTTTCAAATTTTGTTCAAATAAAAGATATTAACTTCTAAATTTAAATCTACCATAGGATATATTTGTGTTTGATGCATTCATGCCATCATAGTTGCAATAGGTTTTTATGCCTAGAAAATGTTTGCAAAAATTTGCTAGAAGGCGCTCGTTTAAAACCTCTTTTGAATTTGGTTCAAAATCATAAAAGAAAAGGGATTTCAAAATTGTTAAAAGCTCATCGGGCCGATTCCCCCCCCCCCCCCCAACCCAACCTCTTCCCTCCCCCTCTCCCTTTCTCTCTTACCACGTGGGCCGCTCGAGCTAGCCTGCCCACAACACCCGAGCCACCTCTTCCCCACTCTCTCTTGCTGTCATGTGGGCCTGACTGGAGCCGAGCAGAGCCGCCGAGCAGCACGTTCGCCTGTCGCCCCTTAATCAAAGGTTGTGGCCACGATCCCCGCCCCTTAATCACTTTGCCATAGACATTTCCTCCTCCATTGCCCCTCTTAAATGCGGAAACCATCGCATTCAACTCCTTTAAGGCCACCGGCCAATCTCTTCGAATCTCGGCCAATGCACTTCCCCTCTCATGCTTATAAGCCGGCTTTTGTCTCTGTGGAGAGGTTCCACACCAATTCAACCTGTTTCCCCCTCCTTTCCTGCTCAGTTTCACCCTCAGCGCCATCATCTTCTTTGTGGCTGGTGAGAGCTCCGTTGTTGCCACAATTCTCCGTGGTTGAGCCATCTCTAAATCTTTTCTCCCCTCTACGGTTTCGCAAGGTCACCGGAGAAGCTCCCGGCCACACCTCGGCGTCGCCCGACTCACGGAGCACCTCCTGCGCTGTGACTGAGCCTGGCCGTCCACATCTCTCTAGCACTACCCTCCCTCCGCCCTTCTCCACTGACAAGAAGACCACGGTAATGATCCACTTGCCCTCCTCTTCATTCTGCTCCTTGTCCCATCGCAATTTGTTGCCGGATGCGCAATTTCGTGCACTACGATGATGCACCGGCAACCCGTGTCCGCGCCACCAGTCCAAGCCTCCTTCGGCCCTGGCCATCCGATTGAGATCGCGTACCGCTTCACCATCTCATAGTCGGTACACCGTAGACCATGGACCGGTCTCCAGGCCATGGCCCATGAGCCCATGCACCTTTTCCACATGTTTTTCAATTGGAAAATTATTCCATTTTGATTTATGGCATCATAAATAAGATTTTCAGCATAAAAACAAATCAGTTTATTCCTGAAAAATAAGTTAAATTTGTAAAAAAGCCCCTGGAACTTCAAAATCTCATAAATTTTTGTTCGTAGCTCCGATTTGGGCGATTTTTATGCTCAAATGTT
Organism: Phragmites australis; assembly: GCF_958298935.1. NCBI lineage: Eukaryota > Viridiplantae > Streptophyta > Magnoliopsida > Poales > Poaceae > Phragmites > Phragmites australis. Next base: position 11,571,322 of record NC_084938.1, read on the forward strand.
CGTAGCGACGTGTAGAATATTTTTATAAGGTTTTTACCTAGTTTTAGTACTATTTATGTACTGTTCTTAGTAGTTTCCTTGTATGCTTTTCAAGTGTGTCGATTAGGAGGTGAGCAGTTCGTGAGTCTGCAAGATCAAGCTTGCGAAGACCTCGAGCAACCCTCAACTGAAGATAGGTGTCCTTGAATATCTTGCTCTTATTATAGTATATTTACGTAGTTGCTTATCCTTCATTGCATGCTTGTCAAAATTGGAATCTCATGTTAGGGTCCACTAGCTTTTGTATGATTATTCCTTATCGCCGTTGATGAGTCATGGTTACTGAAGGGTAAATATGCTAGTGCTGTCATAGTAGGATAAATGTTAATCTTGACTAATGTTTATGCAACAAGAATTGGGTATGGTAATCTTGTAGCAACATGGTATAGGGATCCGAACTGGATGGTTGGTTTGAGGTGGTGGTGCATAGTAGGTTTGTGATTGTGCCTGTGTGGGATTCTAAGGACCAGTTCTTGAACATGTAACCAAGTTTAACCGCACAACGACGAGGCCTATATATGGGTACGGCCTGGCCAACTAATTAGCCACCTCTCCGATTTTGTGGGCACCAATGGACGGTTGAGTGGCACAAGAGGGAGCTTATGTAGTGATGGAATCGTCTATTAGAGGTGAAACCTTAGTGGGTGCCTGCGGATCGGTGGGAGCTTTGTAAAGGCCTTGTAGTGAGACCCCGACTCTACACCCCAGAAGTGTGAAGCAACATGGGAATGACGACTCATGGGGAAAGCTGTGCAAACTCTGTAGAGTTTCTATCTGATCGATCAGTCATGCTATGGTCAAGAGCGAGCTTGGACTTTTTCTTGATTAGTTGAGATTAGGGTTTCGGTATGGATAGTCGGTTAGCCAGGTAAAGGAATTACCTAGTGATCCTTGGTAGTCAAATGGAATCCAATGAGTCATCCCCTTTTATTATAGATGTGTCTTCACACTTAGTAAATAGGATGTCTGTTATTGAAGTCATGGGTCATAGTTACTTAGTGCAGTAAACTTGTGTCTAACCTTTTCTTGACTAAAGCCCCATATCATGCTCTCCTACACTTGTAGAGTACATTTTGTACTCACACCCGTTGTCCCCTTTCTTGCATCCCTCTGCTATTCATAAGCCGTCAATGAAGTTGGTTCCTTCGATTAAGACGGTGTGCTCCCGGTTGACACCTATGGAAGATGGAAGCCCGCTGGCACTTAAGTTCTCTTATTCCTCTGTGTTTTCTTTTAGACCCTCAGGTCATCTTGTAATAATAATTTAATATCGCTATTGTATTTGCGACACTATGATGATACACTAGTGATGTAACAGATGTATGGAAAGTTGATCCTAGCATACATGTGTTGTGCTCGGTTTTGTTCCTTTAAAACTGGGTGTTACACACAAGTGCTCAACCTTCTGCAGCCGAATTGCCAATAATTTGATCATGCTTCAGTTTCTATTCACGCAGTTGTTCGGTCTCTTTACGTAGAATATCAAAGATCTCAAAGGTGGGACAAGAAATTGAACAAGTAGTAGCAAATTCTTGATAATGAGATAAGGCATCAGCTACTACATTTTGTTTGCCCAGTCAAAACTCCACTTCATATTATAACCGAACAGTTTACTAACCTATGTATGTTGAGGAATTGTTGAGAGGTGCTGATCCAGTAAAAAATTTAAGCTATAATGTTCTATGCGAATAATGAAAGGACGACCCCAAACATAAGGGTGCCAATGACGTACACTTGAACCAAACCAATCAATTCGCGCTTGTCGGCTGCCAGTTTAGAATGCTGAGGGGTGACAACCTTGCTGAAGAAAGCAATGGGACATGCACCTTGATGAAGAACAACACCAAACCTTGTATCTAAAGCATCACAATCAATGATAGAAGGTTTGCAGAAATTAGGGAGCTACAAGAATGAAGCTAACATGAGGGCTTGTTTGCAGAAATCGATTGAACCATAATTATGAATAAATTTCCAATAATATCCGGATAACCCAAGAAATCCGCGCAGTGCTCGAATAGTGCGGGTGGACTGACACTCGGCCACAACAGCAATCTTGCTGGGATCCATGGTGACACCCTCTGCAGAGACTATATGGCCGAGGTAAGTGACTAATGGGGACCCAAAGATGCAATTAGATTGTTTTAAAGATAACTTATGATGATGAAGGATAGTGAAGATAGCTCGTATGTGTTGCAAGTGTTCAGCCCATGAAGTACTATAAATTAGTATGTCATCAAAGAAAACTAGCACAAAGCAGCGAAGCAAAGGTGCCAATATATCATTCACGAGGGCCTGAAACGTAGATGGTGCATTAGTGAGGCCAAAAGCCATGACGAAGAACTCAAAGTGACTATGATGAATCCTAAAAGCAGTCTTCTTGATGTCATTTGGATGCATGCGGACATGGAAATACCCACTATGCAGATCCAATTTGGTAAAGAAACAAGTGCCCTTGAGCTCGTCAAAAAGCTTATCCACGACTGGAATTGAAAATTTATCTTTGATGGTTTTGATACTGAGGGCCATATAATCAACATAGAATCTCCATGAATTATCTACTTTCTTAACAAGAAGGATGGGTGAAGAAAATTCTGAGGTACTCTTACAGATAATGCCCTGAGTCAGCATTGCTACACATTGCCTCTCAATTTCATCTTTGAGCAACTACGGACAATGATAGGGACGGATGGCTACTGCTGTTGTACCAGGGAAGAAGGTTGATGCGATCGTCATAAGTGTGAGCTGGGGGAAGACCCGAAGGTTCCTCAAATAAATCTGCAAATTCCTATAGCAATTCAGTGAGCAGTTTGCGACCATTCATACTATGAGAACATGGTTGTCCCGACATCTGTGGAGTGGCCAGCAAGGTTACCCGGTGATCATCCCACCAAAATGTCATGGATAACTTGGAGAAATCCCAAAGAATAGGCCCCAAAGTGTGAAGCCACTGAATACTCAGCACAACATCGAAGCCTTCCAAAGGGATGATGTAAAAGTCGACCAAAAATTCTTCGGAACCATTTTGTATAAGCGTACTGCAGCAAATACCTTGGCTAACAATGAGATCACCATTGGCCACCTTCACTGTCAATCTAGTTTGAGGAACCGGCATTAATCCAATGCGTTGTGCTACATCAGTTGCCACAAATGTATGAGTAGAACCGGAATCAACTAAAGCAAGAAGAGGCTTACTGCAGATTGTGATATACAAGTGCATAGTATTGCCCCTTTGGATGCATGTGAGTGCATGGAGGGAAATTTCCACATCATCCTCTAATGGATCAGCTGCACAATCATCATCATAAAGTTTCATAAAATAAATTCCCTTCATGGAGCAATGGTGCAAATGATCTTTAGAGAATGGTTATGGACAATTGAAGCATAAACCTTTCGCGCCGTGATCAGCCGTCTCATTTGTAGTAAGACGACGCATGCATTGTCCAACAGCAGGGGCTAGTCAAGGGAGGGCAGGAAATAGAGTGGATTGACGTCTCTGCTGAGTGCAACAGTTTGTAGCCAGGACTGGCCACATTGCTACTGTTGGTCGAGACGAATGCTTAAGGAGAGAATCATCGGGCTCTTTAGACAATCATTGTGCATAATCACATGCCAAGCTTATGGTTGTTTGCAAATTGGAAGGGAATTGGAATTCCACATCAGTGCTAAGGGGTTTGCCAAGACTTGAAGTGAACAACTAAATCTGCTATTTAGGGAGAAGCGACATGGTTTAGTTTATGAGAGACAAAAATTGCTTCAGATAATCTGCCACAAAATCGGTTCGACAAAGGCAAGCTAACTCACCCAAAGGGTTGGTGCGGATCGGCAGTCCAAAATGCATGTTAACAAATTCTGAAAATTTGTGCCAAGATACAGATCCATCATCATGTTCCAGCTGCATGTACCAATGTTGTGTGTCGCCCGTTAAGTTGTAAGATGCGAGTCAAACCTTCTCTTCCTGGAGAGTGCACTGAACTAGAAAAAATTGCCCACATTGGTTGAGCCTAGGCAATGAATCATCTTTACCGTCGTAGGTCAGGAACACCCCAGTTCTCTTTGATGTGATCCATGGGAAAGAGGCTGGAATTTCCCGTGTAGCTGTCATCCTTGGCCCTGGAGCCTTCACCCATGTTGGGCTTCCCAGAGGAGTGGCGCCCTTCGAAGTTGTCTTGATGGAGCTTGATGGCGGAGAGGTCTGTCTTGATAGCGGCTATGTTAGTAGAGAGCTGGCGCAGGATGTCCTCAAGAGTCTTCTGATCACTCATGGAAGAAGAGGGCGGTGGCTGCAGCGTGGAGCAAAATAAGCTTGGAATGTGATTACTAAGGAAATCTTCAAACTAACAAGAAAATAACTAATCAAATCTTCTCCAACAAAACATAGAAACAATAACTAGAAAATCTACTAATTTAATTCCAAACTTATCTCAAGTTGCTGTTGTAGATGCTGCTTGCTTGCATTTGTGCCTCTAATAGACAATACCAAACCGCCCAGCCATATCAACTCATCAAGAAACCGGCCCTAAAATAAGTTCAAAAGAAACCCGATCAATGTTTTTTATTTCATTACATTTAAGGTCATGTTTGGAAATTTTCATAGGAGTTTTGCAGGAAACGATTCTAAAGTGGGGAAAAAATCTGGCGTCCTAATTGGAGGATAAGACTATTTCTCGACATGGTTTAATATTTTTTTCTGTCCTTATGTATTCCAAAGCATGTTTTTTCTCTCCCTCTTACCTTGTATACAGGACCAAAGCCACCTTGTCCAAGTTTATTTTCTTCTGAGAAGTTACCTGTAACCTCTAATACTTGGGAAAAGTCATAAATCGTGAATGCTGAACTCCTACAGGTTGGCGAGCTGTTGTACCATTCAAGTTTATATAGTACGATTTGATTTGTTGAATCACTTAGTTATGTGATGGAAGTATGGCCTGATTTTCTGAAAGGTTTGAGACACGTCGATTAATGAAGTTTTGATTTTGATGATTTAAAGGTTCTGACCATAACAGATCGATAACTCTCGCAACCACTGTATCACTACTCCACGGTTTTCAACCATGCCGAATACAGTTGACCTCGCTAAGAAGGTTTTCCTACATGCGAATCGAGAATATAAGTAAGAACACGGTGGATGCAATTGAATATTGCTAATTACCAATGATGAACTCGAGTTAGGGTTCCGTAAACTGATATACGACGAAACTTACTAAACCAGAATAATCTAAGCAAAACTCAAATCTAAACTGTGACGGCTATATATATATATATATATATATATATATATATATATATTCTCTATTCTACTCCCTGCGCTAAAAATAGCTATTCAACGCACCGGTCGCACCGCCCCCCCCCCCCACGACCCAGACCAAACTCGCGAAACCCTGCCAACCAACCCGCAATCGTAATCCAGCAATTATTACGACCATAAAATTTTATGTTATTACGACCGTTTATGTATTATATCCTTACCGTAATTATTTAATCTTTATAACCGTAACCATATAGCAACCAGATCAAAACAACCGCAACCGTGTTCCATTCATATTTCAACCGTATATTTCTTTCTTATTTAACGATTCGACGTGGCAATTAACTGTATTGATTCCCAACCGTAATTTTATATTATATATGGTCTTATACGTCTAACATACCTTTGACAGTTATGTTGATGCCGAACCCGCACATAACCATACTGAAATAGATAATATAACCATATATATTTTATTCTTTCACGGTCCCCTTGCGGCACATAATCTTACCCATTCGTATTTACTCATTTGTTTTAACCGTATATACGTTATTTATTCACGACATGACAATTTACAAAAAATCTGGAAATCTACTGGCCAATATGATTTTCCTGAGGCCTTTCTATTTTCATGTAACCTCCCCCCATTGGCCCAACCGTCATCCCGTGAATGGCGTCCATTTTGTTTCCCCCTCATAACGCCCTCTGTAAATAACAACAGCAGCGTACCGTATTAAATTAATTATAGTTACGGTCACAATCTAAATTGAATGGAGCCCTTTTAAATGGCTACGACTCCGAAAAATAAAAGCACGAATGATTTAATCATAATTGATTTATGGTTACATGGATACTTTGAATATGTTTATGTGTACGAAAGATCACTCGTTACCATAAAATTAAATTTTACGCTTCATAACAATATGATTTACGGCTCTCTGTATGATTCATATATGATTCATAAATGTATATTTTACTACTGGCCAATCTAAGTTATACGGTTCCCTGATTGTTTTGTGTACGATTAAAAATCTGGAAATCAACTCGTTCTCAACAAAAATTATTTTATGGTTATACGGTTCCCTGACCAAAGGACATCTTCATACGGTTGCGGAAGCAAATTTACGGCTGCGATCGAAAGTTTTACGGCTAAAAAATGTTTTCCCGATCGAAACGGACCAAATATGCTCTTCATACGGTTACGGAAGCAAAATATACGGCTGCGGTCGAAAGTTTTACGGCTTCGAGCGGATTTCCCGAGCGAATCTACGATCGAGGCGCGAGGTATCCTGGGGCGCTAAATAGCTATTCAACGCGCAGCGCTAAGAATAGCAGCACCCTATATATATATATATATATATATATATATATATATATATATATATATATATGTTGACCTAGGGTCGTGCGAAGGGTTGCACACAACTTGGTCTTGGACCCTGACACGCTTACAAGGCCCGCTATGGCCTAAAACGGTAATACAACACCTTATTTAATCGGTTCTGATTGATTTCTAAGGAATATAAGGGTGGAACCAGATCCATTGGAAAGGGCTCATTGTAAACTTTTCATTAAGTATAAGAACACCACAATTGCATTCTGTATGTGAAAGTTATACCCATTCTATCCGCAGACTCCGAACTAAATTTGAAGTTCGACTTAAGAACGACTTTGAGTCAGATTAGACTTGACCTTCGAGGGTGACATCCAGGTGATGTTGTGATGCTTTTCCTATATTCCTAAGCAATAAAACATCACAAGAATTTAGTAGCAACACATCATTTACTAAGAAAGTATGAATAGCGAGGAAGGAGTTCACTTTATGATTTAATTGTCACGTACGTGCTCTGTAATTGACTCTTGTATGTCTTGAGGAGTATTAGTGTTGTACTATCCAAATGAGTGATGTCCTCATTATTATAGTTGCTGTAAAATTGTTGCAGTGACCACTGTTGTCCCACCATCAGGAGGAATTGAACCCTTACACTGATATTTCCCCAGCCAAAAGAAAACTTTAAGGTAATTGACTCAAAGTATTTGTTAGTGTTTGGTCCATATCTCATTGTTCCGCTCTGCTGTTCTCTCGACAATTTTTTGTTTGATTTGTGTTTTCTCTACTCGAATTATGGTATAGGCGCTTCAATTTGCAAATCCCGTTGGTGTGTGATGAGTTTGATAAATGTAATACTTCACATCCGTTTATCATGACCCAGACGTGTAAGTTTCAAGATACGGTGCTTCATGCATCACCTGAATTTTGCATAACCAATGATGCAGATTTCTCTTATGAGCCTTGAGCTGTTGTGTGTTTCAGCTCGAAAGTGAGCTGATACTGTTAAAAGAGTACGAGCTTAGCTATGTTAGCTACTATGCATAACGAACAGAAAAAAAAAAAGGGCAAATCTGGTTGTAGTTATGTCTATCGATTTGAGTAGGATATTTTCTTGTGGAACGACCAAGAGTAAAGGTTCGGATGGCCAAAATATACTTCTATGCTACAACTGGGCTAATACCTTGCGGGTATAAGAATCAGGAAAAAAAAAACTAGGCTAAGCTCGTCCGGTTGGGCTCGAATAGTCAGAGAAAAAGTGTTTGTTCTAACTAACACGAAAATCTATGAATTTGGACGTGTTATCGTGCCTATGGACTTATGCCTTTTGTTATCGCAAGTGCCAAAAAATGGATTAATTTAAGTCACTACATGAAAAAAAAAAGCTAAGGGTGACAAGTCATAACGGACATAGGTGACTGGTCTTGTATCTGTTACCCTGAAGGGGTCACTGCTGACTAATTATTGGTAACAGGACCGTCACCTATAAGCATCTTCTATGAGCTTGGAAGCAAGCTATAAGTGACGAGTAATCTCTTCACCCATTATTTCTGTTCTAACATAAATAACGGGTAACTTAGTTAATTGTCATTTATATCTTTCACCCATATACTGGAGAGGACAAAAGTAACAGGTAACCTCCTCACCTGTCACTTATATCCTAATATAAGTAATGGGTAGCTTAGTTAATCATCACTTATATCTTTCAACCATATGCTAAGGAGAAGATATAAGTGATGGGTAAATTCTTCACCTATCACTTATGTCCTAACATAAGTGATGGGTAACTTAGTTACCCGTCAAGACATAAGTGACGAGTAATAAAGTTACCCGTCAAGACATAAGTGACGAGTAACAAAGTTATCATCACTTATGTGTATTTTACCCTGCATGATTGTATTATTTCATAGCTGCATCCTGAAGCATAGCTAGGATTTGACTGCTATCTTCTCCCTGCAAAGAACAGCAATGTATCCAAATCCATATCGACAAACACACTTATATAAGAACTTCATTATATAATTGCAAATGTTACAAAGTTTCTATCAATTTATTACTGGATCACAAATGTTACAAGTTTCAATCAACTTATATTACTTAACACCTCTAGGGTTTCTATAGTGCAACTCGCCATGTGGGTTGATGAATCTAGACATCATAAACTCGGTGATCCATTGTTGAATCCCCAGGAGTGCACGTCATCGAAAAATAAGCTGAAAAATCCTGCATAATTTGACGTGTAACTAATATCACGTTATCAAGGAATTAAACTAATTACTGAAATTAGTATTCAATTACCTTGTATTAAACTTACATCAGGGCATTTGATATCCTTTGATTGGAGCATGAGGAGCATGTTCCACGCAATATAAAATCCGCAGGCATTGTCCAATGGTTGTTGGTGGCACTGCGAAAAATAAAATTTACATTTAGATCGAAAGGAAAAAAGCTTGAAGGTACATCTGTTTAGTAGCACTTACAGTGAACCCAGTCTTGTGTGTCAGTCTGCAGTCGTCTATCGTGTTGTAGTCAGGATCAGCTCGAATGTACTTGTCAAAAGCTCTGTATAAAGAGGGATCAATTAGGGAACATTTGAAAGCTAGAAAAGTAAAATATGTAAACTAAGCCAGGAATAACTTATGCATCGAGGAGTTCTCTTATAGTATTGTAATCATGCTCTCTAGGTTTGTCTTTTTGTCCCACTAGTCTTAATGAGTCGAGGCACAACACCAAATTTCACTTGAGGCAAATGACCAGTAAGATCCAATGAAATAATGTTAGATTCAGGGTGAAGTTGGAATAATGTTGTATTGCCATGGCCACATAGTCCACAGTGTAGTCGGGGTGAAGTTAGATAACCGAGATTGTAATGGCTTTAGGGTCAAGAAATCCAAGGGGCTCCTTATTCTTCCTTGTTTCTTTGATCAAATTCCTACAGATAAGAATATAGTTAGATTCAAGAATTAGTGGTATCAATTAATGAATGTCCAGTTTCAAGGGACTTACAATATGAAGATTTGTAATAACGATACGTCCATGGCATCAAGGTTGAAGATGTCGTATAAGTCATTAAAACCCACAAGAAAGTAGCCGCCATCTTTTAAGAAGTGTCGTCATTTGTAATGTACGACTATGGCTTGAGCATTGGTGTCTCTAGAAATCCGTATGTAGTAATTATGCAAGTCGACACATGCTTGTCCTGCTCTTGTTAGGCCATCTACCATCAGCAAGGGCTTCCCATATTGGAATTTCATGTGGACACTAGTCCACGCTACTCCAATATCCTTGAACTTCTTCACCAGTATAATGGCCTTTGACCTCTTCGGCATATGCTTCTTTGAGCCTTTCTTCTCAACCTCCTTTTCCTTCATCTTTGGGCTCTTTGGAGAAGACGGCATTGGAGCTGGAAACGAGGCTGCTGGATGTGGAGGAGAAGTCAGTGAAGCCAGCTTCTCTGAAAGTGAGGGGTACGGCGATAGTGCACTTGAAGCTCGTCCAGACTGGGATGCACTGGAGACCATGATGCCGCCCCTCTTCTACTGAATCCTTTGTTGAAGAGCTACATCCAGAGTTATGACTTCATCATTGGAGGGTGGGAGCTCCAACACGTGATCGGTGGCATTGCTATGCACCATGTCCACCATAACCATGGCATAGCCAGCACGTATCGGCATCGTATGTAAGATAAAGACATTTGGAAACACCTGGCCCCTTGCAACCTCGACAAGATACCCGTCAGGCCTGATTACAAGGCTACTGGGCATGGGCCCTTCTAGTAGCTCAATAGTATCCGATTCAGTCACGGCAACAGCTACTTGTTGATCAACCTGCTTGGAGGTTGAACTACTCTTCTCTGCAGTTCCAGGGCTAGCTTCCCCTGGGATGGTAATCTCTATTCCTTGTGCTGCAAGCATTTGCATAATGTTTGCATAAACTTTCTAGGTGATGTTCTGTGTCAATGCATCCACATCCACTGCACCTGACCTCTTTCTCTTCCTGTACATTTCAAGGTCTTCTGCAAAGTCGTATTTCTAGCCCTAGGAACTTGATACACCTCGCAGTCAACATAGTTGCTCCAAGTTTCACAGTGCCATTTCGGCTGACTTTTACTTTTTCTGCAACTGAATGGGTTTCGCTATTTCTAAATGTGATTTCTCTATTTTCAGACAGTTCACCCCTTGCAGGCAAATATGATCATGATCATCCTGGGAATTGTAACCAAGGATTCTCGCGACCTTCTTTGGCTAACTTTTCATCCTCTGCCTACCATTTCATCATTTTCCTCATGTAACTAGTTACACCGGTGCTGTTGTTGTGCTTGTTCCTAGCCTGAAGCTACTTCTTCTCCTCACTCTCCTTTTTGAACTGCTCTAAGTTCTTCATCTGCACAAAAGTATCCCAATCTTCCTCTTTCAAGTTCCTGTAGGTCTCGAATGGTGCCACCCCTTTAGCGAAGAACCGATTAACAAGCTTGCTCTTAAAGCTTCGATGAAGTTTCGCAATCGCTTTCATTGTTGCATTGACCATGGCAATCGTTTGACTCTCACTCATAGTTTCAGGGTACTCCAGATACTCTTTGACGACATTATCGAACAAGTCTCTCTTAGCTTTGTCACTGAAGTCATCAAATTTAGTCGTTATTGGCACCCTCACCTAAGCAATGAGCCCTATGACCCTCCAAAATCTATTCAATGCCTTTTCATCCATAGGCAGCTATCGGTGGATGAACACCACGAGCAAAGATCCTGAGGGACCCCCTTTGAGATTCGGTCGGGGGGCTGGTCCTGGAACTACCTCGTACACAAGATTAACGCGAGTGGGACTTAGGCCGGATGGATCGTCAGCTAGCAGAAATGAATACACCAAGAATTTAGACAGGTTCAGACCACGCGGAGGCGTAATACCCTACTCCTGTGTGTCCAGTATGTTGTCAATGCTCCTCTCCTTTCGTATCCCTCTTTCTCTTTTTATTTTTTACAAAATGCTCCCTCCCCCCCCCCCTTATCTACCTGGAGGGGAGGCCCTTCAGGGAGTGCCTAGAATGAGGGCACAAGTTCCCGTAAACAATAAATAAAAAGTGACCATCATTGGTCTACAGTTGATATAACAGAGGGTTGAAAATACATCCCTTGGACGGTTCCATCGGTCTTCACGTTCCAGCTTTAGCAGGCGCAGGGGCGCCCACCGACCAGCTTCTGAGTACTCTCTCATCCCCGTTTGGTCAGAGTAGGTCTGACGCGGTCTGATGTAACAGGGCGATAAGCCTCAAGCCCATCAAAGATATCTTCAAGCCGTCTTTGTTCATGGGCCCCGCGAGGGGACATGCGATGGGACCTGCCGTATTAATTGTGCCCGCGCCTTCCTACCAGGCGGTGGCAGGGACTGACATATTCAAAATGGCAGGCGTGGGGGAGAGTGGTTAGATGTGACCATCCACGCTCCCCATTAAATGCGGCATCGGGCCTCCCACCGACCGACACCTCATCATGGAATCACTGCGGGGTCCACTGGCATGGGGCTTGCCGAGTGCTCGGGGCTCTCTGGGTGCTCGGGGACCAACTGTTCTTGACCCCGAGCACCCATTCCCGGACCGTGCTTCCCTCGGGTCCTCAGGGATGTGGTCCCCGATGGAAGGCGCCATGTGGTACCGTGCTGTCCTGGCCTCAGGACTCGGGAACCCCGGATCCCATATCACCGACTGCAGCCCCCGGGCCCATCAGCAGGCGATGGACTAAAGACTGAGGGTGGGGCCCTATTTCTTTGAGGCTGATCACAGCATTGGTGCCACATGGCTTTCTATCGCCCGGTGCCAAAATCTTTGCGGGCCTTGCAATTTTTGGGCCCAAGCTCTTGGTATAACCCAAGGAGGAGCCCGAAAGGGCGTGCGCCATTTCGACTTTCTAGGAAGGCGATGATGAAGCGGGAGATGCCCAGGCTTCCGTGTGGACTGAGGAAAATGTGCCTCGTTTACTGCATCGAGGAATAAGGCATTTGAACTCCCAGTGATAAAAAGGGGAGAGGCAACAGACCATCGCGTTCCTTCATCGCCATTCTTGCCTTCGCCATTCTTGAGCACTGGGAGCCTCTCTCAGCCTTTAGTGCACCTTGACTCCAGCCACTCCCAGCGCATTTCCCACCCCTCAAAATGCCAAGGGCAGGAGACGGCCGTCGGGGAGTGTCGAACGACGACGCCATTCTGCCAAAATCCCGCCTCCTGAACGAGGAGGGCACGGAGAAGGTGTGGAGGCTTATGGTCCCCACTGGCCAGCGGGGAGCATCGGTGGTGACGCCGGCCACCCATCCGCTCACCCCGTGTGGGCCGGGGCAGATCGTCATCTTCGCCTCTTTCGTGGCCACCGGTCTAGTGCCATTGTTTTCGGCATTCTTCATGCAGGTTCTGGACACCTATGGTGTCCAGTTGGCCCACTTGAGCCCAAACTTGGTGGTGATCCTGGCGGTCTTCGCCCACCTCTGAGATATTCATAGGGGTGCCGCCATCTGTGGTGTTGTTCCGGCACTTCTTCATCCTCCGGGTGGTCGGGAAGAAGAAAGGGTCGGACGATGTGGAGGTCGTGGGTTGCTGCAACTTTTGCCTGCGGGAGGGTGTCGGCGACGCCTACATCCAGCAGGTGCTACGCGGCAAGTGGGATGACTGGCGCTGGGACTGGGTTGAGGCGGAGGAAGCCGCCGCTCGGGCAGCCGTCCGCGAAGTTGCTACCGAAGTGGCGGAATTTTTTGTGTGGGAGCCGGGCCTAGGCAGCAACAGTGATGATGATGCGTGATCTCCTCCATAGCCCGCAATGAGTTAGGTTTCTCTTATTTTTGAAAGTTGTAATTCTGGAAGTGATTCCCTGTTGATTGGCTCCCTTCAGTATAGTAGAAGCCATTCTTTGAATCGTACTCCGTTTTGTACTTCTCCTTCCTTGATTTCATTTGTACTGATGCCCGGGGTGGCATTGACCAGGCCGAGCACCGGCAGTTTACCCCCAAGAACAAGGTTGCCCCGGCCACTCATGCTCGAGCAGCAGGACTACCTGAGACCCTCCGGGGTTCGGTAGTGCTCGAGGTACTCGGCTCCCTAGCATCCAGCCCCCGAGCCCACGCGTAGGATCCTATGCTAGGGGCGCGCAGCCCCTGGGCGCTTGTGGGTACGCGGCTGCTGAGTCGAATAGACACAAATCTTTTGCCTAGGAAGTGAGTCCACTTGGCACGGTACCCGCCGTGACTCGTGAATGCTTTTTGTTTCGCGACCCCTCAAACATATAGACTGGAGACACGCACAGGCGGAAATAAAACCAAGAGTCCCCATGGCTTGGTGGTGTCCGGGGTAGGACTGACCAGGCTGAGCACCGACAGCCCGACCCTGGGGACTAGGTGGTCCTGACCACTCATGCTCGAGCGGTAGGACTACCCGAGAACCCCAGAGACTCGGTAGTTCTCGGGGTACTACCATGCCAGCCGGGCACCACAGCCTACCATAAAGGACTTAGGTCAGCGATCGCCGCCTGTGCGGTACACCGACTATCGTTCGTCTTTGTCATTCTAGAAAAGCGAATACGAGGGTGGGGTTTTGCGCGTGAGGAGATCACCTCGCCGAGAAGATTAGCACATGAGGGTTTCGAGAATAACTCGGGAACAATAGTTATTACGTATGTGTGAACAGAAATTCACATGACTCTTTTATGAAGATACTCCAAGTAGTAACTCACCGAGTTGGTGTCAGCCTCCTGGCCGACCAGGCCAGGAAAGGGTGGATGCCCCGGTGCTCAGGGCGCCCGGGAACGTGGATACCCTTGTGCAGAGCGCTTTAGCCCCCAGGTCGTCCTTTTAGCACCCGAGCATTTCCCGGGGGCTAGGTGGTCCCGACCACTCATGCCCGAGCGGTAGGATTACCCGAGAACCCTAAAGGCTCGACAGTGCCTTGGGCACTGATGCCCTGGTACTCGGGTCGCTTGGTTCTTGAGCATTTCCCTGCAAGCTCAAATGGGCAAGGTTTCTTTGCTTGGTGTGCTTTGTCGGTGCGGTACTCATTATAGTCGGTGGATGAACACCACGAGCAGGGATCCTGAGGGACCCCCTTTGAGATTCGGCCGGGGGGCTGTTCCTGGAACTACCTCATACGCGAGATTAACGCGAGTGGGACTTAGGCAGGATGGATCGTCAACTAGTAGAAATGAATGCACCAAGAATTTAGACAGGTTCAGGCCGCGCAGAGGTGTAATACCCTACTCCTGTGTGTCCATTATGTTTTCAATTCTCCTCTCCTTTCGTCTCCCTCTTTCTCTTTTTCTTTTTTACAAAGTGCTCCCCCCTTTTATCTACCGAGGGGAGGCCCTTCAGGGAGTGCCCAGAATGAGGGCACAAGTTTCCGTAAACAATAAATGGAAAGTGACCATTATTGGTCTACAGTTGATGTTACAGAGGATTAAAAATACGTCCTTCGGATGGTTCCATTAGTCTTTGCGTTCCAGCTTTAGCAGGCGTAGGGGCGCCCACCGACCAGCTTCTGAGTACTCTCTCATGCCCGTTTGGTCAGAGTAGGTCTGACGTGGTCTGATGTAACAGGACGATAAGCCTCGAGCTCATCAAAGATATCTTCAAGCCGTCTTTCTTCATGGGCCCCGCGAGGGGACATGCGATAGGACCTGCCGTATTAATTGTGCCCACGCCTTCCTGCCAGGCGGCGGCAAGGACTGACGTATTCAGAATGGCAGGCGTGGGGGAGAGTGGTTGGATGTGACCGTCCACGCTCCCCATTAAATGCGGCATCGGGCCTCCCACCGACCGACACCTCATCGTGGAGTCCCTATGGGGTCCTCCGACATGGGGCTTGCTGGGTGCTCGGGGCTCTCTAGGTGCTCGGGGACCAACTATTCTTCACCCGGAGCACCCACTCCCGGACCGTGCTTCCCTCGGGTCCTCAGGGAGGTGGTCCCCGACGGAAGGCGCCATGTGGTACCGCGCTGTCCTGGTCTTGGGACTCGGAAACCCCCGGATCCCATATCACCAACAGCAGCCCGTCAGCATTGATTCCTGTGACAGTAACCTTATCCGTCGGCCACTGTGTTTGTAACCTTAGCTTTCGGGCTCATACACCACTACCAGTTGTCTAGCTTAGAGAGTGTGCTTCCTCATCTAGAGAGAAAACAAGAGGAATTGACATAAATAAAAAATATTCCTCCATTTGAGAAGTATAAAATGCATTGACTCGTATCAATACCTCTTCGGCGGAATTGTATTCTTTACTACTTACCCGACGTCGGCTTTCCCGCTCGCACGAAACAAGGCTCGAGCTGTGATACTGGCTTTCGCTGCTACTAGAGGAGGAGGATGGGTGCGAGCTTGGGCTCATATCCACCGCATCTTGTGTCGGGGTAGCCTCTAGTGTTAGCATCCTCTATGCTTGTGGTTTCTATTTTGAATAGGGGAAAGAAAAGGAATGAAGGTTAAGAACAGGATAGCATCAATCTAACTATAAGAGGTGTAGAAAGACAGCTAATTTCAGCAAATTTGTCTATTGAGAATAACTTTAACACCCTAGACACCGCAAAAGCCTGAAATATTACCACAACTACTCCACGAACTTGCCAAAACTATCAAATTTTGACAGCAACAATATGTAGATAGCAAATACATGTCCACTGCCTTTACACCCAGCAAAGATTGCATTCATTCAAATGCAACAGTGTTGCTTGATTTTTTTATCTTTTTTTCCTACAACAGCTATGATAGCAAAAAGGTACATTTTTGGAAACTACAGAAAAATATCTACAACTTTCTTGCAGAAGCCATAATTTTATCTAGCCTCTAACGCTGCCTAATTCTCTATTGAAAACAGCAAACATAAACTATCTAACAGAAACTAACAGCATGGTTCTCCTTTTTTTATCTGCTAAACTACATATTCAAAAAAGCACCAAAAGTAACCAAAAGCTAGAAATTTTCATAAACTACAACTTTTGTATACCTTTGTTTTTCCAAAAAAAAATCATTAAGAAGGCCTAAACCTTATCTGAACATGACCGAACTTTTCTGACAATGAAACAACAATAGCAAGTTTAAATGGCCAAAACTGGAGTTCTACTCATCCTCCGAAGACGTACTTTGCTCCGTTGGAAAGATTATGAAAAACTCTACAATCTTGATTTAGATCATACCATAGAACTATTCAATAGTTGGTTTGATCTACTACTGTCTAGATTCTTGACAGAGAAAAACAGTCAACTTTCAATGATGATAACTCTCAAACAATTGTAAAACACTACCTGTATTCCAATTGGTTAGCATGTAGTGAAATTCTTACCGAGAATGACATGGTTACCACTAAGTGAACCATCGACCAATTATTTCTTTGCATAATTAATACGTGAAATTTATTTTTCTAATCAAGTTTATTTTATTTATTTATTACCTGGTCCTCGCATCCGCCGTGCTCAGCCTTCAGCAGCTGGTTGCACGCGAAACCGATCCACTTCAGGGCGCAGTACGTTCGCTATATGCAGGTGCAGGTCAGGATATTGACACAGTGATCTCTTTAACTAATCTTTGTAGGTGGTGTCTGCTGCATACATCAAAGGAGGTGAAGCTTTCAATGTCAATCCAGAATCGGTGACCCTGGGTGGCACGTTCAGGAGCATGACAACAGAAGGTCTATCCTATCTCATGAAGAGAATCAAAGAGGCGATGTACTTAGACATCCAGATACGTCCTAATCCTTGCTTCTAAAGCCTACAACTTGATTTCCAGTACCTTGCATGATGGCAGGTGATACAAGGGCAGGCCGCCGTGAGCCGCTGCGCTGCGACCGTCGACTTCATGGAGGAGAAGCTCCGGCCGTACCCGGCCACCGTCAACGACGAAGCGATGTACGGCCACGCCAAGGCCGTCGCGGAGGGCATGCTCGGAGAGGCTAACGTCAGGCTATGCCCCCAGCTCATGACAGCCGGATAAAAATGGGAGTTGTTAATAAGCTGTACGTGTGGAGGGTTTGTGCACATTTCCATTCTTTGAAGCAGTTGATGTGTTGAACAACAAGCTGTATGTGTGGAGTAAGAGTCAATTTAGAATTATGCAAGGCCCTCGAGCACAAGTTCACCACCTCAGATGATGAATGCAAGCTGTTTGCCATGGAACATTACCATGACTTCAGATTTTCGGAACGGTTGAAACTACAGCTCATACTACTACACTAGGCAGTTCAAACTCCCTCGGCCTCTACTTTTCGCATATCAGCCTATAACCCAAGCAATGCTGTTAAAACTAAACCTCTACATTTCACAGATCTGTCAATAAAGGCTTGACAAATGGCAACACCTGAAACACAAAAACGGCTGCAGCAGACACACAGCCAACTAGGGCCCCTCGAAACTCATGATCTAAACTAAAAAATCAACCAAAAGGAGAGGATTAGGTAAGGAACCTCACCTAGGCAACCACAAAGAGCACAATAACGTTCCCGAGGTTCTCCTCCTCCTCCCCTTATTCTCTTCTTCCTTTTTCTTCCTTCCCCCTCCCTTCTTGGCCGGATTCTATCAGGATTTGTCTATTGACAAATTCAGCGGGGACTAGAGGGAGGCGGTACGCGGGTTGGCCAGGCCGTGTTAGGGATGAGGAGGCTGGGGCGCATCGGGGATGAGGGAGGTGGTGCTCCAAGTGTAGCAGCGCGCGGAGGAGAGGGCGTCGATGGAGGCAGGGTGCTCGGAGGCGGCTCAGAATCGATGGAGGAGGCGCGCGGTGGAGGGCAGAGGGCAGCATAGAGGCTATGGGGGGCTCTGAGGCGCGGTGGAGACGGGTAGCAGTGAACCCTAGCGTGTACTCACGGGATATTACTTAGACAAAATGAGACGGAGGAAGACGCGCGGGGACTTCCTATATATACATATATGGTCATAGGTAACGAGTCAAGAATTTCACCTATCACCTATTATAAGTCATAGGTGACGGGTTATAATCTTAACCCATCACCTATGACTTATAATAAGTGACAGGTGAATAATATAGGTGACGGATTACATTCTTCACTCGTCACCTTTTACTTACGTCCTATCACTTCGCCAGAAATCTTCCAAGTTCAAATTCATAAATTGTTTTGTGGAAGCAAACACTTAATATTATAGATTTGACATTAATATTACAAATTTAAATAACTTGAAACCAAAAATTCAAATTTAACATACTAATATTACAAATTTAATATATAAAAATTCAAATTTGGCATTAATATTACAAATTTGATACTCAAATTAAAATTCGTTGTTTTTGTGCTTTCTTGACATGGATCCCTTCGTTATGGTCGGAGCGCAGGTATGGAGTTTTCTTAGTTGACGAAAGGCGTGGCACGATTGCAGTAGCAAAATGGGGGATTTCATCGAATTGATTGAACTCCTCATCAATGACATTAGCAACTTCTACGATACGTCTTTTTCCAACAAGAACCACATGGTATTTCTTCTTTGTTATGTCAGTCACATAAAAGATTTGATGAACATCTTTAGGGAGTATGAAGGGTTCAGACTTGTATCCGATATATTTGAGATATGTAAGACCCCCGTTACCAGGATCTCCTGTGCCTCCTGTATCAGTCCTTGGATTACGTAGCTGATACGCACAGTATAATAGTTGTAGTATAACAGTCAAACTTCGTATGTAAAGAGTAAGGTTTTAGGTACAATAAGCTTACAATCCATACTGAATATTACAAGCCTGGCCTAGCGGCCAGCAAAACACACAACGGAAGCAAAAGCCCAAGCCACAAGCAGCGAGGGTGCGAACACGACTTCAGAGACTATTCTTCATCCCCGGCTTCACCTGCAATGAAGTCGGCATTAGGATCTTCATCTAAATGACAGCAAGAGTGAGTACAGAAGGTACTCAGCAAGCCCTATACTACTTCAAGGTGTTGATAGATGCATAAAGGGTTTATTCAAGGATAAGCTTTACAGTTTAGGTTTAAGCGTAAAGCAGCTTATGCAGATTACCAATTGTATCAACTACGATCGACTTCAAAACATTTTAGCTAGTTCATAAATCCGCAACAAGCTATATCTAGGGTTTCTCGGTCCTGAGAGGGGCTATACCACACTCCGCAGTCCCTTTTATCACTTTTGGTGTACCTCTGTACCACACAGCTTCTGGCGGAGTGAGCCAGAAACCTCATCACACGGACATCTAGTCCACACACTCACTCATCAAAACTCACGCATCCGGAGTCTATTCAAGCGTGACCATGCCTTTGCATGTCCATGACCGTGGACACGGCTATTCAAATAGATTTACATTCTGCAAAGGTTGTACAGCTTTACCCACGCTATATGTTCAGCCTCCAACAGTTGCAAGCGGAGGAGCGAATCATACCGAGACTCTCCAAACACCTTTCTTACCAAGCTTTTCTACGAGACACACCAACTACCAGAGCTGCATGTTATGAAAGCCAGCATCCCTTTTTAAGCCTAAGTCGGTCCCTGAAACCTCCAAACAGTGAGATAGATGGACCCTTGGCTGCTCGTTGCTCTCAGCCTCCTAGTATGATGCGCAACTTAGTCTAGTGAAAGAAGGTCAAGTCCTGCCCTTATAGGATGCATGATTGCACGGAGGTAGCTAAGCATGACGGCGTAAGACTCGGTCCTTAAGCGGCCGAGCTAGGAATCTTCATGGGCAATGAATACCATCATGTAACTCAAGCTCCCAAGAGCATCCTCCTTGGAGGACCACTCTACTTGCCCGCGCCAAAATGGTTTTCACCCATTTTTACACATCACCCTCCATATCTCACACGACATCAAGGATTTCACACCCATTAAGGAATTCACAACCATCGAAGATTCATGGTATATGAGTTGTCATTGATAACAGCAAATTTTGTCTTCGATGAGAGGTGTTTTAAAAGCGACATCTCCGAGAAGACGTATTTAATCCTAAGCATGCTAGAAATCAATGCGTCATCCGACGTTAATATAGATAACGACAGATAATTTTAGGGTGATATGTATTTTGGCTGATAATATTCAAGACATGGCATGTGTTTGATAGGATTAACTATTGCAAGTAGTTTGTAAAAGCGTAATACATAGCACATGCGATGATAAGTTCAGTTTTAGTTGATCATGTATATTATTTGAAAATATGGGTTCATTATGATCAAGAAGATAGGACTTGCCTTCTCCGAAATTTTCTTTGAAGTCCTGATTGTAATCGGGATCCTCCTCACTCCTGATGCTTTGTGCGCAGCACTTGTAGAACTCTAGTTGCCCTGAAATCGCGACTACAATCAATAACAATGATACTAAAGAAGAATCAATTAACACCAAATGGAAATCCAATTGAGATCTAATGGATACTATAACACGATAGATGAGTAGATCTCAATTTTAAATGAATTTTGGCGAAAGAATCGCCGAAATCGGAGCCAGAACGGAGAAGTTATGGCTCCTAGAAGATATCATCAGAATTTAAATCGGGAAATTAAGAAATGGCACTGTTCATGGGTGGGACCCATGGGTGGGCCCACTGAACAGTACGGGTTTGGGTCGAATGGACTTGGATGGGCTGGATCCAGGCCAAAATGGGCCTGGATGGATTGGGTTTGGGTTTGGATGGGCTGGGCTGCACAATGCTAGGCCCGCACTATGCAGGCCCGCTTAGGGTTTTGGGCTGGCTAGCTAACGGGCCTCGGAGGCAGGTCGGCCTACCAAGCGGCCCGTCTGGAGGCTGGGTCGGTGAGGCCGGCCACTAGGCCAAGCCAGGCTGAGCCACGGCCCAAGGCCGATTTCCATACGCGCAGGGCGACGGCCCGGCTGCATCACCTGAAGGGGGGGAAATCGATCGACGGTGAGGGATTTCGGAGGGGCGTCGCCGGAAGGTCATCGGGGTTTGGTATTCGTCGGAGCTTCACGACGACGAGATGACGCCGGCCTTCTACATGATACGACAGACTCGGCAAGGAGCATCTCGACGGCGGCCAGTGTTGAGAACGACACCAGATCACCGCCATTGAAAAGACAATAGCGCAGCACCTCCCTTGCATGGGGAGGGGCCAATCCTGCAAAGAAAAGAGGTCGCGGTGCCTCTAAGCATCATGGCACGATGGTCGGACCTCAATATTGAGCAGAAACACGGCGGTGGCAAGCGCAAGCATGGCGGCGGAAGCTATGCATGGCGTCGCATAGCAAACAGCTAAGGGAGAGCACGGGGACACCTACACGCTATCTAGGAGGGGCTGCTAGGTGCTTGGGTGCTCACCGTGCTCAAAAACGATAAGAAGCGGGATGGGGCTGGCGACTCATCGAAGAGGTGGGGGCGGCGCTGCACGGCTATTGGCGCGGACAGGCTCCCTTCGGGCTCCCGGTGATTCGACGACAGCACAAGGACGGTGAAGGCTCCCCGGTGCTCTCTGGCAGTACATCGATGGCAGATGGGTGGCGAAGAGGTCGTAGTGGCGCCAATGGTGATGGCAGCAGTTTTGTGGCGAGGCGAATGAAGAAAGAGGGAGAGAGCGAGACGCGGGCCTTCTATTTAAAGAGAGAGAGAGGAAGCACGGAGGAGGTGCATGCGGGCTGGCGTCATGGGGACGTCAGCAATGAGGTGACGGTCAGCGCCCACCTTTTTCTCCAGGGCATGGGCCGACTGCGCCAGCCAAGCATGGGCGGGTTGCGGAAGTCGTGCGTGCAGGGCATGGGAGGAGAGAGAGAGATAGAGAGAGAGAAAGAGGCAGCAGAGGATGGTCGGCGCACGCGCGGGGGATATTTCCTGGAGGGACGACGGCCGATGAAGTCATTGTCGCGCTGGAAGGGAGAAGGAAGGAGAGGGAGAAGGAGTGAGCCGGTGGATGGGCGACACGTGGACGGTGCAGCGAGGGTGCAGCGCGGGCAAGCGCTGGCGCTTACGTGAGAGCGTGATTGGGCCGAGTGCTGGCGCGCCCGAGTGAACAGGCTGACTGCACGGGAGAAGAGGGGAGGAAGGGGAGAAAGAGTGGGTCAGCTCGGTGGGCCGGAAAGTGAGAAGAAATGGAATTAGGCCTGAGAAAAGGAAAAAGAATAATTGGGATAAGAATAAGGTTTAAATTCAAATTGAGGTATTTGAATTTGGATTTGATTTTGAACTTAGATCAACTTCATTTAGAATATCTGATCTATTGGATCTCGAGACCTTTTGGAGATGATTTGAATCCAAGAATTTGAATTCGGATTGGATTTGAGCTGAACCAAATTCAAGAGTAGGTTTTGAATTTGAAAGACATCCCAATTCAAACCACCACACAAAGAACCATAAAAATCTCAACCAAAGCATATGAACCATCCTAATGTAGAGATTACTTTGGAATTGACTCTTGTGCTATTTAGAACACTTATTCAACTTAGCACATTTAATGTACATGAAGGTATATATATACATCCATAGACTTATCTTCTTAACTTTAGTTATAATAATTAACCCTAAAAAGTTTTAATTTGGAGCTAAATTTGCAACTAAATAAACATGTTCAACTCAGGATGTTACAAGATCAATGCTAGTGAATCCATATTTATCATTAATGACGTCCTTTGCCCCGTGTATCCAATGGCTCCGAAACAGAGCTACCTTGAATCCCAAGTAGTTTAGGTCACAGATCTCCTCTATTTGACCATAATATGTACCCCTCTGCATGTTGTTGTCATAAGCATATATACGGACACCACTGTTCTGGTATATGCTCTTCTTATCTTGGGCAACTGTGTAAAATGTGTATCCATTTAAATCGTGCCCTTGATATGTCATAATTGTGTATATAGTGCTCGATGCCATTTTTTTATCAGAGCACTCGTAGTAGTACTCGTATACTTGCTGGTAAGGAAAGTATCGTCGATGCACATGATAGACCAACAATGATCTCAAACCAAGTCATAAACCTTTGCATATGTTGCCTCGCAACCCAAGCTTCGGTCTGTCCTGGATTCTGTTCAAGTAGCATTTGCTTGTGCTCATCAACATATGGGCACACTTCGGTTATTTGTTGCAGCACGAGAAATTGAGCTTCGTCGTATGACTTCGGATCAATAGTTATTGCTCTCTTCCCCAAAAGCCCTACACCTACAAACCTCCCCTCATGGCGAGACTTAGGCACGCCAATTGGGTTATTTGGGTCAATGTAATAAACTGACGTCTTCCGATCAAAGTTTCTTAAGATCATCGACTAAAGGCCTAAGGTACACATCAATATCGTTGCCATATTGTTTCAGTCCTGATATCAAGATCGACAACATAATGTATTTCCACTTGTTGCAAAGCCAGGTTGGAAGGCTGTAGATCGACAATACAACAGGTCAGGTACTATGTGAGGTACTCATGTTACCAAATGAATTCATGTCATCTCTGCTCATAGCAAACCTAATATTTCTCTATTCTTTAGTGAACCAACCAAATGTTGAATCAATGATTTGCCACTGAGCAAAATCGGTCGGGTGTCATATCATTGTGTCGTTCTTACGACCCTCCTTATACCAACGCACCAATTGGGTCTCCTTTCTGTTGGTAAACAAACGCTTCGGATGGGAAATTATAGAAATACCACACCACCTTCTTAGGAGTCCCTTTACTTTTTTTGCCTCCATCCCTGTCACCACCATCATTTCTACACTTATATCGATGGGTTTCACACACGGGGCATTGATCCAACTCTGCATACTCTCCACGAAACAAGATACAATCCTGCTCTAAAGGACAAATTAGCATCACATCGTAGACGCCCTCGAGCACCAAGTTCCCCTCTGGTAGTATGTCCCTTAGTAGATTCAGCAATACTTTGAAACTCTTGTCAGTCCAACAATGAGTTGCCTTCAGCTATAGAAGCTTTAGGTTCCTAAAGTGGCGTCTTGAAATCCCGCACAAAGTCCTAGAATTTAGCAAACTCACCATTATTATACTCGTCGTGCCGCTCGACATCCTGCACCATCTAGTCCACATTCTCCACAAAAACCTTGAGATCATTATCATTGAAACCTAATATATCCTTGTCCCTGATATCATAATCCATATCATAGGGTGTAAGTCCTTAAGTGACACTGTCGGCATTGAAGGCCCGATCCATCTCTCCCTCGTTAAGGTCTTCCTCGCCATGTTTGTTCGAACATGTATAATTCTCTTTAAATCTATGCATGACCAAGTGTGCATGGATATTGTCTAGTTTCGGGAACTTATTATCATTCCTGCAATCACGACATGGATAATAAATTATCATTTTACCATGATCTTTCATATCCGCCAAAGCAGCACTCATGAAATACTTCACCCCGCTCAGGTACTCCAGACAAGTCCGGGTCTCAAGCTACATCCAACTTCTGTCCGCCATCTACAGTGTAAAAATATTCATTATTCAATTACCTTAATTGGGTGATTAAGCATGTGATTAAAAATTCTATACAATTACACTAGATCTGTGACATGAAGCAGTAGATCGGGCAAACATAGTATCAAATCTAACATAAATACAATTCACTTGTACTAAAATGTTGGATAAAGATGCAGAATGGTCGATTACAACTCAAAGTACAAAAAATAGGAGTTAGAGGAGGAGAAAAGGGGGAGATGCAAACCTTCAAATGCCTAGCAACAATTCAAACTTCAAATAAACAAGATATTAGAGAGTCTCTGGTGAAATCAAACAAAATTACTAAACTATTGTGCGCTCAGTACTATTGAGTCTTTTCTGTATGCACAGTAGCTAACCGGCACTTATAACAGAGCTAAGTCATCGGTGACAGGTCGGAATATAACCTGTCACCTATACCATTCATAAGTGACAGGTCATAAAATGACCCGTCACTTATGACTACTGTAGGGAGACCCGCCACTTATAAGCAAATCATAAGTTATGGGTCGTAACATGACCCGTCACTTTTGACTGGTGCAGGGAAACCCGTCACTTATGATCATGTAATAAGTGACGGGTCGTAACATGACATATCACTTATGACTGGTGCAGGAGATCCGTCACTTATGATCAGATAATAAGTGATGGGTGTAGTTATGACCCATCACTAATGTGATAAGTGATGGGTAATATTATGACCCATCAATGATGACTTGTTAACAGTGACAGATCAATATCCGGTCCCGACCTAAGGCTACATAAGTGACGAGCCGTATAATAACTTGTCACTAAATTATATCTCATTTGTCTGTTTTTCACGTAGTGAGTAGCAATGATTTTTGTCTTAGCTTCTTTTAGTATTTATTAATTTTTGTTTTATAGATAAACATGTGCCATTATAAAAGTTCAGGTATGTATTATTTTGAAATTATCTATTTTTATCTGCTTTACTATATTCATCGAGTACTAGATTGCAGACTTTGACCACAGTCACGACTCACGAATTTTAGTATGCAGGAAATGCCTTGCAGTTTAGACTGTCACAAATTTCCCTGTACATTGTTTGATCCAAAAGTGAATGAAGTTTAGACTGTCATCATGGGGAGAAGAATTAATATTGCTGTTGAGTCCTTGAGAAATAAAATGTGTATATGCTGATTGGTATATGCTTGTCAGACCACACATGAAATCAAGGAGTACAGG
Organism: Phragmites australis; assembly: GCF_958298935.1. NCBI lineage: Eukaryota > Viridiplantae > Streptophyta > Magnoliopsida > Poales > Poaceae > Phragmites > Phragmites australis. Next base: position 11,597,482 of record NC_084938.1, read on the forward strand.
GAAAAGAAGATAAATAGTCCATGGAGGGATAGGCCAATTGAAGAGTCATTGAAATTATTTGAAGACATGCGGCACGGGTTAATCTGAGGCGCAGCAGCTCTCCGAATGATGCAGGACATGCAAAATGAGAACAAAAACATACCTGACTTAATAGCATATAGAATAAAAGTAAGTCACATAACTCAACTGATAGTCCATTGCTCACTATATGGAACACTAGAACTCAATGTTCAACCCCATACAGTTCACCCCTCATCCACATGCTGGTGACAAGTGGCGTATCTATTGAAGCTATGAGCCTGTGACTATGCTCATTGTATGGGTGATTCTCTTGAAAATATGACACATTCGGCAATTTTCCTTTTTTCCAAAGAGTTTTGAGGTCGGTATTGCATGGAAGCAACTTAGTGTGATTATTTCTTATTTGTTGTGCACGTTTGAGTTTGACATACGTCGCCCTTCATACTACTGACTACTTGTTGTCTTGGGCCTCTACTAGCCATATATCTCCGAATATTCATGTCTAAACGAAAGGTGTGCTGCTGAAACTTACTGAAAAGATCAATGCTGTGTTGTTTGATGTATGATTAATAATATCTGTTGTGCTTGTTCTGCTGCAGTTGAATCGACTTGTGACAAAGAAATGGGTAGATGGGTGGGAAAAAGGAAAATTATTAGTGTCATGTGCGAGGGTCTTCTGGCATGGTACTGTAGCACACGTTACTGTGGCACCATGCCTATCTACTTTATCTTTTACTTACTTATTTCGAAAGATTAGATAGTATTTAGAGATAAGATTAGATCGGATTTGTTAAGGGTTATTTAAAAGGCAAGACTATATTTGTTATCAATTAGAGATAGAACCGGCTAGGAGATAGAGTTGGATTCGGTTAGGAACTTTTTATTAGGGTCCTATTTAGTCATCGAATCAAGCAAGCAAGAGAAATCAATCTAGTTTTCAGTATACTCCTTCTATGTCTCCTCCAATGTTCTAATTCTCATCAATCGATAGTTCAATCCTTCCTCTAACAATCGACACCGTCTAGCTATCCTCCCGGAGGTGTTTACCCTAACAATTAGACCTTGATGAGTATTACTTTGTCTATGTATGGTTCACCTGTGCTATATTGACCTTTTCCATTTAATTACTAGATATGCATTTCCAGTAAAATGCACTGATGTTATTTATGGTGAATATGATCCTTCAGAAAGTAATAAACCAAATGTAACAGTTCTTTGGAATCTCTTCAAATCTGTGACAGAATGATTATGCTATTTGAACCAATCACCCTCCTGTCTCAGCGACGGGCCATACGGTGTGCCAACAACGCACTATTTTCTAGTAATTGTAACTAATGCCGACATGTTGTGAGTAATCCCTCCTAATCGTCACACAGATAGTTTTGTTATCTTCAAGGTATTGCACCTGCAGTAGCTTTTCTTGCAATTGAATTGCAAGTGCACGTATGAAGCACCTTCAATCTGATCTATTGAATGCTCCATTGGATCTCTTTTATTTGAGTATGTCAGTGTTTCCAAGGAGTCATAGATTATGTGATCATATATTGAGTGCCTAGTTGGTGTTTTATTTTGGTTATGTCATTCTTTTCAACAAGTTGCGAAATATGTTGGGTCTCTGAACCCAGATCATGCTGAATTCATGAATTGAAACAATTTTATTTGGACAAATATGTTAGTTCTGAACCCAGATCATGTTGAACCCACAGAGTTGCTGAACAACATGAAACATTCTTTTATAGATAATGACATGTAACAATTTTTATGTGAGAGAGAAAAGGCTCACCTTATATATCCCATTAGATATTCATGTTCTGCTTCCTTCTTTGGCTCCAGTCCAGGTTGAGGGCTCTGGATGCCCTGATCTCTTTCCTTAATGAACAGGAGTGTGTCTTCGGCGCTGGCCACCTTGTCAACAATCTTCATGAGTTCTTTAACCGTCTTAGACTCCTTCCTGGAAACGTCCTCAATGCATCATCGGCTCCTAACCCCTAGGGTAAACGCTTGGATGACATCATAGTCGTTTATCTTTGGGATGATGTTTCAAGTGTTGTTGAGGCATCAGACGAACTCGCTCAAGGTTTTCTTCTCTGTCTGCATGACACAGAAAAGGTCATTCTTCTTACCAGGACGAACATATGTACCTTGGAAGTTGGCTCAGAATAAGTCACAATGATACTCCCACAAGTAGATCATCTCTGGCAATAGATTGGTTACGCAAGTCTTGGCCAACCCCTCAAGGGCTATGGGGAAGTAGTGTCACACTTGGTTTTAACAGATAAAATTAGATGCAGCTTATATGTTTCTAGGATATTTAACACACATAAGGATGTCATAGGTGAAGTAACAAAAACAATACTTTAAAGAAATAAACGTCAAACTCTTACAACAATATTATCTTCTATGTAGATATCTACAGCGGAATAGAAACACTAGTGCCCGACAACACCACAAGCAAACGACCGGGAGACATGCGTCTAAAACGTCACAACCTTGTCCTGATAATCTTCAACATCTTCATTGATAACTCTATAGGCAATCGACGGAGAACACCTCACTAGAATGCATCTTTCACGAGGTCTTCGAATTCTTTTCCAGTTGAGAGTTTGGTTTTAGCAAGTGTAAGCACACATCGTACTCAGCAAGTTATGAAGGAAATATTATGTATATGAAGGCTTTGACAAGGTAAGGCTACTTTGGCTCTTTTGCATAAAACAGCATTTAAGTAAAATTTGAAAAGCAGTAGTAGTTAAGTATATGACTGTAAACAACCAACCACCTCAAGATTCTACCCATCTTTACTTAACCAACTGACCACCTCAACCAAGGTTCTAACCACCAAGGTTGAAGACCCAACACCTCAACCATGGCTCCCACTGCCAAAGTTGAACTACTAACCACCTCAACCACAATTCTCACCATCCTGACTAATCCACACCTCAACTATGGTCCCAACAACACAGTTGACCACACTGACCAAACCATCAAATTATAATCATGGTAGGTTTTTTGTGCCGCCCATGACTGTGAGCATGGCTGAATATTCAGTTTTAACTCTGCAAATATTGTACTTTACCCACAAGTCATGATTTCATCACCCGCAAGCAAGTGACCAAGTCTCCATTTTTCCCGCGTTAGCTAGACACTTGCACACATTCTAGGTGTGTGGCCAGGAGATCACTACAAAGCCTTTATAATGCTCCTCTCAGTAATGTCTACCTGCTAAGGTTTCACCGCCACGTGATTTCACCTCAACAATAGAAGCCCCCTCTTGCGCCTTTCAGATCCCAAGACATCGTCTATTAACCGCTCTTCTGCTTGGTCGATACTATGCTGAGAGTGCAAATTAATTGGCTAGGCCTGACCCATATCAAGCTTGTGGTTGTACTGTAAACATAGAAAGGTCACCCCACGAACTAGTCCTTAGATTTGAGCAAGACTACTACTTTCCAAACCATACATCCCATCATACCACATGCTCAAATCCTTATATCATGTTGCTACAAAAATTATTCTATCATATTTATCACTGTTGCATAGGACCATTAACAAGTTCGTGCAACAATTATCATGATTACCATCCCAAAGCAAGGCTAAGCATGATCTACCCTTCCATAACCCAAAATCATACTAAGGCGACAAAGATGATAAGGGAAAACTAGGTAAAGCCTAACTCTTGGGATTCCCAACAAATCATTAGCATGCATGTTTATAAAATAAAACATTTAAAAATGGGATAAATATGATCAAGAACACAACTTGCCATCACTCGACTCAGTAGGGTCTTCAAAAAAGTCTTGGTCTTGAAGTCCTTCTAGCTCCTCTACCGACAAACAACACAAAGGAAAACACTAAAAACAGCATACCAAACATAATCAAAACACTTTAAAACACTATGGTTGGATGGGTATGATTTTAGAGAAGAAATTTAGATACAAGAATCGCCTAAGTCAGAGCTAGGATGAAAGATAACAGCTTTTGGAAGATGGATTAGGCTAAAATGGAAAAGCTGGTTTACCAGAGTTATCTTCCTATAGGAAAAGGTTTATTGCATAATCATTGTGTTAGACTTAACAACATCATTGTGTAAGGTTTAAGAGGTATAGGGCTAACTAGACTACACTGACTAGGTTAAAGACGATAATGTGGTGCTGACTTGGCATGCCAAGCAAGCATCGTCTTGGATTAAAGAAGAGGTGAATTGAGGTCTAGCCTAAACCGTCCATGTTGGATCAAATGACTGGAGGTTGCGCTTCTGTTTTAAGGATACTACCGACGACCCTGCGTATCGGTGACTGCTCAAGTTTCGTCGAAGACGACGATCAGGCGCGTGGCCACTGACATCGATGCCGGGCTTCGGTGGTGTTTCAGTGAAACAAGGGAAACATAGCGTAGAACATGGAAAGGCTAACTCAAAGGCATTGTCAGTTTTGGAAGGGGTCATCCGGGGTAGCGGCAAAACAGCGATGACTACTATTAGATTTGGTAGTGACTGTGAACAGATGCAACAACGAAGATGCTCACGTTCCCGAAGATTGGCTACGAATTTTGTGGAATCATCTAAATAGAGACGTTCATATATCCCGAGAACACAATTCTATAGCATGAGTTTGGGCAGATCATCCCCTGAGAGGAAGATCAATCAATGGAGATGAGATGGGTGATGATGTAGCATGCTGCAGTAGGCAGCCACGTTCTGGTCATGTCGCTGGACAACCAATGAAGGGAACATAGGGACATGTAGAAAACTCTATGGGACATGTCGTGACGCAGATGGCACATCCATACGGCTTCCGGATTGACGGGGAACACAACAGCAAACTCGGTGCGCGCGCAGAACGCGTCCAGAAACCGGACAGTAGGCATGTCGACCTTAATCCTAGTGATTTGGCTACTCTAGTGGACGACCCAGTTGGTGAGGGCATGGGCAACATCATGGGTCATATGCTGGTGAAAGGGCATGGCAATTTGACTTCTGGTCAACCGGGAACATCGATGCCAATCGGTGGCAACGCAGCTGTCCGCGACGGTGAAAACCGTGGCGGCGTAGATCAGGCTTTGACTAGGGCTAGGGCTTAGCTAGGGACTTATTATGATGGTCGAACAGGGGTAAGGAAGGAGGAAGAGGGGTTATCACCTTGTTTTGATGATCAGAGAAGGAGGATTCACGGAGACGACGACGGCAATACTGTCGAACGGCGGCACACAAGCAGGGCACCTGCGGCTTCTAGGGCTTGGAGAGATGTAAAGTGGGTGGGGGAGGATGTGCAACACCTATTTATAGGGCTAGAGGTGGCTGGTTGAGGTGGAGTCCAAGCTGGACACAATTCGGATTTGAGTTCAAGTCGGTTAGGATTTCTTTTTTCGCAGCTCTTTATTCAAAGGACGATATCTCCATAGTCAAGACTCCAAAATGGATATTTCTGGACTCTAAATTGTAGCACTCGAAACGGTCTACAACTTTAGTATTCATTGGAACTTCTGGAAACGCCATTTTGATTTCCAAAAGTGTGTCACAAGATAAACTATTTAAATTGAGACATATCTACTCAGCACTGATTTCGAGGGCCATAACTCCTAGCTACATTATCCAAAAGGGGACTTGCACAGGTTCAAATCAACGCTCTCGATGAGACCTACAACTTTTGTATTGTAAAGATTTGCATTTGAAGCCGTCTTGAACTCTGAAACTGCATTGGAAGATGAGGTTGTCCAGTCCTCCGCGGATATGCACAGATTTTGTGGATCTTTTGTGTTGGGCCTTCTAGATGACTTGTATGCCGGCCAAGGGCTTGGGCTTGGGTAGGATTGGGTCTAAAGGCACTTTAGGCATATCTAGGGTTTCAAAAAAGAAATTTTTGTATAAAAATTTGAATAGGGTTTGAATTTGAATTGAGCTTGGAGTGAATTCGAGAGAAACCAAAAGATAAGGTTGAACAAGGATGAGAGTAGATATGGAATTTGAATTTGGATTTGGGTAGAATTTAAGAAAGAGGAGAGATTGTCTTTAAACAAGGATTTAGATAAGATTTCAATTGAACTAGAGAAGAATCAGGTATGATCAAGGATGGAATAGGTGATCAAGAATTTTGAATTCCAACCATTAAGATCCTTAACCTACACACTATTGAATTTTGTAAAATATTTTCAAAACCTTTTTCACTCCAAAACACCAAAGATAAGAAAAAGAAAAGGAACTCTAATGCATTTACCTAGCTCCTAGCAAAACTCAGCATGTAATGCACAAGAAATAATAACCTAGGTTGCTTGGTTGTTTATGAAATAGGTTTTAAACTGTCCTACTGGTGAAGCTACTCACTAAAGTTAGAAAATTTTAAAAAGTTGTAAAATCTCAGAAAGTAGGGTGTTACAAGTAGTTAGCCATCACCTTTTCATCACCACCTGCCACTTGGATGACTGTAGTGTAAATTTGGAGGAACTCAACGGGGTTGGTAGTCTTGTTGTACTTATCAATCAAACCCCGGTCAGAATCGAGTAGGCCGGTCCACCCTCCATAGATCTAGAGAGAAAGCCTAGCACCTGTTGATGGCACCCTAGTCGATCTGGGTAGCCATGGGAGCTCTGACGATTAGGGTGGGAGATCAGGCGCGACTTTTACTCGAACGATGTCGGGATGACCTCCGATTTGGTCAGTAAGGAGAAATCGACTACTCCTCGAGGGTCCTCGAGTGTCTTCCCCCCTCGATGGCCTTGCATAGATCATTAATGGGATGGTTCCTAATCGGCAAGGTCTTGTGGAGATTACGAGCTCAGTTATCCTCCTAGGTTGTCTTATTTAGGGAATTGCGTCTCTCTAGATAAGAATCATCGCGAGAAGGATCAGCATTAGACTTCCCCTGATTAGAGCTATCCATGGCTGCGGTTTGATAAGAATTCTCAACCTAAAGCATAGCCTTATTTGTTCATGTCGATCATCAAGTTGATCCAGCCCATGCCATCAGGCGTAGTCAGATCTGTAGTAGGGGATTATTAAAGGGCCTCCTGTAGACGAATAAGCCTCTAAGCCGCTGCATATCTAAAACACTGGGTTCCCAATTGATGGTTAGGAGACGCGAGATCCTAGATCCCGTTGGGATTTTGGACCAGAGGGGTTGTCATCAGCGAAGGCTGATTGTTGTTTCCCGCAGCCTGGGCAGTAGAGTCTCATGTGTTTGCGGGATCGTCATCATGATGGGATAGAGCGGAGCCCCCATCTCTGATGGTGCATACTTCTCGGGGGTAGTTTTTGGTGTAGGAGGAATACAGATCCATCATGGATTTATCATCAGGGAGACTTATGGGTAGGTACTTCGATAATCCATATTATCGGAAAGCATGGGGGAAGATCCTGAATTGTACAGTATGTTTTTCACGCATTCATCTTGGTCACCATGTGATTCAAGGCCAATGTCATATTCTTTGGCACATTAATCTATAAAATGATTACCTCGTCGCTGGAATCATCGCTAGTAAGGTCGTCATCGAGATCCATCCAGTCGGCCGCCGGTTTCTTATCAGTTGAGAGGATCAAGTTGTCATAGATCCCCTCGTCCGAGAAGCCTTCTCGGTGCAAACTTGGATGAAGTCGACGACATGTTGTGTGTCAAGGATTCGGTATCTTTGGTCAGTATCCTCATGGACGGCGCCAACTATCGATAATTCGTTAACTGCCAATCTTACAAATATGTGAATAAAGTAGGGGATACTCCCTATAGCCGAATCACACGTAACACATAGAGATTTATACAGGTTTAGGCCTCCCTCAGGGTAATTGTTAGAACCGTCCAAATCACACTCAGCTTAATTGATAGTGTCGACTGTCTATAAAGATAAGAACTAGCACACACCCATCATTTGATATGTCGAGTGCTAAAACTTCTCTAAAAACATCCAGCGCAGCTACTATTTGATTAAAATGAGAGTAATTCTGGTAGTCCTGATATATGCTCAACAATACCCAAGATCAAAGCATATACCATTTACAACAAAGTTTCATCACAAGATATGAATAGAGTGCAAGGATTTAACTTATACATACCTTGTTCATCATACCAGTTTCTACTTAATATCAAAGTTTTCATACGCAACGGATAGTATTAACAACAAAAGATCAGTGGCGTCATTGCCCAAAAGGCACCACCGAGATTAGCTTGATTAGACCTCCTCTACTCCTACTCATCATCGGCATTGACAGGATAGAAATACGCGTACACTAGTTCATCGTTACCTGTATAACTTAAGGGCAGCACCCTGAGTATGAAGGTACTCCCAAGACTTACACAATATGGGTATATCCTATCCCGACTCCAAGGATAATACATTTACTTGAATAGCAAGGAATAGCCACAAGGTTAAGTTGATTCAGTGAAAGTACTTTCATCAATGTAATGACCTAAATAACTAGCATTAATCATCAGTGATCATAATCTCTAAGAAATATAAACTTGCTCAACTCAAATAAGCATCAACAATTGCTTCTCCTCAAAACCCACATACTTTCCATTTCCCCCACAACTAAACAAAATTCTACGATTGATGTCTAACAGACATTAAGCATGCTCATGACCGAAAGCGCGGCTATTCAAATAGTTCTTACACCTTGCAGGGGAGTACTTCTTTACCCACATGACACGAGACCATTTGGCTTGTGCAACCAGCCATAGCTACACAAGGGGGTACCTGTGACAACCTTTTCCAAATAAGCACCAACCATATGAACATGCACCTATAGATGCGGAGGTCAGCTATGTCTACTTTCCAAGCAGCCTAGATGCCTCTACAAGAACGCTTTTCTCACACCATATGCCAACAAACCAAATGTTCACAGCCCCATGAGGTATTCATCTCATCTTTACCATATTTAGATATATGGTAGTACGAAAAAGTGCTTAAACCAATGGCACAATGATTGGTGCTTAATTGATGCAAGCGGTCTATACCACCCTAATCTCGTCTCCCGAACTGTCCCTAACACCGTCCACATCTCGTCTCAATTTCTATGGCACCTCGGTCTCCTCTCCCTAACTACCCTTAACACTGCCCACATCTCGTATCAACCAACTCATCATCCCAACTTGTCATTCCTTTAAAACATTAATTAAAGCCCGATAGCTCGCGAACGATGGATGTTGCACCACTCGACTTCTACCGGTGATCTATGCATTGCTAAGCATTCCGAACTTCTTTTAAGTTAGACATTAACAAGGTTATACCCAGGTTACAAGGATAGAGATCATCTATATATCAAGGTAGGAACACATGCATCAAATAGGTTCTACCTGATTCCCGACATCGACTCACTAAAATATGCATATAAGACTAATAGCAATATCTAGCAAACTGACCAATAATTCACCAAAATATAGGAGAAATATGATAGATTCTTGCCTGGTGCTTCCTATTCTTCACTCACAAACTCCTCTGGTTCGTTTTCTGGTTCAAACACGCGACTCTCTAAACCATCGGTTTCTAAATAAAAGATGGCGCATTGCAACTGAGTATGGATGACATACGATGAAAGATGCTTGACAATGCATGACAAAAGTGAAGATGCAAAGCATCATGTCATGAGTCTATAGCCTCGATGATTTCTTAAATTGGATTACTTTTAATCGTTTAACAAGGATTAATTAATCTTAAACTAAAGCTTAATCCTAAATAGAATATTACTTAGGTATAACATGATGATGAGTATTTTTAATGAACCGGGCAAAATATAACAAGATTAATAAAATTGGTTTCACCAATTTTGGACTTACCAATAATTAATTATGGATTATTAAACCTTAAATGCATTTCATTAATTATATGGATTTCATTAAGCATCACATGGTTGCTAGTATTTTTGACAGATCATATGAAACTAACAAAATTAGTTTCACTATTTTTGCACCGATATTAAATTTATTATGCATTTTATAAGGTTCAGTCGATTTAACAATGTACAAATAATTCGATTTCACAATTACCAGAATTATCCAAATATTAAAAGCTCTAAATCTTTTTGCACTGGGAGTTAGCTAGCCGTAGTCATGAAAGTGGGGCCAGGCATTTTGACCTTGGTCAAAATCGACCCACGGCCACGGCACAGTGCTGCCATGGCCGGAAGGTCCGGCTAGCCTCGCCTATAGCGAACGACGTGACAACATGGACCGGGATAAGCAGCATGAGCATTAGCTCAAGCTAGCAAAATTGATGGTGCAGCCATTGGGCAGTGGGCTAGTCAGTGCATGGCCAGTGGCGGGAAGGGCAGCACTAGGCATGCAGGGAGGACCACGTCAATGGCAATCAGTAGCCAAATCGGCCTAGCCAAGGGTACCACAAGAACCAACACGCAACAAGGAACCCATATGAGCAAAGCTCGACCGGCAGGCCTAGCCCGAGCATGGCTAGCGACAAGCACAGGGGGGGCAGTGGCGGGTGGCTCACGCGGACTAGTGCGCCGGGGATGGGCCAAGACTAAACCGGTGCGCGCATAAGAAAAAGGAGAGAGCGGGGAAGCTCACCGAGGGTTCGGTTGATGTGAAGAGGCAATGGTACAATGGCTCGACAGTGAGGTGATGGAAAGGGGTGCTGGACTTGGGGAAGAATGGCGCCGACGCGCGTAAATTGGCTGAGAAACTGAGTCGGCTCGCGTGGGATTCGACAATAGGGTGGTGGTTGACCTCCTTCCTCGCTTCTCTGGGCTCAAGGCTTACAGGATCTCGTCAAGGCATGGAGGATTTGCAGCGGTGCAACTGTGTTGCCCTGTTCGATTCCGCTTATCTAGGGAGAAGAAAGAACAAAGGGTGCGAGAGAGAAGTGAGGGAGAGAAGAGAGAGCAAGGGGGATAAGGGCGGCGGCCTCGATTAGGGTCAAGAAAGGCGGTGCCGGAGACGTGGCTCGGTGGCCAGCCACATTGTCAACAATGGCGGCCGATGGAGAGGCAGAGAGAGGGATGTCAAAGGAGGGGATGACTAGTGGGCCCGAAGTGAATAGTGACCAACAAGTGAAATATACCCCCTTCCTTCTTTGATCCAAATGCAAGCCTTCCCAAGCCCCAGAATTTGTAGAAGAATTTTTGTAGGATACTATAATTCGTACACAATGCATTTTAACACGTTTGACCCAAAAATTCAATGCTAAAATTAAATGAAAATTCTTTAAATTTGTAACCTTTTACAATTTGCTCTAGTTTTTAAGGCATCAATTTAAATCCCTAAAATTTGGGAAAATTAACTAATATTCTTCATACGCCATGGACTAATTTCTAAATTTTTTCCAACTCTATGTTGCATAGGAATTTTATGAGTTCCTTCACAATGCATCACTTATTATTAAAGTTAGTAATTCCTGTTTAATTTTAATGGTATTAATTACTTGCTCAAAACTTTCATTATGATGCTAATGATGCTCATCAATGCTTAATGACATGTTTAAGAAATTTGGGTTGTTACAACAATAGCCATACGTCCTGTTTATCTTGTATTGATCTTTGAGACTGTTTACAAGGGGTCTTAGCTAAACCTAGTTGATGGCTCCTTGTGTGTAGTCTTCGTGAGTTGTTGATGTAGATCTAAGTACAAAAGACTCAAAGGCTTAAGGCTTCTGTAGGCTTGAATGGATCTATCCTCTGCAAGATCCACTGGCTCTGTGTATATATGGGGTCACCATGTGGCCTCTGGGCTCCTTTCTTATTATCCTTAGAGATAAACTTTCCTATTTACGAGATATCCTGGTACCTACGGGTAGTTTCCATACGTCTAGGGTTTTCTTTCCCAGGCACAAACGTATACCCCGAAAATATAGGAAACCCTAGGGGGTCTGGATATGTATATGATACTTATATACGGTAGTTTTTATACTACCCATCATCAAGGGGTAAATAAAATATCCACAAAACTATATTAATTCTGGACAATCATAAAATAGAAAGACTACAATAATTAACATATATTTCTCCTTGAAAATTGCAAAAGACCTTCAACTGGATCCAGGCCAAAGTCCATGGTCATGATAGGGTGCCTCAAGCGCTCGGACTAAACCAAATGGTAGGAAGCAATTGAGACAGCATTGCACTCACTCAAAAGAGAGGTATTTATCACAAATAATACATACTCCTCAAAATATCCTCCTGTGTGATTGAAATGGGTTTTCATCCACAAACGAAATGAAAATGATGAGGTGGTGAGATACAAAGCAAGACTTGTAGAATAAGGGTTCACGTAGAGATCCAACATTGATTTCGATGAAGTACACTCTCCAATTATGAGTGGAACAACATTCTAATATTTAATATTATTGGAAGAATTTGGTCATTTGATTCGAAAATCTATATTAAAGTCCCTTAAGTGCTTAAAATTCCAAAGAAAATCGTAACATATATGGTGTAAAATTGAAAAAACCACTACATGGCTTAAAACAGTCGAATAAAATATGGTACAAACAGACTGAACGAGTTCCTCCAACGAAAAGGTTACTCAAATAATGATAATTGCCTATATGTGTTTTACAAAGAAACCCTCAGAAGGATTTTGTATCATCTTAAACGGAAATACACAAATCACAAATGAAACACACAATCATCTTAAACGGAATTTGAGATGAAACATTTGGGTAAAACCAAGTCTTGCTTAGGTCTACAACTTAAGCATCCTCCCTCAATAATATTTGTACATCAGTCTGCATATATCAAGAAAATATTCAATATGGATATATAATATCTCTCAAAATACTTATGGCCGTTCAATCCTTTAATATGGATAAAGATCTATCTAGACCTCAAGATGATGATAAAGAGATATTAGGACTTGAAGTTCCATATCTCAATACATCATTAATGTATCTTGCAAATTGCAATATGCTTAATTTTGCATTTGCAGATAACTTACTAGCTAGACATAGCGCAACTCCAATAAAATGCCATTGGGTAGGAGTAAAGAATTTCTTCAGATATTTCCATGTACAAAGAATCTTGGTTTGTTCTATCGAAAAACCGAAGACATGACTATGATTGGATATACAAATGATGGCTATTTATTTGATCTCCATAATACCATATGAGAGACAGACTTTGTATCCTTATATAATGGAACAACTTTCTCATGAAAGTCATCAAAACAAGCTCTCGTGGCCAATGCTTGTGTTGATGATCGACTAGCATGTCTAGATGATGACTAATTGCTAGTCGAAGCCTCGATGTCCAGTCTAGGGCCAAACGTAACTATAGATGGCTAAACTGTCTGGATGGTCAATTTTGGTCAAAGATGAACTAGTCGGTGAATCTAGGCAGTGGCTAGAAGTGACTAGTCGACTATGCACGTGACTAGGTGGCCATCTTGGTGATGCACAATTTGGCGCCTAGCGGGTCCGTGCGGGAGGATTGTTTTGGCCGCGCGCAGGACCAGATTTTGGCCCCAAAACTATTCCCTGGACTGCACACAACCTAAACCAATCCATCCATCCCCATTTGTTTCTCAACACTCTCCTCTCATCTGTGGCGGTGCCGCTAGTTGCAGCCACCGTGCGCCCACGCTTGCACCATCGCCCGTGCCTGCACCATCACCCGCGGCCTCACCTGAGCTATCACCCGTTCCCGCGCTTGTGCCGTTGCTCGCTCCCGCACCCGCACCGTCACCCCTCCACTCTACAAATCCCTGGATCTATGTATGCTCCTCTTCCGCCGGATCTATACTCTAGCTCTACTCCTCATAGATGGCATGCTCTAGATCTATGTTTGCATTTTTACTGCTATTGTACAAAATCGTAGAGACCGTCTAGTCAACGTCTAATCAGCCTAGTCGCTAGTTATAGGATGACTGATTATCTACGTCTAGCGTCTATGTGAACATTGCTCATGGCTACTTCTACTAACCATTCTAAAATAATTAGATTGTATAAAGCATCACGTGAATATGTATGACTTCACATAATGGTCAACCACATACAAGAATTATGTGATATTGGTTCATTAGAATAATCTACAACTATCAATCAAGATAATGCAGCTTGTATTGCTCAAATGCATAAATGTTATAGAAAGAGCAATAGCACAAAGAATATTGCCTCCAAAAATTATTTTATCCTTATAAATTACAGAAAAATAGAGAGATAAATATTTCGTAAACAATATCATATGATAATCTTATAGTTTTACTCACAAAGTATTTCCTAACATATTTATTTCATTCATAGAATTTGTACTACATAACTTAAAATTTAAAAAGTTTTGCGGAGTAAACTCATAAATTATAATATGTTTAAAAAACAATCATCGGATCATAAAATATTGTACTCTTTTTTCCTTTGAGTGTTTCCTATCAAGGTTTCTTATACAAGATTTTTAATTAGACAATATTAATACAAGCATTCATATATACCATATCATTTTTTCTAATTTTTTCTACTACGTATTTAAAGAGTTTTCGATGGAATGTTACAATTATATTTCTTCTTATATTTTTTTCCACATGTTTTTAGAGGAGATTTCATTGCGTTACATACAAATGACCAAATTGATCAAGAGAAAATGTTATGAAACAAATCCCATGATCAATTAAATAAACTATTAAGGAAATATGCCTCTCAAACAGACACCCATTAAGGAGGGATTTCTTCCCAAAGGGATGACTAAATTGTCCCTTCATTCTATATAAATCAAATATATATACAATGAAAGAAATAATGATCTATTCAGTCTCTACTGTATTGTTGGCGAGATGCTGGCCAGCGTCTAAGGCACTATAGGAGACAAGAACGGGAATGAGGCGTGGAACGGAGCATAGTTCTTTCAAACGATTAAGACCTTAAGAATGAAATGAAATAGAAATGATCCGACATGTAGTGGCTGCACAACTTCGTGAAAGGATCGAATGGCCCAAGAGGGGGTGAATTGGGCACTAATTAAAACTTCTACCGCTTAAACAAATAAAACCTTAGCCTAGATAAAAGAGAATGCAATTACGTGATTTAAACTAGGACAAGGCAACTAAATAAGCAAATAACCAAGAGAGAGAATTTTAAAGAAGGATTCGCGATAGCAAAGATACTCAAAGTAAAATACGGGAAAGTAAATAGTTGGAGAAGAAAACACCGATTTTTTTCCGAGGTTTCGAGAAGTTGGAACTTCCCCCTAGTCCTCGTTGGAGCCTCCACCAAGGATGTAGCTCCCCCTTGAGTCACCAAGACTCAAGTGCTCCCTCTTGATTGCCCCTTCTCCATCTCCGGAGTCATCATCTTCATCATTATCGTCATCTTCATCACTTTCACTTGATGATGATGGAAGTTTGATCTTCTTCTTGTTGTTGTCGACCATCTTTGCTTTGAGAGCAAGGTTTTTCTTGGATGAAGACTCATGATCTCCAAACAAGAACATTTCATGAGCACATATCTTTCCCACGGCATCAGTGATGGTCATGTCATTGATGTCCCTTTCATGAAGAAGTGAGATAACAATATTGTATGTGGCTTGGGAAGTACTATCAAGATCCTATGAATAATATCTCCATCGGACAATTGAGTGAGTTCAAGAGAATTGATTTCTTCCACAAGCATGTTCATACGAGAATACATGTCATTGCATAATTCATTTGGAAACATCTTGAATTGATTTAGAGCATTCATAAGCACATGATATCTTTCTTCACGAATTCTCCTAGATCCCTCATGAATTTCACAAAGAGCGACCCAAATGTCATGAGCGAATTCCTTACTTCTAACTCTAGAGAAAACTTCTTCACTAATTCCCTCAAATATAGCATTCTTAGCCTTAGCATTCCACCGAACTTCTTGTTCGGTAAAAGGTTAATCAAACCCATACAGAGGTTGCTTGCCAACACTCAGGGGAAATAGCCTCAAGATAGCTCACCATGCGAACTTTCCAATAGGCAAAGTTTTTTCCCTCGAACCTTGGCACGCTACTTCCGCTCCCCGGAGCCATTTCTCTATGATTTTAAGCCTATCAAGAGAACGAGGCTCTGATACCAATTGAAAGGATCGAATGGCCCAAGAGAGGGGGGTGAATTGGGCACTAATTAAAACTTCTACCGCTTAAACAAATAAAACCTTAGCCTAGATAAAAGAGAATGCGATTATGTGATTTAAACTAGGACAAGGCAACTAAATAAGCAAAATAACCAAGAGAGAGAATTTTAAAGGACTCGCAATAGCAAAGATATTCAAAGTAAAATGCGGAAAAGTAAATAGTTGGAGAAGAGAACACCGATTTTTTCCCGAGGTTTCGAGAAGTTGTCACTTCCCCCTAGTCCTCGTTGGAGCATCCACCAAGGATGTAGCTCCCCCTTGAGTCACCAAGACTCAAGTGCTCCCTCTTGATTGCCCCTTCTCCATCTCCGGATTGGCGGGCATCAAACCAAGTACATCATCTCTTCCCGGGACTCCCACAAGTCCTCCAAGAGCTCACCGAGAAAACCTCCGATCACCAAGACCGTCTAGTTGTTGCCAACCACCAAGAGTAACAAGCCTCAAGCTTCACTTGATAAAGACCAAGCCTAGACAACAGCTAGATGCACACTTGTTACTCTTCAAGCACTCAAAGAAGTCCTTAATCTTCAACTAAGAACTTAGAATTGACACAAGTGCTCTATCTCTTGCTTCTAAATGACACACCAAGTGTATGAGCTGCTACAGGGTCGCAAGAGCTCGAGAGAGGTCCAAATGAGTCGGTATTTATATAGGCTAAGGATCGAAAATTAGCCGTTGCCTAACAACCCAGAACTTTTTCTTAACGCCGGAAGGTCCGGTGTGAATAACACGCTTCACACCGGAATATCCAGTGCTAATACGTTTGACAAAATAGCTGTTAACTGTTCCATTAGCCGTTAAAAATCCGGTGATTAATCCTGCCCTACAGCGGATCATCCGGTGCATTGAAATGGGCCAGATGATAGTTTACAACCTCTCTGTAAAAATTCATCCGGTGATCATATTTTGCTACGCCGGACTATCCGGTGTATAGAATTAGTTCTGAACTTCATGGCTTTCTATTTATCCGGTGATTTCACCTATCAAACGCCGGACTATCCGGCGTGGTCTTCAACAATTTTTCAAGTCAGAACTCTTAGTAATTTTCTCCGGCGAATTCACTCTGATACAGAGGATCATTCGGTGAACTGAAATTTCGCTGATTTTATCTATTTCAAAAAAATTTGAGTTCTACCTTCGAGATTCGGAACCAAAGATTTTTTTGAGGTTAACCTAGTAATGGAAAGTCATAAGTGTGCATCGACTATATCTAGACTCACCTAGGTCAAGCTACAACTCTTAACCCCTCTTTATAGTACGGTCAAAAGACTAAATAGAAATAGAACATATACTACTCTAAGTGTCCTTCATCTCCTTATGACACTTAGATCTAGAAGATCCTTATCCTTCAAGTTCCAGTCCTTTGATCGTCCATATAAGCTTTTTAACGGGCAAGAGTTATCAAGACATCATTGTCGAATAAGTTTTTCTTTTTCCTTTATACTGCTCAAAGCACATACGTTAGTCACAAAGATACGGTTGTCATTAATCACTGAAACTCTTATCTCTTACCTGGGGGTCTAGATGCTACACTTCGTTTTCACATTAACTTTGTTAAGCACCTAAATATGTTCCTGTAGATAAGCAACACTTTAAACTATAGTCACCAGAAATCTGGATCGATCAGGTCACAGGTCACGGGTCATGGGTGTCTAAATACGCAGGTAGAAGGTAGTAGTTTGGAACAAGTGACCCCAATCAATTCGGATCTATGACATGATACGTCCCGTGCAAGTTGTTAGAGAAGATCAATACAAAGTAACAAAAGAAGAAAAAAAAAAGGTAAATTAGGCTGTCACATGCTGGCTCACCCAGTCCACCATCCACCTAAGTCCTAACGTAGCCCTAACTGTCTCCCCTTCCTGGCTGCTCCTTGCTTTCTCTCTCTGCTCAGGCAAACCAGCGCCACCAGCCACAAATCAATCACAGATAGCCAACACCCCCACCAGGCAGTAAGTTGTAAAATCCATTGCCCATGGCCTCCTCTTCGCTCCCATGCTCTCAGTTTCATTGAAGATGGCTTAAATCTGCGTTGGCTGCTGCTGCTCCCCAAGTCATGTGGTCTTATCCGCCGGTGGCAGTAATCCCATTCGATGCTGGTTGCCTCACATCTCAGCAGCGCCAGCCTGTGTCATCTTCCCCTCTATCTCCTCTCCACCGTTTCTCAATACAGCCCATTTGATTGCAGTGGAGCGGTGACCCAGGTAAAAAGAGGACATTGACGCTGAACAACCCGGACCTCGATTTGGAACGAGGTCCCGGGGACGTGGAACGCACCATCGACCCTGATTTCAGTGACTAGGCTTTAAACAATGTAAATTTTTTTTCTGGCCATAGAAATCGACATATTACTAGTAGGGTAAGCCCGTAGCTTTTCACAAAATCGGATGAGCTGCCGTTTTACAGCCAGTGCTTCCGTATGGCCACTATTCCAGCTGCTGGACGAACATACGTGCCATCGCAGAGTTCATGTGATACCAATCGAAAGGAACAAACCTTTTATTGTAATTAAGAATGTGAAATTCAAACAAAGATTACATCATAAGTACAATGGAAATTTTGATCAGATAAGTCAATAACTGAGTGTCACAAACAGCAATTGAGTCGGGAATAGTTTGCCCAAAAACAAAGCAGGTTCATCATTAACTAAGCTTATGACATAACCGTGAAGCATGTATAGAAAATCATGTGAACCGCAACAATTCCAATCCAGTATAGCAAATTAACAATTCCACCTACCAACATCTCCGGACCAATCCAGCTCCAAAACAACTAATCCACACACCAATCACAATTCACAACTGATCCAGCTCCAAATGCCAGAGGACCAGAGAAAGGTTAACAAACAAACAAGGTAAACACATGTGGGAATCAAAGAAAAACATTGGCGCTCGCCAAGTAATACTACTAACCTGAAGGAAAAAAACTTACGTAGGTTCACATGAAACTACCATCAACATTGGCCACTAAGCTGATGTCAGACAGACTAACACGATCTTTGTAAACACAAAGCAAATAGTGATCTAGGCTAACAAAGAACCAAGAAATACTAGTACAATCATCAAGCTTTATGATGGGATAAAAAACTAAAAAGCTTCCAGCTCAAGAACATAAAAACTAAGCTAGTAGCTAGCTTGTAAGTCACTGAATTGTCTATCTACCAAATAGCATGTGCAATCTTAAGTATGCTTAAATTCCAAACACTAAAATAGTGGTTTTAAGTTCTACAAGTTGATCTAACAGTAGTACAGCAAACTGAGCATATTTGAACTTCAACATGATCTTTCTAGCTGCAGATGATATCTCTTGAGCACATCTACCCTTGGTCTTCTGCAAACTTATCTAACAAACATCAGCAACTGATGCTTTTCTATCTTCCATATGGATGGTAACGACCAGCAGCACCACTGCCACCAGTGCTACCATAGCCTGTCCTAGCACCATAGAGTGCACCAGTGCCAAACCCAGCACCAGCACCAGCACCAGCACTAGCACCTGAAGCATCATAACTAGGCCCATAGCTAGAACCACTGTAAGCCTCGGCATCACGCCCATAGGCACCAGCTAAACCACCAGCATAACTGCCACCACCATACCCGCCACCAAAGCTTCCTCCATAACTGCTACCAAAGCGACTAGAATAGAGTGCAGATTCTCCCCGGTAACCTCCTAATGCTCCACCATAAGCACCATAGCCGCTACCATAGTCACCAGGACCATAAGCACTACTGTAGCCACCAGGCCTAGCACCAAAACTTCCAGGTGATCTATAGGGTCCACTACCACCATAATTATAAGAGCTGCCAAATCCGTCATAACTGCTGGCATACGGACGGCCCCTAGGTTCGCTATCAAATGAACGAGGTGGTGGGTTAGAGGGTTTCTTTGGTTCTGCCTTCTTGATCTCCACCTACAGCAAAGCAAGAAAGTCAACCTATATTTCCTTTCAAATCTGTTTACTTCCAAGAATGGAGTGCTAATAACCTACCCCTCATATAAGAGCGCAACCAAAGCAACTGAAGCAAAAGAAGCAACAGGATGTGCTCTCTTAGAGGTAACTCGAAGGCCGCAATTTATTAGTGTGTGCAGGACCAACTGTACAAAACTAGATTTACAAAGTTCAGAAAGCACTATGGGAAGGCTCACCTGAGAACCATTTAGATCAATCATATTGCCTTTCTTAGCTAATAATTCATCTACAGTTTTTTCTGCATCAAAGACTATAAAACCAAATCCGCGTGACCGGTTGGTTGCATGGTCACGGATAATTTCATGTTCCACCACCTTTCCAAACTTCGAAAAGAACTCCTTAAATTCATCTGTCAATTCAGTTTATGTTGAAAATTTCAGGTTACTATTCAAAATATAGAAGCTAGCTACCATGCAGGCAATAGAACACACATAATACCTTCTTTTAGAGCAGAGGCTAATCCACCAACAAAAATTTTCTTTGTCTTGAAATCTTTCAAAGGGGCAGCACCCTTCGGGATAGTTCTCTTAATTTCAACCTGCAGTTTACCAATAAATAAGATTTCAAATTATATACACAAAAGTGTTTGATATGTTTGCTATAGCACGTTTAAAAGATCTGAAGCTTCTTAAATTACCATCTTTAGTACTATACATTTACATAAAACATGTGGTGTGCTGTGAACTAATACAAAGATATAAAGCTGAAAATCTAATCCCAAAAAAAACAAAAGTTTACCTGCTTTCCATTGATAACATGCTCATCTTCAATCACTCTGTCAACAACAGCAGGATCTGCATATGTAATAAAACCAAAGCCTCTGGGCTTTTGAGTGTAGCGGTCCTTCATTATAACAGCATCAGTTATCTGCCCATACTTCCCAAAATGTTCTTTGAATGTACCTGCAAGTTAAGAAGTGAAGCTGTTATCAGTTGAGGGTTCAAAAAATAAAACTACCAACTAAAAGCAACCTATCTTTTTCCCCCAACGATTAATATGGAAAACTTTAAGCCACAGCCACATTACTTACAAAATCCAGTACAACTGGCCCAATAAACAGCTCATAAGATACACAAAAGCTAAGCATATTAGATCCTATAAATGCAAGGATCATGATAGGACAGAAGAAAATTGCGAAGCATATGTTTTGGCACTAGAAACCTTCTCACCCATGATGCCAGTAATGTAAAAAATGTTTCACCATAATTTACTAAAGTGCCAAGATACTCGAAAAAAATAAGTTAACCACTAGTCACCAATAAAAGTCACAGCCACAGATTGTCTGGATGTTTAACACCAACATGGCCACCCAATAGCAAAAAGAAATAGGCACTTGTTTCTATCACAAAGACTACTTAACAACAGGATCAACTACAACTATAATTCATCCCCAACCTGATCAATGCCGTGAGACCATAAGAAATGAACTCAACAAATAACTACCCACATAACCAAATCCGCAACAAGCAAGACATTCAAGGACCAACTCCTTGTCCCAACAAAACAACACAGCAAAAACATAAATCAGTACTCCCAAATTAAAATAGTCATGCTCCCTTACAAGGAGCAGCCACATGCTGAGACTACACGGTACACGAAATTAACTACGCTTCCAGTGAACTATTCAGCTTTTCTCCACTGAATCAGCTAAACTACCACGCAAAGAACAAGATCAAGCGCCACTAAGATCTACGAACGACCAGATCTGAAGGAACGCGAGCAACCCTAGCTAACTCGAGGGAAAGATAGCGGTAGACAACGAACAAACAAGCGAAACAGGATATCTGGAGCGGATCTGCACGTACCCATACCGGTGTCCTTGGAGAGCCCGCCGATAAAGATCTTGCTGCACGAAACCCCCCAAAAAAATACAAAAATTAGCGGAGAAGGTCCCGAAATTCAATAAGAAAAAAACGAGCAGACGGGCGTGCGAGGGGATCGGGGAGGACTAACGCGGGGCTAGCGCCGTCGAACTCCTTCATCTTGCCGGCCATGGCTGGCGAGATCGGGGACCAGGCTAGGGTTGGGGTTTCGCGTGCGACGGGTGGCGCCAGCTATGGAAGGGCTGCGGTGCGAGGAGGGTTACAGGAGGCAAGACGCGTGCGTGGTGGTGGTGGGATTAGGGAATTTTAATGTGTATAGGGATCGGGATCCTGAAGCCGACTTTGGCTTCGTACGTGGGGTCGTGGCCGTTGGATCAGGGGGAAGCGGTGGTACCGCGGTGACTGGTGATCGGAGAGTATTTGCTGTGGACGGTCCAGGGAGAGGGAGTCCCTGCTGTTTTTTCATGCACTGCACGGGGGCGCTATTTCACGAACGTGACATGCTTCAAACAGGCTTCTCACGGGGGGCACCTAGCTCACAAAGTTTCCTTGCCGATTTTTTTTTGATAAAAATCATACTTATTATTTCAGTGAAAACAAAGTACAAGGTTTTGAGAATTTCTTCCCAAACCACATGGTAGTAGCTTCCTGGCTACTAAGGGAGAGATAAAAGTTTGAAGATGGCTCTTCGTAGTTGCTCCTAGGGCTGCCCTTCTTATCACTGACCAGCGAAATGGTAGGTACGTAGCTGGAGAGACGAACTCCGAGATGAAAGCATACATCAGTGACAAATGATATCGTCGGGGACCCACCGCTGTGCCACGACGACTGCATCCAAGGCTCTCTTCTGTGCTCGCAGATTGACCTGCCGGCGGTCCCAACTGCCCCTCGAACTTGGCACTTGAGGTTTGTGTTGATCAATATTAACATAGAGTGAATAATTTTAGAGCTGGGAAATTTAACTGGTGGAATATTCAGTTTTAGATCGGAACTTCTAGTTATGTTTTTACCAAAATATCTAGTTTTGAATCGGAACTTCTGAATAAATTTTTTTTATCCAACCCGAGAATCTCATTCTGGGAAAGAATCGGATATTCCAGCATGGTCGGAATTTCCAGTTTATGGCTGAAACTTCTAGGTTAATTATTCTAGTTCAAACCAAGAACCTCATTCCAGGGGGAATTGGATATTCCGGCATGGCTGAAACTTCCTATCGGGAATCGGAACTTCCGATTTGAGTTGGATCCAAAATTTTAAAAAGATATATAATCGGATTTGTATAGGAGTTTTGATAGATTCTTGCTTAAAACGGAGCAAGATCATCCTCCCTATAAAATATAAAGAAACCATGGCTGATTGAAGATGATCAACATCCAATCGAATTTATACAATTTACTTTTATCTCACTTTTTATCTTTTTTGCCTTAATCCTATCTTTTCCAACCCTAATTGCTCTTCGTTCTTGATCTCTACAACCAAGAACAAGCCGTCGGCCATCTACGCTCTAACGGGGTCCCTCCCGAGTGTTGGTGACGATGAAGGGCTAGCGGCGTGATGCCACGACAACGGTATTGCCCGTCGGGTGACCAAAACCGGAACTTCCGATCGGGAGGTCGGAACTTCCAGTTTGTCCATGAAGGTTTCGGTTCAATTTGCACACGATGTGTTCGGTGTTTGGCGTGATTACTTTTCGTGTCAACACACTTTTTGACGACTCTATTAGGGAAGAAGTTTTTTCGGCTATCTCTTGGTCGAATTCTAAAACCCTAGGCATGTCTACTTCGGAGATTGACAAAGATAACATCATCATGACGTCCTATGACGAGTTGCTGGAAGAAGCATGTATGGTGATCGAAGCCGACTTGGAATAGCGTCAACAACAATTGCTCTCGCGCTATGTGAAGACTTGGCTAGGTATGTTCAAGAAAGAAGATTCTCTACCCGCACGTCGATCAAACCCCTAAGGTACCGATCAATGTAAATGTTCAACCATCTCCCTCACATGAAGAAGTTGCAGGTATGATTGATCAATCTTTTGGTGCAATCATGGTTAATAATGTTCAAAAGATGGTTGATGATACATTGGCTGAAAAGATTCAGCCTTTAGTTTTACAAATTCATGAGGAACAAAATTTGAAGAAACCTCTTGCTAGTAATCCTCATGATAGCCAAATTAACATGGGTAGTGTTGCACATAATTATGTTTCTTCTTATGTTATTAAAACTGATGTGACACAAAAACCCATATCAAACACCATATGTTTGGCCCTATGCTTCAACTTCAGCTCAAGCTCATAGAGCTGAAAGTTATTTCAATGTGCAAACACTTTTTTTATCAAATCGTAGCATAGAGAGTTCTGCCTATACTGTCACAAGGATCGGGAATATCTTATGGACCGATACCTGAACAAAACTTTATTACACCACCTCCTATCACTTCTTATGTGCTGAATGTGCCTACACCGCCGCTTTAGCCAATAGCTAACCCTAATCAGATTGTGGTCGATTACACCGAAATCATGCGAGAACAAGTAGCAAATGTACTAAGAGATCAATTTGGCTTAGATGTTAGGAGAAAGGCACGTGCATACCAAAAGCCATATCTTGAGCACTATGACACAATACAATATCCCTGTAGTTTTAAGGTTCCTGATTTTATAAAATTTACCGGAGAGGATAATAAAACAACTATGAAGCATGTGGGTCAATTTCTTACACGATTAGGTGAAGCTAGTTCCAATGATGTGCTGAAAATTAGATTATTTCCTTTTTCATTGTCTGAAACTGCTTTTACTTGGTTTACATCTCTTGCTCCTAATTTTATACTTGTGTGATCTCAATTAGAATAAAACTTCTATGAATATTTTTATAGCGTTGATACTGAATTGAGGCTCTCATATTTAACATCAGTTAAACAAAAATACAATGAACACATTGTTGATTACATTAGGAGGTTTAGAGATATAAAAACTAATATTTTAACTTGACACTTTTTGAAAAAGATTTAGCTGAATTAGCTTATTTGGATTTGGTTTCTCATCTTAAGAAAAACTAGAAGGATACGATTTTCAAGATGTAATCGGGCCAAAGAGTCTAGAAATTTTCAAAAATCGTATGATAAATCTAGAGTTGATTGTCCCAATGTTCACATGCTTTAACATGAATCTGAAAATTCAGACGATGATGATGATGATGTTGACGTATGTGTGGCCGAATGAGCTTGGTCTTCTAAGTCTAAACCATTTATTTGCTTTGCTCTTAAGTCGATACCTTCTAAGAATCGGCAAGAAGAAATTAAATTTATGTTTGATGTAGCAAAATACGATAGAATATTTGATTACTTGCTACAAGAAAAATAAATTAAGTTATCTCATAGTCATGTAATTCCTCTATTAGAAGAATTAAAGAGGCGAGCTTATTGTAAATAGCATAATTCTTATTCTCATACTACTGACGATTGATATGAGGAACTATCCAAATAATAATCTAATTAATTATTAAGTCGGTCATTTACATAATCATGACTACAATAATTAATCAGAATATCACTCCGATAGTCCCGGCACGAGTGTTCTGCCCAAGATTGAAACACATGCTTTTTCAACATAAAAGATTATATTAAGATTAATGGAGAGCAAGTAATTAAGATTATATTACAAGTCTTTAGAGAATCATCATTTACAACAATTTACAACAAAAGATTAGAGAACTACGCAGTGAAAAGGTAACAACTATGAACAACAAAAGCTAGGTGCAGCCTTATGCCTTTAGGGTCCACCCAAAAGCATGTCACTCGAGTAGTTTGCACTACTCATTCCCACCACCTAAATCGGCGGGCGTGAAGTAGATAAACACAAGCTCCTCCTCATATATGGAACCTAAAAAAGCAGTGTGAGTACGAAGGTACTCGCAAAACTTAATCCATAATGGGTATATGTAATAATCTGACTCCAAGAATTATGCATTTAAGTTATTAGCAAGGAGTAGGTCATAAAGTTAAGTAAATTCATAAGCATAAGCAATCTAGACACCTATATATGAGCATCTATACTTAAGCAAAAGTATCTTCCTACCCTGTAACCAACAACTTGAATATAAATGTAACCAGAACCATCTAATGTAATCAATAATCATAAACAACTATTTCTAATATACCATTCCATATCACATATACCCAAATTTGGAAACTCTACGACCGATGTGGATGGACAGAAGCATACTCATGACCGAGAGTGCGGTAATTTGATTTATTTTTACACCCTGCAGGGCGTACTTCTTTACCTACATGACTCGAGGACCATTTGGCTCACATGTCCACACAGGCACACGCAAGGAGTACTCATATCAACCTTTCCCAATAAGTCCCAACCGTTTGATTATGCGCTGATAGGTACGGGGATCATCCAAAACTACTCCCGGAGCAAACTAGATACCCCTATAAGCATGCCCATGACACATTAATAGATCGCCGTGTTTCGAAAGCATTTGCAAAAGACTACCAAAAGATTAGGGTTTTAAAGTTTGAAACACCGGATAATGCAACCTAAGTGCATAAAGCATTGAATAGCTGGAAGTCAAACCGACGTGCAAATGGCGGTTAGACCACCCTAGTGGCGGTCAGATCGCCAAAACCTGCCGGCAGCACCTTTGCGGGGTCGCAAGCGAGGACTCTAGAGAAACCTTCAGTGACGAAGGCCACTGAAGTACTCCACAAGACTAGAGGAACATTTTACGTGGTCATTCAAATGACATGCACGATCCAAACACGTAAAACCCAAAAAATAAGATCTACACCTAGCTTTCCTAGGGTTTCCGATCCAACTCCAAATGATGGCCGGCTAGAGCTAGGAATCGATGGAAAAGGGTACGGGGATGTTTACCTCGGTGTAGAGGAACTTTGTATTGGATTAGAGTCCTCCAAGGAAGCTTCGATCCACCGATTGGACTCCCAGAGGATGAATGAGCTCACAGAGGAAGAAACGGCGACAGAACCCTTCCGGTGGAGAGGAAAGGGAGAAGAAACTTCGAGAAGTCCTCCGAGAAGCTCGTAGGAGTCTCCACCTCTGATCTTCAGTCGTTGACACATTGATTTGGAGCTCTCTCACTCTTCCTAGGGTTTGATGGAGTGAGAGAGTGAATAGAGTGAGATAGAGCAAGGGAGAGTAATCGATTGGGCTTAAGTTAAGCCTTTGTGTTCTGGCGATTAGACCACGGGAAGAGTCAGTCAGATCATAGAAAGGTTTTTTTTTTGTTGAATTCCCCTAATTTCCCCCTTCTTCTCTTTCTTCTCCAATGTATTTAGGGTTTTCATATCCCTTCCTAAACCATTTTCACTCTCAAAAATATCCAAAATAATAATTGATCTCATAAAACAACACCCTGATGATTATACATGCTTAATTACGTAATTAGCATTTTGAGACGTGACAAACCCTCCCCCCCCCCCTAAGAAAAAGAATATCATTCTGAGATTCAGTAAAGTAAGGGAGAAAGTGATGGTGGTGGAACGGTAAAGTATTTTCTGTAAATGGAAATGAATCTCGTCGAAATTCATTGACAGAATGAAAAGACAACTATTGGACCTTCACAAGAGTTGGTGGTCAGACCGCAGCTAGACTCGATCAGACTGCGACTAGATTAGACCGTGAAAACAGCGATTAGACTGAAATCTATACAGAGAGTTTTGAGCTCTAAATGACTTTATCGGTCAGACCGGCAGACCAACAACGGTCAGACCACCAAGAGTATGGTTCTACCGGTTGGATAATTTCTAAGTGCAATTTTTTGGGAACAATCTCTCCATTCAACATGATGATCATTATAGATATGTGAGATGCTCCAACAAAATTACAACGACATTTACAAGTTCTCAAAAAGTTTGGGACATTCGGAGCAGATTTTATCCTCACGCTCCCAAGTTGCATCATCCTCGGTGTAGTTGCTCCATTGAACTTTGATGAACTTAATAGGGTGTCATCGAGTCTTGTGTTCCGCTTCATCCAAGATTTGAATAGGTCGCTCGCAATATGAGAGATCCGGTTGCAATTCTTGATTTGCAACTTCAATGACTTCGGTTGAAACTCGAAGATATTTCTTTAGTTGCAAGAAGTGGAACATATTGTGAATAGCGGAGAGGGACAAAGGTAAGTCCAATTGGTAGGCCACCTCTCCACGCCGAGCAATGACTTAGAAAGGCCCTACATAGCGAGGCGCCAACTTCCCTCAGACTTGAAAGCGTCGAACCCCTTTGAAAGGTGATACCTTGAGATATACAAAGTCCCCAACATCAAACACAAGTTCTCATAGGTAGCGGTCCACATAGCTCTTCTGTTGGGACTGAGCTGTGAGGAGACACTTGTAAATAACCAGAACATGCCCTTCTGCTTCTTTGACCAAATCCGAGCCTAGAAAAGCCCTTTCACCAGATCGGATCAATTCAACCACGTTCGGCATCTTCGGCCATATAGAGTTTCAAACGACGATGTTTCAATGCTTGACTGATAGCTATTGTTGTAGGAGACTCGACGAATGGCAATTAAATTTCCCACTTCTTCCCATATGTGAGAGCACAAGTTCACAACATGTCTTCTAGAACCTGATTCACCCTTTCGATTTGACCATCAGTTTGAGGGTGTTAGATGATGCTATGGAAGATTTCGATTACCATGGCTTCATGAAATCTCTTCCAAAAATGAGAAGTGAACTCAGTGCCTCGATAGGAAATAATCTTCTTCAGAATTCCATGGAGGCAAACAATTCGAGTGAGATAGAACTCGGCATAGTGATTGGCACTGTATCGAGTCTTCACCGGAAGGAAATATGCTAACTTTGTGAGTCAGTCCACGATGATCAAAATCAAGTCATTCCTTTGAGAGATCTTCGGTAATCCGGTAATGAAGTTCATACCGATCTCCTCCCACTTCCAGGAGGGAATAGGCAAAGGCTGGTGCGTACCGGCTGTCTTGAGGTGCTCGGCCTTCACTCTTCGGCAGACATCACACTCAGCAACATATCAAGCAAAATTTCTCTCTTCATGCTAGTCCACCAGAATCTTGGCTTGAGGTCTTAGTACATCTTGGTACTTCTTGGATGAATAGACAACAAAGAATCATAAGCTTCATCCAGAATCTTCATCCTTAGTGCCTCAACCTTCGGAACAACTAATCTCTTCTCAAACTATAGGACACCCTGGTCATCCTTAGAAAAACTGGCAGCCTTCCCTTCCCTCATTTTATCCAAAATTCGGGTCATACCCTTGTCATCCTTTTGAGCTTCTTTGATTTGATCCAGGAGGGTAGAATTGATCCCCAAGTTTGCAAGAAATCCTTTTGGGACCATTTCGAGTTCAAGTCTCCAAAAATCATCACAAAGCATGGTATTTCCAGGTTTGATCATAAGATAATTGCATTGGACCTTTCGACCCAGTGCATCGGCGACCACATTCGCCTTGCTGGGATGATAATGCACTTCTAGCTCATAGTCTTTGATTAACTCGAGTCATCTTCTCTATCTCATGTTCAGATCAACTTGAGTGAAGATGTATTTGAGACTTTTGTGGTTCGTATAGATACGACACATATTTCCTAGCATATAGTGGCACCTAATCTTCAGAGCATGCACAATTGCTGCAAGCTCAAAGTCATAGGTTGGGTAGTTCTCCTCATGGTGATTCAACTGATGTGAGGCATAAGCAACAACCCGGCCTTCTTGCATGAGAACACATCCGAGGTCTATGCGGGAAGCATTGCAATAAACATCAAAAGGTCCATTTTGAGTTGAGCAAGAACGGGAGCGGTCGTGAGTAGTTTCTTCAAAGTTTGGAAAGCTAACTCACATTCACTCGACTACTTGAATACGCTTCCTTACTACAATAGCTCAGTTATTTGCTTGGCAATCTTGGAGAAGTTCTCGATGAACCAGCGGTAATAACCTGCAAATCTGAGAAAACTCTGGATGTCGGTGACATTTTTGGGTTGAACCCAATTAAGGACTTCTTGCACTTTGCTCGGATCAACGACAACACTGCATTCGGATAGCACATGTCCCAAAAAAGTGACCTCCTTGAGCCAGAACTCGCACGTGCTAAACTTGGCATATAGTTTATGATCTCGAAGGTGGCCAAGAACAACACGGAGATGCTTAGAATGTTTTTCTTCAGTCTTGGAGTATATGAAAATATCATCAATAAAAATCACGACAAATTTGTCGAGCTTCTCCATAAATCCTGTGTTCATCAAATACATGAAGAACACCAGTGCATTGGTAAGGTCAAAGGACATGACAATGAACTCATAAAGCTCGTAACGGGTAGAAAAATCCGTCTTTGGAATATCCTCTAGTCGGACCTTTATTTGGTGATAGCCCAATCTCAAGTTAATCTTGAAAAAGACCTAGGTACTAGTCAGTTGATCGAATAGAATATCAATCCGAGGAATCAGATACTTGTTCTTGACAGTGACTTCATTCAACGGATGGTAATTAACATACATCCGAAGAGTTTGTTCCTTCTTCACAAAGAGCATTGAGCATTCCTAAGGTGAGGAGCTCGAATGAATAAAACCCTTTGAGAGCAACTCCTGAACCTGCTTCTTCAACTCCACTAACTCATTTGGAGGCTTCTTATAAGACCTCTTCGAAACTGAGACCATACCGGGCAAGATATCAATAAAGAATTCCACTGCTCTATTAGGTGGCATTCCTTGCAATTTCTCTGGGAAGACATTAAGAAATTCACACATGACGGGAATGTTTAGGAGACCTGTGACTGTGACAACCTTTAGGGCATAAAGGCAAGGATTAAATTCCATAAGCTTCAAATGGAGTTGAGTGCTGGACATGCCATTAAGAGTGACAGTCCTATGAGCACAATTAATGAAGGTCTTATTCTTGGCAAGCCAATTCATTCCCAATATGACATCCACTCTCCTAGCATCAAGCAAAATCAAGTTTGCATAAAACTGAACTCCCTCAATGAGAATCTCGGCCAAAGGAACGACCCGGTTGGTTTGCAATCGTGCACCGGGTGCATCATATGATAAGGGGTATGTAAGGTCTTGGTGATCATGTTGTGACTCAAATCATAACTCTCCTTGACAAATGAATGAGATGCACCGGAATCAAAAAGCACAATTACAGGGTAAGAATTTACAAGCAACATACCCATCAATACGTTGTCTCCCTCATGAGCTTCCTCGACTGTGGTGTAATTGTAACAGCCCAAATTCTTAAAACCAAGAAAAATAAAAACTTTTCCCAAAAAAAATAAAAGAATTTGCAAAATTAAATAAAACCCTTAATGTGTATGTGTGTTTTATACATGTTTATACATATATGAAGGTATGTGTGTTATGTGTATAAATACATATATGCATTGAGGTCTATTTTTCTATAAAAAGAATGTTTGTAGATATATTTGTGTATTTATGTTGATTGCTTGATTGATTGTTGATTTTGTGAGCTATATATGTGTAGTATATACCTTTTATGTATATATATACATGAGTAAAATAGTTTTGAATTAGAAAAGCTATTAAAAAAAGAAAAAAAGGCTGAAGCCCATCTTTTTCCTCTTTTCTCTCAGCCAGCCCAGCCCTGCCGTCACCCTCTCCTCTCTTCTCTTCTCTGGGCCATAGCCCATCTCGTGTGTCCGGCCCGCCGAGCTCATCTTCAACCTATAAAGGTAATCGGCTTATCATTCCCATATGCGACATGTAGCAAGCACAAAAAGTGCTAAAACCAACTGCAACAATGATCGATACTTAAACGATGCAAGCGGTCTACGATGTTCGGGTCCCTCTTTCGACCTACCCAGGGGAACTTCACATCCGGGCTGGACAAACACCCCTAACACCGCCCACATCTTGTCTCATCCTCGCCACTTATCTAACCAACAACATCAACCCATCATTATGATCATTGTGAAAGTAATTAAAGTCTATGCTTGTGGACGATGAAATATTTCACCGCTCGACTTCTATCGATGACCTAAGCACTTTCTAAGCATCACGAATGACATTTTAAGTTAGATAACACCATATTAAACCCAGACTATAAGGATACGGATCAACAATTATTGAAGACGGAGAATTAGTGCATCAACATAGGTTCTACCCATCATAAACCCGACATCAACTCGAACTCATGCATAACGTACATAAAGCGTAATTTATCACATACGACGCACATGATCCAAATAAATGGGAGAACTATACTTAGATGCTTGCCTTGCTGCTCAGATAACCGTCTAATGCTACCTGCGCAACACTCGTTGAATTTGAGAAGATTGGCGTTGCCTTCAACCGTTGTCGGGTCATGCGTCGATTCTTTGTTCACTAATCAAGAACGCGTGTGTCGGTGACACAGGAACCAGGGGTCCCCGAGTCCCGAGGCCAGATCAACAGTTTGCCACATGGCGTCCTCCCGCGGGGATCATCTCCGTGAGGTACGAGAAGACTAAGTCCCGGGAGAGGGTGCTCGGGGCCATGAACAGTGGTCCCCGAGTACCCGAGTTCCCCGATGACCCGAGAAGACCAAGTGCGGGGAAGAGAGTGCTCGGAGCTGCGAACAGTGGCCCCCGAGCACTCAAGTCCCCCAACGACCAGAAAAGCTAAGTACCGGGAAGGGGGTGCTCGGGGCTGCGAGCAATGGCCCCCGAGCACCCGAGTACCCCGAGGACCCAAGGAAGTTAGTTCCGGGAGAGAGTGCTCGGGGCCGTGAACAGTGGCCCCCGAGCACTCGATTCCCTGAGGACTAAGAAAGGGCATATTCGGGAGAGAGTGCTCGGGGCTGTGAACAGTGACCCCCGAGCACTCGGTTCCCCGACGGCCTCAGAAGTCCTTCGCCGGTGGCCTCCACAGAGGTCCAGCGGTGAGGTGTCAATCAATGAAAGGCCTGATGCCGCATTTAAGAGGGCGCGTGGCCTGTCACCTCCAATTGCTCCTGCCACGCTCGCTGTCAATCCCTGCCACGGCCTGGCAGAGAGACGTGGGGACATTTAATGCACGGGTTCCATCGCGGGACATCCAGCGTGCCTTGGGATAGCATTGCGAAGCCCGAGGCACCCCGCCTGCCACCCTGCTGTGTCATATGTACAAGACCGAACGGGCACGCCGGGCTGCTCGGTGGCTGCCCGGTGGACCCTCCCTGCGGCGCCCATTGCAGAACGACATGATGACGAGCCAGACCGGACGGGGGCACGTTTTCAACCCTCCCCGTCACTTCACGCAGCAGTCCATGATGGTTGCTTTCCATTTATAGTGCCTTGGAACTCTTGCCCTCCCTCTCTGGGTATGCCACCGCCCCGGCGAGTATTTAAGGCGGGGCGGGCTCCCCGGAGAAGGGCTGGATTTCGTAGACAAGCAGGAAGCCGAGGAAGAAGATAGAGTCTCAGTACTAGTGCAGAAGCTGAGATCACCGAAGAACAAGGAGCCCAAAGCTCTAGGCTAGACAAATATTCTTGTAACCAGCAACATCTTTGAGAGACATTCTCATAGCGTTTATAGCATACACACAGGAGTATGGTGTTACGCTCAGTGCGGCCCGAACCTATCTAAAAACCTCCAGTGTATTTACTGCATTCTGCATCTGATCATTCCATTCCACCTGCATCGCATTCACGCCCACTTATTTCACCCGCAAAACAGATTCAGAATCATCCCCCCGACCGAATCTCAAATGGGTCCCTCCGGATCCCTACTTGAGGAGTTCACCCTACGACAGCGTGCAATGATAAGCATGAATGAAGTGCAACAAAGTATGCCACAATATGCATATGATGAAATGCCCACTACTACACAAAACGGCATCATAGTCGGGTGGTAACACCTTTTCACAGACGTTTAGCGCACTCGCCTGGGACTGAAGGCCTGTGAAAATGAACGATTTCTACATGTGCAAAACAAATCGCCTGTGGAAATCCATTTTCACAGGCGGTTCCTTAAGCCAACCGCCTATGAAAATGGATTTCCACATGTGGCCCACTTTAGCTGCCGCCTATAGATATAAAGATTTCCACAGGCAGTTCCGTAAGAGAACCGCATGCGGTATGTATTTCTTTAAAAAAATGAGCATATATTTTATTCCCTCCAGATTTCACACAGTTTTAATACAGATTTCAACATCACAAATTTCAACATCATCAAAGATTTCACAAAATTCAATATTTAACACAAGTACAATAATATTCACGACATCACAAGCCTATATTGCTAAGAGTCTTTTCTCTCCCACTCACAAAGCCTCGGATGGCTAGCTAATTCGCCTCCGTGATCAAAGAATCTGCCACTCTTGTGGATGACTTCGTGCATAATAAATCGGCACATGTCACGTTAGATGTTTTGGATATATTTATGTGTGAGAGATTGGTTGATACTATGGATCATCCGTGCTTGGAATGGAAACACAACTAAAAGAGTTAAAACACTACTGACAACGAAAACATAACCAAATAAGAATGTGCTGACACAATGATGACTTACGTCCTCAGGGTTCGTTGTGTATCTCCCGTTTACCCTAAGAAATTGGCAAACATGGTATCCACAAAGAACGCTATTGAAACCTTGCTGTGGCACTACAAATAGAAACGCAACGTATTCGTTAGTTCAATAAGACTCTTTGTCATAAATAGTGAGATACAAGCATTAGAAGTGTGTTATTACCGGAAAGTGTGTATGGACCATCATCGCATCTGACTTGTTTGTATCGTGTATCCCACCTTTCGTTACGTACCACTTGAAGACGCTATTCGAATGCCAATAAGTAATTATCAATTCATAAATGATTTATATGAATTTTATGTATGGAGATTTTATTTACCTCTGTATAACGTTAATAAAATCTTGGTAGGATTTTGTTGAAGATCGGCTGAGTCAAGGACCACAATTTTGCTCGACTTCGGCATCATGATTATACAGATATAGTGGTCACGACATGAATACTTATGTTCGATTCTTGATCGATCAATTAAGTTGAATACTTATATTAGGTTCATGACGTATCACACTTACTTAAAGTTGTAGGGAGCCAAGATGTAGTCCTTATCCTGTATTTCTAGCATAGCTCTTCCTATATAGGTTGACATTTCAAACCTGCGTGTTTGGTCATTTCTCTTATGACCCTTGATTTCTCCTTGTTACTCTTCCCCTTAATCTTGGAGTCATCAGTCCTCAAGTTCACGACCATTTTAAGCTGGAAAATTCGTTGCAGATTAATGAATCCGACGGGTGCCTTCAACTTTTCCACATCGTTAAATTGCATCCTACAAAACAAGTCACTAGTCATTAGTTTCTATAGCATACATTAGTAGATATATGAACGTAAGGGTAGATTGTAGGCACTTACAGGCACCACGCGCTTATGAGATTGACGTCGAGTTTGTCACGGCGGAACAAAGCGTGCATGTCCTTAAAATCCACCATGAGATAAGAGTCTCTGCTTAGATAAATGTTAGTGGGGACATAAGTAGTTATTATGGAGAACCCCACACGACATGTCCTCATGTACCATTCGTGGAATTTTCTCATCTCCCATGGACCTTCTTCGAGTTGAAATGATGGCAGAAATGGCTTGCCACGCTCATATTTCTTAGGTCTAGTGTAGGCAAGAAATCCATCTGAGAGGTACTTAATGTTTTGCCCATCTCTTTCGCGAGATCGCCCTTCGCTGATTCCTAAGCAGATGATACCTTTCCTTTTGATGAGGTCAGAAGCCACCTCTTCACCGGATCATGTAGAGTCTTTTTGTAGGGGGTAACCATGACAGGAACTCTCTGATGCTTTGGTGAATGTGGTGGAGGCGGAGGTGCCTGAGTCACAGAAAGTGAAGCATGATGTGAAGATGCCTGAGGCAGAGATATTGGGCACAGGGGCGAAGGTGCCTGAGGAGGAGAGGCTTGGTCCTGGGGCGGAGGTGCCTGAGGTGGAGAGGCTCAGCTCTGGGGAGGAGGTGCCTGGGGCAGAGATGCTGGGTGCGGGGCGGCCGTGACGCTAGCGATTGTGACTTCTGACGGCTGAAGATGATATCCCATTTGGGCCACAGAATGAAGTTGCCAACAGCCTCATCGAGAAGCTCTATACCCTCAGGTATGCTGATGTCTAGCTTGTACTTCATGAAAAGCGGCAGTACCAAGTCCACTTGTACCTTGGCGTAACCGGCCAGAATGTCTTGATTGTGAAACATATGGCCTGGAATAGCCTGGCCCGTGGCAGCCTCGATAGTGAAGTCTCCTTTGCCGACCGGAACATGTAGCATGCAGGGGGTAGTCTCTGTGATATCATCCACAGGATATCTCTGATTATCGGCCTACGTGGACCCAACGCTACTTCGAAAGCCTAGGCTGATTGGTTGCTCTATCAGCATTAATGCCGCCCTTTCCTTCTCTTTTTCATTCCACATCTTGATGAATTGGACCTTGACCTGATCTTGTATCTGTTCCTCTATGGTCTTCTTATATCTATTACGGGTCTTGTACTGGCCCGCGGCGTCTAGGAACCCATACTTCCATGCCACTTTTGATCCGATGCCTCGAGTGCGACTCGGGTGTTCTTGTTCCCAGGGCCTTGGTAAGCAGGTCATTCTCCCCGTCGGGCTCTAGAGACCCTTCCTTAGTAATACCTTGAATAGTCTGGGTCACCTTCATGGTCTCAGGGTTATTGAAGGCTAAGTCCCTAGACTCGGTTTGTTGTGACCGAGCATAGACCCAGTTCCTACTTCTCTTGTCATAATTTTCCAAAGGGTTCGGTTTCCCAGCCTGGGTAGCCTCTTGTTCTTGCCTCCTCCACTCAGGAATTTTGGGGGCGTACCCAGACCAGCCCAGGTGATGGTGCTGCTTGTTCTTCTTCGCAAGGTGCTTGAACGATTCACCCAGTTTGATGGCCTCAGGTGTGGTCTTCTGCCTAACAAACTCGCCCCATTGGTTCTTCTTCATGAAGTCCTTATTCAGCTCACTCTTCTAGCCCTGGAAGCTCTTTTCCATAGTTTTCAATGCATTCTGTTTGGCGGTTTCCTCTGTTCCCGAGGGAAATTGGATGGTTTTCTGTAATGTTGCCCACAGAAACTCCTTCGTCTCATCCGGCAGCAATCACCAATCCGTTATAGTGATTGGGAATGTATTCCTTGACAAGAAATCCACAACTTTTGCGGAATTTGGCGCAAGCCTCACGAGGTGCAACATGCTCCCCTTCAACATCGACCTGTGTTATTGTATAAAGGCCGGACGACAACTTGTTTCTGCTACGCTTGCCCCTTCTTTGTTTCAGTGTAGGCCCAGAGGGACCCGAAGTTTCGGGCACAGAGGTAGCGGTGGGTTGTGGTGCAGAATGTTGTGGCGCAGATGATCGACACGAAGATCTTTGCACCCTCACCCTCTAGAGAAAAAAAAGGAGAGTTGACATGAACAAAAGATATTTCTCTATTTAAGAAGTATAAAATGCATTGACTTAACTAAATACCTTTTCGGCGGGATCGTAGTCATTGTCACTTTCTCGACGTCGGATCTCCTGATCGCACAGAACAAGGCTCGGGCTGTGATACGAGCCCGAGCTTTCGCTGTTGTTAGAGGAGGACGGCTGATGCGGGCTTGGGCTCCTATACGACCTCCTGCTTGCATCCGCTACATCTTATGTCGGGGCGCGCTCTATTGGGAGCGGTCTCTGTACCGGGGCGCCCTCTATTGGGAGCGGCCTTTGTGCTGAGGTGCTCTTTATTGGGAGCGGCCTCTGTACCAGGGCGCCTTCTACTGGGAGCGGCCTCTTAGACTCTATGGTACTTACTCGACAACTGGATTATTGTTACATAGAAAGATGCAATAATATTACTTTAGAGGAACAAAAAGGAATCAATGTATGTGTTTTAAACTTTTCGTATAGGAAAGAAAAGGAATCAAGTGGCATTATTATTGAGCCATACTTAATTGAACTAACTATTTCGCTTTTCTTAGTCTACATTTTTTGAAAAATCATCAAATTTGTTGCCGTTTGTTCTGGATCCAAATGTTGATCTTAAATCACCTCTCCAGCTTCATAAATTTATTCCTTCAATCTAACCCTAACCTAACCCCACTGCTCCCCATCTTCTCTCTTGTTGGCTGTTGCATTGCCACCCCTGCCTTCAGGCCATGGCGGCTCACCACTATTGGAAGCCAAAAAGACTCTACTACTTACCCACATCGTAAATAAACGAAAATTAACATCGAGATGTGTTTAACTGTTATATATAATTCTTCGTATATACTTCATGGAATTATGTACATGGGTGAAATACCACATATTATTTTGTACTTTCTAGGATATTTACATATATATTAAAATCAGAACTTTTTCAAGAATTTATTATCCAAGGTCTACAATTATATTCACATATACTGATATATGGTTCTAACTCTTTTGGTTCTAAGGAAGTATATTTAGTAATCAATATGGAAGAGAGTGTTCTTCCTCAATCATTAATATAATCTCTTCAATATGCACTGTATCTTAGATTGGTTTAAAATCCACACAAGATTTTAACAAATATATTACAAAATCTAATAAAATTAAGATATAAAGAAGTACGTTGTGAGAAAATCATCCAAATCCAAATATTTAAACAGATAATGAGCTCCAAGTTTAGAAAAAATTGCATGGATGTCCAAAGCATTATGCTCTTATGAGCGGAGGGACCGGAGCATGCAACAACAAAGCACGATTTTTGGATGGGTTCTTATATTCCAATTTTTCATTTGAGCCACATCCCATGACTTTTTCTAGAGAATATGATATAACTTGGTTGCATCTACTGAAGTGCGGGCAGGTATTTGGATAAACAATTGGTCATATGACGTTGATTATCAAACCTGATATGCATTTACCTATGATTAATATAGCACTGCATATATGAACCCTGTGGCAAATTTTCAGTGAGGTATCTTCAAGTGCCAAATAATTTTTTTAATACTATAACTATATAGTTCATGTTTTTCTTTGCAATGCAAAGTTAGGACTACACACTAAAAAATAACCAACAATTCCTGAGCATGCATCCTTTCAACCTAAATCTCAACGGCATGATGGCCGGCATCACAAAGAGAGGAAGGCATCACACGGCCGGCCGGAGCACCGGCTACGACGGCGCAGCCGGAAGGGGGATGGAGCGACTCACCACTTATTGCTTCAGCTGCGGTCATAAACTCCTTATCACAGCCCTTCGATTCCTCATACAAAAGTTCCTTCGATGCCTTCTGTAATACCTCAAAATTATCTAAACCTCCTATGCCCCTTAAAACATGCGGTTCTGTGTGGCGTAGCATTTCTTCTAGGTCAAAATCAGTATCATCATCCATCATAACATCAGTATCGCATTCGACTGCTCCCTCATCATCACCATCCACTTGATCAGCATCGATATCCTCGTTTGGCTCGTTTGTACGTTGTTCGTCGTGATTTGACCAACTTTTGTAATCCTCAACAAAACCTCTCAAGATCAAGTGTGATTTGATTATGCTTGATTTATCCCACAATTTCTGGTTCTTACAGTCAGAACATGGACAATATATTTCCTTTGTCTTCTTAGTCAAAGCGTCCTTGTCGGCGGCTTCAATAAAAGCAGAGAGTCATTTGATGTATATTTCTCCATGTCTTGGCGCATCGTACATCCATGCTCTGTCCATCTTTAACTTCAACCACAAAATTAGATACATCAATTAATTAATTTGAAAATCAAAATTAAAAAGATTTTTTTTAAAAAAAAGGAAAAATGGGCTTGTTATGATTATAATATGTCTACGCAATTAAATATATATTGGAGAAAATTTATGGCTCAAAATAATATGAATTCATTACTCTCTCTCCCTCTCTCTCTCCCTAGAGATCTAGATCTAGATCTAGAGAAAAAATTCCCATTCATGATAAAACCTCCTAGATGCTAAAAAACATCAAATTCTAGCTACACTTTTTTATATAATGTTAGAATCATGTGAATCTATACAATTAAATCAATATTGGTAATTTTTTTTAGCTAATTCAAAGATCTAAATAGCAAGAACCATGAGCATCTCTAAGTCACATTTAAACTCTAATTAAGCCTTAAATCTAAATCTAAACATCAAAAAAATGGTAGCTAGGGATGAGATACCCTTACCATAGATGGCTCCTCCAAGGAATTAAAAAAAAATATCCGCCCCTATTTTCCAAATCCGCTACCACCTGGAGCTCTACTGTTT
Organism: Phragmites australis; assembly: GCF_958298935.1. Lineage (NCBI taxonomy): Eukaryota > Viridiplantae > Streptophyta > Magnoliopsida > Poales > Poaceae > Phragmites > Phragmites australis. The sequence continues at coordinate 11,637,506 of NC_084938.1, forward strand.
GAACAGTAGAGCTCTCTGTCTCAATGAGCTCCACGATGGGGATGACACTATTTATAGAGATATTTCCACAGACGATTCATATAAGAAACCGCTTGTGAAAAATAATTCACAGGCGATTCCTTATGTGAACCGTCTATGGAAATATCTCCATTTTTTCAGGCGGTTCATTTATTTTTCACAGGCGGTCCACAGCCGCATAGAGCCGCAGCTATTTTCTCATGCGGCTGGTCTTACGAACCGCCTGTAGAAATGAAACCTATGTGTCTCGAAAAATAGCTTTTGTAGTAGTGACTATAAACTATACTTTATAATGCAAGAAAACATCTTTCCTAAATGGCACTAATCACAACATGAATTGTCCAAGAGGTTTCATAATTTCATGATATGGTATTAATTAATTATGATCTAATCAGGCCAAAACACATTTAATTAAATAATTAATTATCAAAAGTATTTTCTTGAGTTCCAACATTTTTAACATGTAGTTCACACTCATACGAAGCTAACGCAACTAGTTTCATGATTTTTAGAGTTCATTTGAACTAATTATAAAATTTACAAGCTATCAGTACAAAAGAAAAAATCCTGATGAACAATAACTTCGGAGTCTCTGGATTTTTCACGGGACTTTTTGGACTATGAAGTCTCCAGAAAATTCTCCTGACACTCCAAATTTATCCGGACTCTCCGGATTTTTATCCGAACTCTCCAGATTTTTGCAAAAAGCAGTTCTTCATAGGGAAAAATTATCGATTTGATTTGCGAGCCTCTCTCAACCAAAGGGGAACATGTTTGAGAGAGTTTATAGAGTCTAAAACTCACTCATCAACCTAGCAATTTGATTCTCTAGCTCAAATTCATCCAAATCTCTAAATTGCTGCGAAGTTCAAGAATTCAGAAAGTTCACAATCCTAGCTCAAAATTAGAAATCCAACCATCCAAAGCTGTGGATTCTTGCTATAAATGCCTAGTGAACTTACCCAAGGGTCCTTACCGAGGTTAGGGACCGTCGGTTGAAGGAAGAAAAGCTCGGAAAGAGGAAGAACGCTGGTGCTTCTTGTGCTTCAACCAAGAACACCAAAAAACATCAAAACCGGCTCGAATCTTTCAGGAAAATAAAATGAATTAGATGGATGAGAAGCTTGTGAGCTATGAAACGCGTGAGTACCACATGCATATCTCGATTCCTTCTCTTGCGGTGGGATTTTGGGGGAAGAAGGAGAGAGTGCTTGAGAGGGGGAGAGAGGGAGCTCCTTGCTCTTGTGGCCAGTGGGGAGCACGGGAGTGGGAGAGAGAGCACGAGGAGAGTGAGGGAGTAGGTGAGGGAGTGAGGTGTTGGGATCAGCCAGCTAGGTGGGTCCCACGTGTAAAAGAAGGAAGTCCGTTTTACTGCGAGAATGACTCTTTTCTCCCCCAAATTTCTTTATCTTGCCTGATTGACTTCAAACGAAGTGCTCTAATGCACCGAAATAAATTACCTCGAATTTAATCATGACACTAATGACACATAAATAGACTTAAATGCGTGATTACGGATTCGAGACGTGACACCCTTGTACTCTGTCTCGAAGATCAATACAAGAACACATGACGTAGGGTTATTATCCTCCGGGAGGCCCAAACCTGTATACAATCTGTCTTTGGTGATTGATTCGGCAAGAGGGAAAAAACTATACTGCAACACTCGTATTTGGGATGTTCAAACACATGGATGTCATTTCTCTAATGATACCTCATCCATGGATATTCATTATTGCAATATGAGTTCAGATTTTTATTATGTGGAAACAAATTTGAAAGAAAACAACGAGTTGAAGTGGAAATATGTCTCATATACAAGTTAGCACACAAACAAGGGTACAATGGTCAATTCAACCACCATCATCTCTTTTAGGAATCAGAATCCAAACAACTAGCCGAACAATTTCACAACTGAATCTAATGCACCAGAGGATCGTTTCCAAGGTGAATTAGAATCACTTCAAGGGTGATTTAGGATCTGGAGCCATACCAAACGGGCGCTAAGCAAAAGAAGTCCCTAATCTTTAGCGTGGATATCATATGTATAAATGAATGAAAGTGGAATCATGAAGTTGTTTCTTTCTCTCAATACACAGAGGGGAGAGCATGCCCTGTCTTACGTAGTATATCTGATGATGTCATGTGAATCGCTAAAAAAATGTAAAGTGTATGTTTAACCCAATAACAAAAGTTTCGTAAGTGGACTGGAGCACGCTACCATGAGACAAAAGATCTTCTTTCTAAAGAAATTCGGTTTGGAACTCTTATATGTCCAAGGTCAATATGGAAATTCTATCAGCGGTTTTCCCTTATGTTGTCCGTGTCAACAAACAATTTGAAATACCATGATTTTTTTCAAAACACTTCTTTTCCATTACACTATTTTGGAAACCTAAAGACTCGATTGTATGGATATGGAAAATACAGGATTCCATGGCCACGCCAGTACCTCGGCTCATATGTCAATGTATTCAAAAGTGCCAGTGTGACCTATATAAGGTATAGTAGATTTAGGAGACAGAATGAGGTCCAATTAAGAAAGAGAGAGGAGAAGTGTCACACGCCTTAGTGGGCTCCGACAGCTCTCACCCCACCTGCGTACCACACACACTCCCCATTAAGGTTCCTTAGATATAGTAACCTCCATCCTCTAAGAAAAGTCGATGGCCATGAGATTTGGAGCGGCGACGATGGGATCCTGAGCAGCATTGTACTTGTCAATAAAGCCATTTTATATTTCCTACCACTTCAATGACGGTGGTAACCGGACCCTAGACGTCAGTGTCCAGATCCAAGCATCTCTGATGGTGGCTTTTGCTTGGCACTGAAGAGGGAGACGGTGCCGCTCGCTAGGGGACGAAGACAACGCCCTCTTATGATGCTACAACGTGTCCTGAAGACGGAGCCTGAGGCTAAGCATGCCTCCTCCGCAACGCCCCCAATGGTGGCTTCTGCTCGGTGGTGAGGAGGGAGACAACATGGCTCACTAGAGGACAAAGACAACGCTTGAGTGGAAGCGCAACCGCAATCCTATGCATTTGCAAAACATCATATACACTAAAGCTGCAATAGCACCATCGATTGCAGGCTGTATGAATGAAATGGAGGCACTGCCACCATTGCTTACTATTTGGTTGTCATCGCAACACACTACTAACACCTTAGTGTGCCGCCTTATGCAATGCTAGCCACATGTAACATCCTCTTCTGATGCTACTATCTACACCAGAGACAGAGCCTGAGGCTAAGCATGCCTCCTCCCCAATCAAGGTTGAGGCCTTCACTATTGTTGTTTCATGTAATTTCCATTGCTCTTTAGTGAAGACACCATCGCCTCCCTCGTTAATTGAATTGAACCTAGATCTAGCCATATAGCATCACGAACAGTTTGGTAACCAAATCCAACTAACTTCTATGCAATATTTGTTTCACTTCCAAAAATAGGATAAATTTGGTTTTGTCTTTGCAGTTTGGGTATGCAAAAGTTGCGGCAGTGGCAACGGAGGAGTGCTAGTGTGTTGGATATGCAGCAAAACAAGTCATGCAATTTGATTAATCATTTTTTATTTTGATTTAAATAAATACATGAAATATATTCGATAACAGATTAATCGTGATGTATAATTTAAATCCAATAAAATAAATTTCGTTATTGATTCATCATTTTTTCAATGTCAGATGCAATAGATGAATCAAAGATAAACAATATTAGTACACATAACTAAATAAAACATCAAATGGAAAAAAAAAATGATGTACGTTTGTATCATAGTATCCTAAATCGTAAGGGAAGAGAGTTTCAATATTATATAGACCTTTCATGTGGACAACATTCCCCACCGTAAAAGAACCTACAAAGCACTCGTTATGTATGATTTATATGAAAAAATGTAAGGCACTTTTTCTTTCCCATCAATGTTGTTTCATGGAATCCATTCGTACAAAAAATCACTGAGGAATCGTGTTTCATACTATTTCTTTCATGTCCCTAGTAATTTAAAAGGTAGGGGACATGCATTTTGTAGTAGTGAAGATCATTAAAAGCAACAGAGTATCAATTCTTTGCACATGTAGCATAATGGTTCCAAGTTGATCTATCCTTTATCGTATGAACAACAATGGATAAGTATGAACAACAATAGATAAGTCTTGATAATAGATTTCTTTTAGTCGAGCAATCTTATCCTCATAAAACATAAATGGGCCTCTTAGATCCTCATTGAAGATACCTCACTGCAGCGATGATCCATCTTTGGAATAATAGAATCAACAAAAGGCAAAAAAAAAACTATCAACAAAGTAATAATGCTCTCAAAAGATTGTGATCCCATCTTGCCTTGCTCACATATACCACCATCCAACTTGTCTAAAATATTTTTGCCTTGCTCCTCCGTCAACACATCCTTCCACTTGCAAGATGCGATAGCAGTGGTAAATAAAGCCAATTACTTGAAGTAAGTATGGATAGATGACAACAAGTTGAAACAGAAAGAAATCATCAATTGAATTTGGTGACAAAACAATAGAAAGTAGAATAAATCACAAGTTTATCTTTTGCAGGCCATGGAATTCACTAGGGTTGATGAAAAGCTCGAAGCTCGCAAGGTGGCTTAGCTCAGTGTATTTTTATCGAGCCAAGCTCATCAGGAGCCTAGCAAGCCATATCAAGTCTAACAAGTAACAACCTAGGAGGAGCAGGAGCCCAACAAAGAGAACACTGACACATGCAGCTCCTACTCTCTCTCTCTCTCTCTCTCAAGTCTAGGGACTTTGCCCAATTTAGGAATGCAGCAGTGGGCCAAGGGATTTCGCCTTGCTGCACTCGCTCCTCATATTCCACCTCGACGGTCACAACCACTGCAATTTGTCGGACTTCCCCATCATGGATCAGCAACCAAGTCTGGAATTGAAGAACAAACGCCCTTGAAAAGAGATTTGCATTGCAGTCAACATCCCCTCCCAAAGCTCGTCTACAGTTGGCGACTTCTATGCACCCCAATTGTAAACCGTAAGCGCACAGATCAATTGTAGCTTTCCATCTGAAGTACCCCAGAGTTATCGGATCTACAAGGATCCTTAGTTGAACATGTTAGGGTCTGCTATCTAATGTAACATATCAATCCAAACAAGGAGATTATGTAGACCAAATGAACAACAACAATCTACCAAGACCCTAAACCCTGGGCATAGCCTGATTGTAACCAATTACAATTCTAGCCATAAAGATTGTCCTGACTATGATTATGAGAAGCTTCTTTAAATCACTTACCTCCATCTATCTACCCAGCTACTCGCCTTTCCTTTGACTTAGACCACTATCACATGTTTGGCTCATGGTTACTCAGCTTTGGATTCTTACAATGGATGTAGCTACCATCGCTGCATCAATTATGTGTTAAGTATTGTAGGGTTCCGCATGCAAGGCCCAATCACCACAATTAATCACCTAGGTCAACGTTAGGTGAAGGCTTAGGCATAGCTATCATAAGTGACGACGGGTTTAGAGGAATTTGATCCTATGTAGATCACAAATCAATAAGCGAATAGATCTTCATTAAAATGACTTGATACATCACCATCGTTTACATACCTTGACGGTGTAGCCAATCAACGGCTATTGAATTGGGGCTAATAGCTAAAACTGGACTACATTGATCTATTATGGTGGCTGTCCCTTTAAGGATCTGATCTCGGATGAATAGATGTGTTCTAGTGTAGCCCTCTTCTCATTGCAAACCGATGGGATGCATACTTATAGTCTAGGGATGCAGTTGAGGTTGAAGGAACCGTCTCGGGGGGGGGGGGGTATCACGTGAAATTCGGGCCGTGCCTTTCAGCAACAAGTTGTATCATGGGTAGCAAATCTTCTAGGAGCCATATTTCCTTTGTATAGAGTCCAAATTGGACACTCCATGCAAGTTGATGCTCTTAAAAATATCTACAACTTTCATGTTGTAACATTCCACATTTGAGGCCATATCGAGGGCTTGCCGATCGGTATGAAATCATGTGCCTACTGACACACGCCCCGATTTCCTCGGATGGAGTCCATCGGTTGTGTCGGAGGATTAACTCGTGTCGCAGGGATCCCGAGAGACCCCTTTTTAGAGATTCGGCCGGGGGGATGATCCTGAATAAGTTCGTCGGAGAAATGAATGAGAGTAAATGCAATGGCCGATGGTGGGGGTGATGATCTAGTGCAAAGAGAAGTAAATGCACCAGAAATTATACAGGTTCGGGCCGCACGGGGGCGTAATACCCTACTCCTGTATGGATGTAATAACTGTTCTGAGGAAGTCCCTCAAGGATGTTGCTGGTTACAAGAACATTTGTCTAACTAAGAGCTTGAGGCTCCTTGTTCTTGGGCAGGGACTATGCCTTGAGTTGGTCTATGGTTCGATTCTTGGTGCTTCTGTGTTCGATACTTGCGGTCTCTTGCTCGATTGCTTGTTGGGTCGTTCTTGGGTCCCTCCTTCTCTTCTGTGTTGCCGGCTCTTTTAAGCACTCGCCGGCTGTGACATGCCCCAAACGGGAAGGAGGGGGCACAAATTCCAAGATGCCACGACTAGAAAAGGCGTCATCATTTCTTCTGGGTGAAGTGAGCGGGGGGGGGGGTGGAAAACGCGGCGCACGCCCGGTCATCTGTCACCATAAACGCCTGGCAACGGGCGCCGTAGAGAGGGCCCACCGGGCAGCCGCAAAGCAACCCGGTGTGCCCGCCCTGTCTTGTCCCTCTGCCACAGCAGGGCGGCAGACGGAACGCCTTGATCCTGGCGATGTTATCCCGAGACACATCGGATGATACGGGACGGGACCCGTGCAATTAATGGCCCCACGCCTCTCTGCCAAAATATGGCAGGAACTGACACTGCGACGGGAGCAGTTGGGGATGTAAGGCCACGCACGCTCATTGAATGCGGCCTCGGACCTCTGACTGATTGACACCCCACCAGCGGGTGCCTCGGGGGTCTTTCTGAGTCGTCGGGGCACCGAGTGCTCGGGGGTACTGTTCACCTCCCCGAGCACTCTCCCCCGAGAATGCCTATCCTTGCCCTCGGGGTACCGGGTGCTCGGGGGTACTATTCACCTCCCCGAGCACTCTCTTTCGAGCACTCTTGCACGAACCTTCGGGGAACCGAGTGCTCGGGGGCTGCCACGTGCAACCCCGAGCACTTTTCCCGAGCACTTTTGCACAGATCTTTCGGGGAACCGAGAGCTCGGGGGCTGCCACGTGCAGCCCCGAGCACTCTCTCCCGAGCACTTTCACACTGACCCTCGGGGAACCGAGCGCTCGGGGGCTGCCGCACGCAGTCCCCGAGCACTCTCTCCCGGAACTTAGCTCTTCTGATCGTCGGGGGACTAGGGTGCTCGGGGGTGACCGGGCACTTCCCCGAGCACTTTCTTCCCGGAACTTAGACTTTACGGATCATCGGGGAACTGGGGTGCTCGGGAACCTGGGACTGTGGCCCCGAGCACCTTCTCCCGGGACTTGAACTTTCCTCATCCCGCAGGAGGGACCTCGCGGGATGGCGACACGTGGCGGATGGCCGGCCTGGCCTCAGGACTCAGGGACCCCCGGTTCCTGATACACCGACAGTAGCCCCTAGGCCCATTGGCAGGCGATGGCATGGAGACTACGGATGGGCCCTTCATCGCGAAAGAGGCCGAGGCTGGGGTGGACGCCACATGGCAAGCTTTCAAGAGGTGGCCCTTTAGATCCGGGCCTCTGGTACGGCCCAACGGGGAGACGAGTGGACGCGCGTCCACACAACTCCCGAAGGGCATGACAACGGGGCGGGCGGCACGCGCGGCTGCCGCGCAGATTGAGGAAAATACGCCTGGCAGCCGCTGACGCCGCACGACCAGTGAGAGATTCGCCTGGCGGTCACGTCGACCGAGGAAACCGTCCGCCGAGTGCACCGTTGGCAGGAGACGTTTGAATTCTCTGAGATATAAGAGGGGGAGGGGAACGATCCGCCCCCCTCTTTACATCATCTTGCGACCTTGCTCCCGTTTCCTTCGCGCTCCTGAGCCCTTAGAATCCCTTAGGCGATCAGAGCGCTTCTCTCTCTTCCTCTCCACCACCCAGACAACCTCCCCCTCCGACGAGATGCCGAGAGCCGGGGGAAGCCGCCGCGACAGGACTCCGGACAGCGTGCTGCCGGAGTCTCGCTTGAAGAATGAGGAGGCGGCGGAGAAGGTCAGGAAGCTGCTGGTCCCCGAGGGCCAGCAGGGGGCCTCAGTGGTGACGCCAGCAAACTTCCCACCGGCGACGACAATGCCCGGGCGCATCGTCTTGTTCACGTCCTTCGTGGCGGCGGGACTGGTGCCGCCGTTCTCGACATTCTTCCTCCAAGTCCTCGACACCTACAGCGTGCAGTTGGTGCATCTGAGCCCCAACTCCGTCGTCGTGCTGGCGGTGTTCGCGCATCTATGCGAGATGTTCGTGGGAGTGGCGCCTTCGGTGATGCTTCTTCGACATTTCTTTGTCATGCGATCGGCCGGGAAGAAGAGGGGGTACTCCACGGCGGACATCGCAGGGTGCTGCAATCTTCGGCTGCAAGACGGCATGGGGGAGCGGTACATCCCCCAAGTGCTGCGAAGCAAATGGGAGGAGTGGCGGCGGGACTGGTTCTTCGTCAATGTCGACACCCATGACCGTCTCGCCCTATCGGAGGTGGCGGCGGAGCCCCAGAAGTCAATGTGGGAGGCGCCGCCACTGGAGGACGCGAGGTTGGAGCTGGTGTTCGAGCGCATCAGATTCTTGCGCGACGCCGGGCTGACCTCGGTAATGGTGGTGGTGGACTTCCTGCACCGCCGCCTGGCACCCCTACGGGAGCGGGCCCGGCCATGTTGGCTCTACACCGGGCCCGAAGACATCACAAGGACCCAAATCGGCGCAAGCTGGGACCTAGGCCCGGCGGAGCTTAGGGGCATGATCCGGGTGGTGACCGGCGTGGAGGACACGAGCCAGGCGGAGCTCCCGTGGCCGGAAATGGCGCTCTGTGTCAACCCCAAGCGCACAACGATCCAGGCAAGGCTGCCGGAGTTCGACGCCCAGGGGCTCGTCGACCGGCCGAGGAGCCGGAGCCCCAAGGCCCCCGAGCTCCCTAGGCTGGATGAGGCGGCCAACGAGGGGGCCGCGAGCAGCCCGGTGCGGACCAGTGGCCCGACGCCGCGAGCGGCGAGCCGCAGGCCAGCTGTGGGGCCGCTGCGGGCAGCAGCCGTCGCACCGAAGGAGGAGGCACCAACGACGACGGAGCGGCAGCGGCGCCGGAAGACCGGGGGAAGTGCCCCTGGCTCTACATTCCCGTGCCGGAGTCTTCGTCGTCGCCATCAGGGGTGGCGGCATTCCCGGTGCTGGAGCCGCGCCTCGTAAGGATGGGGCCCGCCCCGGCGCCCGGAGACCGCGCAGCGGCCCCGCCGAGCCCCGGCAGAAGAGGGTGAGGGAGGACTCCGGGCCGGCGCCATCGGGCCCAGAGTTTAGGATCCCGGCGGCCAAGTGGCAATACCGAGGGACCAGGACCACGTAAGTTTTGCCTTTTATTCCTTCTTGGGCGTGCTTCGCCCAAACTAAACTTTAATTTTGATTTTTCATTCTTCTCCCACAGTCCGCCTTCGGGCGCCACCGATGTTCGAGAAGAGTCGGCGCCGGCGCCAGCACCCAAGCTAAGCCATCGGCGGAGCCGGGGCAGGCAGACGCGGCGATGTAGGCGGGGACGGCGGAAGCGACGGCCGTGTCAGGGCTAGCAGACGCGGCGGCAGAGGCGGGGACAGCGGAAGCAGCGGCCGTGACGGGGCCGGTGGACGTGGTGGCCGAGGTGGGGCCGGCGGACGTGGCGGCCGAGGCGGGGACGCAGCCGTCGCCCGAGCACCCAGCGCCGGTCGAACCTACCCCGGGCGTGCCGAGCCCGGGGCGGATGATGGCGTTGCAAGTTTCGGTGTCCCCGACTCCCCCAGAGGAGGCTCGCGGGGAACCCAGCGCCCAACCGGCGCCCGGCCAGCCTGCCGACCCCCTCCCGGTCGCGATCGAGAGCGTCCGGGCGGCGGTCGAGCGGCTGGGCACGGCGGTGGACGTGGAGGTGGCGCAGCTCGAGGCGGAGCGCGCCAGGCCGGACACGGAGAGGGCGCGGCTTACAACGGCCTGGCGCTCCTTCGAAGCTCGGGTCGTCGCGGCGCGCGCCGCCAACGAGGAAGAGCAAAGCGCCATGGATGAGGCCCGCGCGGCGGCCGCACGGGAGCAGAAGATCTTGGAGGATACCCGCGCGGAGATCGCGCGGGAGTGGGAAATTTTGGAGAGTGCCCGCGCAGAAGTCGCGCGGGAGCGAGAAGACGCTGCCCGCCTGGCTGAGGCGTCGCGGCAGTAGGCTGCCCAGGGAGAGGCGGGCACAGGAGCGGGAGGAGGCGGTCGTGAACCGCGAGTGGGCAGCGGAGGCCCTCGAAGCTAACCTGACCCTTCGGCAGAGCGAGGTCGACCGGGCTCACACCGACTTCCAGCGTTGGGCAGCGGAGCTCCAGAATACCGAAGGGGATCTCCGACGCTGGGAGGAGGACGTCGCCATTCGGGAGTTCGACACCGAGATTACGACGGCGGACCTGGACGCCCGGGAGGACTTGCTAACCCGCTGGGAGGGTGAGGCTGCCGAGGCGGCGGCTGCCGCCACTGCCAGGGAGGAGCAGAACGCTAAGCACGAGGCGGAGCTGACCGCCTGCGAGCGGGCTCTATCCGAACTGGTGGCGCAGGCGAAGCAAGCAGTTGGCCCTGCGCCCGACGCGGGCTCTTCTGGCGCGGCCCGGGGCCAGGGACTCGAGAAGCAGCTGCGGATCGTGAACGAGAAGCTCGAGGCTGCCTTTGTCTCGCGGGTCAACCTGCAGCAGATGTTGAAGGACATACTCCAGCGGATGCGGCGGTCCATGGCGAGGGTCGGCCTTGGGCGACTCGTCGTGGACAAGAAAGGCGACGCCCCCGGATGACACGTCCTGGGACTCCAGCAAGTCTGCGTGAGCCTCGAGGCGCTGCCCTGGGCCGTCCAGGAGCTTGCCTCTCGGGAAGGACGCGGCTTGGCCCAAGCGGTGGCCAAGCACATCCTGGCCTGCTACCGGAGCAGAGACTCGAACTTCCCGCTGGAGCCATCTCGGGAAGGAGTAGTCGAAGCCGAGGGAGAGGCAGCCCGGGAAGCAGTTCGGAGCACTGTCGCCGAGGTGGCGGCCGGCTTCTCGCGGGAAGCGCCGCCGCCGCCAGCCCCCGGGGGAAGCCATGACGACTCCGACGCCGACTTCGATGCTTATTCCGATTAGGCTTTTTGTAGCTTCTTCTTCTTTCATTTTGTCTTTGACTTGATGTAAATACGGGAGTGATCCCTTATAAACGCTTGTATTCCCCTTGTAAATATAATGGAAGCTTTTCTTTGGGCTCGCAACTCCGATATTCTCGAGGACTTAGTGCTTTTTCTGATGTTTTGCCTTGATGCCCCGGGGAGTACTTAGTCGGTCCGACCCCGACCTTTCCATCCCCGAGAATGAGGTCGTCCCGATCATCCTTCTCAGCGCATTAGCTCCCGAGCCCTCGCGAGTCTGCATCGACTAAGTCAAGAGACAAAGACACGAACTTACTTGCTCGGGAGATAGATCGATCCAGCACGGAACACGCCGTGACCGGTGAACACTTTTCCATCTTGCGACCACTCAGTCAGCAGACCGGAGACACGTGTGGGAGGGAATGCGACCAAGAATCCTCATGGTTCGGTGGTGCCCGGGCTTAAGACGGACCAGACCGAGCACCGACAACCCACCCCTGAGGCCTAGGCTCCGGACTACTCGAGTGGCTCGAGCGATAGGATTACCCAGGGCACCCAGGGACTCGGTAGTGCTCGGGGCCTTAAAAGCGGACCGAACACCACGGCCACCATGAAAGACTTCGATCGGACACTACCGCACGTACGGTACACCTTTCTACGGATCGTTCTATCGTTCTAGGAAAAAGTGGACGCACGGTAGGGTTTTGTGCGCGAGGAGACCATCTCACCGGGCAGATTAGAATGCGAGGGCCCCCGAGGATGACTCGGGAACAAAATATTATTGAACGTAAATTCGCCTGAATTTAACCACTCACCGGATAGCTGTCGGCCTTTCGGCCAACCGATCCAGGAGGGGCGTGCGCTCCAAGCTCGGTGTGCCCGGGGACTTGGTTCCCTCAGTCGGGGCACCCGAGCATCAAGGGGCGCGCGAGGAGCCTGGGTTCGGGTGATCTCGACCACTCATGCTTAAGCGGTAGGACCACCCGAGGACCCTTGGGGCCGAGCAGTGACCTAGGCATCGAGGCCCTCGTGGTCGAGCTGCCTTTGCTTTGATTGTCGATCTGTGACTTAAGAGAGAAAGGAGAAAAATCCTTGTTTGGTGCGCTCTGTTAGTGCGGTACTTGTTATATACTGCTCTCATTTTCGACCCGAGACCTCTCGAATGCCCAGACCGGCGGACAAGAGCAGGCAGAGGCATAACCCAGAGGTCCTACGGTTCGGTGGCGCCCGGGTATGACAGATCAGACCGAGCACCGACAGCCCGTCCCTGGGGCCTGGGCTCCGGACTACTCGAGCAGCTCGAGCGATAGGATTACCCAGAGCACCCAGGGACTCGGTAGTGCCCAGAGATTTGCCACGACACCGAACTCCACAGCCTACCACATCGGACGTAAGTCAGCGGCAGCTGCCCACGCGCATACCGATCGGGATTCTTTTATCAGCAATCGAGCATCTCACCAGACAGATTAAACATATGGAATCCAGAAAAATGAAATTGACACACGATTGTATTTAAACATTCATACTGAATTGACAATTTTTACAAGGTTGGGTGACTTACCCAGCTAATGGTAGCCCCCAGTCAACTTGGGCGGGGGGGGGGGGGGGGAGCCCCCGGCCTGGTTGACCTGAGCCGCGAGTAAGGCCATCTACGGGTAGAACTTGCGCAGGTGCTCGATGTTCCACGGGTTGGGGAGCGGTTGCCTATCTTCTGCCGTCAACCTGAAAGAACCTTCTCGCGGAACCCCGATCACGGTGAAGGGACACTCCCACATAGGGGATAGCTTATTCTTTCCTTCGCGTGACTGGACGCGTCGGAGAACGAGGTCCCCCACCTCAAAAGACCGTGCCCGGACGTGGCGCTGATGGTAGCGCTGTAGACTTTGCTGGTAACGGGCCGCCCGGACGGCGGCACGCCACCGACGCTCCTCCAAGTAGTCGACGTCGTCGCGCCTCTGCTGCTCCTACTCGCCTTCAGAATAGGCATGCACCCGAGGGGAGCCTAGGGTGAGCTCGGAGGGGAGGACCGCCTCAGCGTCGTACACGAGGAAGAATGGAGTCTCCCCAGTGGCGCGGCTTAGCGTGGTCTGATTAGCCCATAGCACGGCGGGCAGCTCGTCCACCCATCCCTTCCCGTGCTTTGCGAGCACGTCATAGGTCCGGGTTTTGAGGCCCTTCAGTATCTCCGCGTTGGCGCTCTCAACTTGCCCGTTACTCTGACGATGAGCGACGGAGGCGAAGCAGAGCTTGATGCCGAGGTCTTCGCAGTAGTCCCCGAACAAGGCACTCGTGAACTGGGTGCTGTTGTCGGTGATGATCCGGTTCGGAACACCAAAGCGACTGGTGATGCCGTGGATAAACTGGAGCACCGTGTTCTTGGTCACCTTGATGACTGGGATCGCCTCCGACCACTTGGTGAACTTGTCGATGGCAACGTAGAGGTACTCATAGCCCCCGATTGCTCGGGGGAATGGCCCTAGAATGTCCAACCCCCAGACCGTGAAAGGCCATGACAGGGGGATGGTGTGAAGAGCCTGAGCTGGCTGCTGAATCTGCTTTGCATGGAACTGGCACGCTCTGCAGCACCGAACCAGCTCGGAAGCATCCTGGAGGGCTGTAGGCCAGTAGAAACCTTGCCGGAAGGCCTTCCCGACCAGCGTGCAGAACGATGAATGGCCACCGCCCTCGCCCTCGTGGATCTCAGTGAGGAGCTCGCCGCCTTCTGCCCGGGAGATGCATTTCAAGAGCATACCGCCTGCGCTACGCCGGTAGAGATCCCCATCTACTATGGCATAGCGTTTGGACTGTCGAGCAACTCTTTCGGCAGATGCCTCATCCCCGAGAAGGAACTTTTCCTTCAAGTACCCTCGGATGTCGTCCATCCACGAGGCATCTTGAGAACATTCAGCAAGTGCAGCGCACTCGCCGGACGGCGGCACCCTGACGGGGCTTCCCACTGAGGGCACCGCGGGGGTCCCCTGAATTAAGTTTGAGGTTTCCCCTTCGTCCTGTTCGGCAGGCAGGACGGAAGGCCGTGTGAGTCTTTCTTCAAAGACTCCGGCAGGGACGCGCGCACGGGAAGAGTCCAGGCGGGAGAACTCGTCGGCCAGAGTGTTGTCGCGGCGAGGGATGTACCGCAACTCCAGGCCATCGAAGCGCCTCTCCAGCTTCCTGACTGTTGCCACGTACGCCGCCATTTGAGGATCCGTGCACTGATATTCTTTGGATAGCTGGTTGATCACCAGCTGGGAGTCTCCCTTGACCAGGAGGCGACGAATCCCGAGGCCCACCGCGGCTCGGAGGCCAGCGATGAGACCTTCATATTCCGCCATGTTGTTGGATGCGCGGAACTGCAGCTGCACAACGTATCGGAGTTCTTTGCCCGTTGGGGAGGTGAGAACCACTCCGGCCCCCGCGCCTTTCAGCGAGAGGGAACCGTCGAAGTGCATGATCCAGTACCTGGGCGCATTGTGCCCGGGATATGCAGAAGTCTCTTCTGGGACGACCTCGGGGACGGGTGTCCATTCTGCCACGAAGTGAGAGAGCGCCTGGCTTTTGATCGCCTAGTGACTGACAAAGTGTAGGTCGAATTCCGCCAGCTCCACCGCCCATTTGACGACACGCCCGGTGCCTTCTCGGTTCCGGAGGATGGGTCCTAGTGGATACGTGGTAACCACCGAGACCTTGTGCGCCTGAAAGTAGTGGCGCAGCTTCTGGGAAGCGATGAGCACGGCGTAGAGCAGCTTCTGAGCCTGGGGTACCTTGTTTTGTACCCGGTGGGTCCGGACCGCGGCCTCACCCGAGGGGCTGTCGCAGCCCCCAGGCTTGGCAGCGTGGTTGGGGCTGACCGGGCGCTCGGGCTCTACTCCCTGGTCGGGAGGAGCCGAGTGCTCGGGCTCGACCCCCTACTCGGGGGGAGCCGTGGGGATGGGTGAGTGCCCGGGGGCGGCCGGGAGCTGGGACCCAACACCTGTCCCCGCGCACTCGTCGCGTTCCACCACCAGCACCATGCTTACGACCTGAGGAGTGGCCGATACGTAGAGTAGTAGTGGCTCGCCTTCGGATGGAGCCACCAGCACGGGCGGTGAGGTGAGGTACTTCTTTAGATCGCAGAAGGCCTGCTCGGCCTCTGGCGTTCAGTCGAAACGACCGGTCTTCTTCAGAAGCTTGAAGAGGGGGAGCCCCCGCTCCCCAAGTTTGGAGATGAAGCTCCCGAGGGCCGCCATGCAGCCGGCGAGACGCTGGACTTCCTTGAGTTGAGCCAGGGGTCGCATCTGCTCGATGGCCTGGATCTTCTCTGGATTGGCCTCGATCCCTCGGTTGGAAACCAAGAAACCGAGGAGCTTGCCCTCGGGTACCCCGAAGACACACTTCTCGGGGTTGAGCTTTAGGCGGGTAGTGCGGAGGCTGTTGAAAGTCTCGGCAAGGTCATCGAGTAGGGTGGCGCGGTCCCGGGACTTGACCACGAGATCGTCGATGTAGGCCTCGACGTTGCGGCCAACCTGCGAATCAAGGGTGATACGAATAGCGCGCTGGAAAGAAGACCCAGCATTACGCAAACCAAAAGGCATTGACATATAACAATAAGTTCCCACCGGGGTGGTAAAAGCAGTTTTTTCTTCGTCCTCTACGGCCAAGCGAATCTGGTGATACCTAGAGTTTGCATCTAAAAAACACAAAAGATCACATCGCGTGGTTGCATCTACAATTTGATCTATGCGGGGCAAGGGAAAAGGATCCTTAGGGCAAGCCTTATTTAGGTCGGTGTAGTCCACACACATGCGGAGCTTGCCGTTGGCCTTCGGGACGATATCTGGATTCGCCAGCCATTCGGGGTGGAGGACTTCTTGGATAAATCCGGTGTTGAGGAGCTTGCTGACTTGCTCCCGGATGAACTCCTGGCGCTCGGGCGCCTGCCGCCGGACATTTTGCTTCACCGGGCGTGCGTCCGGGCGCACAACCAAGTGGTGCTCAATCTCCCTAGGAATCCCGGGCATATCGGACGGTTACCAGGCAAACACGTCGGCGTTAGCCCAGAGGAAGGTGACGAGCGTGCTTTCCTATTTGCCGTCCAGGTCACCACCGATGCGGACGACCTAGGAGGCGCCTTCGCCCACCATGACCTCCTTCGTAGGAACAGAGGCGTCGGCGGCGAGTCGGGGTTTGGATGAAGAGGGTCCCGGGCCCCCTGTGCAGCCTTCGACCTCGGCCTGGGCTGAGACCAAAGCCATGTACGACTGCTCGGCGCAGGAAACGGCGCCGCCGGAGTCGGCGGTCACGGAGATGGGGCCTGCTGGGCCCGGCATCTTGACCGTGAGATACGCGTAGTGCGCAGCCACCATGAATTTGGCGAGCGCCGGACGCCCGAGGATGGCGTTGTAGGGGAGGGGGAGCTCCGCGACGTCGAAGAGGACATTTTCCGTACGGAAGTTGTCCCGACTCCCGAAGGTTACGAGTAGCTCGACCTGCCCGAGGGGCAGGGAGTGCCCGGGTGTCACTCTGCAGAATGGAAGCGACGGCTTTAGGTGCCTGGAGGACACCTGCAGCTTTTCGAAGGCCTCCTTGGAGAGGAGGTTGAGGCCTGCGCCCCCATCGATCAGCACCCTGCCGACCTTGACATTGCAGATGGTGGGGGACACTACCAAAGGCAGTCGCCCCACGCCTGCAGTACTGGAGGGGTGGTCGGCTATACTGAACGTGATCGGAGCGTCCAACCACCTCAGGGGCCTAGCGGCCTCTTCGCTCGGGGTTGCCGAGCATACCTCGCGCCGCATGGTCTTGATGCCACGCCACGAGGAAGGCCTGTAAGCGCCTCCGTCGATGAAGACGATGGTATGCTCGGGTTCCTGGTAGTCGAGCTCGGCGTTGCCGGGGGCGGCCTCAACATCGCCTCCCCCGTGGGACTCATCGCGCTCCCGCTGACGCTGCTCGACGAGGCCTTTGACCGTACGACACTCCGTGAGATCGTGCCATCTGGTCTGGTGGATGGGGCACCATTTGCCTGGCTCAGGCCCCGCGTGAGAGGGGGCCCTCGCTGGAGCAGGAGCCCGGGCGGGAGCCGGGGCTCTTGCGGGAGCTGGTGCCCTTGCAGGTGCCGGGGCCCTCGCGGGAGCCGGGCCCGAGGAGGGGCCCTGGCCGGGGCCCTCGCGGGCGCGGGCTGTCTGTCGGCGGTAGCCCGGCGTTCTTGCCGGCGGTCGGGCTCTTGGGCCGGCCTATGGGCGGGGCCCTGGGCCGGTTCAACAGGAGCGGCCTCGCGCTTTCTTCTTTTTTTCTTTTCCCGCCTATCAGAGCGGGAAGAACTTGGCTGGTCGGCGGCGGGGCGCGGAGCATGCCAGGCCCGGGCCTCCGCCGCCTTGGCGCACTTGTCGGCCAGTGCGAAGAATTTCGCAGTGGTCTCGATTTCGTGCGTACCTAGCTTTTCGAGCATCCGCTCGTCGAGGACGCCCTGCCGGAAGGCGACGATGACAGCGTGGGGGGCTATCCGCGGGATGGTGTTGCGGACCTAGCTGAAGCGCTGAATAAAGCGCCGCAGCGTCTCCCCCTCCTATTGCTTGACGGCATGGAGGTCGCACTCCAAGCCGGGGTGCGTGAACGTGCCCTGAAAATTAGCCACAAACTGGTGGCAGAGGTCATCCCAGGAGCTAATAGATCTTGGGGGTAAGTTCATGAGCCAAGAACGGGTGGAGCCCCTCAAGGCAACATGGAAATAATTTGCCATCACCTTTTCACTGCCTCCGGCCGCCTGGACGGCCGTAGTGTATATTTGGAGGAACTCGACGGGGTCGATGGACCTGTCGTACTTCTCCGGCAGCTCAAGGCGGAACTTGGAGGGCCATTTGACCCGTCGGAGCTCACTAGAGAAAGCACGGCAGCCGGTGCTGTACCCCGTGGAGCGGGCGGCGCTCCTTGGCGGAGAACGCCGGTGAGCCGGGGAACCCTCGCGGTCGTGGGCCGAAAAAGAGGAAGCTTGGTCCTCAGCCTCGGCCTCCTGCCAGGTTTCCCGCTGGCGCTCGAGAGTAACGCGTGCATCTTCGTGGCCCCTCCGCTCGTTGAGACGCAAGCGGAGGTCCTGGGCTTCGGACGCGGCCAGGGGGTGGCGCTCCGCCTGGAGGCCCCTCGGCCTGTGCGAACGTTGCCCGTTGATAGGCCGGTTTTGGTGGCGCCACGCTGGGTGGTAGCACGAGAATTCTCGGCCAGCACCTGGCGGCGAGCAGTGCCGACTAGGGCAACGACTTCTTGGATCCAGCGGCCTTCCGGGGTTTCCGGAGTCGCCTGAACAGGCGGATGCCTGAGGAGAGCGTGCGCCGCAAGCAGCGCGCTCCCGGGGCTGGCCTCGCTGAAAGCGAGCCTACGCCGAAGAGGCACCCTACGCTGCCCAGAGGCGGACCTGGCGGCCGGAGTCTCGACCACCTGCTGGGGGTCGGAAGGCACACCAGCGGCGGCGGCGGCGGCCCTGCTGGGCCCAGCGCCTTAGTCCCCTTGGGAGGGGAAAGCCGCACGTGCAGATTGCGGCTGCTGCTGGGACGCAGCAGCGGCTAGGACCTCTTGTGCGAGGGGCTGTATTTCCTCACCGGAGCCGGAACGCTGGAGGCGGTGTCCACCGGCCATTTTTTCTGTTGAAGAAAACAAACAAACAGATTCAGGGATGCTCCCCCCTACCTGGTGCGCCAGCTGTCGGAGGATTAACTCCTGTCGCAGGGATCCTGAGAGACCCATTTTTAGAGATTCGGCAGGGGGGATGATCCTGAATAAGTTCGTCGGAGAAATGAATGAGAGTAAATGCAACGGCCGGTGGTGGGGGTGATCTACCTAGCGTAAGGATAAGTAAGTGCACCAGAATTTAGACAGGTTCGGACCGCACGGGGGCGTAATACCCTACTCCTGTATGGATGCTATAACTATCCTGAGGAAGTCCCTCAAGGATGTTGCTGGTTACAAGGATGTTGGCCTAACTAAGAGCTTGAGGCTCCTTGTTCTTGGGCAGGGACTATGCCTTGAGTTGGTCTATGGTTCGATTCTTGGTGCTTCTGTGTTCGATGGTTGCGGTCTCTTGCTCGATTGCTTGTTGGGTCGTTCTTGGGTCCCTCCTTCTCTTCTGTGTTGCCGGCTATTTTAAGCACTCGCCGGCTGTGACATGCCCCAAACGGGAAGGAGGGGGCACAAATTCCAAGACGCCACGACTAGAAAAGGCATCATCATTTCTTCTGGGTGAAGTGAGCGGGGGGGGGGGGGGTGGAAAACGCGGCGCACGTCCGGTCATCTGTCACCATAAACGCCCTAGCAACGGGCGCCGTAGAGAGGGCCCACCGGGCAGTCGTAGAGCAACCCGGCGTGCCCGCCCTGTCTTGTCCCTCTGCCACAGTAGGGCGGCAAACGAAACGCCTTGATCCTGGTGATGTTATCCCGAGACACACCGGATGATACGGGACGGGATCCATGCAATTAATGGCCCCACGCCTCTCTGCCAAAACATGGCAGGAACTGACACTGCGACGGGAGCAGTTGGGGATGTTAGGCCACGCACGCTCATTGAATGCGGCCTCGGACCTCTGACTGATTGACACCCCACCGGCGGGTGCCTCGGGGGTCTTTCTGAGTCGTCGGGGCACCGAGTGCTCGGGGGGGGTACTGTTCACCTCCCCGAGCACTCTCTCCCGAGAATGCCTATCCTTGCCCTCGGGGTACCGGGTGCTCGGGGGTATTGTTCACCTCCCCGAGCACTCTTGCACGAACCTTCGGGGAACCGAGTGCTCGGGGGCTGCCACGTGCAACCCCGAGCACTCTCTCCTGAGCACTTTTGCACAGATCTTTCGGGGAACTGAGAGCTCGGGGGCTGCCACGTGCAGCCCCGAGCACTCTCTCCCGAGCACTTTCACACTGACCCTCGGGGAACCGAGCGCTCGGGGGCTGCCGCACGCAGTCCCCGAGCACTCTCTCCCGGAACTTAGCTTTTCTGATCGTCGGGGGACTAGGGTGCTCGGGGGTGACCGGGCACTTCCCCGAGCACTTTCTTCCCGGAACTTAGACTTTACGGATCATCGGGGAACTGGGGTGCTCGGGAACTTGGGACTGTGGCCTCGAGCACCTTCTCCCGGGACTTGAACTTTCCTCACCCCGCAGGAGGGACCTCGCGGGATGGCGACACGTGGCGGATGGCCGGTCTGGCCTCGGGACTCAGGGACCCTCGGTTCCTGATACACCAACAGGTTGGGATTTCCTTCCTTATTATCCGGGGTGCCTTCCTTGTGCGCCAAGATCACGATTCCTTCCTTCTTTTTGGAGACTTAGCCATGAAGTAGTCTCGAGTGAATTGGGCTGAGTGGGCCTGTTGGGTCATAGTGCCAAATCGGTACCAGTGGGTCATGAGGCCCAATGGCCGACATGTCGCCTGATCTTCTATGTCTTCTTTTTTTCCAAACGAGCCTTTTATGTCACCTTTTCATTGTATTTCTTCAAGTCACACTCAAACGTAATGAGCACCAACATCTGTCTCGAGATCTATGATGCTGACCAAGCTTTGTCGTAGACATGAACATGTAAAGCTGCCTTGGTCTGGCATCACTCCATCACCAGCCCCTTCTGCTGCCTCGGTAGACATGGTGAGTACCTATTGTGTTTTAGTACATGGTGAATTAACATGTGTGATTATGGATCTTCCTTCTACTATGTATGTGTATAGGATTGAGTTTTGTGTGTTGTTTATGTAGGTCTTGGAGGATAAGAAGGAGGGGGAGGAAGGAGAGAATCTCAACTTGGACATGGATGATGTTTCATGTATTTGAGTTGTTTCTTATGTTTAGTTTATGACCTTAATGAGCTAGATTGAGCTTTTGATCGAACTGAGACGAGCTAGGTTTTTTGCTCGTTTCCTTATGGAGCCAAGATGAGCCAACTCGATATCCTAGCAGGACCGCAAGAAGATAAAAGATTTTGCAACATCTCACTCTTCTTCATATTCACTCTTCTTCATATCCTAGCCGAAAGAACAGGAATTTCCCAACTTATATAAAAAATGTATATAGATAGTTATGGATTTTTCAAACACTATAGATGTGGTAACCTCATCCTCCTTTCAATCTACTAGGGCTCAAGCCAATCTTCCTTCACGATTCGCCTCCTCAACCATCTGTTGGTTAACGCTAGTTACATGTATAATATTACTACCCAAGTGCATTGATTGTCTCTACCTTTCCCTTAAAGTGATCTAAGGTTTTATCGATCTCAAGTAACAAGTGGACCACAAGTTTTACGTCAGGGTATTGCTACCAACTAGAACGGTAAATGACTATGACATGAAGTGATTCAGAGATTCACAGAAAGAGCTATGGGTCGTAAGCAGTTATGGGAGGTGGCCTTCCCTAAATTCAAGGTTCACTTGCATGAATAGATTAGATCAAGGTATCTAAAGTATGACTAATTCGTGGCTATGAGGTAGACAAAGAGGTTCGCTTAGTTCCCTATCACCTAGTTGATTATTCCAAGATTACCTACAAATACACTATAACGATGCTATCAATATAATTAGATCTAAACACCACATTTACATCTACCCATACAAAAACATTTCTATCATGAGTAGATACCTCAAACAAGCACACATCACATAGATTGATATAAATCAAATCCTTGGATGGTATTGGGCATGTTTGACACAGCTCCTAGACCAGCTTTCAAAGTGGAATCCGTAGGAGCACCGCTAAACGACAGTTTGCAGTCTTTAGTTCCCAGAGTGATTATGTAGAAATGATTATTTGGAATAAACTAGATGCTACGAGCTTAAAAAAATAGTTTTATCTGATTCACTTTCATCACAAAATCATTTTCTTTATAGAGTTTATCCTAAAGAATCACTTTCAGCCACGTAATTACTTACCCATAAAATCACTTCTCATAGATAATTTGGATTAGAAGGAGCTCTACCAAAAATATCCATAGCCACCACCATCACTAGGTTATTTTTAATTAGTAGAGGTAGAGAATAGTAATATTGCACTCATCTCACACACATCGGGAAGCAAGATGGATGACTATGGTACCAGGGCGTTGTGTACCAGATGCAGAAAATTATAGAATATTTATGGTTTTACCACTCTTAAAATTGATGCTTCAGAATTTACCGCTCTACCCACATGTTAGTTACTCAAATGACCTCATTTGTCATTGGGATAGAGTGGCAAATCATGAAGGTTAATTTTAATACAGGGAAAAAAGTCTGAAATCCGCCGTAATGGCCATTGACGTTAGGATGGACTGTCGCAGGCACAAAGCAGGAATCGCCCAGCGACAGCGAGAGAAAGAAGCAGAACTGCAGAAGACCAGATCCTACAAGCAGGAAACCGCTATACGCCCGTTGCCCCTGTAGTGGAGATGCTGGCTGTATTGCGTGCTCCCAGTCCCAGACCCATACCTTCCTTCTCCCCTCCTCTTTTCCGCCTCCACCTCACCCCTTCTCTTCACCTCGAATCAAACACCCCCCCCCCCCCACAATCTCTCTCCCACTGCACCCTTTTTTCTCTCTCCCCTCGCCTCCCCCACCCAGCCACTCTTCATTTCCCTTCCCCTCGCCCGCTTCCAGACACGCTTCTTCGCGAATCTCTGTCGCCGCTCTCGCTCGCGATACGCACGGCCGCGCGCGTGAGGGCGAGGGTTCGGCGAGGCGGAGGACGAGGAGGAGGCAGCGGCCGCGGCGGCGAGGGAGATGGCGGCGGGCGGTAGGGTTTCGATTCCGGCGGGGGCGCGGCGCACGGTCACGGACATCAAGGAGATTGCCGGCGGGCACAGCGACGAGGAGGTCTACGCCATGCTCCGCGAGTGCAACATGGATCCCAACGAGACCGCGCAGAGGCTCCTCCTCCAAGGTTGGCTCCTCTACCCCCCTCTCTCCCTTTGCTCTCTGGATTTGGTCGCTTGATCTGGTTCCCTGGTCCGTGCGGCTGGAGCGAGTGTGGGTAGGGCGTTCAAGATTGCATTCATGGCGTGCCGTTCGATTCTCTCTATGCTTCTCGGCTCGATTCGACTTCCCCGAGGGTACAGAGAGGGTTGAGTGAGTCGGGGTGGGGTGGGGGTGTCATTTCAGGGTTTGTGGAATCCCCGGAGGTGGTTTGGGGCTGCTCGAGGGTATTGTGTCTGTGCCATTGTTCTGTTGGTGTCAATCGAGGAGGTTGATGTTCTTTTTTTCTTTTCTTTCCATAATGGCATGTGTCAAACCACTATGCAGTGACATTTGTCGGAAACAAACTTCGCAGTTGCACAAGTAGGAACTTAACAGTGATATATATGGAAAAGCCTCTTTTTTGCATTGCCTTTAGTAGCTCTGTAGCTGCTGTTGTGTTGGTGCCTTTAGGGTTTAAAATTATCAGGGTTTCAGGTTAGCATTTCAGTGAACAAATCTGATGTTGGAATTGCTGTGCAAAATCCTGCTATTTGTTGACATATGTGGTATATTTCTTCTACTAGGAGTAAGCTCACAAAATGCGATGCAGGTTCATCTGGTTACACTTGGTATTTGGATATGTTTAGGGATAATCTGTCTGCCCGAATGGGACCGGCTGGTGGTGGTAGTGAGGTGTAAACAACCAATTTGTTTGTATGAGGATAGATAACCTATCCATTTCTGTTATCAGTTTCTGTTTATTACTACTATGCAAGTTTGAGGGTGGGCCAAATGTGCGGGTCAAACGTGGCACCAGAGGCACAATATGTGTCGTAGTGGAGCTGGGTTGATCTACTGGCAGAGCCGGGGATGTGATGCCAGCCAAGTAAAAAGGTGGAGGCGAAGTGCTCTCTGTGGCAGAGCTTGACTAGTCTCTGCAGCATTCCAAGGTCTCGGTGTAGGCTGAATCCAACAACTATTGCTCAATGTACTGGGATATATGGCCTTTTTAGCAAAGTGGCATTCAACTAATATCTTTGATGTCCTCACTGTGATTTGATCTACAAGTCTACACAACTATATTTGCATGTTGACGCATGCTTGAACCATTAGATAAACATGTAGTTTGGTATTTGCAGAAGTAAAATGCTCATGTGAGATCTGCTAATGGTAATCTACCTAAACTATACTGGAGATCTGTTACATCTGCTGTTTTAGCATTGGAACCGGAATTGAGCTATATCATCCCATTGTGGGGCATGCATTTTTTGGTTTTTAGAGCTAATGTGGGCTTTATTTTGTTAGTTTTGTATAAACACTACTTCGCATAAAATATGTCTGGACATGCATTGCCCACGGTACAATATTTTGATTGATGTTCCATTCCACACCAGTACCCCACTAAGAAATAGTGTTTAGGCTATAGCTCTCCCTCATTTGATTATGACCAGTCCTAATTCTGGTATCAAACCAAATTTACCTTTCAACATCTTGAAAACAGGCAAATATCAAAATACAGTTAGCCTCCTGTGGCATCTCCATTCACTGCCAGTTTATGCATTTGTGCAGTGCCTTCCTTTGATGAGTCAACCATTTCTTCATTACATTTCGATCAGTTGTACTGTTAGTGTTATATACATTGTGATTTGGTTCTTGTAATGTTCTGTGGTCAACATCGAGGAATAGGATTGCGGAGAACATGATATTCAATTGAACAGGTGTGACAATTGTGTCACTGAATCAACAATTTTGTACTAAGATGTTCAATTCTTTTCTTAACTATTGTTGGATGAAGTACTGATGTTTTACCTGTCATGAATGATTTGGTACTACATCTCTCCGCTGCTTGTCTCATATTGTCACGCACTTGTTTTTTGTTTTGTTTTGGGGGATGACGATTCGATCCGTGATGTTGTATGGAGCTGAATGTTGGCCAACTAAAATGCGACATGTCCAACAGTTAAGTTTAGCAGAGATGCGTATGTTGCGATGGATTTGTGGCCATATAAGAAAGGATTGGACCCGAAATCTCTACTATCTTAAAAATACGAGTTGGTGATGGTCGTCGTTGTCATTCGTCCAACCTCTCTACACCAAGTCTTGGCGTCGACAAGTGGGCCCCACCTTGGTGGTGGTGATGTTCATCGTCTGTCCGGCCCTCCACTCACCTGATTTCGGCGCCGACAGGTGGACCCCGCAGCATAGCACCCCTACCACCACTTGCCGCTCGATCCTCTCGATCCCCCCTTGCTTAGTCGAACCTTCCACTCCGGGTGCCCGATGCCACCGCCTTCCTCCTCTTCCTCCCCACCGCACTTCTGACTGGAATTGCAGGCGGCGTGCGAATTCACTGGAGGGGGCGGCCATGGGAAGCAAGGGAAGGATGTGCTGCGCCATCACATCTCGTCTGGAGAAAGCGGCGGCTAGATTTGGTGGAGTCACTTGTGCGTGGAAGACATAGTCGGTTAGGCCCACGAGGACATAGTGAGAACCTGTAGGAGGCAGAGCGAGGCAGCTCACAACTGGGACGATGGTGTGCTTGGCATAAAGGTCACGAAATGAGGTGGCGAGGTGGGTCCCTCGGAGTAGCACTCCTATGCAGCCAGCCGAGGTGACGTGGGAGGCGAGCGGCTCGACGATGAGTAGCATGGCATAGAGGTTGACGAAGCACAGTTTGGCTATGTTGGAGGAGTAGCACACAACGTAGATCTGTCTGGTATGTCTGGTACCTTTCCTATCTCTCCTCAGATGCCATCTCCTCTCCATCAGATCCGTCCGTGCTCATGAGATCCATGTGCTTCTTACTAGCTTTGCTTAGCAATTCCATCGTATATAGTTTTCAAATTTGACTAGCTATTGGAAACGGGTGGTCGGATTTGCCTCGATTAGTAGCTTAGTTCGTCCACACCTAACCAAACAATAGCTAAGCAGGTGTTAGTAGTCCAGCCAGATCAATTTGGTCGATGACGTTGCCGTTGTCAGAGTGCGTCCAATGCCGGCTGGCATGCTGGAACTCTGTTAGCAAGCTGAATCAAGGCCAGGTGGGCTAGTAGGCTACTAAGTTGGATGTATGTATAAGAGGAAAATTTTCGAGATGGTGTTTTATGGGTTCGTGCAGCAAAGTGATTATTCGAGGCTTCGAGCTGGGGAGTGTGATGCCAATTATGGTCCTTATATTATTGTAATTTTTCTTTTACGCTTGCATAGTAACAAAATGCAAAATTTTCTTTCCCCTTTCTATGTATTTCTTCAAATTCTGCACCTGCTTCTGCAAAGACAAATTAATTAATTTTCTCTGGAGGCATTAGTAATGACAACAGATCAAAAAAGTTCATTCTACTTAGTTCTTTTGGAGCATTTCAAGTAATTTTGTAATTTTTATAGTATTAATTGATTTCGAAATGTGACTGAATATGTACATTGGATTTTTTTTCAAAAAAGGATTGGATTACATTAAAATTCCAATACAGTACATCCCCATTTGCAACGAGGACCCTGGAACAGAAAGAAAATACAAGGAGGTACACCAAGGTCCTCTTTGTCATCTTCTTGACGTTCGGCCTTCGTTGCACATCGTAGCACCACGAAGTAGAAGCCCGCCGACTGCCGGAGCCACTGTGAAAAGCTTGTCCAACATCAGTTGAGATACGTTATAGGGTAGGGGTAGCGCCAATTGAAGAAAAGCTTGTCTAATATCAGTTGAGATGATTTGGACATATCCAACGAAAGCCTGCAGAGTCATCCGTACATAGCGGGATACTAAAGCACGCTGGTAATGTGAAGAGAGGTAGGGTTGACCAAACTTAACATAGGAGGAGTCTGTAAAGAGAGATTTAAAGGAATGGAATATCCCCAAAGAAATATCCATGGATAGAAGCGCGTGGAAGTACTTTTTACTATTACTAGTACATTTATTTATTATTGTTTTATCATCATCTTTTTAGTTGGATCTTGTGGGTTTCATCTCTAGTCTACCCCAACTTGCTTGGGACAAAGGCTTTGTTGTTCTTGTTGGTTTTTTTGATTTTTTAGGAAGGGGGGGGGGATAATTGCAGCAGATTCGTTGTGCAATAGTTGCTATGCCATGAAGTGCTCCAATCCAAAGTGTTATGTTCTGCTCCATCTCAAAATTTGTGTCAAATATACTATACATGGGAGGATAGCCCCACTTGTTTGTCGCAAATAATGGATAAGTTAGAAACAAGCTTTTTTTTTGGATTTTCTCTGGTGATCTGATTAAATTAAAAGTAAGGGAAATTCAGAAAAAAATGTAAGATTGCAGTTTCCCTTGTATGTCCATGCACCACGCAGCCCCTAAGAAATGGTTAGGTTCTCTTTGCCATTTGTTTTTAGAGAACACCTCTTCTGGTGCTTTTGGGTATGCAAACCGTGTGATTGACGCTTTTAAGAACTGTAGCTATGACATGATACTAAAATTGGTAAGATTCTTCATAGTTTGTAGGGTTCCACCATTGTTTTTCCTTTGAACATGCATGCATAAAGACTTGAGCCCAGATTCTTCGTCGACTCCTCTACTGCCTACATATGTTTGAACCTTTGAATGTGCTTTTCGTATGTTACAATGCGATGGTCATAGGTTTTCGCTGTTATATTGGGTAAGTGTGATCAATGTAGAGTATTGGTCTGTCCTTGTGCTTTGTTTTATGCCGTATATTTGTCTCTGCATTCTTTTCCATATTTTGTTAATGAAATGTAATCTGTGTGGCTCTACATTGACTTGGTATGTCTATTTTAAATTTCAGATACCTTCCATGAGGTGAAAAGGAAGCGTGACAAGAAAAAGGAGGTAAGATGATCTTTCCATCCATCACTGGTCACATTTTTGTATGTTGGTAAAGCTGAAAAATATTGATCAGAAAGAATTGGCTTCTTGTTCGAGGCTAGGTTTAACAATGACATTTGGCCCATCATTCTCCTTCTTATAATCATTTTCAGAAATTTGTGTTACATGCTTTTTTGTGGTTTAATCATGTTATTTTGAGATGACTTAGGCGCTGTTTGGCATTGCCTGTGGATTATGAATTTTGATTATCTTGTGGTTGGGCCAGTGTCAGATAATTTGGTGTTTGGCTAGCTGTTTTCTCTCGTTCTGAAGGGGATATTGCTGTGTTCAAAATAACAATTAATATGGGCGTAGTTACCAAAGAAAATATTTACATTAGGGAAAATAGGAAGGATCAGTGGCCTGTTGAAATAATTTGTTAAAATATCCCCTGATTTGCCAAATATGTTGCTAGATCTATGTCTAACTGCTTTTCCACAGCAGTTTGAGAAGTAAGCACAACACAGCAACCTTAAGCGACCCTTATTCTGGTGCTTATACTCAAAAGCACTACTGTTAGAATTATGTGCCTGTTTAAATGGCGTGGGAAATGCTGATTCAATCCTTTGGCAGTAGATGTTTGAAGGGTGGTTTGCTAGAATATTACCGAAAGCAACACCCATTCTAATTACTTGTCAAATCTGAAACAATAAGTTAGACACTGAGAAGCATTGACCACAATTGTGAACGTAGGCAGTACTGATTAGAATAGGCTTTAACATGACTCTCACAGTGATCTTGTTCCAAACACATGCCAAGGCACATTTTAGTACATGTTGAGTTTGCTCGCTCTTATTTACATCATGTAACACATAAACGCGGATAGCACAATACTCTTTGATTCAGTTTGTAGTTGCAAGGTGTCCTGTATTAAATTTATTTCAACATCAATTTTATTTCTATCCACAGGGTAGCAAAGAACCATCGGACACTCGGTGGAGACCTGCCGTGCAGGGACGAGGTGGAAAGAGTGGTCGAGGGAACTATATTTCACGCAATTTGGCCAACTCTAATGGTAGTTTTACCTATCCTGCTGGTTTAAGATTCTTAGAAAAAAGCATTGGATTTTTATTCAAAAGGCATCTGGACTTTTGCTTTTACATAGACCACATGCTACCTCATTACACTTTGAAGACTATTTACCTCGTAAAAAAAGAAGACTACTTATGCCTCTATGTTTAGTTTTGTGAAATTTGGATGGCATAACATGCATATGTGGATGTCGAAAAATCCTGATTTCTGATTGCTATTTGGAGCTGCTTTTGGTACTATTTGACAAATGATCTTTCAAAACATGCGAAACCAGATCATTGATGTTAATTATTCTTCTGACATGCCATAGTCATAAAGTAAACTCATACACACTTTTGTGCTATTAAATGGCACAAAATGAATACCTTATCTATTTTAATATTTAAACTTTATCTCACTGAAGATCCTGCTGAACGAAGTGCTATTGCTGGAAAGGAGAATGGAATAAATCAGATCACGGAGAAAAGTAGTGGTTCTACTCCAACTATCAATACAAACATGGACACCAAAACTTCTTCCTCTGCGCCAAGGTATCCATGAGGAGCTGACTTTGTTATGATTTTGTCTTTATCAAATTCTTCTTGATTCTATTATGCCTATAAGTCATGGTCAAATGTTACTCAGAGTTTAGTTTTCCTTGTGTATGTTCCTTCTTGATCTTTATTTTGTGTAATTTTTCTTTTTACTATATGGTAAAGGATGCATATATAATCACAATTTAAGTAAAATTATACTAAGCCCCTAAACTAGTCCAGATTGTGCAATCAAACCCTCAGATTTTGTTTTTTATTAATTTGAGCCACTGAACTGTTTACTCTATGGCATGGCAAATTCGCAATCAAGTCTTTTAAATCTGATTTTGTTGCTTTGAACCCCTCTATTATCTGGATTTGTTCAATTAAGCCTCTTTACTGCTAAAAAACTGTCTCATTAGTACCTTTGACCCTTACTTTGAAGCTGCATACCTAATAGACAGATGTTAATTTGAGCGTAGGAGGATTGGCACCTGAAATTTAATAAAAATAATTAATTATTACATGGACTTGTTCATGTTCTTTGGATAAATAGTTTTCTAAAAAGTTACTTTATAAGTTCAGTAATAGTGTATCATCCTGTCTTTAGCAGTACAAAATTAATAAATTTTTATTTGTCACTAAAGTTTTTAATCTTGTGAGCAAAGGGTCTGATTAGATAAATTAAAATAATATAATGGCTAAAAGAAACAAAACTGAATAATTGAGGGGCTCGAATCCACACAAAATTACTTAAAGGGATTGGCTGCGCAAAATTAAACAGTTGATGGGCTTTAATTTTCGTGAAACAAGTTTTTGATGCGCTCAAATTGTTTGTGTTTGATGTGCTTTTGGTTGGTATATTGCTGATTTCCTTTAACGAATCAGCAAAGACATGTTCTCTTCAAATATAATATTTTAACATTATTACAGGAAACAACTAAATTTACAATCATTTATTTTCAAGCTGTATTTTTATTTCCTTCTTCTGTTGCTCTGGACTTCATTGTCATATAAATGGAGTTTGCTGATTAGCAAAAATTGGTTCATGTTTGTGTGCGTTGTGTTCCGAAAAAAGGGAATCACTGTGAATGATTTTCAGTATCAATTCAGTTTTTTTATCACTGTGGTGAATTCCTCCTTTTTAATGCACTGGTCAATTTATGGATGTAGATTTTAACTGCCCCTACATTTATCTCATTAGTAAATACAATTGAACTTTCTAACTTTATTACTTCAATAACAGTTTACCAAGTGGTCTTTCCAATGGTCCATCTCAACTGGTTGATCCTGCTGCGGTGGTAGTGACAAATTCTAGTGCTGTTGGCGATGCGATAAAGTCTGATTCAACAGCCTTGGTTGATATGAAAGGTGGTCTTCCATCTGAGGGTGTAGTCACAGTTGTAGGTCCAAATGCACCGCAATCACTGAAATCAGCATCAGCTTCAGATCCTGTGCTTGTATGTTCCATCAATTTTCACAACTATGGTGATGTTGGTGCTCCCAGACAAGCTGTGGGAAGCAAGATGTCAGTAGAACATAAGGTGGGCCATGATTTACCAGCAGACAATAAAGGTACGTTACAATTCAGTTGGAGTGTTGCTCTGTAGTTTAAGCAAACATTTAGATATTTGATACGAACTGTTTTTTATACACTGTTAGGTTCCTCACAACAATCTGGCTCATCATCATTTGGACGGTCTGGTAGTAGACCATCTTCTAGCTATAGTAGTCGGTCACAACAGTCATTTGGATCCCAAAAAGGTATTGACCATACCCCAAACCTTTCATGTTATTTTCGTAGTACATGTTGAAGTGTCCTTTTGTCATGTAAAATTAGCACGCCATGCTTGATTCATACTTCTTATCCTGCTTGGCGAGTAGGTGTCCTTTTAGTTTAGGGGTATCAAGTGGCCATACAATGTGTTCTAAAGTATACTCGAATTTGGGCTGAATATGCTAAGTAAAAAATGTTTTGACATGATGTGAATTTAGAAATAACTAGTGTATAATAGTCTAACCTGGCATTCCACTACGTTTGTCTTTTTGTTGATCTGTGAGAGCGGCATGTTGATAATGTTGGACATAACTTTCTTATTTTAACGGTCTTGTCCTTTTATCGAGCATTTGGAGCAAAATGATAGTATTTTAGTGGAAAATACTTGCTGCAGTACCCAATGTCAATAAAGTTCAGGATCAAAACATTATTAAGCTGGTACTGATTTTTGGCTGCTACATATGAAGTCCTTGAAGACTGGTAAAAGGAAATTAGCCTGGATTTTATACAATTTTAAGTCCTGAACTCAGTGCTGCCCGGTCATTGTCTGTGGCTGTGGATCTGGCTAGTGCTAGTTTTCAAAACCTTGCTTGCTTCTACTAAAGTAGATAAATATCTATCTAAATGTCTGGAGTTATTTGAAAAAGGTGTGTTATTTGTGCCACTGCTTGCTGAGAGAGCTGTTCAATTGCTATTTCACTTTTTGAGTCTGAAAAATTATGGTTGTTAAATTTTACACTGTTTTCAATCAAATATGGTAGTTTTTTATGCTGCCTTCTTTTTCTTTTTTCTGAATATCTTGTTTTTTGTCATTTAGTTATGCCAAATAAAGAATGGAAACCAAAACCAACAAGAACAACTGCTTCCCAAGCAACCGAAAATGCTATCATACCTAATGATGTACCTTTGGCTGCTGACACGGTTCCCCAATCAGCTCCAATATCAAATTCAGTTAGCAAGGAAAATCTGTTGAAGGTGGAGAAAAGCTTGAATGATCTGCAGTTATCAGATAAGCAGCATGTGATAATTCCAGATCACCTTCAGGTTTCTGAGTCAGAAAAATACGGCCTTAGTTTTGGAAGCTTCAACGCCGGTTTTCAGCAGACTTTGAGCTCTTCAGATCCTGAATGTGCAAAGAGCTCTTTTCTACCTGAATATGATTCATTTCAGGAATTGAGTGGCATTGATGATGAGCCTCAATCAATGCCAAGGTTAGTTTTAACTCCTTTTCTCTTGACTTTTTTAGACCTATATCATCATGACATGCTATTAAGCTGTTATTGGGTAATTTTTGGCAGCATCAGTAATCGGTTTTATCTCATTTCTTGTAGTTTGATGATTGGTTTGTAAAGTACTGCATTACACTATTATGATTACTAATGTGCTGCTATATCCCATGGTAGAATTGTTTTGCTTACGACTTGGTTCGTTTAGCGCTACTATTTTAGTTTAGTTCCTGAGGCTTTAACCCTGCCTTCTCATCTCAAAAAATATATCTAGCTTATTTTACATTGGTGATATTTGAAGTCCATTGACACATTTTTATTTAGTTTTACCTGCACGAACATGGCACACCCTCATGGGTGCTGAACTTTTACTTGATTGCATGCCATTCATTTGTCCAATTCATGCTGTGGAAGTTCAAGCAAACTAAATTGCATTGGTTTGTATATTAGTACTATGATATTCAATTCTTAAGCATGATCCAAAATGTATTTTCTTTTTTACATAGCGATGTTTAGGTATTTAGAAGGCATATCTATCTCTGCTTCCTTGATACTAGACCTGATCATGGGTAGCTCGGCCTGACAAACCTGCCTAAAAAACCGGGTCGGGTCGGGCTTGTACTTCAGGCTTGGGTTGAGTCATGTTTAGCAGCCTGAAGCATTCCTTGGGCCAGGCTCGGGCTTCAGTTTGTGCAAATAGGGTAGCTCGGCCTGACCTGACTGACGACTGTTGCACCAAAAATGGAAATACTCCGCATTCCCGTGAAGGCCCAGCCCAACTAACATCTCCTAGACGTAGCTGCCATATATAAGCGCTAGCCACATTCTGCCCTAACCCTATTTCTCTGTGGGCTCCTAGAAAAAATTCCCCGCTCGACACTAAATGGCTGTGGTGGCTGTTGCAGCCCATCGCGTCGCTTGCGCTCGATCCTGGTGACCTCGCCCAACCATGACTGCGGCTCGATCCGTGCTGCTCCCTCCCGTCCCGTTGCAAGTCCTGCAGATCTAGCCGTCATCCTCTTAGCCTTCTGCAGTTCCTGCCTGCTGTTGCCTTGGATCTGCGAGTCCACGTCTTCCAGCATGGCGTCTTCCACATCTTCACCGGATGTTAGCCTCTGTGCGGCATCGTCCCCTATCAGCTGCGTCACAAGGACTCATCGGCAGTCGTCTCCACCAAGCATCAGCCTCTGTGGCCCCGTGTGGTGTGCTCTCATCAAATCGACACGTCACAGGCTCACAGCGATGCAGCCGTGAAAGTGCCTATGCAATGTTTTGCTCCTGAGAATTACCTATGCCTCTTGCATTGTCACTTAATGCTTGGGGATTTTTGTTGTCTTTTGATCATATCTGTATGTTGTTGCTTGGCTACTTGCACATGTGTTTATTTCTGCAGAGCTAATGTTATGCTTTGTTGATTGAAAGGTGTGCATTCTGATCTGTAAAAAACAGTAAAACAAGGTATGGGTTGATGATTTTGTGGTATGCGTTGGGTTTTTGGGTTGGTCTATGGGCTTCTGGTATTCTTGTTGGGTGGTCTCGGGCTTGAAATGTGTTTTGCATCGGGCCTCAGGCAGCTTCAGGCTTGAACTATTTGTTTTGCATTGGATCTCGGATGGGCTCAGGCTTAAAGATTTCTGGTCGGGTTTTTTGGAAACCGGCCTGAAACCCAGCTGACCCAAGGTTTGATCAGGTCTACTTGATGCTATACTTGGGTTATTAATAAGTTTTGTTGTTGAAACTTCATGCTGTTTAGTTTCCAGGATACTACATTGTATCAGATATTATATTCATGTTAATTTGCTTTTGCGAAGCTATATTGTCTTTCCGCATACTTATGTTTTATTAGATTATCGATGTTTTCTCGTAGTTTCCTGCAGAATATATCTGAGGTTTATTAGATAAACTAGAGTGATGCCTAGTTCCATGTAATTGTGTGTTTACATCTTTTTTGCTATTACAAGGCACACACACACACCACATGTGAGTGTGCCCCCTACCACAAGCCTAGAAACACGCATCACTATGAGCACGTGCTTAAAACATTGAGCAAATTTACGTGAGCAGGTCGTCGAAGTATGATTCCACCCACATGGTGTGTTTGATATCCAAAATTGTTGTTCTAGCGTAAATCGTACAGTTACAAAGTTTGTGATACTTATCAACTGTATTTGTTCTTAGTCTTTTATTTCTTATCAAACTGCAGAGATCAAAGTTCATCCTCTACTGCGCAAGAGGAAGCTGTCCATGTTCCTCAGCAACTACCTTCTACAAAGCTAGAAAACTATTCACCCTCAGCAGTGGAGAATTCCTCTATTTCCTCTACAGAATTGGACCAACGTAGGGATGATTCAGCTACTTCGAGGCTTCCCCAATCTACGGTAGTTCATACTGCACCATCTTACTCGGCATTTGGATTGGCACCACAATCACATGGGGATCAGATTACGATGATAGAAAAGTCCGAATCTCTGGTATGTGGTGCTAATCTTTCACTAGATGCCGCTAAACTTCTGTGGCCTGCATATTTTGGCTTTCATTTGATGGGAAAAATGTTTTGATACCACCATTTTGATTTCTATTATTTTACAGTAATAATATCAAAATGAAGATCACATCATTTAGTATTTTACTAATAACACTGCCAGTCTTGTTGGCCAAATATCTTAACCAATAGTAGAAGCTACTAAATGCTGATCTGTACTCAAATATCTTATTCTGGTAAAACTAGAGAAGTTGTTGGAATCATGAAAACTTGATACAGGCATTATAGGGGCCTTAGAGTTTACTTTCTCATGCCTCTCATTGCTGCGGAACATAATGACGTATTACTCTTTAGTTTTTTGATCAATGGCAACAGTAACCATGCTAGCAACAGAAAAATGTGGCCAAAAACTTGCTTAACTTGTGTCGTTTGGTTTACATGTCACAAAGTGTTGTCTGCAACACATTACACCTAAAGAACTTGAGGGTGTCAACCAAACAGACCATTGTCTATTGGTTCTTATAACAAGGAGGTACAATTATAGTTTATCTGCATAGAGTGATCCTGCTACAGCCCTGACTTACATCACTGTAAAATCATGTACAGGTACAGAAGCCAACTAATTTTGCTACGAGTTACTGTATACAATTGTACCAACCTACAGCTGATGCTGACGAGCTTTTGTCCCCATCTCTTGTTGCTGAAGCTGCTAGCAAGTACGGGAGTATTCCTGTCCTTCCTGCTCAAACTGGTCAGGATCAAGAGGTTTGCATCTCAAGTACTCAACTCTGCATCACCACCAAGGCATTGTTTTGTCTGTCTGTTGGTATTTGAAACTTAGCCTATTCTTGATAATTTCCACCACAGTTTTCAGCATGACATCTCAAGACCAACTAAGGTGGCTGCAATTTTAGCTCAATTGTCGCACTTATACAGAGTTTTGAATATTTAAAGTTACTTTGTGTAGCTACCAGACAAAATTTGTCTGGTGGAGTACACTTATTTGCTATCACCTGATCTTGCTTCATTCAAATATCACGCTGTTATAAAGCTGTGATGTGTCAATGTTGGTGTTGGCTGTTGAAAAAATGTCTGAACTTTTTTTTATCTTTATAGTATTCATTGCCCATTGGCTAGGTCGCACATGGTTGATAAATTTTTTGTTCGATCAAGTTCATATCTAGTGTATCAGGAAAAATATTATCCTTTCCTATTTATTTATTTCTGTTAATTACTACAGGGAAATAACTCCCCAATGCTTGCTTCATCTGTTTCTGCTTCAGTTGCTGCCCCATCTGCTGGAGTTATACCGACTTCAATTGCTATCCCTCAACAGTCCGTTCCTGTATTTCGCCAATCTTTGGGTGTTCATCTACCACATTTTCCAACAAATTATGTCCCATATAATCAGTACATTTCACCATTTTTTATCCCACCTCCTACACTTCACCCTTTTTTAGGCAATGCCACATTTCTTCAGCCACCTTCAACTGGGGCCATGTACCCAGCTCCTGGAAGTGCAGGAGTTCTGCCTGTTAAATACTCAGTTCCGTCATTCAAGCCTGGTGCTAACGTTGGGAGCCAGGCATCTGTTGGAGTTCCTGGTGCCTATGGAACATATGGTTCTAGTCCATCAGTCTACACTAATAACACAACTGTGTCATCTGGAAATCCAGTGGAGAATGTTGATGTTGCTTCATCTCAGTTAAAGGAGAACATCTATATTGCTGGGCACCAGGTATTTACTTTTGTTTCTATATACAAAATGTATGCCGTCTTAAGTTATTTAATATATCTGTAATATACTTGTTCTAGAATTTCAGAACCTTCTGTTTTTCTTATCTAGTACTGTAGAATATCATATATAATTTTAATTTGCAGAGAGCTTCGAAATAAGGTGACTAACTGATAAGGACAAAAATATTAGTGTTGTTTCATGACTAAATTTATGTTGATTCTTTCTGGAAACATAAATCTCTGGGAATCTAATTTAAAAATAAGGACATCACTGTGGATTACATTAGCTGTTAGGGTGAGATCCTCTACCATCCAGCTTGGCCATTATTTATTTCTTTGACCCAAGATCAAAACCATGCCAAACTCCCTTACAAAACCAGACTCTTGACAAAAAACAATCTGAAACTGTCTGTATCTATACAGTACCGTATTGCACGTAGTGCTATTCTGGTACTAACATTTTGGGTTAAAACTACATACTTTATAAATAAGAGAGATATTTGAATAAAGCTACATGACATTTACATAGGAAGCTACATGAAATAATAGCACCACCTATCATTGTTAAGGCTTGCTAGACTAACGAACTTTGAAAATAGAAGGCTGCATAAAATAATTGTAGTGCTTATAATTTATAGGGCCTTCTGGCTGTGACAACTGACAACAATTGTTATGCTATTGTGGTACTAACATTTTGGGCTGAAACATTGAAACTACATGCTTCAAGAATAGGAGAAATATTTGAATAAAGCTACAGAACATTAAAAATAGGAAGCTGCATGAAATAATTGCACCCCTTATCATTGTTAGGGCTTGCTGGATTAGTGAACTTTGAAAATTGAAAGGTGCATAAAGTATATTGTAGCGTTTATAATATTTTTGGGGATTTCAGGAAGTTCTTTCGGTGGTATCCTACCAGATTCGTTCTCAATAAGGACAGTGCTAAAAAAGTCAAAGGAAAAACCCCACTATGCCCCCTAATCATATTTATCCGCTTCACAACCTGAACTACTTTTGATCCCAGTTCATCCTTTGAACCTCCAATTTTAGGATAACATATGTACCTGGGAGGTTGGGACCACTTGGTTGTACACATCATTGATCCAATTTGCGTGTTTATACTGTTTGTTCCATTTGCGTTTTGTGTTTTTCCCACCTAGTTTGCTAGTTTACCGTTTTTCCCAGACTGGCCTGCTGGCTTACCAATCTGTGTATGACAACTGTTTGAACCAACTCACAATCATATAACTTTGGTTACGCTTCTTTTGAACCTGTGTACCTATGCTTTCTGTCAAATTTGTTACTTAGTGGATGCTAATTGTCTACCAGACTGAAGGCTCCACACTATGGGTTCCTGCACCTGGACGTGATATTTCTGGTCTCCAGGCCAATTCCTACTATGGTCGCCCCCCTCGGGGACAGCAGGTAACATTTGCGCCTCAAGCTGGCCATGGTCCTTTTGGAGGGATCTACCACCCAGCACACACTGTGACAGGAGCTGCTGTTCATCCACTGCTCCAGCCACCACACACCATGGCTGGGGCAGTTGAAATAGTGGGAGCACCTGGCAGTGTTTACCAGCAGCCACAAGGTCAGATGAATTGGGCAAATTACTGATAGGTTACGACGAAGTGCTTTTTTTGAGTGTCCATAACGATGCATTTGTCTGGGTGTTTCAAGTTTCAACATGGATGGGCTTGATCGGGAGTGTATATATGTTCTCAGCATGGCTGACCAGCAGGGGAGGGTTGCGGATCCCAGAAGCTTACACATTGTTGTGGCTGCGGTTCTATTTGTAGCAGATACTGGCCATGAAGTTTGGTTGAGTTTGTCTGCTCAGGTTCCTTGCTGTGGCCTTTCTAATATAATTTTAGCCTCTCCTGCCCCTCCATTTAAAATTGCTGCAAGAAGCATGAGTTTTTCCCCTCTTATCTCGTGATGTTATAGAGATTACTTCAAATTAATGAAATCGAGCCAGTAGATTTTCATTCTTTCCGCTGCTTACGTGTAAATTAAATTTTGGTACTGCGAGAATGTGTAACAACTGTTGTACTTGGTGTAAACAAGTGGTACAAATACACTCAGTTGCGGACTCGCAGCTAACTACAATTAAGTGCTTTGAATGACTTACAGAACACCTTTGTTGTTTTCCTGTAGTCCTAGCTTAGTGAATAGGTCATTATACGGCAGCATAATTTTTCTTTTTTAAAATCAGTGCCAACTTCTTTCTTTCGGGTGGAGCATACATGTTATGGTCACATGGTCACCCTTCGATGCGAGAAAAACGGCAAGCTTGGACTCGTTGCTTGTTCATGGTATCACACCCGTAACTCTTGCCTGCTGAAGGGCACAATAACTCATTTATACACCGAGTATCTACTTTAGAAAACATAGCTCTAATAAATGATGCAACTAGATACTGCTACATCTATCTATTTAGAACCAAAGATGAAGCGCTAGAATGTTTTAAAACCTACAAGGCTGGGTGAAAAATCAATTAGAGAGGAAGACTAAATGTTTAAGATCTGATAGAGAAGGAGTGTATCTTTCCAACTTATTTTTTTAAATACTAAGAAAATGAGATCTTTTATCAGACCACCGCCTCTTACTCTGCCCAGTCAAACGAAGAACTTAATTATATACGACTTAATTAATTATTTGTTATAAAGTTCTGGTATGTCGGATATAAGGTGGGGAAAGTTAGTTTTTATAGTATGCTATGCTCTCAATTGGGTGCTTCGATGCAACCGTGGGGAGTTACCATATGAAGGATTTAGAGAAAAGAAGCTAAATATTTCTCATCTTCGGACTTGGGGCTGCCTTGCAAATGTTAATTTGCCATCATCGAAGGGAAAAAAAAAAGCTAGGACCAAAAATCGTTGATTGCATTTTTCTTAGGTACGATGCTAATAGTGCAACCTACAGATTTCTAGTGATAAAATCTGAGACAAGCAAAGTCGCTACAAATGTCATTATGGAGTCTCGTGATGAGACATTATTTGAGGACATCTTTCATATGAGAGGAAATGAGATAATAGCTCCAGATAGCTCGCACAAGCCTTATTCTATTCCTTCTAGTGTGTATAATCCCACTCCTGATTTAGAGTTGAGGAGTAAGAGATAACAGACTTAAAAGTCGTTGGACGATGATTATGTCAACTATCTTGTGGATACGTCACTTGATGCAGAGTACAAGGGAGAACCAGTCCGTAGTGACATGGAATCCATGGAACTTGGGAAATAACTGATCTCCTAGTGGGGTGCAAGACAGTGGGTGTAAATGTATCTTCAAGAGGAAAAGAAGGCCTGACGGTACTAAACAAGCAATTTGATTTATTTTGCTAGGTAAATTTGAAGCATAACATAGGAAAATTGATACAAAATGGAAAAGTAAATCAATAGAGTAGATGAGGGAGCGAGAAGTTTGGGGGCTGCAGTGCCACGCTCGGTGATGCACAACCAGCCTCCTTCGACACCTGTAGTTTCACCCACTTCTACAGGATTCCTGAGATGTCGCTGCCAAAAATCTTGTTCAGCTTTACCCCCTCAGGCGGTGACAAACCACCTCCATCGCCACTGCTATTCCCTGCCAAGCACACCCACCAGCCGAGTTGCCTACACGGTGGTGGGGGTGGCATCGATGGAGACTGCGGCGATGGCTTTATGGTAGGGTCGCCTACCACTGTGGAGGACGCGATCATGACGAAGGAGGCAGAAGAGGCCACAGGGGACACAAGAACTGATGGGAACATCACTCCTTCAAATATGTGCAACACTAATGTTTCCCCTGCTAACATATAAGAGCCAATTACAAGAGCACCTGCATGACAATTCAATCACAATGTGAACTCATTCCTTACTGTTCATACTTTCTTGGGGAAGGATGGGAAGCTACTAACTTCTTGTGATGTTTTGTTGCTTAGAAACCTTGGAGAGGCATCACAACATCACCTGGATGTTGCCCCTTGAAGGAAAAGTTAAATCAAACTCCAAGTCGTTCTTAATTCGGACTCCAAATTCGGTTCGGAGTCTACAAACATCACGTCAATAAAACATGCATAACTTTAGCATATAGAGTCTAATTGAGGTGCCCTTGTACTGAACACTAAAGGTTACGATGAGCCCTTTCCAACGGAACTGGTCCCACCTCTAGATTCCTTGAAAATCAATCGAATTGAAGAAATAAGGTGTTGTGTCACCGTTTTGGATCGTGTTAGGCCTTAGAAGCATGTTAAGGTACAAGCCCAGGTTGTGTGCTTCCCTCCCCATGGCTACACAACCCTAGGTTGACCTCCTCACGTCTCCCTCTTATATATTCAGTTGCTGTCATAGTTTAGACTCAGATTTTTCTTAGATTATTCCGCCACATTGCAATTTCACCGCTTGTTCGGTTTGAGGAACCCCACTTTGTGACCTTCATCTATATTCACAATAGTAATTCAGATATCATCTTCTATTCTCTTGCTTATAAGTTCTCTATTCTCATGCAAGGAAAGCCTTCTTGGTAAGGTCAATTGTGTTCAACACGAGTTGATAGCCACAGAATAGTAGTGTAGTGGTTGCAAGGATTTTTGATATGTTCTGGTTGGAGCATTTGGATCATCAATGTCGAAGCTACAAAATTTACATATCTTCACACTTTCTGAAACATTGGGCCATACTTCTATCAAGTGGTATTAGAGACTCGGTTGCTCGTTAGGTAATCTCATTTTCTCCCTTTGTTTAGTTGTGTTCCATCACCTAGAGTCTAGAAAATTGCCTCTCAAAAAGATTTAGATTTTAGTTCTTCTGCTGTCCAAACCCTATTGAGCCTTTTGCAATTTTGATTCTAGTTTTTGTGTTCTTGGAGTCCATCATCAGTATCTTTGTTGTTTGTCTAGTCATCCTGTTCTAGTGTCTAGCGTCGAAGTTCTTGTTAGTCTAGTCATCGTGTCTCTTGGCTTTCCCTAGGTTGTCAAAGTGTTGCTGTTTTGCGTCGCCAATTGTTCATCTACATCGATTGCGCTGGCTGCAATTACGGCTTTGTCTGCTATAGCCAAGATTGTGTCACCAACCACGCTCCACCACTTACTCGGATTTGACCACCTACTCGGATTTGATCATCTACTTGGATTAGATCTCCTACTCGGATTCAACCCCACAACATAATCCTACTCCATCTATTTCGTGTTGCTCTTGGACACCCCACACCCTCATCATATTGTGCACTGTTAGTTAGAGTTCGAGCAGAATTCCCTAGCTGAAACCAAAGCTAGCCCAAGTTGACAGAGAGAGAGAGAGAGAGAGAGAGTATCTTTTAATTACCTTTACACCCTTACCCTTTGGGAAAAGTTTGTTACTCGCTTGTCTCCCTGGACCTAGAAAAGGTAGTAGAAGATATTTGAGATTGTTTCACATTCGCAAAAAATAAAGGAAAGAAAGAAAAAAAGAAAAAAAAGGAAAAAAGCAAGAAGAAAATAGTGCCGAAAAAGAGTAAAAAAAGAAAAAAAGAAGAAAGGAAATTCAGTTTGCATTGCGTATTTTATTCCATTGTGCTTGTATCATATTTACGACTTGATTGAGCTAGTTCTAGGAACGTGTTCGGGCCAACAGTTGTGATCAGTAGAGTGAACTTCTATTAAGCTTTGCTAATATGAATTCATCATTGCTATTTGTTGCTACTAAATATTGCTTGTTTGAGCTCCACCTTCTCATGATCAGAACAGGATTCCCCTTGCAACCGCCTCACTCGCTCCCATTAAGGTACCACGAACCAGCCACCGGTTGTGCACAGCTGCTATGATTGGTAAAAAAACTTGCTAGAGTGTGGTAAGATGCTTGAGAGTGTGCAATTCCACTTCTAGCACCTAGTAGTTGATAGGGATAATATATTTCTGTTGTCTCCTGTTTGCTACTAATCATTGCAGGTAGAACACTTGAGATATGAGATGTGGGAGTTCATGAGGATTCAGGGATAGAAGATCGATGAGTTGGTTGAGAGCATAAAAGTTCAAACTGAGAAAACAGAAGAGTTACAACAAACACTTCGACACCATGAGATCCGACTTCATCACGTGAATGATGCATTAGGTTATACTAACCACATTATTATTAATCTCACTAATAGGTTGAACAGGATGGAGCTTCACATTCTAGAGCAGCCCCCAGCACAACATATTGTTCATGGTGCCAATGGCCCTCCCAAAGGTGCCAATGGATCTCATAATGAAGTGTCCTAAGTCGATGTTCT
This sequence comes from Phragmites australis, assembly GCF_958298935.1. Taxonomy (NCBI): domain Eukaryota; kingdom Viridiplantae; phylum Streptophyta; class Magnoliopsida; order Poales; family Poaceae; genus Phragmites; species Phragmites australis. Next base: position 11,680,534 of record NC_084938.1, read on the forward strand.
TGATGAACATGAGGAGTCCATCACAGATGATGATATTGTGAGGCAAGAACATGACGCCAATGATGCCTTTGCTGCCCAAGATACACGTCAAAGGAACCAAACTTAACTTTCAGCAACGTAATGCACGTGTTAATGATGACTCATATGCTAAAGTTTAGTTTACCATACCATCTTTTGCGGGTGTTTATGATGCTGAAATATATCTAGATTAGGAGATGAAGGTAGAACAAAAATTTAATGCTCACTTAGTTCTTGAAGTGCATAGAGTTAGGCAAGCCACTAATGAATTTAAAGACTTTACCATCATTTGGTGGAATAGGGTATGCAACGATGGGTTAGAGCCTACTACATGGGATGCTTTAAAGGTTGCTATGCGTAACAAATTTGTTCTACCCTCTTTTAAATGTGATTTGTGTAAGAAATTATGGCGCTTAAACCAAGGCAATAGATCTATAGAAGAATATTATCAGGAGCTACAAATTAGTATGTTGCGATGCGATATTATTGAGGACGAAGAAACTGCTATGACATGTTTTTATGGAGGGTTAGGATGTGAAATTTAGGACATAGTTGATTACAAAGAATATTATAGTGTTCCTAGATTGTTCGAACTTGCATGTTTGGCAGAAAAGGAATTGCAGGGATGACAACAGAGGCCAAGGAACAATTTTGGAAGCACGTCTATACCAAGATCAACGTCGGGACTAGTTAAAATAGCCCCACCTTCTGCTACACGGTGTGCTACCCCCTCCTCAAGTAGGGCGCATTTAACAACACCCCCGATGCCATCACATGCACCCGAGGAATGCAAATCTACTAGTGTGTAGGCTCTAGCAAAGAGTTCTTCTTCAATTGCTTCTATGAGCCATACAACTGGGATTGTTTGCCACCGTTGTAAGGGAATGGACCATGTCATAAAGAATTGCTCAAGTCAGTGAGTGTACATTGCAACAGAAAATGGTGGGTATGTAAATGCTAGTGATGTTGAGGATGATTGTCCTCTCACAGCTAACCTTGCAGGTGATGAGGATGAATAGGAGATGGATAGCGATAGCGAGGAAATATTGGGTGCCGCTACCATGGAGAATTATAGAACCATTATTGTGTAGAGAGTGCTAAGCACTCAAATGGAGCAAGGAGAAAAGCTACAACACCACAAATTATTTTAGATGTTCCTCATAGTAAAGCATTGCCGTATTCGTGTACTTTCAACTTGGCAACTGTTGGGCGGAAAATAAACCAGCCTGAGGATAACGGCTGAAGATCACCATCCAGGTCCCTCCGTAGCCTTGATCTCTGAACCCTCTGTTAAAAGCTCGATCTCTGATACCATCAGATCCTTTCACCGTACCCCTTCGCACCTACGAAGCCTTCCCTTGGCTCCGCCAGCTCGACATCCTGAAGCCTTCCAAAACATGACCTCCCGAAGCCTCGGTCCTCCGAAGCTTCGGCCTCCCGATGCCCCGACCCTCCAGGGTCCCGCTTCCCAAAGCCTTCACCTCCCTGTTCTATGCCTCTTGAGGCCTTCCCGAAGGCAGTGGGGTGAGTCAGCAGGCATTGGGAAAGATCTACCGAAAGGGGAGCATTGGTCATGCTTTGCTGCAAGGAAGCGACCGGCATTAAAAGCCTAGGCTAATAGACGCCACTCTGACACCCCGGCGTGATGAGGGCTATCCTGACACCCCTAACAGTGCGGCGCCGGGCTGCAATTGGCTACCGGCTCACCCCCTTCAAGGGGTAGGCACCACGATAATTACCACGGTAGATATTTATCTCTCCGATAGGATAGAAGGTAGTTATCTAGGATAAGGCACAGTAATTTGGTCAGATCCTGGATATTTGTACATTATGATAACTTGTACACCAAGCTACGCATGGTCCTATAAATAGGGGGCCATGGTCCTCTGAGCAAAGGGGGACACAGTGGAAAAGAATACGCAAGATAGCGAACATTGTGATACTCCTCCCAGAGCGATACATTTTTCTATCATCAAGATATTCATGGTGTTCCTTCCTCTCAAACTTCGTCTCCAAACTTGAGTCTCCTTCTTAGAAGAAATTCTCGCCGTACTTGCTGGGGCAAGACGAACTCTTACTCTAACAGAGCGCCGTCTGTGGGGACTTGAACACATAAGTGCTAAGAGAGGTAGGAATCCACCAGGAAAACCACCAAAGGATTAGCTAAAATCGCCATACCCACCGTTGCAAGCATGCAACCATATGCATGGCTGCATCAGCCATATGCACCACATGCATGCTCCAGCCCCACTGCTATATGGGACCGCGTTCCTCTGACCTTGGCAACTCAGAACTCTGGGTCGGTACATGAACTCTAGATGGCGCGGAGGCCTTCCAGCCTCTGCACGACGAAGACCTCACCTCCTCAGGAGAGGACGCGGCCGAAGCCACAGCCAAGCAGGCTGCATTCCAATGGTTCTGGGCGGTCCAACCCAGGAGTGCTCCTACCTGGGCTTTGTCCCCAGGTGTCCCCTTCGACCACACCTGGAGCTCCTGCCTCGACTATGGTAAGTTTACGCATTGAGCTGAAGTCTTTGCAATCGTAGTAACTAACTCTGAGCACGTCTAGGTGTAGGCACAAGATCGCGAGAAGACGATAGTTGGCGTGGGAACATCGGTCAATGTGACCCTAGCCATGCCAGAGGAGGGAACAGGAGGAGGTGATCTCGAGAAGGCTTCCAAGAGGCTGGCCTACATCCTAGTCCTGCTGAGACCCTCGTTGGCCAGGAAATGGCCTAGGTACGTGTTGTTCCTATGGACGTCTTTCGTATGTTGATAGGAGCACAAGGTTTTACATCCTTTTCTCGCAGGTTGCTCAGAGGCCACCTCTAGTCCCCAAGTCCCAGCCTCTTCGAATTCTGAACATCACATACACCGAGGGTGGTGAGAGCACATCCAGTGAGCCCCCAGCATCCGCTGACAAGAGTCAAGAAGAGGAGTTTTCACTACCCCGACCTCTTCTGAAGCTGGTGGATGGGCTACCTGGGTATTTGACCTAAAGGGAAATTGTCCATGGTCCCAGTGGTTGTGACCCAGACACCATCTTCACCTCCTTCATGGTGACTGTTTTCCTGCAAAATAGCTATTTAGTTGATGGAATGATAGGTACTAACTTGAGATCTTGTAGTTGTACATGACATGGCTGCAGCAGGTCCACGGAGAAGTTCAATAGTCTACCACCCGAGTAGCCAAACTCAAGAAGGAGGCCGCTGAGATGCGCCATTGAAGGGATCTATGATGTCCTAAGAGGGGGGGTGAATTAGGACACATAGAACTATTTCGGCTCCAAAAAATACAAGATAAACCTATATCAATTTCTATCTTAATGTGCTCTAGGTTTATCTAGTGTGTCTACTCTACCAATCAAAGCACTTGCAACCTATCTAAGAAGGTAAATTGCAAGAATATAAATGCCAAAACGTAAATAAGTTAGAGAGAGCAAACTCGGCATAAGGATTTTTTCCCATGGTATCGATGGCATGGATGACACCCCTAGTCTACGTTAGAGCTCCACAAAAGATATGCTCCCAGTCAGCACCCGGTCACGGCTCTTGAGTCACTAAGTCACAAAGACAAGACCACCACTTGGATGAGCCACTAAGCCACCAAGACAAGGTCTCACCACTAGCCTCTATTTCGGTTCCTTGACGCCATGATCACTTCAGAGCTTAAGCCACCAAGGTAAGTGATGAGAGGATTACGCCCGATCTTCCGTTAGGTAATGGTAAGTCAATTGGTGGAGACTTGACGTTGACGATCCAAGGCTTCCGATCAGGACAGAACGCAACCCTTGCAATCGCTACACCACTGCTCCGTTGGTTATCAACCGTACGCAGCACGATTGACCTCGCCAAGAAGGCTAATTCTTGCAAGTGAATCGAGAACAAAAGCAAGAACACGGAAGAACACAATCTGAAATTGCAAATATGATTAAGCTCACGAGTTGGGGTTTCACAAACCAAACGATGACGAAACTATTCAATGACAGATTAATCTAAGAAAACCCAAAAAGTCTATGGTGACGGCTACTAGATATATGAAGAGGGGCGTGCTAGGGTTTTTGGCGACCAGGGGGCGTCCACAACTTGGTCTTAGACCCGAACATGTTTACAAGGCCCGATATGGCCCAAAATTGTGACACAGAACATTGTTTTGATGACAAAAAATAATCCACCATGAATCTGGAGCTGGGACTAGTACCAAAACAAAGCTATCATCCTTATCTTTCCAACGCATCAAAGAACACCTTATTTCGACTCCATATGAAGTAGTTATGGCCGTTTTAGTGTGGCGCTGTCTGTTGAATCCGAACCGAGTTCTGACTCCGACTTGAAGTTGGCTTGAGCCCCGTCCAACTTGGCTGTTCCATAGGTGCTTCTCCCATATTTCTAAGAACAAAAAATTCACAAAAATTGAGTAGTATTCTATCCTTATAATTAGTAGTATGGACAGCGGGTAACGAATTCACCTCATGAGTTAAACGACGTGCACGAGCCCTTGTAATCGGTACTTGTAATGGATCAATCTGATGAGATTGTAGGCCTGATCTTCCGATAGGTAGCGATAAGTCGTTAGGCGGAGAATTCAATGTTGATGATCCAAAGGCTTCGACCCGAAAATATCGTCTCCTTTGCAATCACTACACCACAGCTCCGTTGGTGTTATCAACCGTGTCGCGCGGTTGACCTCGCCAAGAAGTCTCAATCCCTGCAAGCGTACTGAGAACACAAGCAAGAACGTAGAAGATGCAATCTGAAATATTGCGAATAGAATTCAAGCACTCGAAGTTGGGGTTCCACAAACACTTGCGGCGGCCTAGTCGGTCCGGAGCAAGAGCGAAAATCTCACAATCTGTGTGTAGATCAATATCTAAACAAAACCCAACCCTAATTAGGGCAGAGACTACTGTATATAAAAGACTAGGGTCGGCCAAGGACCCCTGGACGCGTCCCTAATGGACTCCAACACGTTACACGGCCCAACGACCCAAAAGATGGTGGCGCAGCACCCTGATAGATTCTGGATGTCCACTTGTTTTAACGATTCCTGTTGACTTAGAAAGAATTTGGACATGAGACTAGTTCCGTTGGAAAGCTAATCTCCTTAGCTTTCCAATCACATGTAGAACGTCAAAAACGGAGTCCGTATGCGTCCTGGGCGATGATTTTAGTGAAAGTTGGTCCTGGATTCCGAAACGGACTCGAACTTGATTGGACCTCCACCTTGGCTTGGGCGCCCTTGCTGTTCTTCTCCCGTGTTTCTAAGTAACAATACATCACAATTATTCAGTAGCATCCCATCCTTATCAAAATATAAAGGAACACTAAGGAACGAGCTCACCTCATGATTTAGTTGACGTGCACGAGCTCGTGTCAATGGACATATTGTTGGAGGAATACTCGGTGTGTGTGTATCCGAAAGAGTGATGTCCTCATCACAATCACCGGAGGATCACTTGCAGCGCGTGTATCTAAATGAGTGATGTCCTCATCATCCTCCCCCTCTTGAATTGGAGTCGTCCTCGACGCAACCTCATCTTCCTCTCCAACATATGGTTTTAAATCTGAAATGTTAAATGTGGGACTAACCCCAAAATCTGCAGGCAACTGAAGCTTATATGCATTATCATTAATCTTCTCAAGAAATTAAAAGGACCATCAGCTCGAGGCATCAATTTAGATTTTCTTAACTCAGGAAATCGATCTTTACGCAAGTGTAACCAAACAAGATCACCAGGTTCAAAAGTTAAATGTTTTCTACCCTGGCTACCATAAGCTCTATATTTCGCATTCATTTTTTTAATATTTTCTTTAGTTGTTTCATGCATCTTTAGAATAAATTCAGCACATTATGTAGCATCCAAATTCAGAGTTTTAGAAAGAGGTAAAGGTAGTAAATCAATAGGAGCATGGGGATTAAAACCATACACTACCTGAAACAGACTTACCTTGGTGGTGGAGTGGACGGATCAGTTGTAAGCGAACTCAATATGAGGCAAACACTGTTCCCACATCTTCAAATTCTTCTTTAAAATAACCCACAATATAGTAGATAATGTGCGATTAACAACCTCCGTTTGTCCATCAGTTTGGGGATGGCATGTAGTAGAGAACAACAGATTTGTCCCCAATTTATTCCATAATATCCTCCAAAAATGACTCAAAAACTTCGCATCACGATCAGAGACAATGGTATTTGACACTCCATGTAAGCGTATAATCTCCCTGAAAAATAAATCAGCTATGTGTGTAGCATCATCACTCTTGTGACAAGGTATAAAATGTGCCATTTTAGAAAAATGATCCACCACTACAAATATACTATCCCCCCTCTTTGTCCTAGGCAATCCTAAAACAAAGTCCATAGAAATATCCTTCCAAGGTACACTAGGAACAGGAAGAGGCATATAAAGACCATGTGGATTCAAGCGAGACTTAGTTTTATTGCAAGTAGTGCAGCGTGACACCTAGCGCTCGACATCGTGTCTCATCTTTGGCCAAAAGAAATGAGTGGCCAGCACATCTTCAGTTTTCTTCACTCAAAAATGTCCCATCAAACCTTCTCCATGCGCCTCCTGTAAAAACAAAAGACGAACGGAGCTAGCTGGAACGCATAGCTTATTAGCGCGATAAAGAAGTCCATCATTCAGCATATACTTATTCCAGGTTCTCCCTTCTTTACAATTTTGAAAAGCATCTTTAAAGTCCGAATCAGTTGCATACAACCCTTTTATTGTTTCTAAACCAAAGATTTTGTGATCTAGTTGGGATAACATGGTGTAACGTCTAGATAATGCATCCGCAATGACATTGTCTTTACCTTTCTTGTGTTTAATTATGTATGGAAAAGATTCTATGAACTCAACCCATTTAGAATGTCGTTTATTCAGTTTAGCTTGACTTCTAATGTGCTTCAAAGATTCATGATCAGAATGAATAATAAACTCCTTAGGCCAAAGTTAGTGTTGCCATGTTTCTAAAACTCGAACTAAAGCATACAACTCCTTATCATAAGTCGAATAATTCAGAGATGGCCCATTTAATTTCTCACTAAAGTAAGCAACGGGTTTACCTTCTTGAAGTAACACTCCTCCAATTCCAATTCCGCTAGCATCACATTCTAACTCAAAAGTCTTACCAAAGTCCAGAAGTTGGAGTAGAGGTGTATGTGTAAGCTTCTCTTTCAGCGTGTTAAAAGCTTCTTCTTGTGCTGGACCCCAATGGAATGGAACACCCTTTTTTGTCAACTCATTAAGGGGCGCAACAATGATGCTGAAATCTCTCACAAAACACCGATAAAACCCTGCAAGACCATGAAAACTTCTCACCCGTGTAATAATCTCCGGGGTCAGCCAGCTCTTGATGGCTTCAATTTTTGATTCATCAACTTCAATTCCCTATGGAGTAACAACATAGCCAAGAAAACCAACTCGATCGGTGCAAAAGGTGCACTTCTCAAAATTAGCAAACAAACATGCCTCTCGCAAAGCATAAAAAACAGCACGTAGATGATCAATATGTTGTGTATGTGACTTGCTATAGATCAAGATGTTATCAAAATAGATCACCACAAATTTAGCAATGAAAGCATGTAGAACCTCATTCATCAATCTCATAAATGTGCTAGGTGCATTAGATAAACCAAAAGGCATCATTAACCACTCATATAAATCAAACTTTGTTTTAAAAGCAGTTTTCCATTCATCTCCTAATTTCATTCTTATTTGGTGGTAACCACTACGCAAGTCAATCTTTATGAATACAATAGAACCACTTAACTCATTAAGTATGTCATCTAGCCTAGGGATAGGATGGCGATATCTTATGATAATGTTATTAATGGCTCTACAATCAACACACATGCGCCAACTACTGTCTTTTTTTGGAACCAAAATAACAGGAACAGCATAAGGACTAAGGCTTTCTCGTACATACCCACGGTCCAAAAGGTCTTGGACTTGCCACTGAATTTCCTTAGTCTCCTCCGGATTGGTCTTATATGCTGCATGGTTTGGCAAAGTCGCTCCCAGGATCAAATCAATTTGGTGCTCGATTCCTCTCAAAGGTGGCAGCCCCGAGGGTATCTCGGTTGGAAACACATCCTTATACTCCTGCAAAAGGTTAGTGATAGCAGAAGGCAAAGAGGAAGGTATATCATCAAGTGAAAATAAAGCCACTTTGCATATCAAAGTGTAGCAAGGAACATCATTGTTAGCAATTTCAGCAAGGTCTGATTTTGTAACAAGCATAACACCACCTTTTAATTTAATGCCTGTGGAACTAGAAGAAGGTGTTGGTTGCTCTTTCTTCGTTGGAAAAACATGTTTATCTACTTGGTGATTTTCAGATTGTAAATCTTGCTCTCTCTTCGCATTTTCAGCCATCGCTTTATCACATTGCACAATCTCACTCGGTGTTAAAGGAAGCAAGGTTATTTTCTTTCCTTTGTGCATAAGTGTGCATTTATTACTTCTACCATGGTGTGTAGCATTAGTATCAAACTTCCAAGGACGGCCTAACAAAAGGGAACATGCTTGCATAGGCACAACATCATAATCTGCATAATCATTGTAGGAACCATTGGAAAAATGAACACGAATAGTGTGTGTGATAGGGGAAAACCCGTGGGTTGGCCCGATCTTCACGGCAGTAGGTACGACAAGAGATAACTTGCTGAAAAATGCAGCGGGATAACTAGCTTTATACCTGACAAAGGTTGGAATGTGGCCAAGTAACGAGGAGAGAGGCACCGAATCCTTGGACTCGACTCGATCTCCACGAACTCAAGAACACAAACCGGGTAGCTTTAGACCTGGTCAAGGTTGGTTGCGACCAAGCGACGGGGAGAGAGGCACCGAAACCTTGATGGATTTCGACTCGATCTCCGAACGACCGCAGAACCACAAACCGCGACTAATCCACACAAAACGGTGCAGCCTAACTGGAAACCGTAGAGCACGAATTAGGGGGTCCCAGAGGAGCCTTCACATATATACCGGTGAATCGGTCTCTCACAAGTCGTTGAAGAACTCGCAAGAAATTTGGGGTAAGTCACTCAACAGCTCTTGGCTGGAAACACCATCTGGTGGATTTTTCTTAATTCATAATCGTGCCCCCTTTGGCTTAGATACAGTAGGTATTTATACTAGGAACACCCCTCCTAGCTAGGTGTGAAAGTTCTATAAGTTTCCACAAAAATAAAGGGAGATGAAAAGGTGAAAACATGGGTTCCCGAGAAGCCTCGCGTGATCTTCAGCCTCCCTGGCAGTCTTCACTTAAATGGTCATTACTCCTTAATGGGAAGTCGAAAAGATGAGCCGTTTGTTGGAGGTGAAAGTACACTTGATTATCTTTCTGTCCATGTGCATTATGCATGGTGAATCGTGACCAGTTTGTGCGTGTGTCTCTTGGAACATGGCTCTGATGTCAGGAGTCAGTGTGATGGTTCAGCTTCTGCGTAACTCGTCTCCTTCTCGGTGTAACTTGTCTCCTTTGGTCCAGCAGCAGCTCCAATATGCTTAAACCTTAGCAATACAAAAGTAGAACATTTGTATTGTAATCAAATTTAGTAAGGAGAGAGTTCACCTCTTGCTGCAGTTTCCTTGCACGACTCCGTGTGATGGGTCCTTGTATTGGTGTAATTGGTGCTTGACTTGTTTCAGCTGGTCCATGGCTTGGCACATTTGCTGGGAGGTCCTCATCATCCTCCCCCTGTTCAAAAGGAGTCGTCCTTGACTCTTCAATTCCGAAGAACGGAGAGAGATCAGCAACGTTGAAGGTTGTGCTCACACCGTACTTGCTTGGAAGATCAATCTCATATGCATTATCATTGATTCGCTGGAGCACTTTGAAAGGACCATCTGCTCGTGGCTGCAACTTGGACTTGCGTTGCTCGGGAAACCGTTCCTTGCGTAGATGGACCCAAACAAGTTGTCCGGGTTCAAATACAATCTTTTTGCGACCTTTGTTGGCATGCTTCTCATATGTCTTTGTCATCTTCTCAATGTTGGTTCGAGCTTGTTCATGAATCTTCTTAACGAGGTCAGCACGCTTGCTATCATCTTTGTTGACACGCTCCTGCACAGGCAAAGGCAAAAGATCGATGGGAGCAGCGGGATTGAACCCATATACAATTTGAAACGGAGAAAATTTTGTGGTCGAATGTACCGCCCTGTTATATGCAAATTCTACGTGAGGTAGACTTTCTTCCCACATCTTTAAATTCTTCTTGAGTACAGCACGCAGCAACATGGATAATGTGCGGTTTACCACTTCAGTTTGGCCGTCCGTCTGTGGGTGGCATGTTGTAGAAAGGAGCAATTGTGTGCCCAGCTTGCCCCACAATGTTTTCCAAAAGTAGCTCAAAAATTTGGCATCACGATCTGAAACAATGGTTCGTGGTACACCATGTAGTCGTACAATTTCCCTGAAAAATAATTCAGCAATATGTGAAGCATCATCGTTCTTATGACAAGGAATAAAATGAGCCATTTTGCTAAAATGATCAACCACAACAAAAATTGAGTCCCTTCCCCTTTTAGTCCGAGGTAAATCAAGAACAAAATCCATTGAAATATCCTCCCAAGGTACACTAGGAATAGGAAGAGGGGTATATAAACCATGAGGGTTCAAACGGGACTTAGCTTTGTGGCATGTTGCACATCGTTGAACATGTCTCTCAACATCGCGTCTCATCTTTGGCCAAAAGAAATGGTCGGCCAATACTTGCTTAGTCTTTTTGGCACCAAAATGCCCCATAAGACCACCGGAATGTGCTTCCTGCAAAAGCATAATGCGAAGAGAACAGTCTGGAATGCAAAGTTTGTTAGCCCGAAATAGAAATCCATCATGTAAATGGAATTTTTCCCAGCCCTTTTCATGAGAACATTTGGAGTATGGTTCAGCAAAATATGAGTCATGAGCATACAATTCTTTGATAATCTCAAACCCAAGAACTTTAGCATCAAGTTCAGCAAGCAAAACATGTCGTCATGACAAAGCATCAGCTACCACATTATCTTTACCTTTCTTGTACTCGACAATGTAAGGAAAAGATTCAATGAATTCACTCCATTTAGCATGTCTACGGTTCAGTTTAAGTTGACCCTTAAGATGTTTCAAAGATTCATGGTCTGAATGTATCACAAATTCTTTCGACAAAAGGTAATGTTGCTATGTCTTCAAACATCGCACAAGAGCATAGAGTTCTTTATCATAAATAGAGTAATTCAGAGTTGGACCACTTAGCTTTTCACTAAAGTAAGCAATTGGTCGTCCTTCTTGCATGAGCACTCCTCCAATCCCTACACCACTTGCATCACATTCAATTTCAAATGTCTTACCAAAACTGGAAGTGCAAGGAGTGGTGCTGTTGTTAACTTCATTTTCAGGTCTTCAAATGCTCGTTCTTGTGTTTCTCCCCAATGGAATGGCACTTCTTTCTTTGTTAACTCATTGATTGGAGCTGCAATGGTGCTGAAATTTTTAACAAATCGTTGGTAGAAACCAGCAAGCCCGAGGAAGCTCCTCACTTGGCTCACATTTTGAGGTGGTAACCACTCACGAATAGCTTTGATCTTTTCTTCATCCACCTCCACACCTTGACCTGAAACAACAAAGCCAAGAAAAACTACCTTGTCGGTGCAAAAAGTACACTTGGCAAGGTTAGCATACAACTTTTCTTCCCTCAAGACAACAAGCACACAAGCAATATGTTCAATATGTTCTTCAAGGGATTTGCTGTAAATCAAAATATCATCAAAGTAAACAACAACAAACTTGCCAATGAAAGCTCGAAGCACATGATTCATCAAGCGCATAAAAGTACTAGGTGCATTTGTTAAACCGAAAGGCATGACTAACCATTCATACAAGCCAAATTTTGTTTTGAATGCAGTTTTGCACTCATCACCCTTGTTCATTCGAATTTGGTGATAACCACTTCTCAAATCAATTTTTGTGAAAATGATAGCACCAGTAAGCTCATCAAGCATGTCATCAAGATGAGGTATTGGATGTCTATACCTCACGGTTATGTTGTTAATAGCTCGGCAGTCAACACACATACGCCATGAACCATCTTTCTTTGGAACTAAAAGAACCGGAACAGCACAAGGTGAGAGACTTTCTTTTACATACCCTTTGTCAAGGAGTTCTTGCACTTGGCGCTGAATTTCCTTCGTCTCCTCAGGATTTGTTCGGTACGGTGGCCGGTTCGGGAGTGGAGCTCCTGGTACAAGATCAATTTGATGTTCAATGCCTCTTTTTGCTGGCAGTCCAGGTGGTACTTCATCGGGAAATACGACTTCGTACTCCTGCAAAATATCAAAAACAGCACTAGGCAAAGTAGATGGTAAGTTAGTAGTTGTCAAAAGATTGTCCTTGCACAAGAGCACAAAGAACATGGCATGAGGTTCTCTCAAAATTTTCAGATCCCCCTTCCCAACCATCATCACTAATCCCTCTTTTCCCATTATTTTGGATCTTTGTGGCTGTGGAGTTTTATTTGGCTTTGGACTCTCTTTCTCACTTGCTTTGTTAGATTCACTCAAGTGTTTCTCACTCTCTCGCTGTTTTCTTTTGAGATCATCATTCATTATTTCCTCCGGAGTCAAAGGAAGCAAAGAGATGCACTCCCCTTTATACATGAAAACAACCTTATTGGAATGACCACAGATTTGAGCATCACGATCATACAACCAAGGTCTTCCCAAAAGCAATTGGCATGCTTGCATTGGAACCACATCGCAGTCCACTTGATGATGGTACTTCCCAATAGAGAATTGCACGGTCACCATATTGCTTACACGCATAGCACCACAATCGGTAAGCCATTGCATTTTGTATGGAGAAGGGTGACGCCTCTGTTTTAATCCCATTCTTTCAACCAATTCTTGACTTGCAATGTTGTTGCAGCTGCTATTATCATTAATGATTCGACACAACTTGTCTTTGATTATACCTCGAGTGTGGAAAAGGTTGTGTCGCTGCCCATTTTCCTCATTGCCAACATTTACACTAAGCACTCGACGAGAAATGAAGCAATTATTGTCATCTACATCAGCTTGGATCTCATTCTCATCACTATTTAGTGCTTCTTCAGGAAACTCATCATATTCAGGTTCGCTTGCAGATTCCCATTCATTATTCTCATTCACAATCATGGTCCTTCGACTAGGACATTCAGCGGCAACATGTCCACGCCCTTGGCACTTGTGGCACTTAATATCTCGACTGTGAGATGTGGATGCAGCAGATGTTGCCCCTGTGGTTGCAGCTGGACGCTTGTTCTCATTGCGTGGTGCAGGTGAAGAAGCCGAAGATGGTGCAGCCTTTGTAATTGGATTAGAGGGAGAACTCCGAGCTGCAGCACCTTGAGAGCGTCCACCGGCAAATGAGGTGCCGGGTTGTTGACGACGCCATGGTACAGCAGAGAATGAGCGCCCACGTCCTTCTTGCTGAATCTTCCTCTCCGTGCGCATAGCTTGGTCAACAAGGTTTTGGAGAGTGTTGTAAGGAAACATTTCCACAAAACCTGAAATTTCAGCATTAAGACCATGCAAAAATCTTGCCATTTTTGATTCAGCATCCTCTCTAATTCCAGAGCGCACCAAGAGTAATTCCATTTCTTTATAATACTCATCCACCAATTTGGTTCCTTGCCTCAAATTCTGCAACCTATTGCGAAGATCACGTTGATAACTTGATGGCACAAAGCGTCTTCTCATCACTTGCTTCATCTCAGCCCAAGTATCAATATGAGCACACCCCAATACAAGCTGATTCTCTTGAATTTGATTCCACCAAGTGAGTGCATATCCTGAAAACTCGATGGAAGCAAGGTTTACACACCTCCGATCAGAGAGATCATGCACCCTGAAAATTTGATCACATTGTTCCTCCCATTCAAGGTATGCATCAGGGTCTTCTCGTCCTGTAAACTTGGGAACACTCAACTTGATTCGAGCAAGATTGTCCGGTTCAGCTCTATGACGATTATGAGGCAATTCACGACCACCATAAGCAGCACCTCGACGATGGTCATGGTGCTGTCTAAACAGCCCACGATTGGCAAATGGGTTCTCATTGTCATCATATTCCATCTCATGATCAGAATTATCGTGAAAATCTTCATCATCAAAGTGCACACGGGGGCGAAAACCACGCCCACGAGCACCTCCTCCATGCTGTCCACCATGGCCAAAGCGACCACCACGACCTTTGCGATGGCCAAAGTAGTAGTCTTCAGCTCTTCCCACTGAATTTTCATCATCAACCTCACCATGAGAATTGGCAGGGCTATGTTGTGGCACCCATCCACCCGCTGGAGGGAGACGTTCATTGAGCATCCTCTCCATGGCCTCCAATAGCGAGTTTCCAAGTTGACGTAACTCAGCCCGTGCAACTGGGGGTTCTTCTTCTCCTCCAATATTACCACCGCGAACACTTGAAGGGGAGCCTGCCATGTTAGAGCAATACAAGATATAGTGGAATAGGTAATATTTGTGGAACCTCACCTCTTACTCACCAAAGTTCTTACGCGTTCTCAAAGACTGTGAGTGTGCTAGTGCAGCAGTACCATGGCTTGTGATTAAGCGGTTGAACGGTTTACGAGTCGAGAGGTCCGGTTACGGTATATGGTGGAGCTTGGATGGCTGAACAAGGAAGGCTTGTAGCACTGAAAATCTAGTGTCGTAAACCACACAAAAGATGTGTAAATGTTGCTAGCACCAATCTGAAATTTTGCAATGCTAAGAACAAGTATGCAACCCTTCTTGATGTTCCTCTTGTTTTCTCTTCTCTCTTTCTTTTTTTTTTGATACTCTTTTTTCTGATTTCTTCTTTCTTTTTTTTTAACACAACACTAGGGTGCAGAAATACATAACAATGTGTAAACGGAGATGGTGACCAACAACAAAATGATGTAAACGACACAAGACCAGCAGTACTACACAAAGGTTCGGGTGTTTTTTGTGGCTTTTTTGTGGACTATGGGATATGACGAATAACACAAGATGGGGAACAGTAAAAAGGTGATAAACTAATGGATGATATGGGGATGGTACCTACCGTGGTAACCTGAAATCTGATACCAAATGATAGGGGAAAACCCGTGGGTTGGCCCGATCTTCACGGCAGTAGGTACGACAAGAGATAACTTGCTGAAAAATGCAGCGGGATAACTAGCTTTATACCCGACAAAGGTTGGAATGTGGCCAAGTAACGAGGAGAGAGGCACCGAATCCTTGGACTCGACTCGATCTCCACGAACTCAAGAACACAAACCGGGTAGCTTTAGACCTGGTCAAGGTTGGTTGCGACCAAGCGACGGGGAGAGAGGCACCGAAACCTTGATGTATTTCGACTTGATCTCCGAACGACCGCAGAACCACAAACCACGACTAATCCACACAAAATGGTGCAGCCTAACTGGAAACCGTAGAGCACGAATTAGGGGGTCCCAGAGGAACCTTCACATATATACCGGTGAATCGGTCTCTCACAAGTCGTTGAAGAACTCGCAAGAAATTTGGGGTAAGTCACTCAACAGCTCTTGGCTGGAAACACCATCTGGTGGATTTTTCTTAATTCATAATCGTGCCCCCTTTGGCTTAGATACAGTAGGTATTTATACTAGGAACACCCCTCCTAGCTAGGTGTGAAAGTTCTATAAGTTTCCACGAAAATAAAGGGAGATGAAAAGGTGAAAACATGGGTTCCCGAGAAGCCTCGCGTGATCTTCAGCCTCCCTGGCAGTCTTCACTTAAATGGTCATTACTCCTTAATGGGAGGTCAAAAAGACGAGCCGTTTGTTGGAGGTGAAAGTACACTTGATTATCTTTCTGTCCATGTGCATTATGCATGGTGAATCTTGACCAGTTTGTGCGTGTGTCTCTTGGAACATGGCTCTGATGTCAGGAGTCAGTGTGATGGTTCAGCTTCTGCGTAACTCGTCTCCTTCTCGGTGTAACTTGTCTCCTTTGGTCCAGCAGCAGCTCCAATATGCGTAAACCTTAGCAATACAAAAGTAGAACATTTAGGTAGTATAAAATTCTCATTTGTATTGTAATCAAATTTAGTAAGGAGAGAGTTCACCTCTTGCTGCAGTTTCCTTGCACGACTCCGTGTGATGGGTCCTTGTATTGGTGTAATTGGTGCTTGACTTGTTTCAGCTGGTCCATGGCTTGGCACATTTGCTGGGAGGTCCTCATCATCCTCCCCCTGTTCAAAAGGAGTCGTCCTCGACTCTTCAATTCCGAAGAACGGAGAGAGATCAGCAACGTTGAAGGTTGTGCTCACACCGTACTTGCTTGGAAGATCAATCTCATATGCATTATCATTGATTCGCTGGAGCACTTTGAAAGGACCATCTGCTCGTGGCTGCAACTTGGACTTGCGTTGCTCGGGAAACCGTTCCTTGCGTAGATGGACCCAAACAAGTTGTCCGGGTTCAAATACAATCTTTTTGCGACCTTTGTTGGCATGCTTCTCATATGTCTTTGTCATCTTCTCAATGTTGGTTCGAGCTTGTTCATGAATCTTCTTAACGAGGTCAGCACGCTTGCTAGCATCTTCGTTGACACGCTCCTGCACAGGCAAAGGCAAAAGATCGATGGGAGCAGCGGGATTGTTACCACTGTTGTTGAGCCATTGAATGTGATATGGACAAGGGTGTGCACGAGTGGCCTAGCCAAGCTTCTTGACAAAATCTGAACTCACCAGGTTATTGCAACTCCCACCATCAATTATAACTCGAACACGGTAGTCCTTGACACTGAGAAACATCTGAAACAAATTATGGTGTTGAAGCTGCTCCGCTTGCTCCATTTGAGCACTCAAAACCTGTTGGACAACAAATGTTCTATTTTTGTAGTCCTCAGTGGCAGTGGCACCTAAAATCTCATCACCATCGCTATCGGTCTCATGATCACCTGCAAGGTTAGCTTGAAGCACAAATTCATCCTCAACATCAATAGTACTGATGTACCCACCGTCATCGGTTGCAACGTAAGCGCGTTGACTGGGGCAATCCTTCATGACATGGCCCATGCCCTTGCAACGGCGGCACACAATACTCGCTGAACTACTCGTGGAGCCAGTTGAAGGAGTGGTCTTTGTCGCTGGTTGTTGCACAAAAATAGATTTGCTCACCTCGGTTGCATGTGGTGCTGGTGGTGATAGTGCTGCTGTACACGCCCTATTATCTGAGGGGACAACAGACTGTGACAGAGTGAACGAGGCTGATTTGGTTTTGCTCGATTGCGATCTGGAGGAAAATGAACTCCCAATGTTCCGCGACTTTGGCTCAAGTCCCTGCAATTCTTTCTCTGCCAACATAGCAAGATGGAACAACCTATCCATGGTATTCTAATCTCTATAATCAACCAAGTCCTGAATTTCGTGTCGTAACCCCAAATAAAAATGAATCATTGTATCCTCATCATTTTCTTGTACACCACAGCGAAGGACAGCAATGTGTAGTTGATTATAGTATTCATTAACAGATCCACTACCTTGATTGAAGCGCTGCAATTTCTTTTTTAAATCTCGTTTGTACTCAAGGGGTATAAATCTACTACGCATGGCATGCTTTAATCTCTCCCAAGTAGTAGGTTCTAATCCAGCATTTACCAACCCATTCCACCAAATAATTGCATAATTAGTGAACTCACTAGTGGCTTGTCTAACTCTATGTATATCAGGAACCATGTGAGAATTAAACTTCTGCTGAACCATTATTTCCCAATTTAAATAAGCATCAGCATCATATGAACCATCAAAAGAGGGTATCTTAAACTTGACCTTAGCGTAGTGATCATCATTACCTCGAACATTACCTCCCATGCGGTGGTTACGGTTGTTGTTATTGTTGTTCGGCCGGCGCTGAAGTTGTGCCCTCCAATCTTGTCCCACAAAAACACCAGCATCATCATCTTCATGTCCAGCATTGGGATCATCATTGTCAGAAGCATCTTCTTCCTGTGGATCTCGCAGCTCAATGTCGTTCACCCGTGTGACTAGATTAGCAATGCTTGCTCTCATGTCGTTCATCCTTGTGACAATGTCGTTCAATGTTTGATTCTGTCTTGCCATCATGTCGTTCAACGCTTGATTCTGTTGTTGAACGAGGGTGTTAAGTTCTCCCTTGGAGACACGGTCCTTGAAATCCGTCAGATCATCTGCCATGATTAGTAGAAAGCAAAGGACAAAACAAAATTATCCCTATGACTATTAGGCTGGGGAATCACACACACTCAAGCGTCTTATCACGCTCTTACAAGTGTTCTTACCAACGCAGTAGGTGGAACAATCGGTGGTTGCTTCTTGATAACTTGTCAAGCGAGGGTATGATTGTAAGAGAGGACCTATTCTGATCAAGAGAAAGTGTAGCTTGGCACGGAACAATATGGTAGCAAGGAGTAGAAAAAATCGTAATCAGATTAGCGAAGCTGAATAAATATCCAAAGTAGTCATCGTTGCTGGTCCCTAGCGTGTCCCTGACCTAGCACAACAAGCTAAAAGAAAGGACCAAGCACAAAGAACACAGTGTGCTACCACAATCTGATTGCCTTTAATATTTCTGATTTTTACCACAATATTTTTTCTCTATTTTTTTTGCACACTTTCTTTGCCAAATGTTGTAGCACACATTTACAAAGGGTCTAAAAAGGATAGGCACAAAATTTGGAAGAGGGCAAAGCCAAAACAGATCACAAAGTAGTAGACAGCAGAATGTGAAAAACGGGTGCTGAAACTTCCAGGCCCCGAAAGAGGGTTTAAACAGTCGAATTTGGGGGTTCAAACAGGGCAATAGGTCAAAGATGAGTTGCTTTTTTCATCTCGGGCTCGAAATTATCTTTCCAACGGCGTATAGAACATCCAAATCCGAGTTCGTAGGCAAAAGTTATGCCCGATTTAGTGAACACTGCTCAAACTAGGATTTCTGCGCACTTATTTTCTTCTGTTGGTTTAGGGCAAAGCTTCTCTATCAACCGAACACAGGACATGGCTAAGTAACCCTGCTTAGTGATGTGAACACATGTAGGGCAAAGCTTCCCTGGGCTATGGATGATAACAGTAGCAAAAAATTAGGGCAAAGCTTCCCTACTCAATCGGTAAGCCCACGAAATTAGGGCAAGCAAGCAATCGAATCGCCAGATGAAAAAGGAGGGCTGCGGTGGTAGGGCGAGTGATACAAGACGGCTTGCGACCTATCTAGGGCTAGTGTGGTGAGCACGAATTATGCTATTATTTGGTGGAATGGTTTAGTTTTTAGTGGCTTAGAACCTGAATCATGGCCTAGACTAAAGCGTGCCATGCGCAATAGATTTATTCCTCCTGATTATACACGTGAATTGAAAAAGAAATTGCAGCGCTTAAATCAAGGTTCTAAATCTGTGCATGATTACTATCAAGAGCTTCAAATTGCTATGCTTTGTTGTAGTATACAAGAGGATGATGAGGATACCATGATTCGTTTTTACTCCGGGTTGAGACGTGAAATTCAGGACCTTGTTGATTATAAAGATTACAATACTACCAATAGGTTGTTCCATTTTGGTATCTTGGTAGAAAAAGAACTACAGGGTCGACAACAGGTGCAGAAATTGCGGAACAATTTTGGAGTACATCTACTTCACGAGTACCACCGGGACAAGCAACAACATTCCCATCTACATCTACACGATTTGCTGCCCCCTCCTCCAACACTCGGGCGCGTTCAGTAGGAGCACCACAACCATCACGTGAGGTGAGCAAATCTACTGTTTCGCAGGATCCAATGCCAAGCTCTTCTTCAAGTGCAGCTACCACAGGTCGTACAACGGGCATTGTGTGCCGTCGCTGCCAAGGTATTGGCCACGTCATGAAGGATTGCCTAAGCCAGCGAGCATACTCCGCAACAGCAGAAGGTGGATATGTTAGTCATAGTGATGTCGAGGAAGAATATGCATTTGAAGCTAATCTTGCAGCCGATCATGACATGGATAGCGAGGGGGAGGAGAACCTTCATTGTGAAGCGAGTTTTGAGTTCTCAAATGGGGCAAGCAGAGCAACTACAACGCCATAATCTGTTCCAGATATTCCTCATTGTCAAAGTTGCACGTGTTCGTACCATAATTGATGGCGGGAGTTGCAACAACCTCTTGAGCTCCGATCTTGTGAAGAATCTTTCCTTGCCAACACGTGCACATCCTCATCCATACTACATTCAGTGGTTCAATAACAGCGGTAAGGTTAAGGTAACATAATCTGTGAGAGTACATTTTTTTATTGGTTCCTACCATGATTATGCTGATTTTGATGTAGTGCCTATGCAAGCATGTTCACTTTTGTTAGGCCATCCTTGGGAATTTGATACCGATGCTACACACCATGGTAGAAGTAATAAATACTCTCTCATGCACAAGGGAAAGAAAATCTCTTTGCTTACTTTGACACCTGCTGAAATTGTGCAATGTGATAAAGCGCTAGCTGAAAAAGAAAAGAAAGAACGTGTTTTGGAATCTGAAAATCAGCAAGTAGCTCAATCTGTTTTTCCACCTAAGAAAGAGAAGAACACACCTAGGTCCGAAGGCATTAAGTTAAAGGGTGGTGTTATGCTTGCTACTAAATCTGACCTTGCTGAAATTCAAGATAATGATACTTTGTGCTATGCTTTGGTATGCAAAGAGGTTTTATTTTCAATTGATGATATACCTAGCTCTTTGCCTGCTGCTGTCACTAACCTTTTGCAGGAGTATAAGGATGTCTTTCCAGCTGAGATACCCCCGGGGCTGCCACCATTGAGAGGGATAGAGCACCAAATAGATTTGATCCCGGGAGCGACTTTGCCAAACCGTGCTGCATATAGGACCAATCTGGAGGAGACTAAGGAAATTCAGTGACAAGTCCAAGACCTTTTGGACCGTGGGTACGTACGAGAGAGCCTTAGTCCTTGTGCTGTTCCTGTTCTTTTAGTTCCTAAGAAAGATGGTACATGGCGCATGTGTGTTGATTGTAGAGCCATTAATAATATCATAATAAGGTATCGTCACTCTATTCCTAGGCTAGACGACATGCTTGATGAGTTGAGTGGTTCTATTATTTTCACGAAGATTGACTTGCGTAGTGGTTACCACCAAATAAGAATGAAATTGGGAGATGATTGGAAAACTGCTTTCAAAACTAAGTTCGGTCTATATGAGTGGTTAGTGATGCCTTTTGGTTTAACTAATGCACCTAGCACTTTCATGAGATTGATGAATGAGGTTTTACGTGCTTTCATTGGAAGATTTGTGGTGGTGTACTTTGATGATATTTTGATCTATAGCAAGTCACATGAAGAACACATTGATCATCTACATGCTATTTTTACTGCTTTGAGAGAGGCACGTTTGTTTGCTAACCTTGACAAGTGCACCTTTTGCACAAATAGAGTTGCTTTTCTTGGCTATGTTGTTACTTCACAGGGAATTGAAGTGGATGAAGCTAAAATTGAAGCCATCAAGAGCTGGCCGACCCCTGGGACTATCACACAGGTGAGAAGCTTTTATGACCTTGCAGGGTTCTATCGGCGTTTTGTGAGAGATTTCAGCACCATTGCTGCCCCACTCAATGAGTTGACAAAAGAAAGGTGTTCCATTCTAATGGGGGCCAGCACAAGAACAAGCTTTTAATACGCTGAAAGATAAGCTTACGCATGCACCTCTACTCCAACTTCCAGACTTTGGTAAGACTTTTGAGTTAGAATGTGATGCTAGCGGCATTGGAATTGGAGGAGTGCTACTACAAGGAGGTAAACCCGTTGCTTATTTTAGTGAGAAATTGAATGGGCCATCTCTTAATTATTCGACTTATGATAAGGAGTTGTATGCTTTAATGCGAGTTTTAGAAACATGGCAACATTATCTTTGGTCCAAGGAGTTTATTATTCATTTTGATCATGAAGCTTTGAAACATATTAGAAGCCAAGCCAAACTGAACAAACGTCATGCTAAATGGGTTGAATTTATAGAGTCATTTCCTTATATCATTAAACACAAGAAAGTTAAAGACAATGTCATTGCAGATGCGTTATCTAGACGTTATACCATGCTGTCCCAACTCGATCATAAGATTTTTGGTTTAGAAACAATTAAAGGATTATATGCTACTGATTTGGACTTTAAAGATGCTTTTGAACATTGTAAAGAAGGAAGAATTTGGAATAAATATGTGCTGAATGATGGATTGCTATACTGTGCTAACAGGCTATGCATCCCAGCTAGCTCTATTCGCCTATTGTTCTTGCAGGAAGCGCATGGAGGTGGTTTGATGAGACATTTTGGAGTGAAGAAGACCGAGGATGTATTGGCTGCTCACTTCTTTTGGCCTAAGATGAGGCGCGACGTCGAGCGCTACGTGGCACGCTACACTACTTGCAATAAAGCTAAGTCTCGCTTGAACCCACATGGATTTTATATGCCTCTTCCTGTTCCTAGTGTGCCTTGGGAGGATATTTCTATAGATTTTGTTTTAGGATTGCCTAGGACCAAGAGGGGGAGGGATAGTATATTTGTCGTTGTGGATCATTTTTCAAAAATGGCACATTTTATACCTTGTCACAAGAGCGATGATGCTACAAATATAGCTGATTTGTTTTTTAGGGAAATCATTCGCTTGCATGGAGTGCCTAACACCATTGTTTCGGATCGTGATGCAAAATTTTTGAGCCACTTTTGGAGGACACTTTGGAATAAACTTGGGACAAAGCTGCTGTTTTCGACGACATGTCACCCTCAAACCGACGGACAAACGGAGGTTGTGAACCGCACATTATCCACCATGTTACGGGCTATTTTGAAGAAAAATTTGAGGATGTGGGAAGAGTGTTTACCCCATATTGAGTTCGCTTACAACAGATCAGTTCACTCCACCACCAAGGTAAGTCCATTTCAGGTAGTGTATGGTTTTAACCCCCGTGCCTCTATTGATTTACTTCCTTTACCAACATCCGAGAAATTGAATTTTGATGCTAAGACACGTGCTGATTTGATTCTGAAAATGTATGAGTTGACTAAGGAAAATATTGAAAAGATGAATGAGAAGTATAGAACTTATGGTAGCCAAGGTCGGAAACATATTACTTTTCAAATTGGTGATCTTGTGTGGTTACATTTGCGCAAAGATAGGTTTCCTGATTTGAGAAAGTCTAAATTGCTGCCTCGAGCTGATGGTCCTTTTAAAATTGTGGAAAAGATCAATGATAATGCATATAAGCTTGAGTTGCCTGTAGATTATGGGGTTAGTCCCACATTTAACATTTCAGATTTAACGCCTTACTTGGGAGAAGAAGATGACATTGCGTCGAGGACGACTCCAATTCAAGAGGGGGAGGATGATGAGGACATCACTCTTTTGGATACACACACACCGAGTATTCCTCCAACAATAGGTCCATTGACACGAGCTCGTGCACGTCAACTAAATCATGAGGTGAGCTCGTTCCTTAGTGTTCCTTTATATTTTGATAAGGATGGGATGCTGCTGAATAATTGTGATGTATTGTTACTTAGGAACATGGGAGAAGAACAGCAAGGGCGCCCAAGCCAAGGTGGAGGTCCAATCAAGTTCGAGTCTGTTTCGGAGTCCAGGACCAGCCTGCACTAAAATCGTCGCCCATGACGCATACGGACTCCATTTTCGACATTCTACACATGGTTGGAAAGCTAAGGAGATAAGATTTCCAACGGAACTAGTCCCATGTCCAAATTCTTTCTGAGTCAACAAGAATCGTCGAAACAAGTGGACGTCCAGAATCTGTCAGGGTGCTGCGCCACCATCTTTTGGGCCGTTGGGCCGTGTAACGTGTTGGAGTATATTAGGGACGCGTCCAAGGGTCCTTGGCCGACCCTAGTCTTTTATATACAGTAGCCGCCGCCAAATTAGGGTTGGGTTTTGCTTAGATATTGATCTACACACAGATTGTGAGATTTTTACTCTTGGTCCGGACCGACTAGGCCGCCGCAAGTGTTTGTGGAACCCCAACTTCGAATGCTTGAATTCTATTCGTAATATTTCAGATTGCATCTTCTACGTTCTTGCTTGTGTTCTCGGTACGCTTGCAGGGATTGAGCCTTCTTAGCGAGGTCAACCGCGTGACACGGTTGATAACCAACGGAGCTGTGGTGTAGTGATTGCAAGGGAGACGATCTGTTCGGGTCGAAGCCTTTGAATCATTTACATCGAGTTCTCCACCCACCGACTTATCGCTACCTATCGGAAGATCAGGCCAACATTACTCATCACTAAGTGTGAAGACACAACTTAAACAAGAGGAATAGCTCATCAGATTCCATCTGACTACTAAACTCACCAGGTATTCCATATCTAACTACCATAATTCACCAGGTAATCCCATTACCTAGCTACCCGACCATCCATACCAAAACCCTGATCCCAACAAATCAAGAAGAAGTTCAAGCCTCCCTTAACCATGAGCACGCTGATTGATCAGTTTTATATTCTGCAGAGTTTTCCCATCTTTCCCCACGGGTCGTAATCTCATCACCCGCATTACCAGGTGACAATCTCCATATTGTTGTGTCGGCCAAGCAATTACACACTTCCTATGGTGTGTCACTAGGAGATCACTACAAGGCCTTTACAAAGCTCCCATTGACCCGCAAGCACCCACTGAGGTTTCATGCGAACAGTGATTCCATCATTGCAGAAGCTCCCTATTGTGCCACTCAATGGTGCTCACGGGTGGCTAATTAATTTGCCAGACTATACCCATATAGGTCCCATGGATGGTTGCAGTTTAGCTTGGTTACGGGCTTCAAGAATCGGTCCTTAGGACCCCACACAGGAACAAAGACATTCCCACCGTGTAGTACAATAGATGTGCCTTCTTGCACCATCCTCAAACCAACCATCCTGTTAGGATCCCTATACCATGTTGCTACAAAATTACCACTCCTGGTTCATGTTGCAATAGACATTATTCATGTTCAAATTATAACCCAACCATGACGATGACTAGCATATCTACCCTTTAGCCCAGGGACTCATCAACGGCAACAAGAAAGATGATACAAATACTAGTAAACCATAATCATAGGATTCCAATTTAGATAAGCATGCATGACGGATAAACAACTAACTTAAAATCCTAAAGTAGATGCAAGATGTTCAAGGACACTTGCCTGGATGCTTCTCATGATCTTCGTAAACTCATTTCTGGTATATCTCGAAGTCTCGATCTTGTAGCTCATTGAATCTCTAGAAACACCATATTTTCCTCACAAGATCTACTAACAAAAGAGAAAGCATAAAACAACTAAGAAACAATACACCAAATAGAGACAACACATCATAAAGACTATATGGTTGGATAGGTCATGAGATTATATGAACTAAGGAGTGTTGCTTGGATTTAAATGAAATTTGCTAAACAAGATTTGAAAAGACAAATTATATTTGAATTATAAGGGCTGGAACAGAATTAACTATGGAATACATGGGTTAACATGTAAACATCCTAAACAAGAAAGTAAAGATAGAAATAAGGGATCCCTCGAGGGGTTGTTTGGGATTCACACCAAGAGAGATAGATCAGAGAGCATAGCAGGGGACTGCAGCGTGAAGGAATTGACCGGTAGTGGGCTCTCAGTGTTGCTAGTAGGGGAAAGGCCTAGGGTTGATAGAGATGGTGCAGACAGGGTCACCGTGCAGCCATGATCTCGTGGAGGGCTCAGTTTGACCTGAGGTACAGAAAGACATGCACATTGGCGAGTTGAAGTTGGCAAAGTGCATGATTAGATGGCGACGACGATGATGATCACTAATGTTGACGTTGGGCAGCAATGGTGTTTCAACAAATCAAGGAGAGCACGAGTGTATAATGTGAGAAGACATGCTCGGTTTTATGCTTGGTCTTGTTATAGAAGTTCTGAGGTAGCAGTCAAAACAAAGATGAACGTTCTCATCTTCGATGGTGGCCACGCACAAACATAGAAAAGAAGACGCGTGTGTTCCTGGAGATTGGTTGAGGACTTTGAGAAACCAACTAAATATAAACGTTCATATTTTTTGGGAACACGATGCTAGGGTGGAGACTTTGATAGTAATTTACTGAAAAGGAAATGAAACAATGAAGATGGGAAGGGTGAAGGCTACGACATGCTTCTGTTGGCATCCATGTTCCGACTGCGTATGCAACCGGTGAAGAGTTCCTAGAGTCACGTAGAAGACTCTTTGGGACACACTGTGACACTGTCAGTGCATCCATACGGTCGCTAGATCAATGGGGAGCACGGATGAAACCTGCAGTGCACATGCAGAACTTATCCAGATAGGAACAACAGCAACACCGATCGTGATCTTGGTGACTTCAGGGCTCAAATAGCTGATCTGGTTGGTGAGGGCATGGGGAACATCTAGGGACACATGCTGGTCGAAGGGCATGGTGATCCAAGCTCTAATCAGCCGGGGAACGCCAATGCCATTTGCGATGGCGCACCTGTCCACGACGGCAAAGACCGTGGTGGTGCGATGATGGATCCGAGGGGATGGGGGTTTGGCTAGGGATCACATAGGAAAATAACATAGGGAAAGTAGGAGGGGAAGGGACCGGTCCTCACCTTGCCGTGATGGTCGAGGAGATGGTCGTCAGGGAGTCAAATGGCAGCATTGGCGGCAACCGCGGTGTTGGAGGTCCGGCTCATGTCCCCATTGCATCGCTACCGATCTGAGTGATCCCTCCAATGGTCACATAGAAGATATGATGGGACACACCGTGACACAAGTTGTGAGACTGGATCTTTGCTGAACCATCTAGAACGCCAATGGATTTTTCGGTTCGTGCCCTGGATGCGAGCAGACGCAGAGCAGCGCTGACGGCGACATAGATCCTGGCGTCATATGTTCTCCTTTGGAACACGATACATGTCCGAGAGCCGAGGGGTTGCATGCTTTCCTGTGTACATTGACACTACATATTGTTTTCTATTGGAGGTGCGGTCCGCTATCGTGAAGGGAAGAAGGTGGGCAGCTAATGGTTGTGGTGGCAAGGTTCAGAAGAACTTATAGGAATGAATTAGTCTCAAAAAAAGAATGAGTAGGTTTATTGCAAGTTTTTGCAAGACAAAACTCTTATAGTGCATGTTATGATGGAAAAAATAAGAAAGCTAAAATGATTTACACATGGGATCAGCCCACATCGCAGCCGTTTGGATCAGGACGGCTCATCGGCATACCACACAATGCGAAGACCAATGACGCTCGGGTATGACAGCAGTGGTGTATAGGGTTTGGGGGGAATGGGAATGGGCAGGGGGTGTGCTTGTCCTATTTGAAAATGTTCATACCACACAATGCAAAACAGACAGCTCAGGTTCGAGGATGATATCTTTACCATTCGGACTCCAAACTGGACGTTGTTTGACTCTATCTTATATTACATGAAAAGGTCTACAACTTCAATATTCATTGTAACTTCTAAGAATGCCATTTTGATTTCCACAAATGTGTCACAAGATAAACTGCTCGAATTCAGTCTTTACCACATCAGTGCTACATTTAAATGGCATAGTCCCCAAAAACTAGAATTCAGTCTTCTAAGAATGCCATTTTGATTTCTACAAATGTATTAACATTGCCACAAATATGGTTCACAAACTTATTGCTGAAATCAGAAAGAGAAAAACAGAACAAGCCTTTACCAATAAATTATCCATTCTTTGACACTACTACTTTATTAGACTCGAGCACCACCTTAAACCTGTCTCTACAGAGAACCGAGCCGTTAACTAGATTCTTGTTTATTTTAGGGACATGTTGCACATGTATCATCTGCATGATCTTTCTCGAAGTAAACTTCAGATCTACCATGTGAACACCATGAATAGAAGCATGTGACCCATTCCCCATTAGGATAGAAAATCCGGGGTGACCTAATAAGAAGATAACATTGAGATATCAGTATCAATCCACCAACTTTTTCCAGAACGGGTTAAGCCCGAATTTCATTACACAGAGGCAACAAAATTACAACCAATCTTTTCCTCTGGATCGAAACATGTACAACAAAACGATATAAGGATGAAGTTAGGATGATCACTAATTCTAATGCAGCACCAAGGGCTACCCCTCTAACAAAAGCTACTAAAGAGACGTGCAAATAAAAACATCAGAGATCCCATCAACGGTGCCAAACGTAGCACCTGCTACTATCTACATAGTTCCAGTTTTTCCAAGCGAGATCCCCCCCAGAACACATCTACAAAAGCCTTCAGACACCCTCTTGCTCTCAACATCCCAACATCAACACACCCTCTAGCTGATTTTGACGATTGCACCAGCTAGGACACCCACTTTGCTCTGCTCCCTTGCAATCTTGTAGCATCATTGTCCTACTTCTTGGGGTGGAAGAAGAGAGCAGTTTCCTGTAGAGTCTGCGCTCCAGCCTCCAACATGATTTTGTGCTAACCGTCATGGAGACTTGCCCAATAAGGAAGAAAAGAACATGCACAACACACAATCAAGTAGGTGATCAAAGTGGTTTTTTATCGAAGACCACTCTATTCCTCATTCTCCAAATCACCCAAACAAAAGTAGCTAAGCCCATCATATAAAGAGTTTCCCCACCAAGGAAAAAATGTTTGACCCAAAGGAAGTACTGATCAAAGCTTTCTGGCCGGCAATTAGCCCCAATGACCAAACCAATCAAACTCCAAATATACTTGGCCATGGTGCACCTAAAGAAAAGATGAGCAATGCTCTCAGGTTGACAACAGAACATACATTTTGGGTCTCCTTTCTATTTCCTTCTGATAAGATTGTCTTTGGTAAGGATGGCATTTTGATACAGCAACCATATGAAAATTTTAATTTTTAGAGGAATTTTAGTTTTCCAGATTATGTTATGATGCACACCAACCTAGTTTCGACATAAGTGGTTGTACATTGACTTCATAGAATACTTCCTGGCATTTCCCCACTGACAAATAGGTTTGTCCCACTCAGGTGGCAAAGCACATGTCAGTAGAACATCCCTCATCCTTCTCAGCTAGCATTGATGCCCTTCATTAAGCCATCTTCTATATGAAAAATTCCATTATTTAGTTGCAGCAGCAGCTACAGTCAAGTTTTGGTCATTACAAATCTCATAAAGTCCCCTAAATTTGTGTATGAAAGAAACTTCACCACACCATGCATCTCTCCAAAAGTCAGTATTTTCACCATTCCCTATTCTCATCTTTCTGCCAACTAAGTAACAGTTTTTAACCTTTAGTAAGTCATTCCAAACAGGGGAATGTTTGGGGTTTGGCTTTATATAGGAGACACATTTATCTTTGATGTACGTTTTTTCACAATCTGTTGCCAAATACCATTCTTATTCTCAAGTTTCCACCATCATTTGCACAAGCTAACATTAAGCTTTCTGGGATTTTGATTTCCCAGACCCCGTTTTGTTTTGGGACTACACACTTTATCCCACTTCACTAGATGATACTTTTTTTTTGCTCTACCCCCTTGCCAAAAGAACTTCTTCCTAGTTTTATCCATTTTAGCATGAATAGGTTTAGGGAGAAGATACATGGACATGTGGTAAATGGGCATATTACTAAGGCTGGAGTTGAGCAGGATGGTTCTACATCCCACGGAGAGAGAACTGCCCTACCAGCCATCAAGTCTTTTTACTAATTTTTCATCCAAGGGAAGCCAATGTGACACAAGGAGTCTTCTACTGGCTACAAGAACTCCCAGATATTTAATAGGCCATTCACCAGAGGCACAATTAAACATTCCAGCATAAAGCTGTTTTTTCCCTCCTCTTCATCTATCATGAGAACTTCACTTTTTTGAAAATTTATTTTTGAGGCCAGATGATGAGGACATTACTCCCTCGGATACATACAATGATCCTCCATTGAACTTTCAAGGTCCAATCACAAGAGCTCGCGCACGACAATTAAATTTAGAGGTGAGCTCGTTCCTAAGCAACTCTTTATATAATTTTGAGAATAGATTACTACCTAATGATTATGTGTTGCTTAGGAATCATGAAGAGGACAAGGAGACATATAGAGGAAGGCTTGGAGGCGTGGAGGAGCAGCTAGGACGTCCAACAACAGCAGGAGGTCCAGTCCAACTCGAGTCCGAATCAGCCTCGACCTCCAGGACCAGCGAGCAGTAAAACGGACGCCCAGGACGCATCCGGACTCCGTTTTCGACGATTCACATATGGTTGGAAAGAGAATTTCATAAGGAAACCAATGGCGTTAGTTTGAGGTCCAAATTCCTTCTGAGTCAACGGGAAACGTCGAAACAAGTCAGCGTCCAGAATCTGTCCCGGTGCTGCGTCCCCGTTTTTGGTCCGTTGGGCCGTGTATCGTCGTTGAGCCCATTAGGGGGGCGTGACCAAGGGGTGTGACGACCCTAGACCCTTATTATCAGCCGCCACCGCTCTCATTAGGGCGGGTTTTTACTTAGATTATTCTGTCAAGAACAGTTTCGCCGTTTCGTCGGTTTGTGAGACCCCAACTCGTGAGATTAATCATTAATCTGCAATTTGGTTGCATTCTTCCTTGTTCTTGCTTGTGTTCTTCGATTCGCAGGCAAGGACTTTAGCCTTCTTGGCGAGGTCAACCGTGCAACGCCGGTTGATAACCAGAGGAGACGTGGTGCTGCGATTGCGGGGTTTCGGATCGTGTTGTTCGGAAGCCGGATCGACTTGTGTCTCGTTTCCACCAAATCGAGAGTTACCAGAACCTTTCGGAAGATCGGGAACCCTTGTTCATATTAAGTGGTATCAGAGCTTCAGGTATACCGTCAGGTTCATATCTACCTTTAGTTTCGAGTGTTTTCGCCTTCGTTCCATAGTCCACTGCCATATCTTTTTTTTTCCTGTCCTACAACCCTTCCGCGCCTTTAGCTTTTGCATATTTCAGTTTCAGAGTTCGTCGTGTTGAGTTTGTGTCCTGGTCAAGGTCTTGTTGCTGGTTAGGTCGTGTTAGAGTCCAGTTCGTGTGTTTTCCCCCACCGTTTCCATCAAACCCTAGCCTCCGTCGGATATTTTCCCCACTTTCTTCCCGTTTTGTCCTCTAATTCGGAGTCGTTTCTCAAATCGGGCATAACTTTCGCGTACGAACTCCGTTTTCAGAAAAGTCACAGAGTTTTTCGCATCGAAACGGTGTTTCGGATCCGTTCGTCCCCGACTTTGCGGGTTCGGCGAAATCAGAATTCCCAAATTCGCCTCCGAAGTTTGAGTTTTCAATTTCCAAATATTTTTCTCATTTTCCGGCTGAACTTCAGAAAATTCTACAGGCTACGTCTTTCACTTGTTTAAGCTCAAATTTTCTGTGGTTCCCTCTTGTGTGCTCCTAAGTGAAAAAAAATATCAAAAAAATAAAAAGAAAAAGTTGAATTTTCCCAAAAAAACAACGACAGCCCAAAAAAATAGAAAAAAGAGAGGGGCAAAAGAGGAACAATATCTAGAGGAGCACATAGAGAAGGGCAAAGTGAGCTGTGTTAGCGTGTGCTGTTTAGTTCTTTGTTTCTGTTGCTCTTGCTATCCATCATACTTGTTTCTCCACCTTGTTTATCACACATACTTGGTACTTGCAACACTTTAGGCCAGCAACGAGAACAAGTACTTGGGACTATAATTCAGCATTACTATCTGTTTCTGATTTGTGTTCCACATATACATATTTGTTCTCTTTGTGTGCCTTCCAAGCTCCACAGATTCTTCTGGACAGCACTGGTTTGCATCCCTGCAATCGCTCGCACGCCTTCCAGGTATCCTTTGCTTTGCTAGTAAGAACCCTGGTAAGAGCTTGGTAAGGTGTCTACCTTTGCTGATCTTGATTGAGAGGCACCACTCCACCTTTGTAGTAAGATTATTAGGGATAACCTTCACTGTTTGTTGTTATGTTTGTTTCCACAATGTCAGTTGAAGGAGATAAAACGCCAAAGGACTTCAAGGAGTGTGTCAGCCAAGAGCAGCTACAAGCTGTTGTAGACAATGCTCAGAAGGAGATGAAGGAGACAGTCATCAAGGCTGTCACTGAAGCGATAATTGAGATGAAACTCGCAAACGCGGTTGAGCGGGTGGACAAACGGTTATCCGAGCTCACCGACAGGGTAAATGCGTTGGAAAACCGTCCTGTGCACAACGAAGATGTGAATGGAAGCAACACCGGTGATGAGTTGTATGATGACGATGTTAATGTTGATCCAGCGGCGACATTGCAAAACAGATTACGGCGTCGTCTTCGCACTAACACCACAGGTATGGGTGGCGTTCCACATCACCACCACCATCGAGGTATGTATAATCGAGCTCCTGAAGATCCTTATGCTAAGGTTAAATTTACTATACCTTGTTTTTCGGGATATTATGATGCTGAGGGATATCTTGATTGGGAGATGACAGTAGAGCAAAAATTTAGTGCCCACCAAGTACCTGAACAACATAGAGTTAGACAAGCCACTAGTGAGTTTAAAGATTTTGCTATTATTTGGTGGACTGGTTTAGCTGCAGATGGTGCCACACCTCGTACATGGGAAGAGCTTAAGGTTGCTATGCGTGATAGATTTGTTCCCCCATCTTATCATAGAGACCTGCGTAAGAAATTGATGCGCTTAGAACAGGGAGATAAATCTGTGCAGGATTATTATGGTGAGCTTCAAAAGGGCTTGATGCGTTGTGGCATAGTAGAGGGAAATGAAGATTCTATTTGTCGATTTTATTCGGGTTTGAGACGTGAAATCCAGGATATTATTGATTATAAAGAATTTAACAATGTCAACCAGTTGTTTCAGTTTGCTATGCTTGCAGAGAAGGAGTTGCAGGGGCGTGAGCAGCAGGGCAAGTACAAGGCCAGCACCACATACACGCCG
Organism: Phragmites australis; assembly: GCF_958298935.1. NCBI lineage: Eukaryota > Viridiplantae > Streptophyta > Magnoliopsida > Poales > Poaceae > Phragmites > Phragmites australis. The sequence continues at coordinate 11,713,419 of NC_084938.1, forward strand.
CGCACAGGACCATCCTTTGGGCTGTCCAAACCATCCACTTACAGGGCTCCCTCACCAGCGAGCAAGCAACAAGTAGCTACGGCACCAAATCCGGTCACTACACGACCTTCAGGCTCAGGTAAAAATTCTGTTTTGCAGGGACCTTCCAAGAGTGCTTCCTCTGTTGCATCAACGGGACGCACCTCTGGCATTCAGTGCCGTCGCTTCCATGGATTCGGTCATGTGCAGAAGGATTGCCCAAGTCAACGGGCATACATTGCAACGGAAGATGGGTACATCAGCGCCTCTGACATTGAGGAAGAAGAAGAAGAAGAACCAGTTGTTGAGGAGAGCAACGAAATCTTGGGCAGTGATGACACAGCGACCTATAGGAGCATCATTGTGCAGCGGGCGCTCAGCACAAAGGTACAACAACCAGAGAAGCTGCAACGCCATAACTTGTTCCAGATTTTCTTCGTCATCCAAAATCGGCGAGCACGTGTCATCATCGATGGAGGTAGTTGTAATAATTTGGTGAGTTCAGATTTGGTCAAGAAGCTTGGCTTGACCACACGCCAACACCCCCATCCATATAACCTTCAGTGGTTTAATGATGCTGGAAAAGCTAAGGTAACACAAACTTACAGAGTTTCTTTTTCCATTGGTTCCTATGCTGATTATGTTGACTGTGATGTGGTACCTATGGAAGCTTGCTCACTTTTATTGGGTCGACCTTGGGAATTTGATAATGATGCTATACACCATGGTAGAAGTAATACATATATTTTTATGCATAAAGGAAAGAAAATTACTTTGGTTCCTATGACCCCTGCTGAAATTGTACAAGCTGATAAAGAACGAGCTACTAATTTGCGTGATACTAAATCTGAAAATCAGCAAGTTGCTAATTCTCTTTACCCACCTAAAAAGGATAAGTCTGCACCTAGTTCTAAGGTAGAGGGCATAAAATTGAAGGGTGGTGTTATGCTTGCACTAAAAAGTGACCTTGCTGAAATTTCTAATAATGATATTTGCTACACCTTGGTTTGCAAACGAGTTTTGTATTCGCTTGATGATGTTATTAGTTCGATACCTCCTGCTGCCACTAACCTTTTGCAGGAGTATGAGGATGTTTTCCCAGCTGAGATACCCCCGGGACTGCCACCTATGAGAGGGATAGAGCATCAAATCGATTTGATCCTGGGAGCAACATTGCCAAATCGTGCTGCGTATCGAACCAATCCCGAGGAGACTAAGGAAATTCAGCGGCAAGTCCAAGAGCTTTTGGACCGCGGGTATGTACGTGAGAGCCTTAGTCCTTGTGCTGTTCCTGTGATTTTGGTTCCTAAGAAAGATGGTACTTGGCGTATGTGTGTTGATTGTAGAGCCATCAATAACATTACTATTCGATATCACCATCCTATTCCTAGACTTGATGATATGCTTGATTAGTTGTGTGGCTCTGTAATTTTTACAAAGATCGACTTGCGTAGTGGTTACCACCAAATTAGAATGAAACTTGGAGATGAATGGAAAACAACTTTCAAAACTAAATTCGGATTATATGAGTGGTTAGTAATGCCTTTTGGTTTAACTAATGCACCTAGCACTTTCATGCGTTTGATGAATGAGGTTTTAAGAGCTTTTATTGGACGATTTGTGGTGGTTTACTTTGATGACATATTGATTTATAGCAAGTCTTTGGATGAACATATGGATCACTTACGTGCTGTTTTTAATGCTTTACGTGATGCACGTTTATTTGGTAACCTTGAGAAGTGCATCTTTTGCACGGATCGAGTCTCTTTTCTTGGCTATGTTATTACTCCACAGGGAATTGAGGTGGATGAGATGAAAATTGAAGCCATAAAGAGTTGGCCGGTGCCCCCAAACTATCAAACAGGTGAGAAGTTTTCTTGGACTTGCAGGTTTTTATCGTCGTTTCGTGAAGGATTTCAGCGCCATTGCTGCCCCCTTACACGAGTTGACAAAGAAAGGTGTGGTGTTCCATTGGGGTAAGGCACAAGAGGAGTCCTTTGACACTTTGAAGGACAAGCTTACGCACGCGCCATTGCTGCAACTTCCAAATTTTGGTAAGACCTTTGAGCTAGAATGTGATGCTAGTGGAGTTGGCATTGGAGGTGTTTTGATGCAAGAAGGTAAGCCCGTTGCATACTTTAGCGAAAAATTGTATGGCCCTGTTCTTAATTACTCTACGTATGATAAGGAATTGTATGCACTTGTACGTTCTTTAGAGACGTGGCGTCATTATTTATGGTCTAAAGAATTTGTTATACATTCAGATCATGAATCGCTTAAGTATCTTCGTTCTCAAAATAATCTGAATCGTAGACATGCTAAGTGGGTTGAATTTATTGAATCTTTTCCTTATGTTATCAAACACAAGAAAGGGAAGGATAATATAATTGCTGATGCTTTGTCTAGACGATATGCTTTGTTGTCCCAACTTGATTATAGAATTTTTGGACTTGACTCAATAAAAGAACAATATGTGCTTGACCCTGATTTTAAAGATGTATTGCTGAACTGTAAAGAGGGACGTACATGGAACAAGTTTGTGATCAATGATGGATTTGTGTTTAGAGCTAACCGTCTATGCATTCCAGTTGGTTCCGTTCGTCTTTTATTGTTGCAGGAAGCACATGGAGGAGGATTGATGGGACATTTTGGTGCTAAGAAGACGGAGGATATGTTGGCCACACATTTCTTTTGGCCAAAGATGAGGAGAGATGTTGAGCGGTTCGTGGCACGCTGTACCACATGTCAAAAGGCTAAGTCTCGCTTGAATCCACATGGTTTGTATATGCCTCTTCCTGTTCCTTCTATTCCTTGGGCAGATATTTCGATGGACTTTGTTTTGGGATTGCCTAGGACTAAGAGGGGGAGGGATATCATTTTTGTTGTTGTGGATCATTTTTCTAAGATGGCACATTTTATACCTTGTCATAAAAGTGATGATGCCGTTTATATTGCTGACCTCTTTTTCAAAGAGATTGTTCGCTTGCATGGTATGCCTTCTACTATTATTTTAGATCGCGACGCTAAATTTTTGAGTCACTTTTGGCGCACTCTATGGAATAAGTTGGGTACAAAACTATTGTTTTCTACTACTTGCCACCCACAAACTGATGGCCAAACGGAGGTAGTGAACTGCACTTTGGATACCATGTTGAGAGCTATTTTGAAGAAAAATTTGAAGATGTGGGAAGAATGTTTGCCCCACGTGGAGTTTGCTTATAATCGGGCAACACATTCTACCACCAAGGTAAGTCCTTTTCAGGTAGTGTATGGTTTTACCCCTCGCGCTCCTATTGATCTTTTTGCCTTTACCTACCACTGAAAGAACACATAGTGATGCTAGTGCACGTGCTGATTTTATTCGTAAGTTGCATGAAACAACTAAAATAAATATCGAAAAGATGAATGAAAAGTATAGAATTGCTGGTAGTGAAGGTAGGAAAGAAGTCAAACTTGAACTGGGTGATTTAGTGTGGTTACATTTAAGAAAAGATAGGTTTCCAGAGCTGCGTAAGTCTAAATTAATGCCAAGAGCTGCTGGTCCTTATAAGATAATTGAGAAAATAAATGATAATGCATATAAACTTGAGTTGCCACCCGAGTTCGGGGTTAGTCCTTCTTTTAACATTGCAGATTTGAAATCTTACTTGGGAGCCGATGATGAGCTTGAGTCGAGGACGACTCCAATTCAAGAGGGGGAGGATGATGAGGACATCACTCCCTCGGATACATACAATGATCCTCCATTGAACTTTCAAGGTCCAATCACAAGAGCTCGCGCACGACAATTAAATTTAGAGGTGAGCTCATTTCTAAGCAACTCTTTATATAATTTTGAGAATAGATTACTACCTAATGATTATGTGTTGCTTAGGAATCATGGAGAGGACAAGGAGACACATAGAGGAAGGCTTGGAGGCGTGGAGGAGCAGCTAGGACGTCCAACAACAGCAGGAGGTCCAGTCCAACTCGAGTCCGAATCAGCCTCGACCTCCAGGACCAGCGAGCAGTAAAACGGACGCCCAGGACGCATCCGGACTCCGTTTTCGACTATTCACATATGGTTCGAAAGATAATTTCATAAGGAAACCAATGACGTTGGTTTGAGGTCCAAATTCCTTCTGAGTCAATGGGAAACATTGAAACAAGTCAGCGTCCAGAATCTGTCCTGGTGCTGCGTCACCGTTTTTGGTCCGTTGGGTCGTGTATCGTCGTTGAGCCCATTAGGGGGGCGTGACCAGGGGGTGTGACGACCCTAGACCCTTATTATCAGCCGCCGCCGCTCTCATTAGGGCGAGTTTTTGCTTAGATTATTCTGTCAAGAACAGTTTCGCCGTTTCGTCGGTTTGTGAGACCCCAACTCGTGAGATTAATCATTCATCTGCAATTTGGTTGCATTCTTCCTTGTTCTTGCTTGTGTTCTTCGATTCGCAGGCAAGGACTTTAGCCTTCTTGGCGAGGTCAACCGTGCAACGCCGGTTGATAACCAGAGGAGACGTGGTGCTGCGATTGCGGGGTTTCGGATCGTGTTGTTCGGAAGCCGGATCGACTTGTGTCTCGTTTCCACCAAATCGAGAGTTACCAGAACCTTTCGGAAGATCGGGAACTCTTGTTCATATTACCAGACATAGCTTCATAATTGTAAGAAGCAACTTCAAGTTTATTGCCATTTCTTCGTTGTCTTTTAGGAGAATTATAGTGCCATCCGCATATTGAGAAATGGCAACCCCATCCTCAATATAATCAGGTATCAAACCTTTAATTAGTTGATTTTTTTTTTTGCCATAGCAATCAGTTTGAGTAGGGTATCAGCAGCAACGTTGAAGAGGAAGGGGGATAGAGGATCCCCTTGCCTGACCACCTTTTAACTTTGAAAATAAGGCCCCAATTTCCAATTAACTTTCACACTGAGGGTACCTCTAGTTACCACCGCTCTTATCCACTAGAACCATTTCTCACCGAACCCCCTTTGTATCAATCCACTAATTAGTTGACTGAAATACTGAAAACACTGAAGGTAAATTACCATACCCTACAGCTTCATTTTCAGCTTTGCCAAGGGTCACCACATTGGTAGTCTTTGAGTTCTTCTTTTGTGGAACCTTTCTTTCCTTGTAGTCTGGACAATCCTTGGTGAAGTGTCCAATCTCACCGCACACATAACAAAGTAGTTTTGTTGTGTTCATCTTCTTCTTCTTGAAGGTGGTAGTTTTGTTTGGTTTATTACCTTTCCCTTTGTTCTTGTTGTGGAAGAGCTTTTGCACTATATTAGCGCTAGTCTATCTCTCACCTCCTTTTGCATCCTTAGCCCGAGCTTTCTTCTCAACATCAAGAGACACAACCAAACTCTCAATAGAGCTGTGGAGCTGTGGCAAAGTTTCTCTAGAGCTGTCTCTTGTGCTCTAGAGCTGTGGCAAAGTTTCTTCACAAAGGAGGTAACTTATCAATGATGCCTCCAACCACAAACTTGTTGGGTACATTGATCTCAAGAAATTTGAGTTCCTTTGAGATGCATTGAACCTCATGAGCTTGCTCGACTACAAAATGGTTTTTAACCATCTTGTAGTCATCATACTTTTCCATGATATATAGTCCATTTCTAGCATCTAATGCACCGAATTTAGCATTCATTGTACCCCATAGCTCCTTAGCGCTTTGTATGTGCATGTATACATCACAAAGATGGTCACCAAAAACACTAAGAATGCATCATATAAAGAGTGTATTGGCATCCGTGAATGCTTTTCCTGCTCAGCAGTAAGGGTTCCTTCCGATTTTTCATTAGCCACCCAATAGACACTCATAGACATCAGTCACAGAGTGACCTTGACTTGCCATCTCTTAAAGTGCACACTAGAAAACTTGTCTAGCCTCAGTGTATTGATCAATCCAACCATTGATAAACTAAAGTGCCTACAATAAGATTTTTGGATTATTGGAAAATATGACACTTTTAGGTTTAATTTAATCCATAAATAATTCATGACCGTAAACTGATAAACCAACATGTTTAGATCATCAAAGTATAATCTAAGCATGTGTATGATAGCATTATATATGCCTAGATCTACTATACTCGAAATTAGGGATCGTAGGATATAAAGTACGAGTGACATAGTTTTTGCATACTGATCCTGTGCTATGAAGATTGCCGTGGATGTAGGTTACACTGTGTTGAAGACGCGCCGGATTTGTTCATGATGGTAGCGGGTGGCTCCCAAGCGACCAGGAAGACGAGCCGTGGTGAAGAACTTGAGCAGTCGCACAGAGCACTTCCCAAAAACCTTATTCGTCCTCTTCCGGTGTAAGATCTCAAGAGCAAAGTTTTCAAAGATTTGCTCTCCTGGTTGCCAATGCATACCGATGCCGGGATAAAGTAGACTACAATGGCAGTGCAACAGTGAGAGGAAGAGGCAAAAATCCTAATTCTTATATAGACTCACGTAATAAGAATGTTCCCAAATTGATGATTAGTCTTATTAGTAGTCTATCTTATCTCTCCAATAAGGTGAGTCCTTAGATATATATAGGGAGAAAAATCCCCTACGTCGACCTCTATTAGCAATATGACACTAATAGACCTCATTACATGCCACCTCTTCACAATATGAACCATTTAAGATTTATTAAGAATTATTAAAATTATATGAGTCCTATAATTCCAACAGAGATGGGGTCAGCCCTCCAATGGGTGCCACCGCTGCCTTTTTACCAGGCACCCGAGGTGCTTACGGTTGAAGGAATCCGGCCGGATGGCCCACTTCTCTTTTTATTTAGGAGTGACTTGTTCTCACGTGGGTGAAAACAGATTTCATCTCAGTCACTCACTCTCAACTATTAGATGGGCATCCAACAGTTCATATCTGTTACTTCTATATGTAGTTAAAAATTACACTCTCCTGCTAAAATTACACATTCACAACACTGCAATTTCAGGGTAAACTATATGTAATTTTGGGGTACCGAGAGCGAAAGAACTTAAGGCACATGCAGCATTCCATTTTTCCTCTCTTTACTGTATATTCTTTTAACTCAAGTTTAACTCAATTTTGAATTTGAAATGAAAGGGAAACTTCACCAACAACATATCTTTTCCATATGTGACCCATAAAAAACCATATGGACAAGTCAACAGATGTACACTACGTGAAAAACGAACAGAGGAGACACATAAGTGACGGGTCATTACACAACCCATCACTTATGTTACCTCAGGATGGGACCAGGTATTTACCCATCACAGATAATAAATAGTAGGTGATGGGTCATAATATTACCCGTCACCTATAACATGAGTGACAGATAATAACTAAACCCGTCACTTATGACTTGGTCATAAGTGACGGGTCTTTCTGCACCAGTCATAAGTGATGGGTAATGTTACGATCCGTAACCTATGACTTGGCAAAGGTGACAGATCTCCCTGGGTCAGTTATAAGTGACAGGTCATAACATGACCCGTCATTTATAACAAATAATAAGTGATGAGTAATATTATCACCCGCCACCTATTACTTAGGTTTGTTTAAAGAGTTGGCCAGTCATTGTGCAGGCGAATAGTTACTCAACAGTTCCGCCCGCACAGTGTTGACGACTTTCACTGACTCCAATAGAGATTTTTTAATATCTTGTTGATTTGAAGTTTGAATTGGTGCGAGGTATTTCAAGGCGCATCTCTCCTTTTCTCCTCCTTTCCTTCTCCTCTAATCCCTATTTGGTAGATTTGTTGTGCTTTAAGTTGTAATCAGCCATTTTGCATCTTTATCCAAAATCTTAGTACAAGTGAGTTGTATTTATATTAGATTTGATACTAGGTTTGCCAGATCTATTGTGAGATACCACAGATCTAGTGTATTTGTATGAAATTTTTAATCGCATGCTTAACCATGAAATTGAGGTAATTGTTAATTAATAATGAATGTTTTTACATTAATTGTAGATGGCGGACAGAGTTGGATATACCTTGAGACCCGGACTTGTTCAGAGTACCTGAGTAGGGCGAAGCATTTCATGAGTTCTACCTTGGCGGATATGAAAGATCGTGGTAAAATAGCAATGTATTTTCCATGTCGCAACTGCAAGAATGATAAGAAGTTCCTGAAACCAAACAATATCCATGCACACTTGGTCATGCATGGATTTAAAGAGAATTATACATGTTGGAACAAACATGGCAAGGAAGGCCTTGACGAGGGAGAGTTGGATTGGGCCCTCCATGGCGACAGTGTGGATCAAGGACTTACACCCGGTGAAATGGATCATGATCTCAGGGATGAGGACATTTTAGGTTTCAATGATAATGTTCTCGAGGATTTTGTGGAGAATATGGACTAGATGGTACGGGATGTCGAGTGGCACAATGAGTATAACAATGATTAGTTTGCTAAATTACAGGACTTTGTGCGGGATTCCAAGATGCCCCTTTATCCCAACTATAAGGAGAAGTACACGCGGATATTTGGGAATATAAAGCTTCTACAGCTGAAGACAACCCATGGTTGGACTGATAAGAGTTTTGAAGCATTACTAGATCTGCTAAGGGACATGCTACCGGATGGGAACCTAGTGCCCAAGGGCGTCTACAACGTGAAGAAGATAATTTATCCTTAAGGACTGGAAATAAAAAAATACATGAATGTAATCTGATTGTATATTGTTTCATGGATAGTATGCAGAGCTGGATCCATGCCCTGCTTGTGGAACCCATCGATATAAGTGTAAAACTAACGGTGGTGGCGGGGATGGAGGCAAGAAAAGTAAAGGTGGTCCTAGGAAGGTGCTGTGGTATTTTCCTGTAATTCCCCGTCTAAGGCATCTATTTGCCAATAGAATGAGGCACAATTGGTGCATTGGCATAAGAAGAGTCGTAAGAACTATGCAATGATACGACACTCATAGGATTCTGCTTAGTGGCAAATCATTGATTCCATATTTGATTGGTCCGCTGAAGGATAGAGAAATATTAGGTTTGCTATGAGTACAGATGGCATGAATCCATTTGGGAACATGAGTACGTCACATAGCACCTGTCCTGTTGTATTGTTGATCTACAACCTTCCACCCTGGCTTTGTAACAAGTGGAAATACATTATGTTGTCGATCTTGATATCAAGACCGAAACAACCTAGCAACAATATTGATGTGTACCTTAGGCCTTTAGTCGATGGTCTTAAGAAACTCTGGTCGGAAGATGTTGAGGTTTGGGATCAGTACAAGCAAGAGTATTTTACCCGCATGCCATGTGGTTTGTCACCATTAATGATCTGCCAGCATTTTGTAGCTTGTCAGGTCAGAGCAAAAGAAAAGGGGAAGCTTGCCCATATTGCTTAGATGACACATGCAGTTTGAGGTTGAACAACTCAAAGAAAATAGTGTACATACAGCATCAATGTTTCTTTCCTAGGAAGCACCTGTACCGAAACATGGACAAGCAGCTCGATGGCACAAGAGAGAAAGCATTACTGCCGAGGCATTTCAGCGGTGAAGATGTCCACAATCAAGTTAATAATATTAATGTTGTCCTTGGCAAGTGAAAACAATCCTCCAAGGATGATGAATAGTTAGGAATGTGGAACAAGAAATCAATAATTCGAGCTAGAGTATTAGAAAAAATTAGATGTTTGCCACTCTATCAACAATATGCATGTAAAGAAGAATATTTGTGAGAGTTTGATTGATACATTGCTCCAAATGAAGGGAAAAGGAAAAGATCATGAGAACGCATGAGCTGACCTTGAAGAAATGGGTTTAAGGCCGGAGCTCCATGCACATGATACTGACAAAGGAAAACACCTACCCCCAACAGCTATCACTCTCTCCAAGAAGGAGAAAAATGAATTCTGCAAGTTTTTGCATAGTGTGAAAGTTCACTCTGGTTACTCGTCTAACATCGCAAGACTTGTTTCGGTGAAAGAGCTAAAATTGAATTTTTCCATGATGAAGTCCCATGATTGCCATGTGATGATGATGTCACTGCTTGCTGTAGCTATTAGGAACATCCTCCCAATAAAGGTTCGCAAGGCTATCCTAAGCCTGCACTTTTTCGTCAATGCAATTGAACAAAAGGTGCTTGATCCAGACTCATTGGAGGAGCTCGCAGTATTGGGGTTCTGGGGAAGATGGAAATTACTCCTGATGGGAGGCTCGCAAGTGTGGGGGTTCTGGGGAAGATGACAATTACTCCTGATCTGAAGGCATACGATCAAGCTCATTTCCTCGTGCTGCAACAAATGACCGAAGTGTGCCCATATGTGGATGAGCACAAGAAGAATCTATATAAAGAGAATCTGGGGGTAAACCGAAGCTTGGGTTTCGAGGCAACATATGCAAAGGTTCACAACTTGGTTCTGAGATCAAATCAGACAATCGAGTACTTCTACAAGTGCTCTAAAAAGAAAACTATCATTGGGCCCAATATACACAATTATGACATACCAAAGGTACGATACAAATGGATACACATTTTACACGGCTGTCCAAGATGAGAAGAGCATATACCAGAACAGTGGTGTCTGTAGAGATGCTTATGACAATGACATGCAGAGTGGCACATACTACGGTCAAATAAAGGAGATCTGAGAGCTGAACTACTTGGGATTCAAGGTAGCCCTGTTTCGCTGCCATTGGATACATAGAGCAAAGGGCATCACTAATGACAAGTATGGATTCACTAGCGTTGATCTCAAATATGTTGGATACAAGTCTGAACCCTTCGTACTCGCTAAAGATATTCGCCAAGTCTTTTATGTGACCAACACAACAAAGAAGAAATGCCATGTGGTTCTCGCTGGGAAAAGATGCATCCTCGGAGTTGCAAACATCGTTGATGAGGAGACGTTCAATAGATTCAATGAAATCCCCCCTTTCGCTACTGCAATAGTGCCATGCCTTTTGCCGATTGAGAAAACTCCATACCTGCGCTCCGACCATAATGAAGGGACCCATGTCAAGAAAGCACGAAAACGGCGAATTTGAATTTCAGTGTCAACTTTGTAATATTAATGTCAAATTTGAATTTTAGGTTTCAAGTTATTTTAATTTGTAATCCTAATGTCATATTTGTAATATTAAGATCATATTCAAATTTGTATACGTTAAATTTGTAATATTAATATGAAATTTAAATTATTAATATCAAATTTGTAATATTAATGAATTTGAATCTGGAATTTTTATCAAAGTGATAGGTGACAGGTGATACTATTCACCCGTCACTTCTTAGAAGTCATAGGTACAGGTGATACTATTCACCCGTCACCTATGACTTTCTTCACGATCACTAAGCACAAGTTGTAAGTGATGGGTGAAGAGTATCACCCATCACCTATGACTTTCTTCACGATCACTAAGCACAAGTCGTAAGTGACGGGTGAAGAGTATCACCTGTCACTTATGACTTGTAACAATTGACGGTCAATAGAATAAGTGACGAGTGAAGAGTATCATCTGTCACTTATGACTTGTAACAAGTGACGGTCAATAGAATAGGTGACGGGTGATAGTGTTGACCCGTCACCTATGACTATTTCACTACATATGGGTTGCCCCGTGGTTTCATTTTTTCTAAGTCTCGAGCCCTAACTCCATAGCCCCTGAGCCTGTCGCCGTTGCCATCGCCCTTGAGCCTGTTCCCGTCGCCGCTATCCGAGCTCCTCACCGTCACCGCCGTCGAAACCGAGCCCGTCGCTATTGCCATAGCCCCCGAGCTCATCGTTGTCGCTGCCATACGAGCTTGTCGCCATCGCCACCATCGCCCCCAAGCCTGTTGCCGTCATCGCCATCACCGTCGTTGTCTCCGACCACTGCGCCGAGAACCCTGAGCTCTAAAGTCTACCATCCAGCGTGCATCAAACATGACGAGGCGTTCCTCCAGTCCCGAAGCAAGTGGAACTGCAGTGAGCTCATCCAACACACTGATCCTTCTTCCTGCTTAAACATGTGATTCGATGAGGGTTGTTTTGATTTTTTTTGGTGCCCGCTATTAACCAAATATAGCACGACATGCTCATATGTCAATATCACATGTTTAAATTTGGTCACAGGAATTTTACGACCAATTGGCTATGGTGAATATTGTAGGCTAGCTAATAGAATAGATACAGATTGTGAATATAGGCATCGGTAGCTGGCTGCTAGCTTTCCACAGAACTCATGTACTGCTAGGTTCTCATAGAACGCTAGCAAAGTTAAATTTCCTATATCAGATGAACAATAATCGTCGCACATGCAATCAAATGGCTAGTATAATGAGTTTGCATTCCCTCACTTTAAGTTGAGTTCCATTCAGTACATCCCCTTTATGGAAATGTGAACGTTTAACTAGATAAGTGACAACTAAGGAGATGTCCATGGAGCGAAAGTAGAATATGTCTGTGGTGGAGAATAGTCATGGTTTCACGTTATGGACAACAAATAATCTTGATCACCACACCTTTCATGGGCTCCAATGTATTCACAAGTGTAATTTGATTCAATATGTTTTACTTTTAGGGAGATTGTTTGACCAGTCTTTAGTTTCTTTAGTTTGGATGCTCAACTGCTGACCTATTGTTTGGAGAATTCTTGTTTTATTTGGAGATTTTTTAGATGTGTTTGTATAGCCATTTTGCACGATTACATTTAACTCTCAGGCTGGTACATGTGTAGTTTTTTTGTTATCTAAGTGTAGGAATTGGTTTATTTTGTTTCTGGATTATATCATGTTGTTGTCTCTGAGGACTGTCACCCCTGAGAAACGAAAAGCACAGATGATACTAGCACTAGAGGCCACCCTGGCACAAGATTGGGCGGATAGGAGCCCAAGCTCGCACCCGACGTCCTCCTCCGATAGCAGCAAAAGCCAGTATCACAGCCCGAGCCCTGAGCCATCACCAATGTGGGAGAGCCGACGTTAGGCAAGTAATGATGAATACAATCCCACCGAAGAGGTATTAATATGACTCAATGCTTTTTATACTTGTTGAATGGAGGAGTATTTTTTGTTTGTGTTAGCAACCCTTGTTTTCTCTCTAAATGGCGGAAGCGCAGTTTCCAAGGCAAACAGCTGGTAGCGGTGCACGAGCCCGAAAGTCAAGGTCACAAGCACAGTGGTAGACATACAAGGTTACTATCACGGGAATCGATGCTAATGGGTTGCCTATGAATGAAAAGGCACTGAATAGATTCTGGAGGGTCGCAGGGCTCTTTGCTTAGGAGAGGGTGCCAATAATGACTAAGTTCGAAGACCTCAGTGATGAAGCTAAGAGGGACTTGTTCGATAATGTCGTCAAGAAGTATCTAGAGTACCCTAGAAATATGAGCGAGCGTCAAACAATCGACGTGCTCAATGCAGCAATGAAAGCGATCGCAAAACTTCACCGAAGCTTTAAGAGCAAGCTTGTGAATCGGTACTTGGCTAAAGGGGTGACGCCCTTCGAGAGATACAAGCACTTGAAAGAGGAAGATCAGAATACTTTTGTGCAAATGAAGAACTCAGAGCAGTTCAAAAAGGAGTGTGAGGAGAAGAAGCAGCTTCGGACTAGGAACAAGCATAACCAGAGGAACGGCGCAACCAAGTACACTAGGAAAAGGGCCAAATGGCAGGTAGAGGATGAAAAGTTATCCAGGGAACGCCGCGAGAATCCTTGGCTCAAATTCCCAAGACGATCGCAGTCATATTTGTGTGCAAGGGGTGAGCTATCCGAGAGCGGGGAAATCACATTCAGAAACACCGAAACCCAGCAAGTCACAGAAAAAGCAAAAGAAAAGGTAGCCGAAGCCAACCAAGGTTCTTTCATTGGGGTCAGGGAACATAATGTTCTCTCAGCGATGCTGGGAAACCCGGAGCACCCAGGTCGAGTGCGAGGTGTGTCAAGTTCTCAGAGCTGGAAATACAGCTTTCCCGAAGATCTCAGGATGTACAAGAAGAGAAAGAGGCCTATAGTGGACGTGGATGCATTGACACAGACATTGACACAGGATATCACCCGGAAAGTTTATGCAAACATCATAGAACAGCTTGCAGCAAAGGGAATAGATATTTCCATCCCAACGGAAGCTAGCCCCGGAGCTGCAGGGAAGAGTAACCGCACCTCCAAGGAGGTCGATCAACCAGTAGTTATTGTCATGACTAAGCCAGATATGATTGACCTACTAGAAGGGCCCACACCCTGCAACCTTGTAATCAGGCTTGGCGGATATCACATCGAGGTTGCAAGGGGTCAGGTGCTTCAGGCGTCTGCATCATACATACAGTCCCGATATGTGCAAGCTATGCCATGGTTACGGTGGACATGGTACATAGCAATGCCACCGATCACGTGTTGGAGCTCCCGCCCCCCTCCCAATGATGATGTCATAACTCTGGGAGAAGCTCTTCGTCAAAGGATCTAGTGGAAGAGGGGCGACATTGTTCTCTCCAGTGCATCCTAGTCTGGATGAGCTTCAAGTGCACCGCCGCCGCACCCCTCACTTCTAGAGAAGGCAGCTTCACTGTCTTCTCCTCCTCCAGAGAAGTCGACTTCACTGTCTTCTCTTCCACATCCGGCAGTCTCACTTCTAGAACCAATTCTATCGCCCCCAAAGAGCCTAAAGAAGAAGGAAAAGAGAGCTGAGAAGAAAGGCTCTAAGAACAACCTGGCAAAGATGTCAAAGGCCATTGTACCAGTGAAGAAGTCCACGGACATTGGAGCAGTGTGGAATAGTGCTAGCACAAAATTTCAATATAGGAAGCCCATGATGACGGTAGATGGCCTAGTAAGCGCGGGACAAGCATGTGTCGACCTGCATAATAACTACATACAGTCTTCTAGAGACAGCAATCCTACATCCATAGTCGTACAGTACAAATGACGATACCTCTTAAGTAATGACGACGACTACTTCATTGTGGGTTTCAATGACTTATACGACCTCTTCAACCTTGATGGCCTAGACGTTTCGTTATTATGGATTTTCACATTGTAGGTCTATTGAAATTGAATATTCATTAATTAATACCGCTAAATTTTGACTCTAACTATGTTGTTATCTGTAGACACTTGATGAAAGAAACAAAGAAGAATAAGGATTCCATCGCATGTCTTGACCCTGAGGCCATTACAATATCGGTCATT
Organism: Phragmites australis; assembly: GCF_958298935.1. NCBI lineage: Eukaryota > Viridiplantae > Streptophyta > Magnoliopsida > Poales > Poaceae > Phragmites > Phragmites australis. The sequence goes on from NC_084938.1 coordinate 11,728,529, forward strand.
CAACTTCACCCCAATTACTTTATGGACCATGTGGTTAGGGTAATGCAACAATATTCCAAAATGCAGTACCTGATGGGCACCCACAACACCGGTGGCCATTGGATCTTACTGGTCATTTGCCTCAAGTGGGACTTGGTGTTCTACCTCGACTCGTCAAGACCAGTAGGACAAAAAGGAAAACCTGGAGAGCGTGATTACAGCGCTGTAAAAGGAATGCTCGATGTGTAAGTTCTGCCTGACTTAGTTTACATATTTAAGTTTTCTAACATTCAAATGCTAATCGATCCATCCTTATGTAGGGCTTTTGATAAGTACATTCGACCTCAACCTGACTATGACGCGAAAGCCGGCTGCAGACTCACACATAAGACCGGGTTCGCGGTAAATGCTACCTAACAGAATACCAAATGCTATCTGTTGCTATTTTTTTCCTTTTCATCTAACAATAAATTTTCTTTCCAGCAGTGCCACCAACAACCAACAGGCAATACCTACGGATTCTATGTTGCGTGGAACATACTCCTCACGTTCCGTGTGAAGGATATCAAATACTCCGATGTAAGTTCAATACGAGATTATTTGTAACTAATTTCAGTAATTAGTTTAATTCCATGATAAGATGATATTGGTTATGCGTCAAATTATTCAGGAATTTGACGCTCATTTTTTCAATGACGGTGCAGTTCGAAGATTCGACGATAGATCGTGGAGTTCTTAGTGGCTGAAGTCATAAGCCCACACAGCGAGTTTCACTACATAGTTCCTAGGTTATGAGGTCTTATATGTGTTATATGAGTTGATCGAAACATTATAATATTTGTGATTCTGTAATGAATTGATTGGAACTTTGTAACCTTTGAGATTATGTGATGAAGCGAGTTATTATATACGTGTTTGTCGATATAGATATGGGTGTGTTGCTATTGTTTGCAGGGAGAAAACGACTGCTAAATCCTGGCTACACTCCAGGATGCAACCTGGAAACAGGATATTCCTATATGCTAGCATATACATAAGTGACGGGTAATTTAGTTACCCGTCACTTATGTATTCCTTTCAGCACATAAGTGACAGACATAAGTGATGGTTTACCCATTACTTATGTTAGGACGTTACCCGTCACTTACGTTATTACATAAGTGACGGGTGAAGACGTTACCCCAATACATAGGAGACGCTCATAGGTGACGGGTAACGGTATAATCCATCACCGGTGACATCATTGGTATTGAGTTCTTACCCGTCCGCAATGACTAGTCATCAGTGACATATTCGGGGTGACGGGTGCGAGACCCATCATCGAAGAGGGTTATTACCCACCACCCATTAGTTTTTTAACGTAGTGGTATAAGCTACTTTTTTCTTTCACAAGAAATAAATACAAAAGTAAGCAAGATTTTGAATAAAGATTAGAGTATATGAAACGAACACCAGGTGTAGTTATTTCACAAATGCACAATGATTCCCATTACACAAGCCAACACCCTGCCAGTAATGTATCTGCTTCAGCCGCTGTTGGCAAGCCACACGAGGAGGGAGCGGAAGTACTTGGCGACCGCGCCCTTCTGCCACCGGAGCCGCTTCCACCGGCTGCCGAGCAGGACGGGGTGCAGCCCCAGAATGTGCTCTGGCATGAAGTCATGCCTTGTCAGGATTCCGACCACCGGCGACCTCTGCAATCAGAGGAGACAACATGTTAGCTCATCAAACTAACCATATAATGGATGAAGAATATGCGCGATGGTTGTAATATAGGGAAACGAGCATAGTGCACAGAGAACGACTCATAAATGTCAGGTTCGGTGAACGCTGGAAAAGAATATGTACTGACATCGCAGGCCTTGGGCACGACAAGGAGGTGGCGTAGCCCGACCTCCCGGAAGAGCACGAGTGCCTTCGCCAACGACATGGTCTCGACCACTGTGTACGGCGACGTGTTGGTGAACGGGTGCAGGTCCAAGTACATATCCATCTCCTCCGGAGACAGCTCCACATCGCCGATGGTGTCCTGCTTCCCGGACCCCCGCTTGTCGAAGTCCTCCGCCTGGAACCTCCTGGCCACGTACTCCTTCGGGTACCGCTCTGGCGCAGTCAGAAACTCCCTCTTTTTGAGCAGAACCAGCAGGTGCGCGCGGAGCACCAGCCCGTACAGAACCGACGCCGGCGAGAAGGGCGGCTCGTCCACGACGGGGAAGGCGTGGTGCCCTGTGGTCCGGAGCGTGTGCATGATGTTCCCGACCTTCTCCACGCCGTTGAAGCTCCGCAGTGGTCCGGCCACCACGTCGCCAACGGTCAGCTGCCGCATGTACGGCTCGGCATGTCCGTCAAGGTGTGGCAGCCCCTTGAGCAGCAGGATTAGATCGTAGATGCTGGAGTTGAAGGAGTCTGCGACCGTCTTCGATATGAGCAGCACAAGCATGACGAGCGGCAGCAAGAGCAGGTTGTTAGTGAGCTCGAGGATTATGACGCACACTGACACCGTCATTCGGAGCGTTCCGCCGAGGAAGGATGCGGAGCCGAGGATGGCAACGAGGCCATGGTCGAGGCCGGAGTGGCCACCGAGCAGCATGGCGACGAGGCGCCCGTACGTGGCACCGGTGAGTATGATGGGGACAAAGAGTCCCGATGGTGCGACGACACCGTAGCTAAGCACGCCAAGAGTGTAGGATGCGACGAAGAAGGTGATCATGGAGCCCGGGTGGTAGACGTCGTTGGTGCCGGTGGAGTAGAGGTTACGGATGGCGTCGTCGTTGATGTTGAGAAACAGACTGGCAAGGTCGTTGTAGTGGCCCGGAGGGCAGTGGAACTGCCGGAAACGGTTCAGTGCGTGGCAGGTTCCGTTTGGCGACGAAGGCAGCCCCGTCGTCGGGCATGGCCGGCATGGCGCCAGCCACGGCAATCCGAAGACGCAGCAAGAAGTTAGGATTGAGACGGTGGCCGCCAAGAGCAGCTTGTGCACTCCGCCTCTCCTGCAAATTTATTTGAAAAGAGAACTTAATCATGAAGCAATAAGATAGCGCAAATTGAAAAGTCAACCTTCAAGAGAATTCAAACCACTCTCTCTCGCATCAGTTGTTTCTTTGCAAGGATATTATCTGACAGTTACTAACTGACTTTACTGTTTGGGATTTGTATAATTGGTTTTCTTGAGAATACCGAATGAAAGAAGAGAGAAGAAGATGCATTGATTGATCATACTCGTTGATCATGTTGTAGACTCGTAGGACCTTCATCATGAGGAAGTTGTAGAGACCCCCCAGGAGGGCGCCTGTGACGCCGATGAGGATGACGGTGGGGATGTCTTTGAGGTGGTAGGTCATGAGGTCGTCGAACATCGTACTCACGTCGTACATGATCAGCCCGCCTTGGCCAAACATCCCGCACCTCCCGGTCCCGCACAGCTCGATGAATAGCCGAAGGATCACCGCCACCACTGCCGTCGTGAAGAATGACCGCCAGATCAGCGCGCTCCGCCACCTGAATCCTCAATGCACATCGTCTACTATGAGGGTAGCTACTTCAGATTCAATGTGCTGGATATGAGGCTTTGCTTCTTTACCATGACGAGAGGGACTCGAGGGCGAACAGCACGCCACCGACTGGCGCACGGAATGCGGCAGCGACCCCGGCACCGGCACCGATAGTCACGAGGTCACGACGATCGCGGTCGTTCTTGAAGTAGCGTAGCCAGCGGCAGGTGAGGCCATACTTTCGTGAGCCGCCCTGTCCGAAGATGGCAGCGATGCACGCTCCGGTGTGCACCATTGGTCCTGCTTTGCCAACGTGCAGCGAGGATGATACGGCGGCAATGTTCCCCACTATCTGCACAGTGCCACAGTTTAAGTTGGAAAAGATATATCTGAACTTGGCTAGCAAGTGGCGCGCGGTACATCATATTTGTTCATACTACCACTGTTTTAATTTGTGTATTTGTCACAACTTTTAGCTTTAACTGCAGTTCAGATCTCTACTGCCTCTCAAAGTTTTGCGGCCAAACGTTTAAATATGACCACTATTGTGAAAAAGATATTTGTATCTATCATTGAGATGGCCTTAATAGAAACTTAAAAATACTTCTGAATCATTATGTTTGTATAATAATTAGAATGAAATAAAAAATATTATTTTAAAATGTTTATTCGGTTGCAGGTAGTAAAAGAAATTTTGGGTAACTCTCTAGCACGGGCGGACCTATGTTGATGCATGGGTATTCCCAGGAATACCCAATAATTTTGGCAAAAAATCGAGTATATGGATGGTATATACATGCGTATAGCTTATGATTTTCTTGAAGATTTCAATTCTTTTTTGTTAAGTATGGAATCAAAATTGTTAATATGGATGGTTTCTACAAACCGGTTGGAAGAGATAGGAGATTCTTTACAAAAGTCAAGAATTTACATCGTTTCCATGTTGACATGTTCTTAAATGTCATTGATAGGCAACTTCAAGAGCTTAATGAGAGATTTGATGAGGTAAACACATATTTGCTTCTTAGCATGGCATCATTCAATCCCGTTAATTCATTTGTTGCTTATGATAAAGCTAAATTGGTTAAACTTGCTCAATTTTATCCTAATGATTTCTCAAGCTTAGAGTTGAACCATCTTCCTTATCAACTTCAACTCTTTGTTACTGATATGCGTAGAGATGAAAGGTTTAGAAAAGTGAAGAATCTTGCTGATATTACTATTATGCTTGTTGAAACAAAGAAGCACATCAAACATGATGTTGTGTACAAGCTTATTAAATTGTTGCTAATACTTCCCGTAGCTACTGCTAGTGTTGAGAGAGTATTTTTCTCAATGAATTATGTGAAGAACAAGTTGAGAAATAGGATGGGGATCAATATTTGAATGATTGTTTGGTCACATTTATTGAGTGTGAGTTCTTTTTACAAGTTAAGGACAATGACATTATCAACCGTTTTCAAGCCATGAAGGAACGTAAAGTTAAAATGAAATTGTAATTTTCATTAAATATCTCTTTTTTTATGGATATCTTTAGTTTGAACAATATATACTTTTAATTTATACTATTCTGAATGTTTCATATTTTTGGACTGGATACTTTCTTCTGGCTTGGGAATACCCAATTGCCGATTCCTGGCTCCGCCAGTTGTCTGGATACTATTCTTACTCTGTTATCAGTTTTTCATTTTGTCATAGAACGTTATGTGTGATATGTCACTTCGTTATTCACGGGTAAAAACTTCCAAACTAAAACATAACTGTAACACCTGAAATTTAGCATATAAAAATATATCAAATTTGCTCCAAATATTTTCTAATTATTAAACCAGTATAAAATCGAGGAAATATATATTTGAATATGTATATACTTGTATGTGTGTATTCAAATATATTATTCTAGCTTAGTATTTCAGGCATCACCAAATTAATTTCTAAATTTGCAATAGATTGATCATATGCATTTTGGTTTATTGGTTCTTACGGTTCTTGTGTGGTGATTCGAATTGTATGCTTCGCAATTCGAATCTGTTTTAGTTCTTCTTGGCAAATTCCTAATCCAAATCAATTCGTGAAAATCGATCTTCCAATCCAACTCAAATCTATAATTCAATTATTCAATTGAATTATCCCCATTTAACTTTGTTCGACTCGAATTGAATGTCTCTCAAATTCGAATCTCAATCTTTATTCTTTTCAGCTCAAGTACAACAAATTGAATTCAATTCCTTTGAATTCAAACCTCTCTCAAATACCGAGGTTTCCAGTTCAAACCTTTTTCCTAATTCAAACACTCTTAATTTAATCCCAAATAATTGAAATCTAGTTTCGATCAAATCTTTGTCGATTCCATACTCGAATGATCTCCAGTTCAACCACTTCGCAAATTCATTGGATTCAAATCAAGTTCAAGTTTTAGTTTCATATTCGAATCCTCAATCCAAATGTCATGACAACTTTCAATTCAAATCCAAATTGAATTGCCTACCTTGACTCTAGCCGACCGCACCGACCCAACCGCGCTGTGCCACCCACGCGCTGCTCGTTCCGGTGAGCCCTCCTCCCTTTCCTCCGCAGCCCCTCTACGTCGCCGTGCCAGCGCGCTCCGCCACGCCGTGATGCTCGCACCCACGCCAGCCCGTGTGTGTCCTCCGAGCTGTGCGCTGACATGCCGAGCCGCAACCTCCCTCCGACGAGCTCCGGCCTCAATCCCCCCGGCGTCCTCTCTCCTGCTCGGCCGAGAAGCCCCGGCCGGCCATCCTCTCCCCGGCCGGCCATCTCCACCGCATGTCCGGCCATCTCGCCCCCTCTAGCTACCTCTTTTCTCCCCAGCGTCCTCTCTCGCAGCGCCGCCCAAAACAAGCAACCATGCCGCGCCGCCGGTCTTCGCCCCTCCTCGAGCTCCGGCGCTGCCCTCCTCTCTCCCGACCAGCCGCCATCCGGCTCCCTCCCTTTCTCATTTTTCCCAGCACCGCCGCCCCTCCCTCCGGTCTCTCTCTCTTCTCTGTGCCACTCGGGAGAAGCCAACCAAGCCTTATCCTTTGGCCCTCACACCGACGGGTGGGCCCACTGGTCAGTCCACCGACCACGGTCCGTGGTGGATCAGCCACATGAGGCACCTCGGTGCACCAAATCCACAGACCAAGTCCATCCGAGCCCGGTCCACGGTGCACCACCCTCATATGCCCCACAGGTCCACAAATTCCGTAGATCAAGTTCGCGAAACAATAGTCCTTTTTAATTTCCAGGATTTTTCTTTTTGGTAAATCTTCCGGCATCCATAACTCCACCGTTTTAACTCCGATCTTGACGATTCTTTCGCCAATATTCCTCTAAAATCATAATCTATCTCCATGCCAGATCTTGTAATTTTTGGAGTTCGTTTAATATTCTCGCTCGGTATTTATTTCTTGTCACAATATTTAACCTAGAATTAGGTTTCACCTTTTGATAAATAAAGTCGAGTTAGATAATTCGATAATTATGTTTAGGTTATGATCATAGTATAGTCGGATGTGATAACCTAGCTTAATCTTATATTAGTCCTTTTGTTAATTAGAATGAACTGAAGATTGCTTTTATTTTAATTGGAGTGGATCGTTATTTCATGTGATAGGTTATAAACTAATCTTAGTTCAATTAAGGTAATAAATTAACCCGTGTAGCGGTTAAATAAATAAATACATGTTAATAGAATACGATAGAATAATTTACACGTTAATAGCTTAATTAGTTTGGAAATTAACAACACTAAGTAATTAAGATTGGTTGCTAAATGACCATGTTTAGTGCTATAGATTAGAATAACTAATCTCCACACTTAAACACTTATAGTTTTAATCACTAGAGTTATACTTACGTATATATGTATACATGCTCACATACATATAGATGTAAGTATCGCACATACATTCATGCTTGTATATGTACACTCACCTACGCGTAGAATCTCTAGCTGTCGCCTTCCGGTAGTTACTCCAATAAACACTCACCTAGTTAATCGTGATTTGTTCAGGTTTTCTCTTAAGTTGATAAAGCAGCTAAGTTAATAGCTTCGCTAGATTATCCCGCTATTCTCTGTGTATTAGCTTCGTATTGCTTAGAGTTGCCTATCGTCTTTCGCTAGGTTTAGCTTTCGTTGTTTTCTCCGTCATTCTTCTTTCGCTTTAGTATTTCTTGGTTTTATTCTAGTGTTCATTTGCTTAGTCGTCATGTGCTTTTTGTCTTTAATCTGCGTAGGCTCGAAGTCAAGGTTCTAAGCAAGAGCGTAAGGAAGGAACTGAAGGCGAGGCCTGACGATGAAGAAGAACCCGAAAGATGTGAACGACAAGACCAATCGTGAATTGACCCTTTAGGAAGGCAAGTCCTATTTTCTTGATCATATTGAACCTATGTTTTCAAATAATATACATTATCAACTAAAACCGGACTTATTATTGCATGTGCTATATATTGTGTTTTCCTTCAAACTACTTGTAGTAGTTAATCCTATCAACACTGCCCTGTTTTACATGTCATCATCCAGAATACATATCACCCTAGGAATACTTGTTGTTAAATATATTAACAATAGAGGATTGAATACATCTCCTCGGAGATGTCGCTTTTAAAATACGTCTCCTCGGAGATATCGCTTTTAAAACACTTCTCTTCGGAAACAAATTTACTATTATCAATGATAACTCATATACCATGCCTCCTTGATGGTTATGAATTCCATGATGGTCGTGAAATCCTTGATGCCATGGGGGACATGGCTGGTGATGTGTAAAAATAGGTGAAAACTGTTTTGACGTGGGCAGGTAGAGTGGTCCTCTAGGGAGGATACTCTCAGGGGCTTGAGTTACATGGTGGTATTCATTGCCCATGAAGATGCTTAGCCCGGCCACTTAAGGACCGAGTCTTGTGCCGTCATGCTTAGCCACCCATGCAACCACGCGTCCTATATGGGCAGGACTTGACTTTCCTTCACTAGACTGAGTTGGGCATCATACCAGGAGGCTGAGAGCAATGAGCAGCCAAGGGTCTATCTGTCCCGCTGTTTGGAGGTTTCAGGGACCGGCTTAGGCTTAAAAAGGATGCTGGCCTTTGGAACATGCAGCTCTGGGACTTGGCGTGTCTCGTGGAAAAGCCGGGCAGAAAAGGTGTTTGGAGAATCTCAATATGATTCGCTCCTCCGTTTTCAATGATGGGAGGCTGAGCATATCGCGCGGGTAAAGTTGTACAATCTCTGCAGAGTGTAAATTTATTCGAATAGCCGTGTCCACGGTCATAGACACGCGAAGGCATGGTCACACTTGAATAGACTCCGGATGAGTGATTTTTGATGAGTGAGTTTTGATGAGTGAGTGTGTGGACTAGATGTTCGTGTGATGTGGTTCCTGGCTCGATCCGCCAGAAGCTGTGTGGTACTAGCGGTACAACAGATGTGATCAAAGGGGCTGCAGAGTGAGGTATAGCTCATCCCAGGACCGAAAACCCCCAGATATAACTTGTTACCCTGGTTTTGGTTTTAAAACCGTTTTGACAGCTTTGTTACCATATCACCTTCTAATACATTGGGGACTTGAGGTGATACTTAGTACCAACTGAAGATGCTTGTAGTTGTTTTCAAAAGCCTTGTTACATTTATTTCAAAAGGTTAACCATGAAGAATATAACTGGAGACCTGCATAAAACCTACTTTACGCTTAAAACTATGCTGTAAAGTCTTATCCTTGAAAAATCCATTATGCATCTATCAACCCTTTAAATTAGTATAGGACTTGTTGAGTAACTTCCGTACTTAGTCTTTTTGCTTTCAGATTGTTGAGTTGGAGATCAACCTCAACCCAGATGAAGTCAAAGAGAAGAAGTCTAAGATCGCGCCCGCGCCCGAGTTGCCTGTGGCATTAGGTTGCATTGTCGTTTCGCTCCGCTGCGCTGTAGGCTCTTCTGCCTGGTTGGTCTGCTGTGGATTCTTGTCTACCAGACCATCTTTTCTCTTTTCATGTATTTTATTTTACTTATTTGTATTCGAACTATGTATTTGATATCATTTTATTAAATTCTGTGTGTATCAGCTATTTGATCAAGAGACTGATACAGGAGGCACAGAAGAACCCGAATTCGGATCCTGACAGTAACCATCATTCCAAACCAGAGTGATTTTTTGGATAAAATTCAGCATCCAAGTTATAAAGTTCTTTCTTCAACCTTAAACTCTATCCTAGGTTTGATTGCTAGCTCGAATTATGTGACAGGCCTCGGTGTCTTAAAGCCATCTAATACATATCCCTCATCCCTAATTCGGCATCCATGTTAGCCTAAAAACATCCATTTATATGCAAGGTTATTTCGTTTTTTAATGACCATCCATTTATATGCAAGGTTATATCCAGGATCAGGGGCTAGTGAGTGTGAATCCTGAACCCTGTCATGTCGCCAGACCATAAAGTTCGTCAAAGTGCCGGAGGAGAAGCCGCCTCGTCTCAGTACAAATCTTCTTCATGTGGATACGAAGTTCAGCGTTTTTTTTTTTTGTTGATTTCATCAGGTTGATACTTATCCATAGCATTACCGAATAGCCCAGGACTCTGTGGACGGTCCAGTTCAAACTGAAGTTGTTCTGTTACGTTTCACTTTCAGTAAGACAAGGTCAATATATTATATCTACAATAATTGATTCATATTGTACTCTCTGTTTTTTTTTTAGCGAAGAATAGTGTTGTCTATCTGTGGCAATAAGAAAATTTGGATAAATTAAACGGATGGCTGACGTGATGGATCCAACCAAAATAAAAAAGTCGATCCTCAATTATTAGTGGTGTCCGTGTCAACAAAACAATCAGAGAAAGAATTATTTGCAGCAAGAACATGCCCCTCTGCATAAATGTATACTATATGATTATTCCGCGGATCTTTGTTTCTTTTTCGGATTGTTGTCTTGTGGATCGTGCAATTGAAGGAATTAATGTCCTCCTTCATTAGCGAATAATTCAGGTGTGGCAGCCGTGAGTGGGCCATGTGCTCTTCCGTGAAAGAAGTGATGAGCTGGAGGATAGGAACGCACCTTGACAGCGAGGGTCCTCAGCGAGAAGATGTTGGGCGCGTCCACGCCGTTGAGGTAGGCCTTCACCTCCGGGATCCCCGACCCGCCGGCAGCCGGCGACACGAACGCCGTTATCGACGACGCGAACAGCAGGAGCACCAGGTTGGAGCCGGCGAACAGCCAGAACGATGTCCAGTAGCTGCTTCAGAAGAAGAACCATAAGGTTAAATTAAATCACAGAACAACTTCTGCCAAAATCAAGCATGATCCTGAACTGAATATATTTAATTACAACAGGTAATGTGCTTGCAGTGTTGATCCACTCGATTCAGTAAGTAGAAATGATCGGATCTGAAACATAAAGCATATAGCGGGACATAGAAGAGACAAACTTGAGGACCATTTGTCGCGTGCAGCAAAAGGGGAATCTGCTTTTCGTAAAACAGACAGCAAATGAGGCCGCACCTGCTGGACTCCATGAGGGCGGAGACGGCGGCGTGCTTGAACCCGGCGACGTTCTCAACGGCCAGGTTGATGACGAAGCCAACTATGCTGGTTAGGATCCCGATGGCGAAGCAGAAGGTCCACTTGAGCACCACGTACCGCACCTGGTCGGCCTTGGCCCTCGTCCTCCAGTTCTGGTCGAACAGGTCGTTCTCTATCATTCTGTGGACACAAAACGAAACCAAACGGAGAAGTAGTTACCATTGGCAAGCGCCAAGGGACAGATTAAAGAGCGATAAACAAACAATGTCTTGAAATGACGACTCGAACAAGAAAAGCATCTTAATATGTCAATTTGAGCAGGAAGCCTGGTTGGTACGTGACAATGCCAAGTGGAGCAAGGAAGATTGCACCGTAGCATGAGGCTAACAACAACACAAGAAATAAAAGGAATAAACATGATAGGTTCTTGATGACAATTGAGTTTAGGAACGCTGAATTGACATGCCAACTGAAGAAACAAGACTTCTTCTTGACAAAACAACTGGATCAAAGAGACCTTGGCGATAAAACCAACAAGGCAATGGAATCAACAGGAAGCAGCACGCCAACACAGGATCAAATCATCAAAAGAGACATCGACGCTACATGAAAGGCAGGTTCTTAACGAGGCAATTAAACCAACAAGAACACATGGCATTGGGATGATGAACCGAGCAAGAAGCAAAACACGTTCTTCTTGAGGAGACAATCGGATGAAGAAACGTGACATCTTGACATGAAAATGCCAGCGAGAAGCAAATATTGGACAACAAAGCAACGCCCGATATGAGGATCTGAGATCACAGACGAGGATGGAAGCAGCTGTTGCTTACTCGTAGTCGAGGCTCTCGATGGGGCAGGGGTTGGAGCCGACCATGGCCACCTGGGAGGTGTTGTTGGTGGCACTCCGGTGGAGCAGGGCCCGTGTGAGGGGAGGGCGGTGCTCCTCTTCCTCCATGGGAAGATCCTCGCGTGGAGACGCCATGGGAGGAGGCAGGGACAAGTGAGCCTGGCAGTCTGTAGAGGAGGTCGACCGAAGGGACAAGAGAGCAGAGCAGGTGATTCAATTGTTAAGTGGAGACAGATTGAGATTGGTAAGGCTCGGTCTATAGACCGAGACAATGAAATATTTTATATTACTAGTTATATGTCCATGCGTTGTATCGTGAACCAAATATTTTTATACTATAATATGTGTTGTTGTGGTTGAACAGGCGACAACGAGTGGATGCCGGTGTCTAGGCTGGGGACAAGTGGCGCAACCTCGTGTGGCTGCTTGACGCCTGCGCCTGCTAGGAGACTGGCGGTGATCCCTTCCTGGAACCTGGACACGAAAGTGGCGGCGGCGCCGTGGTCTGTATGGCGTGATTGGTTGGGGGGGGGGGGGGGAGGGCAGAATACGGAGGGCAGGTCGCGGGCCTTGGAGCAAGATCTTGCACCACGAGAGGTGATGAAGTTCCCTCTCAGCATGGGTGTTGGAGGAGAGGAGCAGAGGCCGAAGTGAGGGAGGGAGGGAGGAGAGCTGACGCATGGGTAAGGGATGAGGCCGAGTGGGACAAGGATCAGGTGGAACGTGGATATCACGCTAGGAAACAGGCTGAATGAGAGGTGCATGGGTCGGGACCCAACATGTCGGCGCTCAGGATCGTGAGGGAGAGGGAGCGAGCGGAAGAAAATTTTGATGTGGAAGGAAGGAAAACTACTGACTATTTAAGTAGGAGAGAGAGATTAGACTTTAACCAGATATATTTTCAGATTTTATACTAAACAAACAAATATAGTTGATAGAAGAGATAAACACCGAAGTCCAAAATTGTTAAACCACAAAGTTGTTTTCAAGGGAAGTAAATGAATTTACATGTCATGGCAAGCGAGCAACTCAAGCAAACGGATTCATTTACTGCCAAGATGAAGATAGCCAATGCACCAAGAGGCAAAAGAGATATTTTTCCTTAGTTTATTCGAGACTTGAACAAAGCTTAGATTAGAGAAGAATATGGTCCATGGGTTCCATCCAACAGTATATAATTTGGTTTCTTTATTACTAATCATGGCTATGGTACCTGTTTGTCAAACATCAATGGACGATTTCGAACCCGAGCACCGGTGTTGCTGCGGACTACCATGGATGTGCCAGCAACAAACATGAATCCATGGCTCAACAAAGAAACCACGTTGGCCTACACGAAACATCACATTCTGATCACCAAGTTGATACAACAGCACGCTCAATAATAGCAAAGCACAATCGCATGAAGAAATTAAAGGAACAGAGAAAGGGGCTCACTCAATAGTTGGAGAAGAATGGCCAAATGATGGTCATACAACTGCTCGAATCCATGGATTGCTGAGCCCTGACCCATAGGGCTTTGGATGGACTGCCCCGCTACGACACTGTCTACCAAATCATCTCTAGCACTCCATGTGGTAGCCCTGCATGACGGATCGGCAGCACGATCGGATTTGAGAAGCGGCTTAACAACGATGGTAGGCAACAGAGCTGATTTGGAGCCAAAGAAAGGGGGTTCATCTTGCCCTTCCCGTAAGTAGCAGTAGTGATGGAGAGGACCGCAATAGTCATCTTCCCGCACTACATTGCCCCATCATCATAAGCATCCCTACACCGCTATAGGTGGCAGAGGGAGAGGGGCGGCGCGAGGAAGTGGCACCTTTTGAAACAGTGCAGCAAACTCTCCATGACAGCAGCAAAAATAGACAAGAAAGGATTCAATCAGATAATATACTTCCACACCTGACAAGCAAGACTTGTCACTCAAATAATAGAAGAATATGAAATGTGGAGAATTATGTAACACCCAATTTTAAAGGAATAAAATCAGGCACAGCACATGAATGCTAGGATCAAGTTTTTATACAAGCGTTACATCATCAGTTTATCATCACAGTGTCGCAAATACAATAACGATATTAACTTACGACAAGAGGACCCAAGGGTCTAAAAGAAAACACAGCGGAACAATAGAGCTTCAGCGCTAGAGGTTTTTCATCTTCCACAAACGTCTACCGGGGGCACACTAGATTACTACACTAAGCAACTATGATATATGACTTCAACAACATGCATCCTATTTTTTTAAGTATGAAGACACATCTATAACAAAAGGGATGACTCATAGGATTCCATTCGACTACCAAGACTCACCAGGTAATTCCATTACCTATCCGACTATCCATACCAAAACCCCGATCCCAGCTAATCAAGAAGAAGTTCAAGCCCGCTATTGACTGTGAGCGTGGCTGATTAATCAGATTGAAACTTTGCAAAATTTGCACGGCTTTCCCCATAAGTAGTGATTCTCATGTTCCTTCACACTTCTAGGGTGTGGAGTCAGGATCTCACTACAAGGTCTTTACAAAGCTCCCGCTGATTCATAGGCACCCACTAAGGTTTCACCAATAACAGACGATTCTATCACTGCAGAAGCCCCCGCTTGTGCCACTCAATCGTCCATTGGTACCCACAAAATCGGAGAGGTGGCTAATTAGTTGGTTAGAATATACCCATATAAGCCTCGTGGTTGTGTGGTTAAACTTGGTTACATATTGAAGAACCGGTTCTTAGGACCCTACAAAGGCACAACAACAAACCTGATGTGCAGCAACACCTCAAACCAACCATCCAGTTAGAATCCCTATACCATGTTGCTATAAGATTACCATACCTGATTTTTGTTGCATAGACATTAGTCAAGATTAAAATTTACCCTACTATGACAACACTAGCATATCTACCCTTCATTGACCATGACTCATCAACGGCGATAAGGAATAATCATATAAAAGCTAGTAAACCGTAACATGGGATTCCAAGTTTGACAAGATGCAATGAAGGGTAAACAACTACATAAATATACTATAATAGGAGCAAGATGTTTAAGGACACTTGCCTCCAGCTAAGGGTTGCTCGAGGTCTTCGAAAGCTTAATCTTGCAGACTCACGAACTGAACACCTCTTAATCGACACACTGGAAAAGCATACAAGAAAACTACTAAGAACAGTGTACCAAATAGTACTAAAAGTAGGTAAAAACCCTGTAAAAAGATTCTACACTTCACTATGAACATTTGAGCATAAAAATTGCCCAAATCGGAGCTACAAGCAAAAAATTATGAGCTTTTAAAGTTCCAGGGGCTTTTCTACAAATTTAACTTATTTTTTGGGAATAAACCGATTTGTTTTTATACTAAAAATCATATTTATGACACCATAAATCAAAATAAATGATTTTCCAATTGAAAAAGGTGTGGAAAAGGTTCATGGGCTCATGGACCATGGCTTGGAGACCGGTCCATGAGTCTATGGTGGACAAATTATGAGATGGTGAAGGGGTACGCAATCTTGGCCAATGGATCTCGATCGAATGGCCGGGGGCGACGGGTGATTGGACCAGGGCCGCGGACAAGGGCAGCAGTCGGCCGACGATGGTGAGTTGCTGGCGCATCGCTGGAGTGCATGAAATTGCGCATCCAACCATGGATCACGATGGGACAAGGCGCAAAATAAAGAGGAGGGCGAGGGGATCATCACCATGGGCTTATCGTTAGCGGAGAAGGGTGGAGGGAGACCGGTGATAGAGAGAGCTAGATAGCGGGGCTTGGTCACAGTGTGGGCAGCGCTCTGTGGGTCGGGTGATGCCGAGGTGCGGCCGGGAGCTTTTCTGGTGACCCTGCGAACCATAGAGGGGAGGAAAGGGTTAGAGATGGCTCGGCCACGGAGAATTGTGGCGGCGGCGGAGATCTCACCAACCATGAAGAAGACGATGGCGCTTAGGGTGTAATTGAGTACGAAAGGAGGAGGAAACGGGTTGAAGTGGTGCAGAACCTCGCCACAAAGACAAATGTCGGCTTATAAGCGCGAGAAGGGAAGTGCATCGGCCAAGATTCGAAGAGATTGGCCGGTGGCCTTAAAGGAGTTGAATGCGGTAGTTTTCGCATTTGAGAGGTGTAATGGAGGGGGATACGGCTGGGGCGAAGTGATTAAGGGGTGGGGATCGCGGCCACAACCTTTAATTGATGCGGAACGGCGTGGGGTGGCTCGGATTTGAACAGGCGGTGTGAGATTTGGGGGCCAAGTGAGCTCGGGAGGGAGAATGAAGAAGAGGACCCGGTGGGCGGGTGCACGGCTTGGCGGCTCGGCTTGGCTCCAGCCGGGCCCACGTGGTAGCAAGAGAGGAAGGGGAAGGGGTGGCTTGGGTTCTGCGGACAGGTCGGCTCGGGCGGCACAACGCAGGAGGAGGGGAGGCGGTCCACACGGTAAGAGAGAAAGGGAGAGGGGGAGGGAAGAGGGTTGGCCAAGGGGAAAGGAAATCAGCCCGAGGAGCTATTAATAATTTTGAAATCCCTTTTCTTTTATGATTTTGAACCAAATTCAAAAGAGGTTTTAAATGAGCACCTTCTGGCGAATTTTTGCAAATATTTTCCACGCATCAAAACCAATTGCAACTATGACGGCATGAATGCATCAAACATAAATATATCCTATGGTAGATTTAAATTAGAAATTAATTTCTTTTATTTGAAGAAAATTTTAAACTCCTATTTAAATTCTATCAAAATTTTAAACTATTGTAAAAATTGAAAATTTAGGGTGTTATAAATTAGTAGCTCAAACCTATATAAATAGCACGGAGCATTGCTTGCAAGTAGCTGACGTTTGAGTGCAACTGAGACAAGAATCTTGCAAGGTCTTCTCCATCAAGAAGATCCTTTGTTGCAGCCATATGCTTCTCTAAAACTTCTTTTAGTGCTATGGTATACGAATCATCCCTTGATTGAGCCTTATGTACAAGGTTGTACATCATGTCAGTGACTTTGGACATTGCGGAAACAATGATCAGTTTTCTCTCAGAAGAATCACCAAGAACTATGTCAGCGACACTCTGAATTCTTTGGGGTGTTCCCATACAGGTTCCACCAAGCTTGCACACAGACAACATATCACCTTTTGGAAGATACGTATTCGCTTCATCTAGTTCGACTGAAATAGCTAATACAAGGAAAAATAAGTAAAGCATCAAATCTTAGCTGGTAACATTTACAAGGTGAGAAAAGGTTAAAATGGTTGTGCTAAGGATATGAAATTAAACATTGGCAATGCATGATGGAAGGCACAACAACTAGCAGCAGGTCTAAGCAAATTTGTGGAACGATGTCTCTAAGAACTTCCTTGAGACTAACCTATCCTGAACAAGATAGCAACGGAACAAACAGAAATATTAACTTAATTTTTTTGCAAGGTGTAACTGACAGGAGTAGAACTGGTAAAGGAGTACATGATCCAATAGAACCTAATGAAGACAGCATAACAGGAGTTTTTAAGCTAGTTACTCTGGACAAGATTAGAAATGTGTGTTAGGACAATTATATGATAGCTTTGAGAACATCAGACATTAAACAATAAATATGCAATTGAAGCTTGCAAGGCCAATTGATTGGTCAATATGTGTGTGAAATTTGGCCGTAATAAATATAAGTCATCTAGCTGAAAAGATACTTTATTAATGCACAATAGAATTCTCAGCACCGAACACTACCTTAGGGAGCCTCCCAAAGATCAGTATTGACTTAATTCGTACTTCCAGCATTGTGAAACCGCTTCCCTGTCAACCAGCATAAATCTAACACAATGAGTAGAAAGGTTGAAAGTGTGTAACACCGCAAATTTCAATTTTTGCAATAATTTAAAATTTTGCTAGGAATTAAATAGGTGGTTGCAATTTTGTTCAATAGGAAAATTAATTTCTAAATTTAAATTGTCCTAGGATAATGTTTGATGCACTCATGCCGTTATAGATGCATATAGGTTTTTGTGCTTGAAAAATATTTGCAAAAGTTCGCTAGAAATCGCTCATTTAAAACTCTTTCGAAATTGTGTTCAAAATCTTAAAAAGAAAATGTTTTCAAAATTGGAAAACTCCTCTCGGACCCTATCTCCTCGCCGGCCCAACCCTTTCCCTTTCCCCCTGGCCCACTCTTCCTCCTCCCCCTCTCTTTCTTCTCCCACCCGAGTGGGCCGCCCCTTCTCTCCCTGTGCTGGGCCGCGTCCTGAGCCGGCCCTCTTGTGCGCTGAGCCGCCCCCTCCCTCCCCTCTGTTCCGCTGCCAAGCAGGCCCACCCGAGCTGGGCCGAGCCGCGCCAATCCGCCCGAGCCGAGCCGCGCCAACCCGCCCAGCTCCGCTTCTTCAACCTCCGGCGCGCCCGATCCCCTCCGCCAGCTCGCCACCGAATCAGCGCCTCCCCGCGCCCCCTCCCCTTCCAAAATCGGCCGGATTCAATGCCATAACTCCCCATCGAGTGATTCCGCCCGTTTCCCCCTTCTCTACCTCTCTCTATTGCCCAATCAAAGCAAGAAAACCGACACCATTGAAGGCCATGGCCGGCGGCCGCTTCTCTTCAAATTCCGGCCGATGCTCTCCCTATCTCGCGTATTTAAGCCATCCATCATCTCCCTTGCGACGTTCCGTGCATTTTGCACCCGTTTCCCCCTTCTTTTCCGCTCGGATTCTTCCCCGACGCCGGCTTCTTCTTCACCGCCAGTGAGTGTGCGCCGTCGCCACCATTTTCGCGCCGCCGTGTCGTCTCCGGCCTCCCTAACCGCCTTCTCAGCTTCGCAGGAGAACGAGACGGCTTCTCCGCCGCCCCTCGGCACCTCTCCGCCGCCGTAGCCATCTTCCATTGAGCTACGACCCCGCCGGCCGCCCTCCTTTGTCGCCGGCTGCCACTGTGAAGCCTCGGTGAGGACCCCCTACCCCTCCTCTCCATTTTGCGCTTATTCCCGTCACAAACGGAGCCCAGATGCGCACTTTGCGCATCTCCGGCGAGCCCCGCCCCCATGCATCGCCGTCAGCCAACCGCCGCCCGTGCTTGCACCGCCGGCCAAAGCCCTTTTGATTCCTGGCCGTCGGATCTGAGATGAACGATCCAGATTAGAAGCAAAATAACTCTTCGCCTAGCCAATCACATAATTCCACATGTCGTCTCCATAATCCCAATCAGCCGCAGAGCCACATCATCATCCATATCAGCCTGCCATGTCATCCAATCTGCCTATGTGTCAATACCACATCATCGAAGCCTTTATCCAGTCATTTCCGAATTATAATAATTCAGGAAAATGGCAATTTTCCACTTGAGCCCCAAGACTTCTCTGTAACCACATAAAAGCCATGTACTTTTATAGAAACCCCTGGATTTTTTTTTATAAATAAGATTTTCTGTATAAAAACAATTCGTTAATTCTCTGAAATTCAAGTAAAATTTGCAGAATAGCCCCTATAACTTCAAAAGCTCAATACTTTTTGCTCGTAGCTCCGATTTGGGCGATTTTCGCGTCCAAATGTTCATGGCGACGTGTAGAATCTTTTTGTAGGGTTTTTTTTTATCTAGTTCAATACTATTTGGTGTACTGTTCTTGGATTTTTGTGTTGTGTGTCTTTTCCGATCTGTCGATTCGGAGCTGAGCAGTTCGGCAATCTCCAAGACCAAGCTTTTGAGGACGTTGAGCAGCACCCTGTAGAAGGCAAGTGTCCTTGAGCATATTTATTCTGTTTTAGAATTTGCAGGTGTAGTTTTTAACCTTCAAAATACATGCTTGTCTAAACATGAATCCTATGTTAGGGTATACTAGTTTTGAATCAATATTTCCTTGCCGCCATTGTTCATCATGTTATGAAAATGGGTAGTTTATGCTAGCACAGTCTTGGTTGGGAAATCTTAATATTGATTAACGAACTATGCAACAATGTTGGGAGATGGTAATTCTTTTTGTAGCAACATGGTATAGGTTTTCCCCAACAGAATGGATGGTTTGAGGTGGAGCCTATAGCATGTTTATGTTTGTATCTGTGTGGGGTCCTAAGGACCGGTTCTTGGGCATGTAACCAAGTTTTATCCGCACAATCACGAGGCCTATATGGGTACGGCCTGGCCAACTAATTAGTCACCTTCTAGCTTGGTGGGCACCATAGGTCGGTATAAGTGGCACAAGAGGGGGGCTTCTGCAGCAATGTAATTGTCTGTTAGCGGTGAAACCTTAGTGGGTGCCTGCGAGTTAGAGGGAGCTTTGTAAAGGCCTTGTAGTGAGACCCCGACTCCACACCCTAGAAGTTTGGAGCAACAAGGGAATCACGACTCGTGGGGAAAGCAGTGCAAACTCTGCAGAGTGTCAATCTGGTCGATCAGCCGTGCTTACGGATAAGAGCGAGCTTGGACTTCCTCAGGATTAGTTCGGGTCAGGGTTTGGTATGGTGGGTTGGGGTAGCCAGGTAATAGAATTATCTGGTGAGTCTTGGTGGTCGGATGGAGTCAGATGAGTCAAAACTTTGGATATAGTCATGTCTTTTCACTTAGTAAATAGGATGCTTGATGTTGGAGTCATAGGCAGATCGTAGTTGCTTAGTGCTGTTAGCCAATGTCAAAGTCGTTCCTTGACTTAAGCCGCATATCATGTTTTCTCTACGCTTGCGGAGTACAATATTTGTACTCACACTTGTTGTTCCCTACCCTGCAATCTACCGCTGTTCAGAAGCTGGCGATGAAGCTGGAGCTTTTGATGACGACTTCGATCCGGAGCTGCTGATCTAGGCTGTGTTGCCCCTGGTCGACGCCTATGGAAGATGGAGCCGCTGGCGCTGAAGACCCTTTAGTTTCCCCGCTGTGTTTTCTTTAGACCCTCGGGTCCTTTTGTATTAAGTTAATTACAATGTTGTAATAAAGGCACTATGATGATGTTACTAATGATGTAAGCACATGTATGAAACTTGATCCTGGCATACATGTGTTGTGCCCGGTTTTGTTCATTTAAAATTGGGTGTTACAGAAGTGGTATCAGAGCCGTGTTGACCGTAGGATGCAGCCTAGATAGACTGGACGTGCTAAGGACTTATTTTTGTACAAACTACTTTAGCAAAATTGTTTTTCTTCCAGTTTTTCCTTTCTCTGTCTTTTGCTCTTTAGAAAATGGTTACTAACTTCTGTCTTCTTCAAAATTTTAGATGGCCCGGACGAAGATCACCTCGCGCAAGCGTGTGCTGGTCCCAGACGTGGAGGTTTCTGCTGGTGCAGTCTGGAGGCGCCAACCCCTAGCTGAGTTCTACTCTGACGGACAGCTGGCCGGGTACTTCGCCCGTACGCTGTGGTACCTGCTGCTGGGTCTCGGCTACCACGACGCTCCCCTTTTCAGAGGCGTCAGAGTTTCGCTTGGAGGACGTGGTTACTCCTAGTCAGTGGAGGTGACCATGTTCGAGAAGCCCTCCGACGACAATCTTCGCCGAGTTCGCCGAGTCCACACCGCCACCGCCCTCAGAGCTACGTTCGAGGCAGGGATCGAGGACGTTGCTCGCTAGGCTCTGGCTGTTCTCTGCCGAGAGAACAGACATGACCTCCGCCTCACTCAGTTCGAGAAGTTCCTGCAGCGCCCGTCAGGCAGTCTGAAGGTCATCTTTGCGCCCCTCAACAGCGAGCCGGATCTCCGTCTGCGAGAGCAGGTCCGCCTCACCGCCGCCCTCTACGCCGAGCTGGACAGAGCACTCGACGAGTTGGAGGATCTTCACCAGCGCCACGCCGAGCATGAGCAGATGATCTACGAGCTGGAGATGATGCTGCAAGATCCTGACCAGCACCCCAACGAGGTTCCCCCAGCACCGTTTTCCGCCCCTAAATCGCCCTGCTCTCCTTCGCGCAAGAGGCTCCGTCAGGCAGATTTTGCAGGCCCTTCAGGCACCGCCGGTCAGGAGTAGAGTCGAGCTAGGAAGTTGTCCCTAGCAGAATAAATCGTTTAGACTCGTGTTGTTTGTCCTTGTGTGTGCTTGTGTCTGTTTAGCGTGAGCCTTGTAATGAGTTGGATCTTTGCATGTGTGTTGGTGTGATGTAGGGGTTTCCCCTCTACATTTTCATCAGTTAATAAATTATAGTTGGGAGTCATTTCTATCTGTTTCTTTCAGTTCCTATCTGTTCTTGGCTTGTCTTTCCGCCCTTGCCTCTTTCTTATGCTTTCCATACCTTGGCAACAACAGATGGTGAACACTAGGTGCAACAACAACAACAACATCAACAACAACGCTGCCAACAACAACGACCTTCCTCCCCCGCCACCCCTCATGGACGCCAACCAAGTCCTGACTCTTCTTCAAGGTTTGGTCCAAGACATCAATCAGCAACCTCAAGCTCAGCAAGCACCACCGCTGTAGCCACAGTCCAGGCTCAGGACTTTCTTGAGCACTCAACCACCCACTTTTTCTCAAGCAGTGGAGCCTATGGAGGCAGATGATTGGTTGAGGACAATAGAGAGCAAGCTTCAGATAGCTCAGTGCAATGCAAGGGAAAAAGTTCTCTTTGCATCCCACCAGCTGAGCAGGCTAGCTCAGGAATGGTGGACTGCTTACACCGCTGCTCATGAGGATCCCCAGGAGATTACCTGGACAGAATTCAAGAACAGTTTCCATGCCCATCATGTTCCCGCCGGAGAATTAAAACTGAAGAGGAAGGAATTCCTCAGTCTCAAGCAAGGCCCCATGTCTGTGAGGGAGTATCTAACCAAGTTCACTCAACTGTCTCGCTACGCCCCCAATGATGTTGACATGGACGAGAAGAAGCAAGATTGTTTTCTTGAGTGTCTTAACCCTGGTTTACAGTATGCCCTCTCCGCCAATGAGTACCCCAGTTTCCAGAAGCTGGTAGATAGGTCCTTCATCATGGAGAAAAAGCGCCAGAATCTGGGTTAAGAGCGTAAGCGCCATCTACAGGGTCAGTCTTTTGGCAGTAACACCTGCCCCTGCTTCAATGCTCCTGCCACTGGACTGATGTTCCGCCATGGAGGGCAGAACCAGCAGCAGCAGAATCAGCCGCAGAGGTCGCAACAGAAAATGCAGAATTAGGGTACAGGGTCGTTCAAGCCGCCAGTGCAGCCGCAACAGTCTCGTCCCAGCTTCCCGCAGCAGCAGCAGCGACCCAACAACAACCAGCCACAACAGCAGAACCGCAACGGCCAAGGGTCAAGGAACATTGGTCCATGCTTCAGTTGCGGCAACTTTGGGCATCTCGCCAACAAGTGTCCCAAGAAGCAGCAAGGCCAGGCCCAGGGCAACAATCAGTAGCAGCAGCCTCACCAGAATGCAATGTATGGTCGTGTCAACCATGTTGCAGTGGAGGAAGCCCAGGAAGCTCCTGACGTGGTTCTGGGTTTGTTTTCTGCCAACTCTCATCCTGCAACAGTGTTATTTGATTCCGGTGCTACGCATTCATTCATATAATATCAGTTCGTGAATACATATAAATTGCCAAGTGCCTTAATAAAAAATCGAATGCTAGTAAGTTCTCTTGGAGGGGAAATAGAATCAAGGCATGTATGTCCTAAAATAGGTACATGCATAAGGGGAGTAGACTTTCTGGCCAACCTTATCATTCTGGAGTCCAAGGGTATTGATATCATTCTGGGAATGGATTGGCTAACCAAGTACAAAGGGGTCATCAGATGTGCTACAAAGACGGTTCAGTTGACCCATACAGACGGAACCAAGGTGGAGTATCAGGCCATGATAGAGTCAGCTATCAACGCTAGTTTAAACAAAGCCAACGCAGTGGAAGATAGCAGGGTGGTCGGTGAATTTCTGGACGTCTTCCCCGGAGGATTTGCCAGGTATGCCCCCTGATTGAGAAATTGAATTCATCATTGAATTAGTACCTGGAACGGCTCCTATATAGAAGAGGCCATATAGAATGGATGCTAATCAGTTGGCTGAGCTCAAGGAACAAATCCAAGATCTCCTAGACAAAGGGTTTAACCGCCCCAGTTCTTCACCTTGGGGAGCCCCAGTAATCTTCGTTCCGAAGAAAGATGGTACACAAAGGATGTGCATAGACTATCAAGCTCTAAATGAAGTAACAATCAAGAACAAGTACCCTTTGCCCCGCATTAAAGATCTATTTGATATGCTGATAGGCGCATATGTGTTTTCCAAGATTGATCTTCGATCTGAATACCATCAGTTGAAAATTCGTGCTTCGGATATCCCCAAGACAGCATTTGATACTCGGTACGGTCTATACGAATACACAGTGATGTCTTTCGGACTGACCAATGCCCCAGCATACTTCATGTATTTGATGAACAAGGTCTTCATGGAATATTTGGACAAGTTTGTTGTGGTATTCATTGATGACATCTTGGTCTACTCCAAGAACGAAGAAGAACACGAGGAACACCTAAGGATGGTTTTACAGAAGCTTAGGGAAAACCAGTTGTACGCTAAATTGAGCAAATGTGAGTTCTGGCTGAAAGAAATTCTTTTCCTCGGTCATATCATATCAGCAGGTGGTGTGTCTGTAGATCCGTCCAAGGTAAGTGATGTTCTGGATTGGAAGCCACCGCAAAATGTATCCGAAATCCGCAGTTTTCTGGATCTAGCAGGATACTATCGTCGTTTTATAGAAGGTTCTCCAAAATAACGAAGCCAATGACAGAACTGCTAGAAAAAAGAGCAGAGTTCAAGTGGACAACAGCTCGAGAAGCTAGTTTCAATGAATTAAAGAAGAGGTTGATCTCAGCACCAGTTTTGATTCTGCCGGATATTCAGAAGCCGTTTTCGGTGTATTGTGATGCATCCCGTCAAGGCTTGGGATGTGTGCTCATGCAAGAAGGTCATGTCATTGCATATGCATCCCGACAGTTAAGGAAACATGAAGAAAATTATCCGACGGATGACTTAGAACTAGCCGCAGTGGTTCATGCACTCAAGATCTGGAGGCATTATCTGATTGGTCGGAGGTGTGAGATCTATTCTGATCATAAAAGTTTGAAGTATATTTTTACTCAATCGGATCTTAACCTCAGGCAGCGCAGATGGTTAGAGCTTATCAAGGACTATAATCTGGGAATCAACTATCACCCAAGAAAGGCAAATGTAGTAGTTGATGCCTTAAGCAGAAAGTCTCAAATTAATGCAATGACTCTTCAAGAGATGAGTCCCGAGCTATGCAAGGAGTTCGAGAAAATGAATCTAGGTATGGTGTGTAACACCGAGGTAGTTGCAATGGAAATCGATTCAATACTTGAACAAGATATAAGAAATGGTCAGCTTGGAGATGAAAAGATTTTGGAAATCAAGCAGTTGATCAAAGTCGACAAAGCCCCAGATTTCTCTGAGGATGAGCAAGGAACAGTTTGGTACAAGCACAGGATTTGTGTTCCAGACATAAAGTCTATTCGGGACACCATCTTAAAAGAAGCCCATGATTCAGCATATTCTATCCACCCTGGAAGTACCAAGATGTATCAAGATCTCAAAGATCAGTATTGGTGGTACGGAATGAAGCGTGCAGTAGCAGAACATGTAGCTTTGTGTGATATCTGCCATCGAGTCAAAGCCGAACACCAAAGACCCGCAGGACTGCTACAGCCATTGAAAATACCTGATGGAAGTGGGAAGAAATCAGCATGGACTTCGTAGTGGGTCTACCACAAACGCAATCATGATATGATTCTATATGAGTCATTGTTGCCCGTCTGACAAAAGTAGCTCACTTCATTCTAGTCAAAGAATCATATCGAGGGCCGAAGTTAGCTGAATTGTATATGTCCAGAATTGTGTGTCTACATGGAGTACCCAAGATAATTGTATCCGATCATGGCAGCCAGTTTACCTCATGGTTCTGGCAACGATTGCATGAATCTATGGATACAAGATTGAATTTCAGCTTAGCGTACCACCCGCAGATTGACGGACAGACAGAAAGAGTAAATCAAATTTTGAAGACATGTTAAGAGCATGTGCACTGAAGAATGGTAACTGTTGGGACAAGAATCTACCGTACGCAGAATTCTCGTACAACAACAATTATCAAGCTAGTCTCAAGATGTCCCCTTTTGAAGCCCTATACGGACAGAAATGTAGAACCCCCCTGTTCTGGAATCAGACCGGGGAAAGTCAAGTTTTCGGTCCCGAAGTCCTAAGAGAAGCAGAAAGACAAGTGCAAGAGATTAGAGATAATTTGAAAACAGCACAGTCAAGACAGAAGAGCTACGCAGATCATCGATGCCGGGAACTAACTTTCGAAGTAGGAGACTTCGTATATCTCAAAGTATCACCAATTAGAGGTCTATGCAGATTCAAGGTTAAAGGCAAGCTTTCACCTCGGTTTATTGGTCCGTACAAGATTTTGGGAAGACAAGGAGAAGTAGCTTACCAGCTCGAGTTACCACCTCAACTCTCAGGAGTACATGATGTTTTCCATGTGTCAAAGTTAAAGAAGTGTCTAAGAGTTCCCGAAGAACAGATGCCAGTAGAAGAACTAGATATACAAGAAGCTCTCATATTTTGAATATCCAGTTAAGATTCTTGAGATATCAGAACGGGTTACCAGAAACAGGCAAGTCCGAATGTGCAAAGTACAGTGGAAGCATCACTCAGAAGAAGAAGCAACATGGGAAAGAGAAGATGATCTGAAGACGGAGTTTCCTCATCTCTTCTCCGATCCTTCCGAATCTCGAGGGCGAGATTCATCCTAAGGGGGTAGGTTTGTAACACCCAAAATTTCAATTTTTGCAATAATTTAAAATTTTGCTAGAAATTAAATAGGTGGTTGCAATTTTGTTCAATAGGAAAATTAATTTCTAAATTTAAATTTTCCTAGGATAATGTTTGATGCACTCATGCCGTTATAGATGCATATAGGTTTTTGTGCTTGAAAAATATTTGCAAAGTTCGTTAGAAATCGCTCATTTAAAACTCTTTTGAAATTGTGTTCAAAATCTTAAAAAGAAAATGTTTTCAAAATTGGAAAACTCCTCTCGGACCCTATCTCCTCACCGGCCCAACCCTTTCCCTTTCCCCCAGCCCACTCTTCCTCCTCCCCCTCTCTTTCTTCTCCCACCCGAGTGGGCCACCCCTTCTCTCCCTATGCTGGGCCGCGTCCCGAGCCGGCCCTCTTGTGCGCTGAGCCGCCCCCTCCCCCCCTCTGTTCCGTTGCGAAGCAGGCCCACCCGAGCCGAGCCGAGCCGAGCCACGCCAATCCGCCTGAGCCGAGCCACCCCAACCCGCCCGGCTTTGCTTCTTCAACCTCCGGAGTGCCCGATCCCCTCCGCCAGCTCGCCACCGAACCAGTGCCTCCCCGTGCCCCCTCCCCTTCCAAAATCGGCCCATATCAGCCTGCCATGTCATCCAATCTACCTATGTGTCAATACCACGTCATCGAAGCCTTTATCCAGTCATTTCCGAATTATACTAATTCTGGAATGGCAATTTCGCACTTTAGCCCCAAGACTTCTCTGTAACCACATAAAAGACCTGTACTTTTATAGAAACCCTTGGATTTTTTTTATAAATAGGATTTTCAGTATAAAAACAATTCGGTAATTCTCTAAAATTCAAGTAAAATTTGCATAATAGCCCCTATAACTTCAAAAGCTCAATACTTTTTGCTCATAGCTCCGATTTGGGCGATTTTCGCGTCCAAATGTTCCTGACGACGTGTACAATCTTTTTGTAGGGTTTTTATCTAGTTTCAATACTGTTTGGTGTACTGTTCTTAGATTTTTGTGTTGTGTGTCTTTTCCAGTCTGTCGATTAGGAGCTAAGCAGTTCGGCAATCTCCAAGACCAAGCTTTTGAGGATGTTGAGCAACACCCTGTCGATGGCAAGTGTCCTTGAGCATATTGATCCTGTTTTAGAATTTACAGGTGTAGTTTTTAACCTTCAAAATGCATGCTTGTCTAAACATGAATCCTATGTTAGGGTTTACTAGTTTTGAATCAATATTTCCTTGTCGCCGTTGTTCATCATGTTATGAAAATGGGTAGTTTATGCTAGCACAGTCTTGGTTGGGAAATCTTAATATTGATTAATGAACTATGCAACAAAGTTGGGAGATGGTAATTCGTTTTTAGCAACATGGTATAGGTTTTCCCCAACAGAATGGATGGTTTGAGGTGGAGCTTATGGCATGTTTGTGTTTGTATCTGTGTGGGGTCCTAAGGACCGGTTCTTGGGCATGTAACCAAGTTTTATCCGCACAACCACGAGGCCTATATGGGTACGGCCTGGCCAACTAATTAGTCACCTTCTAGCTTGGTGGGCACCATAGGTCGATATAAGTGGCACAAGAGGGGGTTCTGCAGCAATGTAATTGTCTGTTAGCGGTGAAACCTCAGTGGGTGCCTGCGAGTTAGAGGAAGCTTTGTAAATGCCTTGTAGTGAGACCCCGACTCCACATCCCGGAAGTTTGGAGCAACAAGGGAATCACGACTCGTGGAGAAAGCAGTGCAAACTCTGCAGAGTGTCAATCTGGTCGATCAGCCATGCTCACAGATAAGAGCGAGCTTGGACTTCCTCAGGTTTAGTTGGGATCAGGGTTTGGTATGGTGGGTTGGGGTAGCCAGGTAATGGAATTATCTGGTGAGTCTTGGTAGTCGGATGGAGTCCGATGAGTCAAACCATTGGATATAGTCGTGTCTTTTCACTTAGTAAATAGGATGCTTGATGTTGGAGTCATAGGCAGATCGTAGTTGCTTAGTGCTATTAGCCAGTGTCAAAGCTGTTCCTTGACTGAAGCCGCATATCATGTTTTCCCTACGCTTGTGGAGTACAATCTTTGTACTCACACTTGTTGTCCCCTACCGTGCAATCTACCGCTGTTCAGAAGCTGGCAATGAAGCTGGAGCTTTCGATGACGACTTCAACCCGGAGCTGCTGTTCTAGGCTGTGTTGCCCCCGTTCGACTCCTGTGGAAGATGGAGCCGCTGGCGCTGAAGACCCTTTAGTTTCCCCGCTGTGTTTTCTTTAGACCCTCGGGTCCTTTTGTATTAAGTTAATTACGATGTTGTAATAAAGGCACTATGATGATATTACTAATGATGTAAGCACGTGTATGAAACTTGACCCTGGCATACATGTGTTGTGCCCAGTTTTGTTCGTTTAAAACTGGGTGTTACAAAGTGTTAGAAAACCTAGAGTTTCACAACCGAATGTGGGCCCGTCTCGATCTCTTGAAAAATTTGATTCTATCTCTTAGAGGTTTTGGCACTATATATACGGGGCAGCACCCCTCATTGTAAACACAGATGAATAAAGAATAGACAGCTTTTTCCCTACGCTTGTATCTCCTTTTGCAATTGTTCTCTTGAGGGATCGCTGGACTACACCCGGTAGCAGTGGTTTCTCAACACGTTATAAGCCCGAAGCTCTGCCGGAGATCAAGCTAGCGAAACGAATCTGCCTACGACCGATCTGCACTGCATCGACATCGTCATCAAGCGGGCAGGTCTTTGGCCTAGCCTATATGCCCTACGCGGCACGAATCGTTCGCAAGAATTGAAAGGTACGATTTGATCGGTACGTATAATCACTGCTACTGTTTTCCTTTGCATCAAATTGATCGGTAACGCATGAACAGTAGCGAGTACTAGCAATACCGTATGATCGAAGTTCTGTAGATTGATCTAGCGCAATGAATAGTTGCCCGTAGCGCGATGAACAGTAGCTAGCGAATTTGATCTACACAGTAGGGCATCATGGCGAGAATCAAGCATCGTTGGTGTGAACACGGCTAGTGAGGCCCGCAGCCGCCACCTCACCGCCGGCTAGAATCCGGCAGCCATCCCCCTGCAAAGTATGCGGTGGCTCGAAGGCCACCGCCGCAGATCTAGAAGAAACAAAAAAACAAGAAGAAGCCGCCGGTCGCACGCTCGTCCCGAAGCGGCACCACTGCGCCCAGGAGGATCACCAGCGTCGCCCTGAGCACGCGTTGGCGCCGCCCTGGGCACGCGTCACGCCGTCTGCCGCCCACCGCCGACTCTGCCGCCGCTCCTGCACGAGCGCCACCTCCGGCTTCGCCGCTCCCGCACACGCGCCGCCTCCTCCTACGTGCCTCACGTCCACCGCCGCCCGATGAGCTGCCGCCCAGTCGGAGTGCCGGCCGACCCACACGGCGCCGGAAGAAATTGCAGCTAGGGTTGGAAACCCTAGCCGCACCTCTGTTTAGAGGATGCGCGTGGGCCGGATGGGCCAGGCCGGCCCATGGGTAAAAAAAAACCGGCGAAATAAAGAAAAAAAAGATAGAAAACAAAACATGCATTCAGCCCCCCCCCCCCCGAATTTTCCAACATTTAAGTGCAGTCCCTAAATTTTGCGTTTAGGCCCCTGGTTGTTCTAAAAATTATCCAGAGGCTCTGATTTTGCATATTAGACCCTGTGGTTTCTGAAAATTACATAGATTTTTGGAATTTTGCGTATAAACCCTCAGGCTTATGGAGAATCTTGAAAATACTTTTCCTACACGAAAGTATCTCTAGAATTTAAATTTTGCATATGTTTTAGCCATTATGCAGTTTTTATTTCTATGTTATTTTGCTGTTGAAATTGCCTGTTATGCATTTAAATTCAGTAAAATTCACATAATAGCATAGAAAATATCAAAAAATTGTAGCAATCCAATTTAGCAACATGAAGCAACTTTACTGGTATTAATACTTGCATCATTTAAATATGTAGATGGCTGGCATCACGAATAAGGAGTTTGCTGAGCTGAGTGCTGATGGCCGCAACTATCTCACTTAGGCATCAGATGTTCGGATTGTACTGGGAGCAAAAAGGCTCTGCGCTGCAATTGGCCTTAGAACAAGTAGTACAATTGTTCCCACAGAGGATGAGAATTATCAGGCACTTCATGTTCTCTGCCATCATCTCTCTCCCACTTTGAAGGATGAGTACATGGCAATGACCAGCGCTAAGGCACTATGGGACGCACTGCAGGAGTGTTTTGAGCGTCTTAAGTACACCATCAAGCCTCTCGCAGAGCAAGAATGGGTCCGGCTCTGTTTCTGTGACTATAAGCATGCCAAAGAGTACAACTCCGCGCTACACCATATTTGCACACTACTGTGTCTCTGTGGGAAAGAGATCATAGAAGAGGAGAAAATTGAGAAAACTCTCTCCACTTTCCACCCAAATGCGGCAGAATCTGCATGCAATCACCGTCAATCAAATTACAAGAAGTATTCTGAATTGATTGATGTGTTGCAACTCCATGAAGTTTATGACAAAATCATAAACAAGAACTTTTTATCCTAGTCGCAAGGGAAGAGCAGTGGTCTAGAAGTGAATCACATCTCTTTTAAAGCGCGCAAGAACCGCAATATGAAGCAGGTGAAGAGAGGAAAGAAAGTGGTGGTAGGCAAAGTCAAGCCTGGTGATGATAATGGTAAGATAAAGAAAAAATTCAAGCTATATGGTGAGCAAAACCAGACATGCTATAAGTGTGGTGTTTGGGGCCATTGGTCCCGAATCTGCAAAGCACCAAAGCATGTTGTGGAAGCATTCCGGAAGAAGAAGAAAGAGCAGCCAGAAGTACACCTCACCGTTGTAGTGGGGATGGAAGAGGACAAAGCAGTCAAAGTTGAAAGGGATGCATCTCACATGAAAGTTGATGATGCTCCCGCAATGACTGTAAAAGACCTCCCGATGAAGGATGCGGAGACCTCTATTTTGCCCTCCTCCACTGACATAGAAGATGCCATAAATAATGAAGCGGAAAAGAAAGCCATTGAAGCAGAAGTGGCCGGATATTTCACAGACTCTATCTAGAATTAGAGTAATTAGCCATTCAATTAGTTGCTGAATTTAGGATGATTGAATAAATGTAAGCTCTAGAAGAGAAATCTTAGCTGCAAACAATATTATTTTTCGATAGTTAATGAAACATTTAGTCTTGTTGCTACTTCCTTGCATGTGAATGATTGAATGTTTTATTTATAGAATATGTGTTGCGCCCGCATGGAGGAAGTGTGTATTATGGATAGTGGAACCACAAACACCATCTTAAGAGAAAAGATGTATTTTCAGTTTATTAAAAATAGCTCTGGAAAGGTGATGACTGTCACTGGAAGTGATAAATGCATAGTAAGTTCTGAAAGAGCCACAGTCATACAACCTATGGGAACTACTTTGCACATTGAGGAAGCATTGTTATACCCTGAATCTACAAGAAATCTCTTAAGTTTTAAAGACATTCGCGTTAACGGTTTCCATATAGAAACTGGTGAAGAAGATGGTAGGGAGTACCTACACATCACTAAGCATGATAGCGAAGTGAGAATACTAGAAAAACTTCCCTCCATGAGCAGTGGCTTGTACTACACTCGCATTAGGGCACTTGAAGTGTTCACTACCTTGAAGACTGTGTTTCGATGTGCAGAATTATTCTCCCTGTGGCATGATAGGTTAGGTCACCCTGGTCTTAGAATGATAAGAAACATAATTACTAACTCACAAGGTCATGGCATAAATGTGAAATTTTTTCCGAATCATGAAGATTTTGTATGCCCTGCATGCGCTACTGGAAAATTAATAATAAGACCGTCTACCTTAAAGGTAGAAGATGAAATCCCTATATTCCTAGACCGAATCCAGGGGGATATTTGTGGTCCTATTCAGCCACTTTCTGGCCCGTTTCGGTACTTTATGGTATTAATAGACGCATCCTCAAAGTGGTCGCATGTATGTCTATTATCTACCCGCAACCATGCCTTTGCAAAGTTGATCTCGCAGATCATACAAATCAGAAATAATTTTTCGGATCATCGCGTGAAATCCATCAGAATGGACAACGCTAGTGAATTTACTTCTAAAGTGTTCGATGATTATTGCACTGGTATGGGAATTAAAGTTGAATATTCTGTACCGCATGTCCACACTCAGAATGGACTAGCCGAAGCGCTAATAAAGAGAATAAAGTTCATTGCTAGACCTTTGTTGTAGACTGTAATTTGCCTGCTACATGTTAGGGACACGCAGTCTTACATGCGGCTACTCTCACTAATTATAGACCATCCTCCTACAACATCCAGTCACCTATGCAACTAATGCAAGGGGTAATTCCGAAGATTTCTCATTTACGCAAATTTGGATGTATGGTTTATGTGCCAATACCGTCGCCACAGTGAACTACTATGGGACCTTTGCGGAAAGTTGGAATATATGGCGGTTATGAGACTGCATCCATAATCCGGTATTTAGAACCAACAATTGCAAATTTGCATACGGCCTGCTTCGCTGACTGCATTTTTGATGAAAATAATTTTCCATCATTAGGGGGAGGAAATATAGCCTTGGATGAAAAATATCGGGAAATTATATGGCAGGCTGAAGGAATTGCGGCACATAATCCTCGCACTAGTGAAGCAAATGGTGAAGTACAGAAAATTATCGATTTGCAGAAATTAGCAAACAATCTGCCTGATCATTTTTGTGATTTGAAGAGCGTGTCTAAGTCGCATGTGCCTGCACTCAATGCACAGGAGAGGGTGGAAGTACCAAAAGAAGGTACCCCTCATCTTGTCCTAGGAGCTCCGAAAAATAATAAAAGGACAAGAAATTCGGTTTCTCAAGTCCCAAATAGCCAGAGACGTTCGACGAAGGTGGGAAATGAGAGCTTACCACAGCCGATCACAAAAGTGCCCCAAAAGAAAAAGAAGGGAACCAGTTGAGACCTAGCGATGGTATGGAATCTCAGGAAGTAGGTATACCAGATTTGAATCTTCCCACGCAGGAAGGAACCAGCGAAAATGCGCGTGCTGAAATCGACGCTGATAAACTAAAGGACCTTGCTCCAATAGTAAGAAATTATGAAGAGAAAGGTGAAGAAGCACCTGAAAGTGCAGCCCATGATGAAATAGCAATAAACTATGTGAATTCAGGGGAATCCTGGAATAGGACAACCACAATAGTCGACACATACTTCGCAAATAAAATTGCCACAGTCATAGATCCTCACCCTGAGCCTGCATCGCTCGCTGAATGTAGAATGAGGTCAGATTGGGAAGACTGGCAGAAGGTAATAACAGCTGAACTGTTATCCCTGAATAAAAGAGAGGTTTTTGGGCTAGTATGGCGCACACCTCCCCACATTAAACAAGTCAGATATAAGTGGGTTTTTATTCGTAAGAGTAATGAAAGGAATGAAATTGTGAGGTACAAAGCACGACTAGTGGCACAAGGTTTCACTCAATGACCAGGCATTGATTATGAAGAAACTTATTCCCCGGTGATGGGTGGCATTACCTTTAGATATTTAATCTCAATGGCAATCAACCTGGAGTTGAAAATGAAATTGATGGATGTTGTGACCACATATCTTTATGGGAGTCTAGATTCGGTCATTTATATGAAGGTACCTGAAGGAATACCATTGTCGAATCAGGATAGAGGAAATAGACACCTTTATAGCGTACAATTGAAGAAGTCGTTGTATGGGTTGAAACAGTCAGGTAGAATGTGGTACAATCGTTTGAGTGAATTTCTTGGAAAATGAGGCTACACAAATAGCACGGATTGTCCCTGTGTATTCATAAGAAGGTCCTAGAATGGATTTTGCATAATATCAGTATATGTAGATGATCTGAATATCATTGGTACAAAAGAAGATATAGAAGAAGCAAGTTCCTACTTAAAATCTGAATTTGAAATGAAAGATTTGGGTAGAACCAAATTTTGCTTGGGCCTGCAGCTAGAGCATGTGGCAGATGGAATCTTTGTACATCAATCAAACTACACTCAGAAGGTGTTAGAGTGGTTTGGTTTTGAAAAATCATTTCCTGCTAAAACCCCCATGGTTGGAAGGTCATTACAAGCAGATCAAGATCCCTATAGACCTAGAGAAGAGGGGGAGGAAGTATTGGGACCGGAATTCCCATACTTAAGTGCAATAGGTGCGCTGACGTATCTGGTTAATTGCACTAGGCCAGACATAGCGTTTGCAGTAAACCTATTTGCACGATACAGTGCTGAGCCCACTAAAAGGCACTGGAAGGGCTTGAAGGATATTCTGCGCTACTTGCAAGGTAGTAAAGATCTAGGCCCGTTCTAAAGAAAGAATCAGGATCTAAGTCTGGTTGGATACGCAGATGCTGGATACCTATCAGACCTGCATACAGCGGAATCACAGATTGGCTATGTTTTCTTATGTGGTGGAACTGCAATATCCTGGAAATCGTCAAAGCAAAGTCTTGTATCTACTTCAACAAACCACTCAGAAATAATAGCTTTATATGAAGCCGCATGGGAATACGCATGGCTTAGAAGAGTGATCAATCATATCCAGCAGTCATGTGGTTTGAATACTACTAACACCCCTACCATTATCTATGAAGATAATGCTGCATGTGTTTCACAAGTGCAGTCGGGATATGTGAAAAGCAACTTAACGAAACATATCAACTCCAAGTTCTTTTATGCTCATGAATTGCATAAAATGAATGAAATAAAGGTTATGCATACCAAGTCATGTGAAAATCTTGCAGATTTATTCACTAAATCTCTCCCTGCATCTAGTTTTGGAAGATGTGTTCGTGGTATTGGGATGATGAGGTTTAGAGAGTTGCATATTTCAGGAGCAGAATTTTTCACATAATACCGATATTAAGAATTAAATCTTAGTCAAGAAGATTAAGTGTCCAAAGTTAATCATGAAGATTATATGAAGTATTTTGGGTGGATTGTACTCCTTTTCCCTTAAATGAGTTTTCTTGAAGTTTCTCATGTTAAGGTTTTTAATGAGGCAATTCGTGTAACAATGTCGTGAGCTATGTACTCTTTCTCCCAATTTTTCCCATTGGGTTTTTGGGGAGTTTTGATGAGACGTATGAATTTCGCGAGAAGTGCCCAAGGGGGAGTCCTAGGAAACCTGGAGTTTCACAACCGAATGTGGGCCCGTCTCAATCTCTTGAAAAATTTGATTCTATCTCTTAGGGGTTTTGGCACTATATATACGGGGCAGCACCCCTCATTATAAACACAGATGAATAAAGAATAGACAGCTTTTTCCCTACGCTTGTGTTTCCTTTTGCAATTGTTCTCTTGAGGGATCGCTGGACTACACCCGGGAGTAGCGATTTCTCAACAGAAAGAATGGCATGTATAATATTTGAATACAAAACTCTCTTTTTTTCTTTCTTTTTTGAGAACACGGATATCAGATATTAGATGTCATAAAATCCTGTAAAATCTTAGAATGAAAAAAGAGTAATAGAAATGCACAATGTCCAATCCAAGATATAGCATGGAGACAAAATCGGTCTTCACTAAATCTCACAATTATATGTAACAAATTTAGAAATACATTAGTTTTCATCTACTTATTTCGGATTTTATCAAGACCGGTATATGATGCACAAGTTTCAAGCTTGTGCATCCATGTTCCCCATATTTGTGGCAGGCCCCGAACAGTTTGGCCTATTTCTTAATCCATAACTCTCACGGTTCCAGACTTATTGCGTAAATCCAAATAGATGGATTGCCCATTTTTGTAGTTTTGGCCATTTCCAAGTTGACGTTGATACAAACTTCATGGACTGGCCAAGACCAACTCTAATTGAATATCATTATGGTAGATTTGGACACAAAACAGAGCAGCGGCAGATCCAGACCTGTGTTCTGCGAGGAGGGGAAATGATAGGAGGAGGAGCACAGTACCGAAGGCAAAGGTATAGCGGTAGTGGCCAGGATTGGAGTAGGAGACACCAGGGTAGGCAACCGCTGCAGGCGCGGCCAGGTCCCATCCCATGCAATGGAGGACTCCCGCGAGCTTGCGGGTGAAGCGATGGGCTATGCGGAATGCATTGCGGATGGCAGAGTCATATACGGCCACAGAGACCATGGTGCCAACATTGTCCCTATTGCTGCAGCCGGCTCTCGTTGGTGGTGGGGCCAGCTCGTGGTTGTGGTTCGCCTCAAGCCGCGCGTTTCCATCGTCGAGTGTCTCGTGCTCCCGCCACAGCATGGCAGTCACACCATCCTTGAGGGCGGCCATGGGAGGTGTCAAAGTCGGGATCACCCACTTAGTTAGCAAATAAAACAAAAGGAAATCCAGCGGCGACGTTAGGGTATCGTGTCGCAGCGCGAGGCTATCAGGAGGTGTGATGTGCGGCCGGCTAGGGCTCTGATCCACCCCACCGCTGTTGGATCCGCCCACCCAGCTCACCGTCATCCTGATCGGGTGCCACCCCGCCATATCCATGCTGCCCGTTCTACTCCGGCACCGCCCCGTCTCATGCCGGCCGCAGCGGTATGTGATTGGAGGGAGAGAGCAATCGGGGAGGAGGAACGTTGACCGGAGGAGGGTGTCGGTGTGACGGCAGCACGGGGACCGGGTGGGCGACGACGGGGTGGCACCGCGGGACCGACCGTGGACGACAAGCCAGCGGAGCGACGATGCGGGGCATGGGCGGGCGGGGGTGGAGGGATGCATGGACGGTGGCAGCACAGTTGGGTGATGGCAGCAGTCGGATCTACACAATGACGGAAGGATGGGCCTCTGTGCTTAGCGCTATGTAGAGCGCTGTGATGGGGTGATAGACGAGGGGCTAGGGTTGGGGATTCGGCTGAGGAGGCCGATGTAGTGAGTGGTGAGAAAGAAGGTAATGAGGCGGCGGTGGATGGGCGAGCGATGCAGGTGGGATGAATGCGGGACGATAGGAAGTAGAAGGGGCGTTGGATTGCGGGCTGAGGGAGGAACGGGGCAGACGATGGGTCGGACAAAAGAGCAGGGCGGATGAACGAAGATGCTTTGTGCGGGCAAGATAGCATGATCGGACGGACGAGGAGCGTCCGGTTGTTTGATGGGGGACAAAGGAATGAATTCAGTAGCTACTTTAAGTAGTAGAGATATGGTGAATATCAATGTCAAAACATTGCAAGATCAAAGTATTTTTTCGCATACACACAACATTTATTGGGGGCTGTTGTGGCCCAAAATATTTCGTTTTCTTGGTGGATAAACTAAATATCGTGCTCTGCTTTTATAATGAAACTTTTGTACAATGACATGTTCTTTGAAGATAGGGATGAAAATAGTACGAAAACGATTGGAAAATGCCTAAATCAGTTCAAGTTTCATATTTTTTTCAGAAACGAAGTCGATAATGATAATTGTGGAAACAAATACAACATCAATAATATGAGAAAATAAAAAATGATGTTGTTGGGATAGAAACATGACGGTATCGATTGAGAATCGATAATTCAAACCTGAAAGCACCGAACCATAGCTTTGAGCACTAACGTTGACTCATGGTGCCTTATTTCTGCACTACTAAAAGAATGCCCAACAAGTAATTCAGTTGTAGCTTCTTCTATTGCATTCTGTGGGCTAAGTGATAGGCATTTGGTAAGTGCTAGTAGGATTCTAGCTTCGGCCTACCACGGACGACCGGGCGAATAGACAATGTGGGAGGCTAGGCTGTGAGGGAGGGAGCCTGGGCGATCTGATTCCTATAGGGCTGTGGGTCATGCTCGAGTTGAGATGGACCATGGGAAGTAGAAACGGGAATTCCAAGCGACAATTCCCGGTCAAAAATGGACGAACTCGAAAACTATTGGAAAAGGCCTAAATCATTTCCGCTATCGTTTCCACATAGTTTTCTCATTTCTGTTTTGTTTTTTTATATATATTGTTTCCAGCTTGTAACACCCTAGAACATCAACTACATTTTGGGGTGTTACCACACTACGCTACGACAACTGATTAAACAACGGGTCTAACTAGAAGAAAGTAATTTTCAACCAGCACATTATCATAAATAGAGCACGCGGAAGCAACAAAAACCAACTGGATTAAACAACAAAGTAATCCTCTATGATGACATAACGATAAATAATCTTGAACCACACTTAGCAACTCCGAGAGATTATTAAGAAAAAAACAAAGACTCCAACAACTAAAATTATTATTACAACACATGTGTCCAAAAGATGTTTTTATCATGAAGTGTGCACACGTGCTGCTACTCCCTTCCCGCAAAGCATACTCTAAACTCAAGTACCTGAGGAGGGAAAAAGAAACGTGTGAGGTTTATGGAAAACATCAGCAAGCAAACTACTTTAACAAGGCTACTTAAATCGTAGTTTGAATTAAGCATTAATTTAATAGCCACGATAGAACAATAGAGTAAACCAAAAGTCATTATGGATTAAAATTCAGGTTGTAGTAACAACTTAATTCACGATGTAAACAAAATTAGAATAGCCTCAAAATAACAAGACCAATATTTATTCCTATGCCAAATGCATATGATGCCATGAAATGTATGAATATCGTAATCCGCCCTCTCGTACCCAACAAAGGTAGGAGGGGTGCAACCACATTGCAATTTCTTAACGTGCGTTGCTGTACTGGTACAGTGTCACGCCTCCGAGCTTAGACACTAATCCATATGAATACCAACAATGAGTGCAAATGCAAGGATGCAAATGCGAGATGAATACCACATCAATGCTTAATTCCATTAGCCAAAGTTAAGACCACGATAGCATAATCCAAGGTAAATAGAAGTCCTCAATTCCGATCATATTATTTAGTGTATGGTACTGAAATTAGATGGAGGCAATTCAAATAACAATGCCAAAGTGAGTAGACCACAATGCTACGTTTACTTGCCTTCGCTGAAGATCAACATGAGCTAAGCACGATCCGAAGACACACCATCTATTCACAAGCATAGTTCAGCACCAGCACAATCATACAAACAAATAAAATCATCGAGTAAAGTGTCCCTACGCCCGAACCCGACATTTAAGTGAAAACAGCACACTTGTATACATGAATGCAGCATTGTTGCTTGTCTTTTTCATATCTTTTTACTTCCAACAGCAACAATATATAAAAAAAGTGCCTTTCTAGAAACTAGGGAAAAATATCTACAACTTTCGTGAAAAACCTACAAGGTTATCATGTCATTATGATGACCTAATCTGCTGATGAAGACATATTGCACTAATCTGACAGAGATGCACTGAAATAACAATAGTTCTGAATCCTATTGGCTAAAAATTCCCATCTTGTGCCATCATAAATATAACTTCAAAACCTACAACTTTCCAGTGATCTTGAACTAGAGAAAAAATTATTACGATGAATTGAACTAGAGTTGAACTTTAATGTGATAATCTGACAGACTCTGCTAAACAGTCCTACTAAAACAGCTATAAATGGAGCCCTAGTTTGCACATGAAGATGCACTTTACCAAAATGGAAAGCTTAAGAAAATGTATACAATTTGTCAGGAGATCCAAAAGTCCAATTCTGTTGTTAAGGTTGCCTAAAACTCTGATGAATAGATACTGCACAGAATTACGAGCCACAGAAACAGCCAACTTCTAACTACGATTACTCCTTGACCTCAAATCTGATTGAGGTGTTCTTTGCGGCTTTGGAAAGCTTTGCAAACCCTACAACTGTTATAAAGGTTTGATAGTTTTTTAAGTCCGTGAAGAAGCCCTAAACGCATGACAAACAGAACAGCACAATCTACAGAAATTCAGTACATGCAGAAAACGTTCGATTCCGCTTTTTTCATCGGAGCCTCACCTCTACCTGACATCTACCACAAGCTACAGTGACCAAAATATGATAAGAACTCGCCCTACAGCGGGGAAAGCCTCACCTAGGGTTTTCCCTAACAAAAACAACGGGGGGTGTCGATGACAACAATGATCCCAATGACGATTCTCTTCGTTTTCCTCCCTTCTTCCTCGTTGCAACTCACCGCAAACCCTCTTTCGTCACCAAACAGCCCCTAAACATGGCGCCAGCACCATAGATCAGAGAGGGAATGCGGGGAACAAGAGAGGGACTACACCAACTTCGAAATTGGGAGGGGAAGCGGCTACAACAGTGGAGCGGATGCCGTTTTTGCTGTTTCCCCTTGCTGAATAGGTGCTGCAGGGAAGCCCTAGGGCTGGGGCTACATGGGAAAGGTAGGAGGTTGGCTAGGATGAAGGGAGACCGAAAGGAGTAGTTGCCAGGGAAAAAGAGATCATGGGGGTGGTTGGGGCATGCAAGGGGAGGTCAGCCTAAGGTTTCCCTTTTTAAGCTAAAATCCAATGGCCAAAATGGCAACTTCAAGATCCGAACTCTGAACCAAGCATATGAGTAGTCAAATAGAATCATCTCGATGAGCTCAACACACCCACAAACTCTAATCGTCTATCCGAGCTGCGGATCAAAAAAGTCAACTTTTTGGCCTCTCTTTTAAGTGCCCAAACAACCTTGTATTATTTTACGTATTCCAACATACAAAGCATACTTTACCCTTTTTGCATTCCGGGTGTTACACGGTTGCTACGGTCGGAAAAGTTCGAAAATGATCTCCGAAATACAGAGAATTATTGTTTTTTGTTTTTATCCCTATTTGAAGGTAACATTGACCACAATTTTTTATTCAAATATGTATAAAACACAATAAAGTTATGATATTATGAATGTGCTTTTCTAAACGAATCTATACATATGAGAATCTAAATATTTTGATGTATATTGATAGCAGAAGTTTTAAAAGTTGAGAATATCTTTTCAAAATGTCATGTCTTGGTGAACTTGTACCACACGGCCCTATAAGAAAAGCAGTGACGTTGTTCATGGACTCTAGGAAGTAGGGTCCAAATCGTATATTCATGTTTGATCTATCTACAATTAAAATATAACAAACTAAATTTTAGTAAATCAATAAATACTTTAATAATTATTTTAAAATAATATTATAGTGATAAATTATAATATCAAATTAATAATCATCAAACAAGAATATAATGCTAGGTATAATTGCTATATATTTTCTAAATTAGAGCCCAATTAGACCTTTAGCTCATTAAAAATTCATCACCATGGAATGGAAT
This sequence comes from Phragmites australis, assembly GCF_958298935.1. Taxonomy (NCBI): domain Eukaryota; kingdom Viridiplantae; phylum Streptophyta; class Magnoliopsida; order Poales; family Poaceae; genus Phragmites; species Phragmites australis. The sequence continues at coordinate 11,770,191 of NC_084938.1, forward strand.
AGTCACTACTTTTAAAACCTAGAGCAGTCTAGAGAGTACATTTAACTACATCAAAATGTAAATCAAGTTATAGGGTTAGATGGATTTTTCTAAATTTTGAAGCCTTCAAGCGCAAGGTTGCCATAAATGACCCGGGTGGCCAGGGCTACTAGAGCTTGGGGGTAAAGGAGATTGCTCTATATATACTATTCACTTATCACTGTTGCTCCCTCTCTACAATATATATACATATATATGTTTACGAGGTACCACTATCGGTTCAAATTGGTCTCAATGATTGACAGCTGTTAGAGGCTATGAACCAGTAGTGACTGACAATTGTAGATTAGAGGTTGTATAGTAGTGCTTGCACCCACGATCTGGCCATTGTCCTGCAATTAAAAGTAAAAACGAGTTACATTACATCCAATATAGTGGTAGTTACTATGCCATGTTCTCGTGGGATTAACTAACACAAACCAGATCCACCACATGCATGATGAGCTCGCAATTTGGCAACCACAGCAACTCAGTTTTTGATGGATGACTTCATATAGCTGAGAGCCTGGTATCGTGTTTAAGCGATCACTACTTAAAAAAAAGGGTCATTAGTACTCCTCTTTTATTGTCAGTTCAGTAATAACCGATAGTGATAATATATCACTGCTGATTTTTAAGCTCTAGATGCATATAAAAAGTCGAGCTAGTAAAAACCAGCAGTGATAGTAGTTATTACTGTTGGTTCTTATTACGAACCGTAAGTGATTGTCAAATTATCACGGCTGATTTTTAAAATGATGTGTATAAAAAGGCATGCCTTTAATAACTGGCACGGACAAAATTTATCTCAACTGGTTTGTATTCCAAACTGACAGTAATAATATTGCATGTTCATAATTCAAGGCGACGGACCAATAATCCACAAAAATGAACTGGTGTTGCTAATTATTATCACTATCAGTTTGTATTCTAAATCAGCAGTGATAATTCTTCTATAAATAGAACCTGTCTTCCTCAGTCGCCTCCATCTTATTTCGCTCTCTCGAAGCCACTCCCTAGGGGTGGTGGCAGTCGAAATAGAGTAGCTGTCACCATCTCCACTGCGGTCGCCTTTATCCTTTATGCCGGGCTTCAACGTGTACTTCGAGACATAGACATCTCACCATCCATCGAGCTCCGAGCTATAGCCACCTCGCCGTCCACCGAGCTCCAAGCCATTTCCACCTTGCATTCGCCAATTTGAGCCCATCGTCTCCTCAGCCAACGCGTGGCCGCATGGCCTCGCGCCTTCCCCGTCTCATCTCCTTGCCCTGTCTCCTCATCTCCTCTCACTATCTCTTGTACAGACGTCCGACATCCTATTTGTACATTTGGATATAAAATAGTCTATCACGAACATTTCAATATGCGAGCTTTCGTCTTAAGTTTGAGACAAATCTTCATGCTGAAAGTTCGCGATATAGTACTTTTTATGTGGAAGGATTATCATTGCCAGTTCAAGGCACAAAACGACGGTAATAGTTAGGTTATTACTATCGGTCAATGATATGAACTAGCTATCACTAATTCATTGTTGGATTAAAAATCAACAGTGATGTTAATTTTGAATCGATAGTGATGTTATTTTCTACAGTAACGAATCAATGAAAGTTTCATGGGCCTTTTTCTGACACGGGAGTCCTGTTGCCTTGGTCTATGGACCCAGCCTACAAAATTCGGGGTACACGCATAGATAAAGACGAAGACATGATTGGGGGGGTCGAGGTTGCAAGTTTGCAACTGGTTGGTCTGCGGCTTTTGGGTGGGGCGAGAGGCAAATGATTGGAGCAATGCTACAGGTGATTACTTTGCATTTGCTTGCTCTCCAAAATCGTACAAAAGGAAAAGTCTCGGGAAGGAAAACGAAAGAAGAACACCCTCTTTCGTTATATGGATTTGTCTTTCTTAGACTGATAAAAACTTATATTTGTTCCCGTAAGATTTGACCTGTATTTTTTCTCTGCACTATACAAGTTAATTTCAACTAATAAAAGAGGTTCTTCATGGTATTTGAACTCACAAAAGGAATAAACTAAAAGGCAGTTTGCTAACCAATATGTTCACTAGGCACCGTATTTTTGTTATGTTTCCGGAAGTATCAACAAAACTTATTTTGCTAGATGGCATTTAATATATATGGACTTAACTGCAGTATGACACTTTTGACATAAGAAAAAAATTGGTTAACAAAACTATCCCAACATCTTTATTTTGATATATGACATTATAATTTGATGTCAACTGCAGTATGACACTTCGAACTTTGATTAGTGGCCAAACAGCATTCCCGTCACACTTACCGCCCGTGGCAACCGTTATTCTTGTCAAAAGACCAAATCATCAATCTGTTCGTGTTGCCTTGATGAGACTGATTTTCTCCCCAGCCCAATCCGTCAAGCTGTGGCACGACGATAGAATAAAATAGGATGTATTTTTTTATAAATTAATGAAGAAATTTGATAATCCAAGAAAGCTGATGTATTTGATTTATAAAGCTAATGAAGAAATTTTCTTATCGAAGAAAGATGATGTATTTTCTTTATAAAATCAATGAAACTTTTGCTTATCCGTGCTGACACATCGGTTTCATTTATTTAACTTCATTTTCGGGAAGGATTAATTTACTTGCTTGCCTGCCACATGATGGATGATGCAGACACAAATTCCATCGAGTCATTTTCACATCAAAGTTCTTTAGTTTGGCAAAATATTTTTAATATTTAATATTATATTAGTATAGATATCTGAACTGATATATATTGGTGGATATAAATTTCAATTCCAATTCTTGTAAACCTGGAGTTGAAATATGATTTTGAATCATGGTTTGGGATGGTAAATAATATATTTAAAAAAAGTATGGAACTTTTTAATATTATTAAGATTCATAATCATTTATTACATAAGCGCTCATATTCAAAACATATTTCGAATCCAATGGACCCCTCCGTATTCCTTCAGGGTTGGCATTATTATTGTAAGATAAACTTTCGTACATATTTTTAATATACACAAGACTTGTTCGACCCTCATCATATAACATTAGATACATCGATGCACTTATCAAAGACGCACAGGTGACAACACACACACTTTACTTTGCTCGACTTTTGAAGGCTACTTTTCTGTTGTGCTCCAGAAAATATCAATTTTGGTCTTTATCTGTAATGGAAAAGTAAGCAAGTGTTAGTGATACTTCTGACTGGAGGAGGTACAATGGCTCTGAGCCCTGATGATAAGTCGGCAGACACAAGCTTATATAACGCGCATGATTGATGCGCGGAAAATGGCTCTGAAATTAGCCACCGCCAAATGTAAGATTTGACCATCGCCGAAAGGGACGCATCGATCTTGTGTTGATATGGCTGCACTGTTTCAGTTTCCAGAGAAGGTTGTTGGACGCAGAGCTTCCCTTCAGCACAGCTAAAAGGATGACGTCACGTACAGCGGAAGAGACAAGAGAGAAGGCTCTTCTGTTCATCGGCGAGTTGCACAGCAACAATTTATTCTTTTTCAACCGTACGTATCGTTATGGTGTTTTTGTTATACTACGTGAAATATCCAATATATCGTGGACACTTCCTTAAACATTTATAAGGTCTACGAGTTAGTCCACCATCTCTTGCAGCGGCGGACCCAACATTCCTAGGATGGGTATTCAAACATTAAAAAAAATATTTAACAGAAAACTTCACAAATTTATAATAGCATAACTAAAGTACATAAATTATTTATAGTTGCACATCTTAGCTAATTTAGAAAAATTATAAAATAATTAAAAAACAAGAATTCAACTCTGCATTTCTTTATGGCTTGAAAACACTCGATGATATCATCATCCTTGACTTGCACAAAACAATCATGCTCTATAAATATGTTACATAGAAACTTTAGCACTTACATCTAGCGACTTTAGCGAAACGTGACCGGTCTTTATGGTACGTTACATTGAAATTTTAGCACAAAAGTAAGCTATCTAATTGAATAGTCTCATATATTCAGATGATTAGGACAAAATTACAAAACATTAGAGTGGAAAATTTAATATTGTTCTGACATTAAATCCGCTCACCTTTCATTTTAGCTCTAGAGATTGTCCTAGCGCTTAGCCGACTACCAGCTATCTACGGCGTGCGCCCTTGCCGCATTGCCCATCTGCCATTGCCTGGAGCAATGGAGCCATGGACGACAGGACGGGTCATAGCTGGTCGACTGGACGCCTGGTCCTACCACTGTACTCTTGTTGGCGCCGCCAAAAGGTCGCCTGCCTGCCTTCGATCGTCAGCCCATTGGCGCTGCCCAAACACCACCCGCTGCCCGCTACTTGGTGAGTCTAGCCGCAGCACGTGTGTGTTCCTGCGCGCTACACCACTGCCGGCCTGCGATCCTGCCTTGATGCCTAGCCACCTGCTAACGTCGTTGCCTTCCGTTGCCCCGCCGGCCAGCCGCTTCTAAACCTTAGGCGCAGGCATGAGCTTATGGTGACATAGTCTGGTGCGTGAAGGCGAGTCATGAGACAACGATAATACAACTTGAGTGGTTGAGGTTACGGGCTGCCGATCCAGTGAAGCCTCTCATTGCCTATGGGCTGGCTGATTGGATAAGATTGGTCTGTTAAGTGTGCTCGAAACTAAATCTGGCTCATTACAGTTTATATAGATATATATAACTTACATATACTTGATTTTTTTTAAAAATAATGAGTTTTCAGCTGAATAGGCATGAATCTGCAGGTCCGCCCACGACCTTTTTGTCAGCAGCGATGCTTTCTAGGATGGTAATTTATCAATTACTTTATCGACCAAAGGTTGTAGATGTGATAATTGAAGGCGCCTAAACGAGAGTGGCATCCTAGATATTTAATTGAGAATTAAGAAACACGGCATGGTAGGTAAACATGGACGAGATTGATGTCGTCTTCTCTACAGCACATAGGCACCTTTTGTCAACTTCTACATACTAGTAACCATACATATGCGATAAGCACGTGTAATTTTTTACCTCTATGATTTCTGATATGATTTTAGGTATAAAAATAAAAATGAACGATGCAGCAAGTAATATATGATTAAATAGATAATCATATACAAATTTAATATCACAACTAATTTATCTTTTGAAACATCTAATGCCTAATGCACTTAACAATTTCTCATACACGGGAGAGGATGCTGTCTTCACATTCATTCCTGTTATACTTCAGTAGTTCTACCAAAAATTGCTTTCGCAGTTGATAGCCATCATGCATATGCATTGCATATCAATAACAAGAATAATAATTGGACATAGACTAATGCAAATTGTACACTATTGTACGATGGAGAAAGCTTACTCTATGAATTGCTAGGTTTAGTCTTTCTCAATTCCATGTGCGCATGAACTCAATACCAAAGAAACCAAAAGAGTTCCTACAGGACAATTAATTGTTACATTTGCACTTCACAAATGAATTAGTTATAATGAAGTTAGAAGCAAGTTACCAATCATGAAACTGAGAAACACCATGAGATAGCTTAATAGGCCATCTCAAGGTATCATAATTCGTACTAAGATTTGCTCCTTTCATGGCAAGCTGAAAGTTCTTGGCAATCTTTTCATGTTTCGGCTTATAGTTTGCATAAAATGGAACTTTGAGCCACGCTGGCACAAGAAGCAGGTCTAGTACAAATATAGTTCTATTATCTATTTTCAGTGTGAATAGAATGTAGCCGTTGAGGAGAGTATGTGGTAATAGAATCTACATAAGGTAGGTGTTAGGTAATCGTAAACAACGACACTGACTGACAAACGATACAATCTTACCAACTTGCACATAGAGATATGGTATTCTATCCTAGGCCAGTTATCAAATGTTTTTGCCAAGCGTTGAACGTCAAGATTTCCACAGAATATTGACAATCGATAAAAATTAGAGATTGTCTGGGATAATAAATAGAAAGTTTAGAAACATGAACCAAAGTGTTATATGTGAATGTAAGACTTACACAAAAGTGTTACCATAAATAAAAAAAAATTTGTGTTAGGTATAACCCATATAAGAATAATCTGTAGAAATGAGGATATTATATGAAAAAAAGAGATGCGCACTCCAGAGTCTTGTCATGCTCAATAGACAAGATATATTTGCATAGCTTGCCTACTAAATCATCTCCGTTTCTTTGGACGATAGTAGTGGAAAGAACATACGGTGATGATTATCTTTAGTTTGATTTGATACATTTGACCATTTGCCTCGCTTGACTGGACGTTCTAAAATGACAACAACGTCTAAACTTTCTTTTGTTAATTGTAATATTCGGAATCTGGACATCATTTCCTTGTGTTTAGTTTTGAGTCTAATAGAATTGCAGCTAAATTGTTTTTCTAAAATTGGTCATATCATGTTGCTCAACAGTAATAAAAATTAATCTTTAGATTTTATAAATAAACATTCAAATCAATTTTGTTATCATGCATGAAATACCTTAGTTACATTGTCAGATAGCATATCTCCTATCTAGTACTCCATGTAATTTAGCATGAACAACTCACATGATGTGCTACAAATTTAAAAACTTCGTACACATATTTATTTAATCAATGAAATGTAATAATTTTAGTAAGTAATTATGTTGTATACCTGGCTCTCCGCATTAGCTCGCGCTCACTGAAATGATGCTCTTTAATAGTCCATGTCGTAACCGGCAGGTCTAGCCACTTGTGGCCTTGAAGCTCTTTCAAATGTGATGCATGATATGTACATGTAGACTATTAGCATGATATGTACAATAAAAAATCTTCTTCTTCATAAAGTAAAAAAGATATACGGAAGTAATATATATACTTACAATAGTCGTGAGGTCTTTGGGACCCATTGACAAGCCTAATGAATCGAGCACGCATATCTCACATTTTTGCGCGTTGAGAACAGCAAGGTACCAATGGCATTCTTCGATAATCGGAATGAAGACCGAAAGAAAAGTTTTTTTTAAGTATAAGTATTAGACACATATAAATTAACAGATAATTCATAAATAAGGGGTTAATTGTTACCATGTCGTGATTGAGATAATTATCCACTCTTTTTTCGATGATGTCACTATTAGGATTTATCTCATCCACACCAATCTCACCATCCCGCTTTAGAATGCTTGAAATAAGTATTCTCTAGGAAAACCTTTGCACCAACACTATACTGGAGATGATCTTCCTCCCTAATCAAGTGGATTTATGAACTTATGACCTGCTACATTTTAAAAATTATGCAAATTTAGATTATAGGGTTATGTTTATATGTAGCTGCTTCACATAGATGTACTTACATTGCCATTCAAGAATTCCTTTTGATCTATAAGGCACTCGAAATGGTCCCTGTCTATGTAAGCATCACCAATTTTCACATCTATTTTCTTTTGACAAATGGATTTGATGGATTCAACAATTGCAATGTCATAATCGCTACAAACATAATCTGTAATAAAAGATGCATAAGGGACTAATGTATGAAAAGAAAAGGGACAATGAAATGCATTGGGAAGAAGTACCTTGCTTTGGTTTGCTGTATCATGAAAGCATCTGTGACATATAGAATCTACAAAAGAGAATACATGGTTGAAGTATAAAAATGATATGCGACATGTAACTCAAAAGCTCAGTAACTATGTATTCAAATGTAATATGTTAAATGAATTAGCAATAAAAGTTCCCACTGCAGATTGATCACAAATCTAAATTGTGAGAGTTGTGACGAAGATATTAAGTGAACAAACTTAATTGAAGCAAAGAAAAATTAATTTCATAAAATGGCTAACAAAATAACGTAAAAAAGGGAGATAGAGGCTAAAATGTGTGGAGTCAAGGTCAATCGATAAAATGGCTAACAAAATAACGTAAAAAAGGGAGATAGAGGCTAAAAATTAATTTCATATTGACCTTGACTCCACACATAAAATGGCTAAAATGTGTGGAGTCAAGGTCAATCGATAGAGGAACAGACATAGAGAGATTACTCCTGCCTAACTGTGAATGTTGTGTTGTTTAGGACCTCAGAGCACCCTCATTGCTTATGAACATTTAGAATAAGAGCTTCCTCCACACCACCCATCTAAGTTACAGTTGCACATGTAGGTCACAAAATTAGAATCATATTTGTACCCGAGATGGAGTCTGTAAGGAAACAACTGAATTTAAGCAAGTAATTTCTATTACCAAATATATTATCTCAACATTGGAAGGAAATGGAAATAAATAAATAAATAAAATATATTTGCATGTGATATGGGGTCTGTGGAGATTGAATGAAAGGTTGTACCTTCAGTGGTCTAGTGTGTTTGGAAAGAGAAAATTTTACGGTGTTAGTGGTCGTCATTAAGGATCCTCGACACCCCTAGCTCGACCAGTCTACGCTTATGGACCACGGGACCCTGGAGGCCTTACGAATCTCCATGCTCTGGAACTCTCTAGAGCCTGTCCTTTGGAGCCTGGCAAGCTCCCAGCACAGGAGGTGAGTCATCATGTCTTAGGGACATATCAACCAGAGGGGGCCCACCAGCCATCCTTCATCTGCAAGGAAGTGATTGGCATTTAGTACCAATAGAATTGGAGGTCGTTCTGACATTCAAGTGCAAGTAGGAGCCAGACTGACACCTTAGACAAAGCGGCGCCGCAATAAGCGACCGGCTGAGTACCACGCCCTTAGGCCCACTTGTACCACTATATTGCCATAGTAGATAATATCTTCTGATTAGGGGTAAATGCATCCAACCTAGACCCACGTTGTGCAATTCAACTGGCCCTAGGTCCCTGTGGTATAGTGATAGTTTGTATCGATATCTCTGTAAGAGCATGCTTGCACATTTACACCCTGAGTGACACTATAAATACAGACCCATGGCCATCAGGCAAGAGGACCAATCTTTTTTACTGTCAACATGTTTTTGGTTCTCCCTCCTCTCTACTTCTTTTCCAAGCTTGAGTCTTCTCTCTAGAAGAGACTCTCGCCGCACTTTGTTCGTGGAAGACATCTTATCTTCCTCAAATGGTGCGCTATATATGGGGACTCTAAACATAGAATTACTAGAGAGGTAGGATGCCATCCGAAAAGAAGACCACCAAGGCCACAGCACAGGTGACTGACTCCCAGTCCACGCCTATGCTAAGATCCGCACGACCACCGCGACCAAGTGCATGCTACACCGACGACAACACCCAACCGAGGGGAATGAGGGCCCTGTGGCCACCACCAACCTAGCCATGACCTTAGCTGTGATTGACGTAGGGGGCCCTTGATGCGGGGGTGCCCGATCTTCAATAGGTAATATGATAAGTCGATTTGGTAGAGCTTCGACATTGATGATCCAAAGGCTCCGATCAGAACATATCAAGAACCCTCGCAACCATTATATCACTACTTTGTGGTTATCAACTATGCCAAGAAGCGGTTAACCTCGCCAAGAAGGTTTTTCCTGCTAGTGAATTGAGAATACAAGCAAGAAAAAGTAGATGCAATCTGAATATTACTGATTACCACTGAAGTAATCGACTTGGGGTTCAACAAACCGATAAACGATGAAATTGTCTAAAATACAATAATCTAAGATAACCCAAGCCTAAACTATGATGGCTATTGTATAATTATAGGAGGACATGAGAAGGTTGACCTATGGTTATGCAGTTTTGGAAAGAGGCATACACAACCTAGACTCTGACCTCGACACGATTACGAGACCCAACTAGGTCCAAAACAGTGGCGCAATACCTTATTTCTTTGAATTTAACTAAACCATAATGAATTTGGTCAAGCTCATATCCATTAGAAAGGGATCATCGTAAGCTTTTCAGAATGTCCAAGATTACCTAAAACGGACTTCGTATGAGAGAGTTATGCCTGTTTTACTGACATGCTGTCCTGAGAGTCGACTACGACCACGACCATGACTTCGACCACAACAACGACTAGAGCTTAGCCTCGAGTCTGAGTAGACTTGGCCTTTGAGGGGTGACGTCTGGGTAAGGTTGTGGTGCTTTTCACACATTCCTAAGCAATAAAATATCACATGAATTTAGTAGTAATCCATCCAACGAAGCATGGACAATGAGAAACGAGTTTACCTAGTTCTCTAATTGTCGTGCATGTGCTCTTGTAATTGGACCTTGTATGATTTGAGGATTATTGGCGGTATTGATCATATCCGAAGGAGCCATGGGCTCATCATCCTCCCCCTCTTGAATTGGAGCCATCATCGACTCAAGCTCTTCTTATTCTCCCAAGTAGAGCTTCAAATCTTGGTGGTGCTGTGTATCGACCTCTGTTTGACCGTCAGTCTCGGGATGACACGTCGTAGAAAACAACAGCTTTGTCCCCAATTTATTTCAAAGTAATCTCGAAAAGTGACTCAAAAAATTTGTGTCACGATCCGAGACGATAGTATTTGGCATTCCATGTAGTCGAACGATTTCCCTGAAAAACAAATCAGCTATGTTTGTAGTATCATCGCTCTTATGACAAGGTATAAAATGTGCCATTTTAGAAAATCTATCACAACTACAAATATGCTATCCCTCCCCCTCATTATCCTATGCAGTCCTAAAACAAAATCCATAGAAATATCCTCTCATGGTGCAATAGGAACAAGAAGAGGCATATAAAGATCATGTGTATTTAAGCGAGACTTAGCTTTATTGCAAGTGGTACAATGTAAAACGTAGCGCTCGATGTCACATCTCATCTTTGGCCAAAATAAGTGGGCGACCAACACATCTTCAGTCTTCTTTGCTCTAAAATGTGCCATTAATCCTCCTCCATGTGCCTTCTGTAACAACAAAAGATGAATGAAGCTAGCTCGAATGCATAGCTTGTTAGCTCGATAGAGCAATCCTTCATTCAGCACATATTTATTCAATATTTTCCCTTCTGTTGGGATTTAAGTTACTAGACAAGGAAGGCCTTCGGTCAAGAGGGAAAGCCGAAGGCTTTGAAGTTTGACACGTATCAGAGGGTGAAATAATCTTAATTCCTCCGTCACCTCAGTTATAGTGCTAGCCTATTTATAGCCTGTACTCAACCACTCCACGCTAGGATTTATATTTTCACCCCCCAACGGCCACATTCCCGGCATATTCGGGGGTATTATAGTACCATCATGTACATTTGCACATTTACAACTATACCCTGAGCAGCTACACGGGCTTCGACGCCCACCAGGAACTTCCGGCCAGCCTCAGCGCTGCACCCCGAGTCACCCTTCGGTCTCCATCCGAAGGTTCGCAAGAGTCTTCGCCTATTCTAATCCCCGACACCACGGGTCGACCTTCGGGCTCCGACCGAAGGCCCGCCAGAGCCTTCGCCTATGCTGACTATTGGTGCCGCGGATCGACCTTTGATCTCTGACCGAAGGCCCACCAGAACCTTCGCCTGCACTTCCTGAAACACAACTGTAATATTCATCACTGCTCAACCACAGGTGGACTTCGACTCGCCATCCGAAGGGGTATGGGAGATCATCCCCCAACAGTAGCCCCCTACAGGTAAGGTTCATCTTCGAAGGGCTGAGCTTGTAAATCGGATGATATAGCTCAACACCGTCCCCTTTGGCCCGTCGAAGTCCCCTGGGTGCTAGTTTAACCTTTTAGCAGACAGCCCCTTCATGTTGTTCATTTTGACTATTATTATTTTTATTTTTTATTTGTATTTTTGTGTTGGTATGACCATTCTGCCCCTACACAACAATTGGATTGAGGACATTAAATGTCTTCGCTTCATGCCGAATCCTCTTTTATGGCTATGGTTCAACTTCCGATGTGTCTCATTTTAACCGCGGTTACCCCCTAGTTTTACCGCTATAAATATGCTTCTCGTGGTGGCTCAATTTTTATCGCTTGAACTCACTAAAGAAGCAGCTCTCGTACGAAGTCTCTGGCAGTCACTTTTCTTTCCGAAGCTCAGCACGAATGGCTCCGAAGGGCAAGGCAAACCGTCTGAAGACCTATTGGATTGGACAATCTAAGGTGGACGACGAGGTCCTGGTTGGGCTGGTAAGGGTGGGTTTGATTAGTGATGTCTCAAAGGTTAGGCTCCCGGGGAGCCACAAGACTTCGGAGCCCGAAGATGACGAAGCCATCGTCTTTGTCGACTACTTCCGAGCGGGGCTCCACTTTCCTTGCGATGAGATGGTGTCAAAAGTTTTGAAATTGTTTGAAGTCTACCTGCATTAGCTAACGCCAAAAGCTACTGTTTGGCTTGGCCTCTTCACCTGGGTGGCCCATTTCGAAGGAGCGAAGGCGTCAGCTAGGGCCTTCATCACGGCCCACAGGCTTCACCATCAGCCAAAATCGGTCTTCACTTGGAACGTGCAAAGTGAAGCCCACTATGGCTTCTTGAACTTTACTTACCACGCTGGCCTGACCACGCCAGTCGTGGTGTACAAAAATAAAGGGCCGAATGACTGGATGCAGTGGTGGTTCTACCACAAGGTGGACTGAGAAGAGTTTCTCATGTCCAAGTGCGAAGAAGTGAAGGGGAACCGCGCCCCCGATGTGCAGCTGAAGGCCTCTCAAAGGCTGGCACTTGAGGCCTTCGCCAGGTGTGTGAAGTATTTGTCAACGCGCGATCTCATAGAAGAGTTCGTGGCATCCAGAGTATGGCCCCTCAGTCGGGACTGGACCATCCCGGAATTTGGTGACAAAGGGCTGGAGAGGCTCTACCGCCCTCATCCTGTTCTCTGAGGTTTCACAGGTATTATCTTTTATCATGTTCCTAAATGCACCTCGGCTGTCATTTGCTTACACTTCTTACTTTGTGGCAGACCTAACGGTAGCTGAAGTGGAGGCTAAGGCCATGATGTTGCTCGAGAAGTTTACCCAGGGTGAAGCTCAGCTATGCACTGACCAAGGTCTTGGCCGGTGGCTCAACTGGATTTTTGAGTTTCGAGGTCTTTCCTATAAGGACAGACCGAAAGTGACCACACCCTTACCGGATCAAAGCAGAGAGGTCTCCCCGACCACTGATATCAGGGGAAAACCTGCTGCTGGCAGCTAGAGGAAGCAGACAAATGCAAACCCTTCACCGCAAGGGGGTAAAAAGAAGAAAGCACTTGCCCTGAGGAAGAGACCTCGTGAAGTGGCCTTCGATGACCTTCGCGAGGAATTGACTCCTGAGGGCTCACTGGCCCTTCGAGCTGTGCCCCTTCGACAAGAGCTCCTGAAGGGCACACAGGATCCTCGATCCTCTTCATCGAAATTGTCCTTTTGTGGGCGTGTGGACCTTCCCACGCTAATTCTTAGTGACGACGACGACAAGCCTTCAGATCCGCACGTGAGCACTAAGCTAGCGGTAGGGGAAACTGAGGCCAAAGGAGTCGAGAATGTTGACGCGGTAGCTGACTCATCATCTTCCTCTTCATCTTCGAGTCTGTCCTCCGATGACAAGTCGTCCGGTGGCCACAGAGCCACAGAGATCGAAGATGAGACTTCTTCGCCATCCATGCCTCGCTGTGGCGGAAAGGGGCTTATGAGTCACAGCGGCTTAGTCGACGTGAAGGCTATTGACACTGAAGACTTCAAGATTTCATTGTTTGAGCCAAGCTCAGAGGAGGTCAATGATGCGAATAAGATTTTTAGCACCTTCGTTCTACTCGAGCTTGAGATTTCTCTCGCGCGAAAGCCCGTTGCTGAGCTCATCGATGCCTCCGACGTGGCCATTGCGAAGGTATTTCTATATATTTTATTATATTTATTTATTTATACTGTGCTACATTGTTTCCTCGGTTATTCATTCTCATACCCACACGCTATCGCAAGCTATGCTTATCTCGCACGCTCAGCGCAAGCAGGCGGAGAATTTCGAGGCCCACACAAGAAATGCAGAGGCGCAAAGGGATATGTTTTAGCTCCGGGCGGAGAAGGCCGAAGCACAAAAACGGGAGTTCACGCGACAAGTGAGGGAGGCTGATCTGCACTTGCAGTAGCTTGAAAAGTAAGCGAGCTCCCTTCGCTCTAGCAAACAGAGCGCAGAGGAAGAGGTCACATGCCTTCGGTAGAATCTAATGGCGTCCGAAGCTAAAGTTTCGGAGCTGCAAGCCCCTGCACCGCTGAAAAAGCTAAAACACAGCAGCTGCATGAAGAGCTGGATGAGGCGAAGGTGCTTGGAGAACTGGAGCCGAAGGCCATTGCAGCCTGCGAAGCCATTAGCAATACCTTTGAGGGAATCGGTGCTTCGGCCCTACCTCCAACGCTTGACCTTGTCAGGCTGGGTGGACTTATTGGATGGATCAGCGAAACTAGCGGCAGCCTTTTGCTGGTGGCCCAGTTGTACGGTGACTTCTGCGCCATGCCCTCAGCTAGGAGTTTAGTCCAGTCAATTGAAATGACTGGCTGTGACCATCACATTGCGCTTCAAAAACCCACCTTCTGCTACCCATCGGATATGTCAACTTCGGCCGTATCGAGGGCATCGAAGGCCACTGCACGGTCATTGACTACCACAAGTTCGCCCTCCGGGAGGCGAAAATCAATTGCCAGTGAGTACATATTTTTTGCTATTTTTTTAGGGTCGGGATTTCCGTCGTCTGCGCATTCTTTGAACCTCTTTGCTGCAGGTGAAAGCGAAGGAGGACGCTTCAACTAAGGCGATGACCGTAGTGGCTGAAGAACCCGAGAAGGTGTGAAGAAAAAGCGCAAAGCATCGTGTTGGGTTTTGAACATTTTGTTATCGACCGAAGCATTCTGTATTATATACAATTTTATTTGTTGTTAAATGTTTTGACTATCTTCGCTCCCTACGCAGGTCCTCCCCTTAGACACTGTGCAGGTAGCCGAAGATGCTGTTCACGTCACTATGATGCGTGACAATTTTTTCATGTCTTTGTCTTGCTGGGACTCCTTCCACCATTGCCACCTAGCTATCGATTTTGAGAGGTACTAGAGGTCGAAGTGTTGGGCTTGTGACATGATGAATGCGAAATCCAAAGCGTTGGAAGTCTTTTATCCCTTCAGTTTTAGAGACCCATAGGGCTGAGCGTGAGTCCTGTCGGATTGTGCGCGGAGACGTTGAGCCTCCGCATATTCTCGTCGACTCGAAGCCCGAGCCAGAAGATGATAATTGTGGGTTCCTACCCCACCAGTTTCAATTTTGTTACCGCCGAGGGTCTTCAACACAAATAGTGCAACATATCAAAGGTGGGAGCACTTCGCTTGTATCTTCGTCTACCACTTCTTAATCTTCCTGCGTTGGATCCCCATTGGATCCAGTGTTGCCTTTTGATGCCAGTCGAGGCAGAACATTTCAATTTGGCTTTAGCCGATGGTATAAGGATTTTATTGATCATGATGTTGATGATTTTGCAGAATAAAGAATGTTGAGTTGATTATTATGTTTTGTTATTATATATAGTGCTTATCGAGTCAGTTTTTATCGATTTGGATCTTCGGCAGCACCGCGCATGAAGTGTGATATTGAGAACGCCGTCTGCCCCCCCCCCCCCCCAGACTTTGAAGCTGTAGGGACCTTCGGCAGCAATGTACGCGAAGCATCATTCGGAGAATGCCATCCCCTTGATCTTGAAGCCGTAAGGACCTTCGACAGTAACGCAAGCGAAGCATCATTTTTTTTGACTTGGCCTCGATCGCTTAATCTCTTACTTTGCTCTTAATGGCCTGGTTGTGCATATCTATCTTGGTTTCGCGTTTTAATTGCTATTGATCATAAATGCTATCGCGAATATCGTAGTGATGGTTATCTAGGCTTCGAATTTTATTTTGTCAAATTTTCATTTTTTTCCTGTAGACTTCCCATATTTTGACATTAACGTCGTGCTTCTTCGTTCGATTTCCCTTTTTGTTGTTTTTTTTATTTTTTGTTTTCGAAGGTATCTTGTGCCTTCGACATGGTGTAGGTGCTCGCAGCCCATTATTTTTTCTTTTTTTGGTGCGGGGGTAGGCACTCTTAGTCCCCGACTTTTAGCTGAGAGGTGCGTCACCTTCTTTGAGGTCGAGCAACACTTCAGCTTTTTTCTTTTGTTTTCCCTTTTTTTAAGCATTACAGACATTCATGTGTAACTCGATCATAATTACTTTGCCATAGAGGCGAGGATGCTGCAGAAAGAAAATCTTTAAAATGTGGACAACTTCGAAGCAACCCATGATCGAAGTTTCACGCAGGTTTGCGCCCGTCCAAAGTCGAAGGTAAGATGTCTTTCTTTGACATTTCATACCTCGACTTTTATGGCGAGTTTTTGGCGCGCTTCTTATCGATTGGTGTGCTTACTTTTTTTGAATGCATGTAACACTTCGACGATAAGTTATGCATACTCAACAAAAGTACATGCTTTCTTGGGGGTATTTCCATATATTAGAGGGTTTATAAAGGTTGCTGCCTCATTAAAAACCTCACGCCCTAACGAAGGGTTCCCCTGTGAGGAAAAGAGTACAACACCCGTACACTGTTTTGATTAAATGAAAGGAAAACAAAATTACATAAATGCTGCATTGGTTTGTGTGTTCACCCATTGATGCGAAGACTTCCTTGGTTACTACACATAGAACTAGCGAAGGTTGTCGGCATTCCAAGTGTGCGGGAGCTCATCACCTTCGACAGTAGCCAAGTGATAAGATCCGGGCCTTAATGACCTCTTCACCAAGAAAGGTCCGTCCCACCTGCTTTGCAATTTTCCCATGGTGGAAGTATTGTTGAGTCTAAGTAGTACCAAATCCCCAGGGGTGAAGTCCTTTGGGGAGACTTTCTTGTCTCTTCATCTTCTAGTCTCCTCCTGATATCTTGTCAAGTTTTCGACAGCCTGTATTCTCATTTGCTCGAGCTTATATTTTGATGTTAATTCTTTGCTTTAAGCTGATTCATTCATGACTCGAAATGATCTATTTTTACATTCCTCCAAAGTCATTGCCTCTTCGCTGAAGAGCAAATGAAATGGTGTGAACCCAGTGAGTCTTGTTACTGTTGTTCTTACGGACCATAAGATATTTGGCAACTCTTTCACCCACTTTCCTTTTGGTCGATGTTGCAGATGTCTTGTGACATCAGAAAAAACAATGCCGTGTGCCCTTTCCATGGCTCCATTTGACTGTGGGTGATACACTGATGTGAAGTGGACTTTGATTCCCAGGTCTTCGTAGAATTGCCTGAACCTTTCGCTATCAAATTGCGTGCCATTATCAACGGTCACTTCACGTGGAACTTCGAAGTGGCAGATGATGTTCTGCAACAAGAATTTTTGGATATTTCTTGATGTTATATTCACCAGCAGCATTGCCTCCACCCACTTGGAAAAGTACTCTACTCCAACGATAGCGTAACGCAAGTTTCCCGGGGTAGCTGGTAACTGTCCGACAATGTCAATTCCCCACCGCGTTAACGGCCAGATCGATGTTATGACCTGTGTCTTTGTTGAAGGCCTGTTTGAACCTTTCACCAAGTATTGTTACTGCGTACAACTTCGGATTCCACACTCTGCATCGTAGATAGCCTTCGGCCAAAAAAAACTTGCCTAAATGCTTTTCCGACTAGGGCTCGAGTGCCTACGTGCGAGCCACACAGTCCTCCAAGTATTTCTCTCAGCAAGTTTTGCTCCTCTGTTTGGGATATACATTGTAGCATCGGTGCACAGACTCCCATCTTGTACAAGTCGTCCCCCACAATTTTGTAGTTTCTAGCTCTCTGTGCCATTCGCTTCACCTCGACATTATCTTCGGGCTCATAGTAGCCACGAAGATAAGCCATTATGGGAGAGCGCCAGTCTTCATTCTCAATTATAGCGACTGAGTGTGCCTTCTGTGAAGAGGTCTCTACAGCTAGCACCTTCAATTTCTGATAAAACACATCTGGCGGTATCGGTAGATTTTACACCGTGGCCTTTGCAAGGTCATCGGCCTCAAAGTTGTCATTTCTTGATATGCTCTTGACTATGAATCCCAGGAAATGCTTTTCCATGCTTCAAACTGCCGCCATGTATTTGACTAGTTCTGGCTCCTTCGTCCGAAATGTCTTGTCAATTTGGCTTGCTATCACTTTAGAGTCTGTCTTTACCAAGACCCTTCGGGCGCCCAACGCTCACGCCTTATGAAGGACAAGGAGAACTACTTTGTACTCTGCAATGTTGTTTGTGGATCAAAACTCAAGCCTGGCGACGTATATAAACTTCACTCCCGAAGGCGAAGACAGCACTGCCGCCACACTAGCGCCTGAAGCCCCCTAGGCTCCATCACAATATGCGATCTAGACTGGGTCTAACGGTACTTCTTCTGGAGCTTCGACCTGTGGCGTCCAATCTGCCACGAACTTCGCTAATGCCTGAGCCTTCATCGTTGTTCTTGCAACGAAAACTATCATGAATGGTGCAATCTATGTAGCCCATTTTGCAATCCTCCCTATAGCATCACAATTTTCAAACATGTCGCAAAGGGGTAGTGAGGTGGGCACTGTAATCTTGTGAGCCGTAAAGTAATGGTGAAGCTTTCACGATGCCATTACTAGCGCATAGGAAACCTTTTCCATTTCGATGTTGAACCTCTTCAGGCCCACCAAAGCCTCCGACACATAGTATACCGGAAATTGTTGCAACTTGTTATTTTCCTGCCTTTCTTGCACAAGTACGGCACTTACTGCTGAAGGGGATGCTACTATGTATAGCAACAACTCAGCCTCGGGATCGGGGCTGGACAAGGCCGTGAGCTTCGTTAGATATTTCTTCAACTCGTCGAAGGCTTCCTGTTGCTCTGCGCCCCATTTAAAGGGGTCAGAGCCTTTTAGCATTTTGAAGAAAGGTAGGCTTCGCTCTGCTGATTTTGCGATGAACCGGTTTAGCACTGCCAACCTGCCTACCTGGCGTTGTGCTTGTTTCCTGCTCTGCGGGGGTCTCATGTCAATTATTGCTTGAATTTTTTGAGGTTCCACCTCGATGCCCCTTTTCGAGACCAAGAAGCCCAGCAACCTTCCAGACTGCACCCCAAACACGCATTTTTCAAGGTTTAGCTTTAGGCTTGCACTTCGTAGGTTTTTGAAAGTTTCCCGAAGGTCTTCGAGGTGGTGGTCCTTTCTGATGCTTTTGACCACTATGTTACCGATGTATGCCAAGACATTTCGCCCTAGCTATGAATTCAGCATTGTCTATACCAAATTGGCAAAGGTGGCGCTAGCATTCTAGAGGCGAAAGGCCATCCTTACAAAGCAATATATACTGAAGGAGGTTATGTAACTTGTTTTTTCCTCGTCCTCCTTCACCATCCAAACCTGGTGGTACCCAGAGTATGCATCCAAAAAAGTCAACATTTCACAGCCAACAGCGGAGTCCACCAGCTGATCAATTCGTGGTAGTGGAAAGTCATCCTTCGGACAAGTTCTGTTTAGGTCTATAAAATCTACACACATCCTCCACTTGCCATTACTTTTCTTGACTAGCATCGAGTTTGCCAGCCACTCCGAATGCAATACTTCGTGCACCACACCGGCGTCAAGCAACTGCTGCACTTCAGCCTTAGCTGTCTCTTCCCTCTCTTTTGAAGCCTTCTGAAGCTTTTCCTTCGTGGGCTTCGCATTTGGGTCTACATTGAAAGTGTGTTGAATGATTTCTGTGTTGATTCCTTGCAAATCCTTCGGAGACCAGGTGAAGATATCTTTGTTGTTGCGAAGGAACAATATCAACCTTCGCTGAGCTTCTTTTGTGATTTCTGCCCCAATGACGACTTTTTTTCTGGCCTATCTGGATAGAGCGGCACTTTCTTGTTCTGTCCTTCTAGTATAGCCTTCACCATTTTATGTACCTTCTGTTGCTCTTCGCGTTCTTCGTGATCCATCGAAGGTCCAGTCATGACATGGACATTTCATCATCCTGGAGTATTTCCCACTTCAATCCTATGGGCCACCTGTTGATCTCGGAGCACCGTTATGACACCTCCGGGACCAGGCATCTTCATGCACAGATATGCATGGTGCGGTATTGTTCCGAATGTATTCAGGACAACTTGTCCAAATATTGCATTGTAAGGGTAGTTGATATCAACCACATCAAAGGTGATATCCTCCATTCAAAAGTTTGACCCTTCGCCAAATGACACCGGGATTGGTATCTTCCCCAAAGCATTGATTACTTTTCCTCTGAAGCCTAGTAGTGGGGACCCAGCCTGGTGAAGGTCACTTCACTGCAAACCTATCGTGTCGAAAGCATCAGTGAAGATGATATCTGCCCTTCCACCATTTATCAGGATTCTGTGCACTTCATTTCCTGAAATGTTTGCCATAACGACGAAGGCGTCCGTATGTGGGTAATCTAGAACCCTCATGTCCTCCTATGAGAAGGTAATGGGCACATTGTACCACCTTGAATGGACATAAGTTGGCCCTACACCAATGTGGTTAACCCTTCGCACATATTCTTTTCGCTGCCTCTTCGATTCCGTTTCCTGATTGGATCCTCCAAAGATTGCCAACACAACGTTGTATCCACGGTTTGCTACGGTCACTGATCTGTTGGTCTCCGGGGGGGCTTCGATCGCTGGTCTTGGTGGAAGCGGAGGTAGCTCTCCTTGGAAAGTTAACGGGCTAGCCGTCTGGTCTGGTGGGGCCGAAGGTTTAGGAACATATTGGTGTGTCGGCACAACCATTGGTCGCCATTGGTTAGCGAACGTTGTGCTTGGGTTGCGGGTCTGATTGTTTTCCCATGATTCACCATGTCTGAAATGTGTGGCATGATGCACGATTCTTGCATGATCGAAGGATTGTTCCGCTAAGCTTTCTTTCATGGCCATGACCTGTGGGCACTGTTTAGTCCTATGACCAGCACCTTCGCCATGTAACTCACAGTACAATGTGGCTGGGTCCTACGTAGCCTGTCCTCCTCGGCCTGTAACTCTTTGGCCTCCTCGAGTAGCCCCACCTTGTTCTTCGCTTATCGCCTGGGCGACTTCGACTGTTCCGCAGTCTATCTGGTTGACTTCTTTTTGCTTCGATGTGTACTCGAATGCTTCAGCTTTTTTGACATGCTTCGATCTGTCTCTAGAGTGTCCAGTGCTTGCCTCTCTGGCTAATACATTTGTCTTTAGCATTTTTGAAGCTACCATCTCACTCTTCCTTCCAAGGTGATCAACTCGGACCTTGTGTACTCTTCCATCTTATTGAAGAGCTCCTGTACACTCTCTATCCTCTTGAGTGTAAGCTTTCTTGCCAAAAGCCCTCCTTTGATGCCCTGTATAGCGACATCAATGGTGGTGTCTTCGCTCAAGCCATTCGCTTGGCAGTGAATGTGTACGAAGTGACGCTTATAGCTCTATAGTGTCTTCATGGGCTATTGCTTCAGTGCGAAGAGGTCACTGGCAGTAACCTTGTCCGCTCAATTTTCTTGGAAATTACTATACATGGCATTACGCAATTGCTCCCATGAATAAATGGATCCTGGAGGCAACGCGGAGTACCACAACCTTGCTATCCCCTTAATCGCCAATACAAAGGCCTTCGCTAGTGTCGCGGCGTCTCCTCCAGTGGATTCGACTGCCACCTCAAAACTCATGAAAAAATCTCTTGGATCTAACTCTCAGTCAAAGATTACCACTTTAGGCATCTTGAAGCCCGAAGGCCATGGTTGGTTCTGCAAGCCAACAGAGAGCGGTGACTTTGGATCACCAGCGCATGACCGTCATCGAAGGTCATGCGTCGATCTTGTTGTTACTTCTAACAGAGTCAAGTGGCGAGCCATTTCATCTGCAAGATGCAGCATGTTAATCTTTTCTTGCATTTTCTCAAGTGTTCTTTTGGCTTCTTTTGCTTGCCAGCGATATTCTGCGGCCTTCCGACTTGCTACCAAGCTATCTAGCATGTGCTTTTCTGCACAATCTGTCTCTCCAATTCTTCGACTTCTAGCCTTGCTATTCTTTCTTCTATCTCATCTTTGTCTTCATATTCTCCGAAGTTACCCAGGTCATCCCACTCTTCAGCAACATGCGCCTTTCTTCTTTCTTCTGCCGAAGCCTTGAAGCGGACATGAACATTAGCTTCTATGCCTCGCACTGCTCTTGCTACGTCTTCCTGGATGGCCACTTTGTGGCGGTCTCCGTTATTGCCTGGGGGAACCACATCTACACCACCGTGTTTTGGCTGGCTGCCGCCGGCTCCACCGGTGAAAGCGTTGCCAGGATCCGACACCACCGAAGGGAGCGTTTCTGCCGAAGCCTTGGTTGGAACTGGGTGCTCCGACAATGCCTTCTGAGTGGTTTCATCTTCTTTTTAGGTGGCATGGCTCCGGTCTGTCCGATCCCCACGGTCGGCGTCAACTGTTGGGATCTAAGTCACCAGACAAGGAAGGCCTTCGATCAAGAGGGAAAGCCGAAGGCTTTGAAGTGTGACACGTATCAGAGGGTGAAATAATCTTAATTCCTCTATCACCTCAGTTACAATGCTAGCCTATTTATAACCTGTACTCAACCACTCCACGCTAGGATTTACAGTTTCACCCCCCAATCGCCACATTCCCGATATATTCGGGGGTATTATGGTACCATCAAGTACATCTGCACATTTATAACTATACCCTGAGCGGCTACACGGCCTTCGACACCCACCAGGCACTTTCAGCCAGCCTTGGCGCTGCACCCCGAGTCACCCTTTGGTCTCCATCTGAAGGTTCGCCAGAGTCTTCACCTATTCCGATCCCCGGCGCTACCGATCGACCTTCGTGCTCTGACCGAAGGCCCGCCAGAGCCTTCGCCTATGCTGACTGTTGGCACCATGGATCGACCTTCGCCCTCTGACCTAAAGGCCCGCCAGAACCTTCGCCTCACTTCCTGAAACACAACTGCAATATTCATCAGTGCTCAACCACCGGCAGACTTCGACTCGCCATCTGAAGGGGTACAGGAGATCGTCCCCCAACAACTTCTTTACAATGTTCAAGCACTTCTTTAAAGTCTAAATTAGTAGCATATAAGTCCTTAATATTTTCTAAACCAAAAATCTTATGATCAAGTTGAGATAACATGGTATAACGCCTAGAAAGCGCATAAGTAATCACATTGACCTTTCCTTTCTTATACTTTATGATATATGGAAAAGTTTCAATAAATTCAACCCATTTAGCATGTCATTTATTCAATTTATCTTGACTCCTAATATGTTTCAGCAATTCATGATCAGAATGTATAACAAATTTTTTAGGCCATAGATAATGTTGCTAAGTTTCAAGCACATGAACTAAAGCAAACAATTCTTTATCATAGGTAGAATAATTTAGATTTGGCCCACTTAATTTCTCGCTAAAGTAAGCAACAAGTTTACCTTCTTGAATTAACACACCTCTAATTCCAATTCTACTAGCATCACATTCTAGCTCAAAGGTCCTACCAAAATCAAGGAGTGGAAGTAAAGGAGCATGGGTAAGTTTCTCTTTCAACAACTTTAATGTTTTTTCTTATGCAAGTCCCTATTTAAAAACTACTCATTTCCTCATCAATTCATTCAATGGAGCAGCAATGATGCTGAAATCCCACACAAAGTGCCGATAGAAACTCACTTGAGTAACAGTCTCAGGAGTTGGCCAACTCTTTGTAGCTTTAATTTTTGCTTCATCCACTTATATTCCCTGTGGAGTACCCAAGTAGCAAAGAAAAGAGACTCGATCCATGCAAAAGATGCACTTTTTGAGGTTACCGAACATACTTGCATCTCTCAAAGCATTAAAAACAGGACATAGATGATCAAAGTGTGACTCATGTAACTTGCTATAAATCAAAATATCATCAAATTATACCACCAACTCTGATAGGCTCCGGAGCATGCCTCCTCCGCCAATACCTCTTAGGTCTTCGACTTCGGCACCGGCCGCACCTCCGACCTCAGCACAAACCCCATGGCGTGTTGCCACCTCCAATGCACCATCAACCTTGAGCTTCTCCATCAACACCCATGGTTCTCGCTGAAAAACTTCTCAGGGATAGGGAATGGCCTTCGGGTATTCTTGTTACTATACCCGTGCAGCCTTCTAAAGCCTAAAGATACAACCGATCTCCAGAGATAATATCAGAAAGAAAGGACAATCCCCTGCACCCGACATGACACGAGGTGACGAGTGATTAATGCCGATGCAAGTGGTGCTTATCCTGACACCCCAGTGGGATGAAGTCGTTCTAACACCCCCAGCAGAGCAGCGCCGGGTCGCAATTGGCGACCGGCTCACCCTTCAGGGGGCAGGCACCACAATAGTTACCATGGTAGATATTTATCTTCTATGTAGGTAAAAACTAGTTATCCAGGATGAGGCTCAATAATTCGATCAGGTTCTAGATATTTGTACATCATGATAACTTGTAAACTAAGCTACGTACCACCCTATAAATAGGGGGTCGTGGTCATCTGGGCAGAAGGAGGTCACAAGGAGAACGCTCAAGGCAACACACAGGACACAGAGATGCCCAAACAGTGAACCATGCTGTGATACCCCCAGACCAATCCATTTTTTACCACCAATACATTTGTGGTGTTCCTTCCTCTCAAATTTCGTCTCCAAGCTTGAGTCTCCCCCTTAGAATAAACTCTCACTATACTTGTTGGGGTAAGACGATCTCTTGCTCTGACACATAACACACCATTTCAATTTAATTCTATTGGACTTAGAAGTTTTTGTCACCTTCTCCTTTTTGGTGGAAAATTTGGTTTCGCTACTTGCTGATTTTCAGTTTCATGCTTATGCTATTTTCTCTTATTTTCAGCTATCTCTTTTTCACATTTCACAATTTCAGCAAGGGTTAAAGGTAAAATTGTTATTTTGTTTCCTTTATACAAAAGGGTGTACTTATTACTTCTACCATGATATGTTGCGTCTATATCAGACTCCCATGGTCGACCTAGAAAAAGAGAGCATGCTTGTATGAGTACTACATCAAAATCAGCACAATCATGGTATAAACCAATAGAAAAATGCACCCTAGCCGTTTGCATTACCTTCACCTTACCGCTGTTGTTGAACCCTTGAATATGGTAAAGGTGAGGATGGGTTATTATCGGCAAGGCAAGCTTCTCGATCAAATCTGAACTTACCAAATTATTGTAGCTCCCCCCATCAATAATGATACAAACATGGTAATCCTTGACCACGGTGGACCCATGGACCGAGGAGCTCCTCTCGGTTCGCCGCCTGGCGGACACGGTCCACGCGGGTTTTTCGTCTCACAAATAATTCTTTTTCGATTTATGATGTCATCATTGCACAATAAACCAGTTTTCCAATATAATAATAATCGATTTATTCTCTGTTAATAAGTAAAATTTGTAGAAACACCCCTAAAATTCAAACGCTCATAATTTTTCTCCTAGCTCTGATTTAGGCGATCTTTGCACTCAAATTCTCGTAGAGATGTGTAAAATCTTTTTATAAGTTTTTTTATCCAGTTTTAGTGTTATCTGGTGTACTGTTCTTATGTTTGATTTTGTGCTCATGTAGACGATTCAATCCAAGAGTTTGGGAATTTTCAGGAAGAAGACTTTGAAGGAACTGTGCATCACCTTGATGAAGGCAAGTGTCTTGACCATGTTGCGAGCCCAGTCTTAATATAAAGTCAGTCTTTACAAAACATGCATGTTGTTTTTGTGATGAAATGGATAGTATAGCAAACACTAGATTTATATACAGGATTTACACTTTTAGATGCTTATTTCTTAGTAATATCATGTTTATGCTTAGCCATGCTTTTAGATGATCATGTAGTTTGTAGATGATGAATCTGAGCTTTGAAATTAAAAGTTGATGTAGAAAGGATGTTATGATTTTGATGTTGTTAAGAGAATTAGCAACAAGGAATCTAGGTTTTGGGCAAGAAGGGTATGTTGGTGTGTGCCTATTGATGTGTTCCAGACATGGATATCTTCGATGGATATGTTTGGTGATTATCCATGTGGGATAGTTGGCGGTCTTGCCCAGTCCATACTAAGGACCAGTTCGTGGAGCAACTACCCATGACAACAGTACAACAACGAGACCTACATGCTATGTCTTGGTTAAGTAATTAGACATTCTCCCAGTGGTGTATGAGCCAGTTGGATGTGTAGAGAAGGAAGGGGTACTTCCCGATTCTACCTGATACAAGATGGGGCTTCTAGGGTGGAGGGTTACTCCACTTATGTACGGTGGTGAAACCTCAGTGGGCAAGTGCATACTAGGAGACTCTTTGGAAAAGCCTCGTAGTGACCTCTTGGTGCACACCTCAGAAGTATGTAAGGTACCGACGGGTACCAGCAAAAGAGCTAATCACAACTCATGGGTAAAGTGTACAAACTCTACAGAATGTCAAAATCAATATTCAGTCGTGCTCATTGTTATGAGTGGCATGGACCCTCACATGATTAGTCAGGTGGATATTTTTAATGGTTAAGAAATGGTTGGATTCTCGGAGGTTAAAAGATATCTTTTTGCACCTCTTTCTTTTTTAAAATAAAACTGTTTTTCTATAGTTTAGGGCTAAAACTAGCTTTTATACAAATAAAACCCTAGAGAATAGGAAATCTTGGTTCAAGCCACCATGTCATACCTTTCCCCCTCTTGCTGAGTATTAGAAATATTCACGCTTGCTTTTCAGAAGGTCAAGCTTTTGAAGAATATGCTGAAGATGATGCAGAGTTCTAGGTTTGTGGAGCTTCTGGTCGACTGCCTGTGGCGTGGAGCTACGCTATGTTTCTTTTCCGCTCCTGTGTAATTTTCTTTAGACCCGTGTGATCATTTTGTATTAAATAACGTTCTAATAATGAGCATTGTGTCTGTTATCCACTAATGATGTCGCTATATGTATGTGTAAACTGATCATGGGATACATATGGTTCA
The DNA here is from genome assembly GCF_958298935.1 of Phragmites australis. Taxonomy (NCBI): domain Eukaryota; kingdom Viridiplantae; phylum Streptophyta; class Magnoliopsida; order Poales; family Poaceae; genus Phragmites; species Phragmites australis. The sequence continues at coordinate 11,796,995 of NC_084938.1, forward strand.
CATTTGGTTTTGGTCTTAAAACCGGGTGTGACAGAATTGGTATGAGAGCTATGTTGACCTTAGGACGCAAGCCTAGTTAGAAAGGGTCGCGTGTTAAGGGTTAATTCATAAAAAGCTATATTTATAAAATTTTGGTTACCCTTGAGCTTTCTTTCTATCGCTTAATTAAAAATATTTTACTGATATTCTCTTGTTTTCAACCTATAGATGGCCCGCATGAAGATCACCCCGCACAAGCGTGTCCTGGTCCCCGAGCAGGAGGATCCTATTGGTGCTGTTTGGGCGCACCAATCCCTTGGTGAGTTCCACTCCGACGGACAGCACGCTGGCTACTTCGCTCGCATTCTTTGGGACCTGTGTTAAGGCTTGGGTTTCCACTACGCCCCATACTACAAATGAGTCATAGTCCCCCTCGGAGGTCGTGGTTACTCCTGGACATTACAGTTCACCATGTTTAAGGAGCCTACTGATGATGGTCTTGGCCGGGTTCGTCGTGTTCACTCCGTCATCGCCCCTTGAGCTACCTTTAAGGCTCGGACTGAGGACGCTGCCCGCTAGGCTCTGGTTGTTCTCTACGGGGAGAATAGATAGGTGGCCTCACTCAGTTCAACAAGTTTCCGCAGCATCTATTTGGAAGTCTGGAGATCATCTTCAGACCTATCAATAATGAACCAGATGGCTCTCTCAGAGAGCAGGTCCACCTCATTGCCGCCCTATACGCCAAGCTTGACAGAGCCCTCGACGAGCTTGAGGATCTACATCAACGTCACATGAGCAGGACCAAAGCATCCGTGAGGTTCAGATGCTGCTGGAGGACCCCAACCAGGCTCCATAGGAGGCCCCCGAGAGACCAGTGGATGCACCACCCTGTCCCCCCCCCCCCCCCCCGCGCGCGCAAGAGGCTTCATCTTTAGGCTGCAGTAGGTCCAGCAGGCCAGGAGTAGTATCGAGTTAGGTGGGTGTTTCCCCATAGAATAAATCATTTAGATCATTGTGTCATCTGTCCTAGTTTGTGTTTGAGGTTTGTGGTTGTGGTTGTGTCTTTGGTGTGCACCTGGTTATGAATTGGATCTTTGTATGATTGTGGGTGTAATATGGAAGTTTCTTCCTCCACATTGCATCAGTTTTCTAATAATATAATATTAGTTGGGAGTCCTTTGCTCTTGTCCTACCTATTCCTATCATGTTATTTCCACCTTTGCTATATCCTTATGTTCCTTGCTAGTATCTTTGCAACCAACAGATGGTGAACACCAACAATAACCAGCAACTGCCGCATCCACCTCTGCCACCTTAGTTCAACATGGAATAGATTGTGGCTATGCAAATGCAGATCCTTCAGGGATTAGCTTAGACCATGCCAAAGATGCAGCAAGCCCCTGCACAGATGCAAGCTCCTCCACCACAGAACAGGTTGGGTGAATTTATGAGAACCAAGCCACCTGTGTTCTCCTAGGCCATAGGACCAATGGATGCAGATAATTGGTTAAAGGCTACAGAGAAGAAACTCCGGATAGCTCAGTGCAAGGATAGGAAAAAGGTCTTGTTCACTTCGCATTAACTCTCTGGACCAGCCGCATATTGGTGGGATGCTTATACCAATGCTCATGAAGATTCACAAGCCATTACCTGGGCAGAGTTTATAAACAGTTTTTGTATTCATCATATACCAACTAGAGAGATGAAGATCAAGAAGAAGAAATTCCATGAGCTTAAGCAAGGAATAATGTCTGTGAGTGAATATGTAGCCAAATTCACTCAATTGTCAAGGTATGCCCCAGAAGACGTGGATACAGATGAGAAGAAGCAGGAGCATTTCTGGGAAGGACTAAATGATGTGATTCAATATGCATTGCTTCCTCAAGACTTTGCTAGCTTCCAGGCTATGGTGAACAAAGCATTGGTGGTAGAACACAAACGCCACCTGATGGATCGTAAGAGGAAGATGTCTTCTCAAGGCCAAGGCTCAAGAAGTCACTCTCGTCCCCGCTATAACCCACCTCAGCAAGGACCGATGTTCCATCAACAAAATCAAAATCAGAATAAGCCTCAAATGCAAGTCCCGCGCCCAAGCTTTCAAGCCCCTCATCAGGCACTACCACCAGCACACCAGCAGAAAAATGGCAATCAAGCACCATCCAATGGAAGAGTGTGTTTCGTTTGTGGTGAAGAAGGGCATTATGCCAACAAATGCCCAAAGAGGCAACTCAACAACACCCCGAAACAGAATGACAATGGGAATGCTTCAAGGCTAGGTCAGTATGAAGCTCCAGGAAGCAATGGAAATCAAGCACCAGCTCCAAACAATTGCGCTCAACAAAATTATGCACGTGGCCAAGTCAACCATGTCATTACAGAAGAAGCCCAAGAAGCGCAAGATGTGGTGCTTGGTATGTTCTTTGTCAACTCAAACCCAGCATCAATTTTATTTGATTCAGGAGCATCGCATTCTTTCATCACCACATGATATGTTGCAAAGTATAATCTTTCAATTCTGCTTATGAGTCAGCAAATGATAATTAGCTCTCCTGGAGGAGAGATGAAGGCAAAGTATATATACTCAAAGCTAAGCCTTAATATAAGGGGGTAGACTTCTTAGCCAACCTTATAGTTTTGGAATCCAATGGGATTGAGGTTATTTTGGGAATGGACTGGCTAGCAAAATGCAAGGGCATTATAGACTGCGCCAGAAGAGCAGTTCAAATGAACATCAGTGAATGCACACAAGTAGAGTTCATTGCACTACTCCCTCGGTAGAGAAATGCTCACTCAATCAATTGAAGGGTATTCCTATAGAAGAGATCAATGTGGTGAACGAGTTCATGGATGTCTTTCTCGATGATCTTCCAGGTATGCGGCCAGACCATGAAATTGAGTTCATTATTGAGTTAGTACCTAGAACTACTACTATATATAAGAGACCTTATAGAATGGATGCCAATCAGCTAGCTAAGCTCAAGGAGCAAATCCAAGAGCTATTAGACAAAGGGTTTATCTACCCCAGTTCTTCGCCTTGGGGAGCCCCAGTCATCTTTGTACCAAAGAAGGATGTGCATAGACTATCGAGCCCTTAATGAAGTAACGATCAAGAACAAATATCCACTGCCTCGCATTGAGGATCTATTTGACCAGCTGAAGGGAACATGTGTGTTTTCCAAGATTGACCTTCAGTCTGGATATCACCAGTCGAAGATTCGTGCTTCAGTTATTCTAAAGACCGCGTTTGTGTCCCAATATGTTGTGTATGAGTACACAGTAATGTCTTTCGGTTTAACAAATGCCTAGCCTACTTCATGTATCTGATGAATAAGGTCTTCATGGAGTTTCTGGACAAATTCATCATGGTATTTATTGATGATATCCTTGTTTTCTCTAAGAACAAGGAAGAGCACGAGGAACATCCAAGGATGGTATTGTAGAAACTAAGAGAGAACCAACTTTATGCCAAGTTGAGCAAGTGTGAGTTCTGGTTTAAGGAAGTACCCTTCCTTTGTCAAATTATTTCAGCAGGAGGTGTATCTATGGACCTATGCAAAGTGAAGGATGTCCTAAACTGGAAACACCCACAAAATGTTTTAGAGACCCGTAGTTTCTTGGGTCTAGCAGGATATTACTGTCGGTTTATAAAAGGTTTCTCCAAGATAGCGAAACCAATGACAGGACTGCTAGAGAAAGGAGCAGAATTTAAATGGACAACCTTTCAAGAAGCTAGTTTCAATGAGTTGAAGAAAAGGTTAACCTCAGCTACGGTTCTAATTATTCCAGATACCCAGAAGCCATTCTTAGTGTATTGAGATGCATCTTGACAAGGGTTGGGATTTGTGCTTATGTAAGAAGGTCATGTGGTAGCATATGCATCCAGGCAGTTGAGGAAACATGAGGAAAATTACCCTACCGATGATTTGGAGTTAGCTGTAGTGGTTCATGCTCTAAAAATTTGGATTCACTACCTCGTCGGCAACCGGTGTGAAATATATACAGATCATTAAATTCTAAATTATATTTTCACCCAACCGGATCTTAATCTTCGGCAACGTAGACGGCTGGAACTGATCAAGGATTACGATGTGGGAATACATTACCATCCTTGTAAAGTAAATTTAGTAGCAGATGCTCTAAGTAGGAAGGGTTATTACAACATGGTTATGTTGCATGGAAGCTTACTAGGACTGTGTAAGGAATTTGAAAGGTTAAATTTGGGTTTTGGTGCTAATATGGACGCAACAGCAATAGAAATGAAGTCAACATTGGAACAAGATATCCGAAAAGGACAATGGGAAGATAAAAAAAAGAGATCAAAGAACTTATTAAAATAAATAAAACCCCGGGATTCTCAGAGGAGAGTTAAGGAACAGTGTGGTTTGGAAAAGGAATTTGTGTGCTAGATCAGAAAGGCATGAAGGAGTTGATTTTGCAAGAAGCCCATGATTCTGCATATTCTACTCACTGTGGTAGTACTAGGATGTATCAGGATCTAAAAGAATATTATTGGTGGTATGGTATGAAGAGAGATATCGTAGAATATGTAGCTTTGTGTGACAATTGCCAGAGAGTAAAGGCAGAACATCAAAGGCGAGCAGGATTATTGCACCCCTTGAAGGTTCCTGAAAGGAAGTGTGTAGGATCGAATATGCGCACAAAATCCAATCAGAGGGGGTGTGAATGATTGCAGAAACCAAATTTAAAGATTAACTCACTCAAATTGAAACTCGAATTAAACTCGGTATTCCACTCGAAACAGATTGCACAACCTCTAGCAAAAACAATGTAGAGAAAGATGTGCCAGTCAGATAGCTCCCAATTTTGGTAGCGGAAACTAGATTCAAGTACAAAACCAACCCAACAAGAACCGAGTAAATCGGATATGTGGATCAAAAGTTATTCCTGGTCGAAGCAGACTATGTCAACAAAAATCGAGTAGATAAAAACCTAGTCAAGTTGACAAAAAGCTACTCGAGAAGAAACCAAATCCACTCAAAATTTTCTCAAATCAAACACTAGATATTCTAGCAAGGTTTTGGATTGATTAAACCAAGATAAAACTTCACAGAAACATGAATTTAATTGAAAACCAAAACCGAGCCTGTAGAATATAGAACACAGAGAAAATTCTGAATCAGCAACTCATCAACTTACGGAACATGATTTTCATTGCATAGATGGGTTTACAATATGCCTGTTGGGGGGGGGGGATAAGCCACCCTGAGGATATGGTTGAAGAGTACCATCCAAGTCCCCCCAGAGCCTTAATCTACGAATCCCCAGCTAATGGCTTGACCTCCGAGGTCGTCAGGTCCCTCCACGGTACCTCTTCGTACCTACGAAGCCTTCCCTTGGCTTAACTGGCTCAGCCTCTCGAAGCCTTGGTCCCCCGAAGCCTCAGCCTCCCAAAGGCTCATTCTCCCCGAAGCCCCAGTCTTCCGGAGCCCTGCTTGTCGAAGCATTGACCTCCCGGAGCCCTGGATCCTGAAGCATTCACCTCCCGGATCAATGCCTCCCGAGGCCCCCCGCCTCGGGATGATCAGGCCACCTTCCCGAGGATAGCAGAGTGTTTCAGTAGTCCCTAAGAAGATGTACCAAAAGAAGAAGCGTCGGTCGTGCTTTGCCCGTCAAGAAGTGATCGGCATTAAAGGTCTAGGTTGATGGGCGCCACTCTAACACCTTGGTGTAATGGAGGCTATCCTGACACCCCTGACAGTGTGGCATCAGGCTGCAATTGGCAGGCACCACGATAGTTACCATGGTGGATATTTACATCCCCAATAGAATAGAAAGTAGTTATCCAGGATGAGGCCTAGTAATTCGGTTAGGTTCCAGATATCCGTACATTATGATAACTTGTATGCCAAGCTACACATGGCCCTATAAATAGGGGGGCCATGGTCGTTTGGGTCAGAAAGGCAGAGAAAAAAGACGAATATAGAGCATGAATCACAGCAAACCTGTGATTCTCCCCCCAGATCGATCCATTTTCCTACCATCAATATACTCGTGGTGTTCCTTCCTCTCAAACTTTGTCTCCAAGCTTGAGTCTCCTCATTAGAAGAAACTCTTGCCGTATTTGCTGGGGCAAGACGAACTATTGCTCCAACAGCGCGCCGTCCTTGGGGAATCAAACACAAAAGTGCTAAGGAAGGTAGGAATCCGCCAGGAAAACCACCAGAAAATCGTCTAAAGCCGTCGTACCCACCGTTGCAAGGATGCAACCGTATGCATGGCTGACCATACACATCATACACATGCTCCAGCCCCGCCACTATGTGGGACAGCGTTCCTCCGACCTTTGCCAACCCAAAACCCTGGGTTGGTACAGGAACTCCAGATGGCACAGAGGCCTTCCAGCCCCTGCTCAACAAAGATCTCACCGCATCAGGAGAGGATGCGGTCGAAGCCACAGCCAAGCAAGCCACCTTCTAATGGTTCTGGGCGGTCCAGCCCAGGAATGCTCCCAACTGGACTTGGTCCCTAGGTATCCCCTTTGACTGCTCCCAGAATACCCTGAGCGAGCCAAAATCTTCAGAAAGTCTGTCCATCCAGTGCCCTCCTTGGGCCCCTCAGGCAAGAAAGGGTTCCAAGGAGACGGAGGGCTCCGGGACGCATGGATCCTGCCAACGCCTTTGATGTTGCCCTCGCAATACGAACCGCACACAGGGAACCCCAAGCCTGCCTCATCCGGGGAGGCATATTCAGAACCACTTTGGCTCTGAAAACTAGTTCACCGGCCTTCGGCCTTGGGTCTCCTAGAGGGGAAGGAAACCCTAGGAAAACCACTGGCTCCGCAGCACACCACCTTTGAGAGCGACCCCAACGACAACTCCAAACTACGGTGCCCCTGGAGGAATACGGGTGCGTCATGCACGGACCCGGGCACGGCCATAACACCAACGACTGTCGCACCCTCATTACCTTCCGGGAGGAATACCTCAAAAGTCAAGCTGAAAACCTGGCCGCAGAAGGAGCCGACAAAGGACGACGCAGAATTCGGGGGCTTAGGGCAAACTCCTGGGCGAATCCCCAGCCCCTCGACCTTGCACCATCACTACCGACCCTACTATCAATGGTACCATATCCAGCAACGAGAACTAAGTCGGGGACATGCAGTCGCCAGGCTCCGGACGGGTCACCTCCAGGGCCAGGCAGTGGCTAAAGGTAAAGGAGGTCAAGCTCCGCCTCTCCTAGCCTAGCCACGGGCTTCGAGGCCACCAAGCCTCACAATAGAGGTCTCATTCCTAAAAAGGTACGCCCACTGTTAACTACCCTGCAGTCTACCTAGTGATCCATCTTTCATGCGGCAAGATCAGAGTCTGTTGGGGGCCTCCAACTATATTGTTAGAAGTCATTTTGCGATAGATAGCTGCTAAGTAGATGCAGTAGAACTTAAGTTATATTCTCATTTAGCATGAGCAGTTGTTTAACCTAGCTATGTTTCATGCTACAAATAGCTTCTTGTTGCCAACAGTAGACTACAAAACATAGGTAGTATAACCATGCAAAATCCTTGCACTCCCGCGGACGCATCATGCCTAGGTCGCCTGGGGGGGCGAGACTGCCCAAGTGTCCTGGAAGGTATTGTGTGGCCTCGGAAGTGTAGTTGCCACGTATCAAGAGATTTCCTTGATAGACCGTGTTGCGGCGCCCTCGGGGGGTTTCTCCGGAGGCGTGACAAGCCCATGCACCTAAGCATCGCTTTCCCATACCTAAGATCACCTGAAAAAGGTTTTCCGGAGGGTAGGCTTTGCCTTGGTGGGAAGTGGAGCCTACACACCATGGGCATAGCATGCCTAGGTCACCTGGAAGGCAAGACTACCTAAGTTTCCTGGAAGGTATTGTGTAGCCTCGATAGTGTGTAGATACCGGTTATCAAGGGACTTCTTTGGTAATGTAGTTGCGGTGCCCTCAGGGTATTTCTCTGGAGGCGTGACAAGCCCATGCACCAGTAAGCATTGCTTGCCTAAACCTAAAGGTCACCTGAAAAGGTTTCCCGGAGGGCAAGCTTTGCCCTGGTCGGAAGTGGAGCCCACACACCGCGGGCATAACATGCCTAGGTCACCTAGGGGGCAAGACTGCCTAGGTTTCCTGGAAGGTATTGTGTAGCCTCGATAGTGTGTGGACGCCACATATCAGGGGACTGCCCTGATGTAAGGATGCGGTGCTCTGAGGAATGCTGTTGCAAAGAATCCTCTCTGCATGACATGCTTATATACCGCTAGCGCCGCTTATGCCTAGGTCACCTGCAAGGCAGATTAGGCCCAGGGTGTCCTGGAAGGCATTGCACAACTTCGGTCATATAAATGCCACGCGCCAGGGCACATCCTTGGTGGACAGTGTTGCGGTGCACCCCGGGCGTTTTCTTGGGAGCATGCCAAGCCTACACACCGCGGGCGTAGCATGCCTAGGCCGCCTAGAAGGCAAGACTACCTTGGTTTCCTAGAAGGTATTGCGTAGCTCCGATAGTGTGTAGGGCCTTCGACATTAATACATGCCGAGGAACCTCACCAAAAACCTTTGGTAAAAATAGAGAGCTTCACCAAAAATACCTCGAGTAAAACCAATGAGCTTCGCCAAAACATCCGGTAAAAAACAGAGAGCTCCACCAAAAACCTTTGGTAAAAACGGAGAGCTTCCCCAAAAACCTTCGGTAAAAATGGAGAGCTTCACCAAAAAACTCCAGTAAAAACAGAGAGCTTCACCAAAAACCTCCCGTAAAAACAGAGACTTTCCCCAAAAACCTCCCGTAAAAATGGAGAAGCTTTACAAAACCTCCGGTAAAAACAGAAAGCTTCACGAAAAAACCTCCCGTAAAAATGGAGAAGCTTTACAAAACCTCCGGTAAAAACGGAGAACCTTACCAATACCTCCCATAAAAATGGAGAAGCTTTACAAAACCTCTGGTAAAAATGGAGAACCTTACAAAAACCTCCGGTAAGAATGGAGAGCTTTACAAAACCTCCGGTAAAATGGGAAAACCCTACCAAAACCTCCTGTAAAAATGGAGAACTCTACCAAAACCTCCGGTAAAAACGGAGACTTTCACCAAAACCTCCCAAAAATAGAGAGCTTTACAAAATCTCCGGTAAGAATGGAGAACCTTTCACAGGCATCCGAAAAAAACGGGGGGCCTTTTCCAAACCTCCGCACAACGGAGAGCCTTCACAAAAACCTCCGCACCATGAAGAGACTTCCAAAAAAACCCTACGATGGAGATGTTTCTTCGAAAACTCCGCCAGGCCAAAAGATTTGGAAAAGACCTAGCAGGAAAGGTACCCCAGCATCTTGAAGGCTAATGTCTCCGTGCCGAAAGGAGTACACAACCCACTAGCCTCTTAAGAGGCACATTAGGCCAATCAAAGGGGTATATAAATCCCCTTCCCTACAGGGAAAGGTATGACCCACGTGACTCCCAAACACGCATGGTAAAAGATAAAATAACTACCCTACCATCTCCTTTAAAGGAACATTTCATACATCATTATTGTTATACTAACATTCAATAAAAGCCCATGCTGCGTGGCACGGGAAACATAGTGGAACCCCCAACTATCCATTATAGGGACAACAAGTCCGGGCAACGGCTAAGGGCTGAGGGGGTCGTGGACCCTCTCTTCTGCCCGGCCTTAAGCTACACCTCCAATGCGCCATCTCCAGGCACCAGACAGAGTACCTTCGGAGCCGGGGAGCGGCTAAGGGCCGAGGGGGTCGCGGACCCTCTCTTCTGCCAGGCCTTCAGCTTCACCTCCGATGCACTGTCGCTAGGCTTCAGACAGAATACCTCCGAAGCCGGGAAGTGGCTAAGGGCCGAGGGCGTCGGGGACCCTCTCTTCCACCTGGTCTTCGGCTTCGCCTCTGACGTGCCGTCACCAGGCTCTGGACAGAATACCTCCGGAGCCAGGCAACAGCTAAGGGCCGAGGGGGTTGCGGACCCTCTCTTCTGCCTGGCCTTCGGCTTCGCCTTCGACGCGATGATGCCAGGCTTTGGACAGAATACCTCCGGAGCCAGGCAATGGCTAAGGGTCGAGGGGGTCACGGAACCTCTCTTCCGCCCGGCCTTCGGCTTCACCTCCAACACGCTGTCGCGAGGCTCTAGACATAATACCTCCGGAGCCAGGCAGCGGCTAAGGGCCGAAGGGGTTGCGGATCCTCTCTTCCACCTGGCCCTCGGCTTCACCTCCGCCGCGCCGCCGCCGAGCTCTGGACAGAATACCTTCAGAGCCGGGTAGCGGCTAAGGGCCGAGGGGGTCGCGGACCCTCTCTTCCGCCTGACCCTCAGCTTCGCCTCAAACGCGCCATCGCTAGGCTCTGGACAGAATACCTCCAGAACCAGGTAGCAGCTAATGGCCGAGAGGGTTGCAGACCACCTCTCTTGCCTAAGCCTTCGGCTGAGCGTCTAACACATCGTCGCCTTCTACCCGGGCAGTTGCTAAGGAACCCAAAGGGTCAAGGATCGCCTCCGAAGCTCATCTCCAGAGGTTCCAGAGGGACTCCACTGAGTTAGAAATCTGGAACAAATTAGGAAGAAGTACGCAATAACCAGAGATGAGGAGATCACCACTACTCCACCCAATTCTCCACAGTTAGCCTAAGTATCCACCAATCGTCAGAAAAACTAGCCATCGCCTTCGAAAGGGAGGAAGAAGTATGGTTAGGAGGCACGAAAGCACGTACGCATTCGGCTACCACTTCAAAAGGTCCTCTCGCATTGCGATATGGAGGAAGACACGACCGTTCCCAAAGACCCACGTTATATTATTAAATAACCAGTACATCTAGGGGATAGAAACTAAAACAACCGAACAGAAACTTGCCACAAAGAAGATAGATCCCTGCGGAGCAAAATGAGGGAGAAAGAGTACAAGGTGACTAAGTTCAGCCATGACATGGATATATCATGGCGTCACCAAGTACGACATCCTGGTGACCGCCTTCACCTCCAACGGTTCCCGGCAGGGGCCACACATGAGATGGCATATGCGCCTCATCTGCGGCCTGCCATTGCAGAAACCGATGCAGTAGCCGGCTCCTGAGCTGCCAGAAGACGCTGAGGAGTCCGAGGAGGTCACCAGTGAGGCCCTCTCCCTCGCCTTCCCGGCCTCGTCCTGCTTTACCGCTGACCCCATTGACCCAAGCTCACTCACCCTTAGCGGGAGATCCCAATAGATCTCCTCGTCATCATCGGAGATATCGATGGTCTCGACAGGCACGCCCTTCCCGACCAAAGATCAGGCTAGAGCAGTGAACAACCACCTCCCCTGCAGGGGAGGAGGCTGTTTCTCCACCGACGCCTCTACCGATGACCGAAATATCCTAGCTCCCGAAGGAGCTGTCGAGACATCAATGTCTCCGAGGAGGATGAAGAGGAAGACGATGCCATACTCAAGTTAAGGATAACTACTTGCTCGTGGGCTGTGGAGGCTCCAACCGGGTAACCCAGGCTTTATACCCGAGCCACGTAGCCGCGTAGGTCCGGAGGATGAAGCTGGATGAACATCGCCGTATCCTCCCATTAAGACTACTAGGGGAGGGGACAGTGGCCCTACCCAGTTTCTCTCCAACACGTGGCAGCACTATATGACGAAATGCCGCATTTTCTCACGCAGACGTCCCGTTGCATTAATGACCCAAACCTCTTTTAGCGCGTGATAGGATCGGGGGCACAAGATCCCTCACATTATGCAGTCAGAACGTAGCAGTGACACGTCTTGTCCCGCTAGGCGAGCATACGGGATTCTCCTAAACTACACGAAATCTCTACTCTAGTGACTTCGAAAGACAAAGAATCACCATCAGGCATCCTTGATATGATGCCAGGCTCGGGTTGATTTTCCCTCTGCATCCTCTCCCCCATCCAAAACGTCGGGGTCCGAGAATGAGGGGGTATTGTTGGGGGGGGAAATAAGCCAACCTGAGGATAATGGTTGAAGAGTACCATCCAAATCCCCCAGAGCCTTGATCTACGAATCCCCAGCTAAAGGCTCGATCTCTGAGGTCATCAAGTCCCTTCACGGTACCTCTTCGTACCTATGAAGCCTTCCCTTAGCTTAACTGGCTCAGCCTCCCGAAGCCTTGGTCCCTCGAAGCCTCAGCCTCCCGAAGGCTCATTCTGCCCGAAGCCCCAGACTTTCGGAGCCTTGCTTCCCGAAGCATTGACCTCCCAGAGCCATGCATCCCCAAGCATTCACCTCCTGGATCCATGCCTCCCGAGGCCCCCCGCCTCGGGATGATCAGGCCACCTTCTCAAAGACAGCAGGGTGTTTTAGCAGTCCCTGAGAAGATCTACCGAAAGAAGAAGCATCAGTCGTGCTTTGCCTGTCAAGAAGTGACTGGCATTAAAGGCCTAGGCTGATGGGCACTACACTGACATCTTGGCATAATGGAGGCTATCCTGACACCCCTGACAGTGTGGCGCTGGGCAGCAATTGGTGACCGGCTCACCGCACTGGAGGGGGCAGGCACCACGATAGTTACCACGGTGGATACTTACGTCCCCAATAGGATAGAAAGTAGTTATCCGAGATGAGGTCCAGTAATTTGGTCAGGTCCCAGATATTCGTACATTACGATAACTTGTAGGCCAAGCTACACATGGCCCTATAAATAGGGGGCCATGGTCGTTTGGGAAGGAAAGGCAGAGAAAAAAGATGGACACAGAGAACGAATCACAACAAACCTGTGATTCTCCCCCCAGATCGATCCATTTTCCTACCATCAATATACTCATGGTGTTCCTTCCTCTCAAACTTCGTCTCCTAGCTTTAGTCTCCTCCTTAGAAGAAACTCTCGCCGTATTTGCTGGGGCAAGACGAACTCTTGTTCCAACAATGCCTCTTCAAAGCATCCAACAAGGATTTCCATGAATCCCAAAATAGCTCTCTATCTAGTTTCTCTATCTCTCTGCTACGTTGTGGTGCCCTGTTCTGCGCTCTCTATTTATAGGGTAGCCACATGCTCAGATGTGACTGAATCGAACTACAACTCCCTATCATATTCAATATGGTTTCTATACTCTTCTAATCACAAGAGGACAAACAACTTCCGCATGGTCTCCCAATCTCAATCACTCGAATCGTCAATTTATATGCTATAAAAAACATGAATATCAAAAGTATGTCATTGTTTTGATTAAAAAGACATATAACAAGATGCCAATTTTGATGTCAAGAACTTATCATAATTCTTTTGCAAGGAATTATATGCACCATCAGCCTAATGGGCAATTAAAGCTCTGATACCACTTGATGCGGAGATGCCTGACCTTCCGTAGGTAATATGATAAATCGATTTAGTGGAGCTTTGACGTTGATGATTCAAAGACTCCGATCAGAACAGATTAATAACCCTCACAACCACTACACCACTACTCCATGGTTATCAACCGTGCTAAGACGTGATTGACCTCGTCAAGAAGGATTTTCCTACCAGTTAATCTAAGCCACAAGTAAGAACATTTAGATGCAATCTGAATATTGCTGATTACAAATCAAGTACTCAAGTTGGGGTTCAACAAACCGATAAACGGTGAAACTGTCAAAAATAGAATAATCTAAGCTAATCCCAAGTCTAAACTATAAAGGCTACTGTATATTTATAGGGAGACGTGGGGAGGTCGACCTAGGGTTGTGCAACCGTGGAAAGAGGCATACACAACTTGGACTCCGACCCAGACACGATTACAAGACCCAACTAGGTCCAAAACGGTGGTGTAACACCTTACTTCTTTAACTCTAACTAAACAATAAGAAATATTTGGTCAAGCTCATATTCATTGGAAAGGGCTCATCGTAAGTTTTTTAGAATGTCCAAGATCGCCTAATATGGACTTCGTATGAGAGAGTTCTGCCCATTTTACTGACATGCTGTCCTGAGACTCGACCACGACCACGACAACGACTTCGACCATGACCAAGACTAGAGCTTAGCCTCGAGTCCGAGTAGACTTGGCCTTCAAGGGGCGACAGCCGGGTAAGGTTGTGGTGCTTTTCCTATGTTCCTAAGTAATAAAATATCAAAAGAATTCAGTAGTAATCCATCCAAGGAAGCATGGAGAGCAAAAAACAAGTTCACCTGGTGGTCTAATTATCATGCATGTGCTCTTGTAATTGAACCTTGTATGATTTGAGGATTATTGGCGGTATTAATCGTATCTAAAGGAGCCATGGGCTCATCAGCCCCCTACCTCAGAGGCCCAGTAGCAGCATAGCAAGGGCCCTGCTGTGTCCCTAGGGGCTGCAGGTAGCGCCCTTGCTGTGGATGCTGCCTTGGCTAAACAACAGTCGCGCGTGGTGGCCCTGTAGGTTCAGCTGAAGGAGATACAGGTGGCCATGCGGGACATGCAGCAACCTGCCCGTGTAACTGAATGTACTTGATGTCACCTAGAGGGGGGGGGGGTGAATAGCCATTTTATAAAAATTAAAACTTCACCAAAGATTAACAAAATCCGGACACTCTGGTTCAATCTAGAGAATCCGGGGTCTGGAGACTCTGAGCTAACCTAGATAGTCCGGCCTGTATAGGAAATTGAAAACTAAGCGAGTCTAGTTGGATATAAAGGTTATCATAGGTTCTAATTGATGTAAGAGCTTCTTTTAACAAACCACTTGCAATTACAACCTCACAAACAAGTAGATCGAGGCATACCCCCCAACAAAAACAACTAGAACAAGAGAAACATGCAATATTGTAATGGAGACAAGATTTTGTTTTCTGAAGTTCGGATCAAACAACCCTACGTCTCCGTTGAGGTGCTCACGAAGAGTCGTGTCTCTTTCAACCCTTGTCCTCACCAAGCGACCATGAAGATCGAGCTTGGGCTTATTCAAGAGTTCCTCTTCCCTTGCGGAGGCGAGAAGAACCTTCACAAACTTCTCGGGGCACTCCACAAGCTCGGGTGCTCTCCGGGCGACAACTAACTGTCTAGGAGCTCCAAGAGTAAAGAACATGAATCGATGACTTGACAGTGAACTCAAGTGCTCAATGAATGGATTTAGGCTCACTAGCACTCAATCTCATTCTTCCAACTGAACTCTCAAAATCTAGCTAGATTTAAAGCACTAGAGGAGTTGGAGGGGCTATTGAATGACTATGAATGAGTTTGTCTCGAGTTAGTTTAGCAACTCAATAGCAAATGAAGGAGGGGGTGAGAGGGGCATTTAAACCCAACCCCCCAAACTAGCTGTTATAGAAATTTTTGTACTGACCAGGAGTATCTAGGTTCACTCGGAGACTCCAGGTTGGGCACTCAAGCCCAAACCAAGAGCTCGGCTCGGAGTCTAACTCGGAGAATCTAGGCTACTGTTCAGAATCCAGAGTATCTGGGTTCACCTCGAGACTCTGGGTTGGGCACTCAAGCCCAAACTAAGAGCCTGGCTCAGAGTCTAACTTAGATTGTTTGGGATAATGTCCAGAATCCAGAGTATCCAGGCTAATGCGGAGACTCCAGGTTCAGACAACTTCTGCAACTATCCCAGTGTTCGTGGGTGATTGTGTCTCTCAACTTTTAGGTCTATAAGGGTACTTTGAGCACTGAGACACCTTCAAGACTATCAACACGCATCCCTCTTGATAGTACAGTATTCCTAAACTCAAATTCAAAAATAAAATGAATTTAAACCTATGAGGGATGCCAACACCTTTTAACTTTATCATTGGGACTAAAACCTATTCATAACCACAATAAACTCATTGGTCCCTTAATCGTTTATCATCAATTATCTAAAACCAACATATGGGGCTAAATGCACTTTCAATCTCCCCTTTTTGATGTTTGATGACAACACGATTAAAGCTTACAAAAGATATTTGACATAAGATTTTGAATTCTAAGATATATGTGAGCTCCCTGTAAATGTGTGCATTAGATGAATTTGAATTTGAGATCAAATGCACATATTGAAAAGAATTTTTTGACGAGAGCTCCCCCTATATCTTAGCATCCGTGGGGTGCAAAGAGTGTGAGTGAATGTGATAATATGTGATGCGTATGGCATGATATATCACATAATAAAATAAATAGAGATACAAATATTATACCAAACATCTCATACCATCACACTAACAAACTTAAGTTCTTACAAATTAAAGTTCAACGACAAGCACACCACAAGGTTCATCACACATTATTACAATAGTCTTACATGTCCAACGGAAGTGATAAAGAGTTTGAATAGATAAAAGAGACATGACACTACCCAACCCGGAGACTCTGGGTTGGGGTAGAACAGAACATACAGCTAACACAAGATTTCTCTCCCCCTTTGGCATCAAGCACCAAAAAGGAAAGAGAAGCAACAATACAGATACACTCGCTATCCTCTTCATAGTCATCTCTGTCTCCATCTCCGTTGCCACCATCGTCTTCTGGAGAGCTTTCTTTGGCACCACCCAAGTCTTCTTCCTCTTCCTTGGTCTCTTCTTCCTCATCTTGAGCATGAGAGGTTTCAGCACCCCCTGCAGCAGCTTGGGCCTTATCATAGCAAGCCCACAGGTTTTCAAACGCTTCGGGCTTGCTTACTTCTTCTTCGGAGGCGATTGGAGAGCAAGAAGGCTCAATCCTCAAATGAGTACGAATGGCATTTTGCCTCTCCTCAATCTTCCTCAACTCAAATTTGTTTTGTCTTTGTGTTCCTTTATCTTCGCAACATTGTGGGTGTAAACATTGTAAATAGCCTTGAGGGCGCTCTTGATAAAGGACTGTGAGCCATGAGAGGAAGATGCATGCTTCGGTGCTGTCCTTTTTGCTTCACTAGGAGCTGAAGGTGGAGGAGAAGGTGGCATAGAAGTAAATGATTTTAGCTTACCAACCTTATCCTATAGGGTACATACTTCACTTCCTTAAAGAAATTCTTGTTGGTGACCTTCTCGATCATATACATAATATACGAAGCATATGCATAACTTCTGTTAGGTGTGTGGGAAATAGTATGTATTTCTTCCCAAAGAAAATCCACCACACTGAAAGGTTCACTCTCATTGGACATCCTACCAAGCAGGTTCTTTGTTATTCCTTGGATAGTTGTGGCATCGCCACTTTTAGAAGCTAGAGTGAGGCGGAACAAGGAATTAAGACACTTGTAAAATTGCCTCATGCCTTTGGTTGTGCCATAAGTCACTTCATCATAGTTCTCATACATGAAATCCATTTCTTTAGAAGAGAGTTGTTTCTCAATATGGATTTTGGTCTTACTAGTTCACGGACATAAAATCCAATCAAGCGACTGAAGTTTCTATACTTGATCTGATATCTTTCTCCTATCATCTAATGCATTATTTGGTTCTCCTCATGGTCATAGTGGAGTGTGGCATAAACTTGGGGTATGACCTCAACACTCCAATCATACTTCAAACCCTTGATTCTTTTGGCCCTTTTGTCCTCACAAGCTAGTATGACCTCATTGAAGGTAGGATCATTCTTACTTGCCATGTAGTCCTAGTCAATCCATTTCATTGGGGTGACTGGCTTCTTCTTCTTGGGAATCATGCTTTCATAGAAATCTACATGAAAGTCATTCCAAAAGTGATGATCTGTCATACTCTTCTCATATTCAAAGGGATCTTCATATCTTTCCTTCTTCACCTTGCCAGCCTTTTTCATATAATCTACAATTTTTCTAGGCATTTGAGTTAAAAGGCTTGTCCTATATGGTCTGTGAAGCTTTAATGGTCCCAAGGCAGGACTTTTGTTCTATTCATCCACATCCTCTTCTATCTCCTCATCTTGTGCCCTTGAGCCAGATGCAAATGCTTTGCCTTTGCCTCTTCCTATCCCTGCTGCACCGTTCCTCCTCTCTGTGGCAAAGCACTACCACGAGGCACATTGAATGTTTGAGCCACCTCATAAATGTGGATTCACCTGAAGAGACCCACAGTTTCCGCACAACTTTGCGAACACAGCCTTACCCACCACCTCTAAAGCACGACATTGGGTGAATCGGTCTTAATATGTACCTTAGGTCAAATGAAGCACCTAGAGTCGATCTAGAGGGTGGGCTAGAGAATTCGACCAAGAGATGAAGTCACTTGATGAAAATCTTGGAAAACCCACGGTGGAAACCCTAGATCGCCAGAGGGGAGGTGTCTACGGTGAGAGGAAGAGTGAGGAGTGGAAGATATAAAATGAGATGTAACTCCTTGAGGTGGAGGTTAAAGCCTCGATAACCCAGATTATCCGGGTGGACCTAGAGACTCCAGGTTAGAATTTAAATCCAAACCGAGAGGCTCTCCCGGAGGGGAACTCGGATACTCCGGGTTGAGTGACAGAATCCATAGTATCCGGGTGAACCGAGAGACTCTGGGTTCTATCAACTTGACAGAACTAGATAGAGACTAAGGGCCTCCAGAATCCGGGTACTCCGAGCTAGGCCAGACACTTCGAGTTCTAGAGAAGGCCATAACTGATTTTGAAGATGAAATTCGACACAAATCTTTTGGGGATTGGATAGTTGAACATATAAGACACTTTCACCACTTGTGATCAGCCAGCAAACAACAATATATAACTATGATCACAAGTAGCAAAATATGATCAAAAGATCAAAGAACAAAATCTTTTGGAAAATAGCACTAAAATAACATTTTTGCAAACTTCTAGCTATCAAAACTATAAAGCTAAAACAATCAATTGTATGCAACATATCAAGAAATGTGAGAATCTAGGATATTTAGCTCACTTCTCAACTTGCAAAACCTTTGCTCGTCTAGTGGCTTGGTGAGGATATCAGCTAGTTATTTTTCAGTTCTCACATGGCGAATATCGATATCCCCTTTAGTTGAGTGATCTCTCAAGAAATGGTGTTGTACTTCCATGGGATTGTCACACTCGGTTTTAACGGACAAAACCAAGTGCGGCTTATGTGTGCCTAGAAAGTTAACACACATAAGGACGTCATAAGTAAAGTTACAAAAGCAATATTTTAACTTACAATCGTTTACTTCTTACAAAAAGACTTCACCTAAACAACTTTAGTAACTAAATGACAGCAACTAAATGATGGCAGTGGGACTAAAGCATCGGTGACCAAGCACTTCACAGGCACCGACCAGAAGACACGCTCCTAGAACGCTAGGTCGTCATCTTGGAAATCTTCAAAGTCTTCCACTGAGCAACATATGTATTGTGGGAGATAGCAAGGGTGAGCATATGGAGTACTTAGCAAGTGTGTGAGATAATGATATTTAGGCTTACAACAAGAATAAGCTAACACATGGCATATTTGCATAAATGCGTGTAATGAAAAGATATTTGGACTCAAAAAACATTAAACAATTATTAAGTGAATGTAACCCATATAGTCCAACACCCAGCATACAAGGCTCCCCACCTTCCACACCATAACCATCTAGTACTCCCTATACTATAACCAAAACCATAACCAAACCCACATCCATAACCACTAATCATGTGAGGATCCAAGTCTCCCATATCCACGGGCACCACTGTTATAACAGTTTTATACTTTGTAGAGGTTGTCCAGCTTTTCCCACGAGTTAGCGAATTCTATGTTGCTGTGTTTGCCTGACACTTAACACACGGCAATGTTGTGCTACCAGGAAATCACTAAATGACATTTTCCACTAACCAGATACTAATCTAGTAGGCATCTGCCCACTAGGTTTCACCACAAGGATTTACGCGAGTCCAACTCTTACCTAGAAGCCCCCTTTTGTGCTGACGCAACCACACACTGGATAGACTCTAACTAGTATGTTATGCCTTACCCATATCAGTCTCGTGGTTGGTACATTACTTCTTGGGGGTTTCGCTCCATGGCCGGTCCTTATTTAGGTTACTTGAGCAAACACTAAACCAACATCATAACTATGACAACCATCAAAACCACTTTGCTTAAGGCCTAAGGTTCTATGTTACTAGACCATTAACACATTAATGACCATTGTTGCATAATTTCACTAGTCAAGTATATGAAACTTCCCAATATCCCAAAAGCATGGCTAAGCAATCTACCCACCAAAGATACCTAACCATAAACCATCTAGAAGGGATGATTAGGAAAAATCTAGGGAAACCTAGGGAAAACCCTAACATAGGTGACTTCCCATTGTTGGAGTAAGAGTTCGTCTTGCCCCAGCAAGTACGGCGAGAGTTTCTTCTAAAGAGGAGACTCAAGCTTGGAAACGAAGTTTTAGAGGAAGGAACACCACGAATATATTGATGATAGGAAAATGTATTACTCTGGGAGGAGTATCACAATGTTCACTATGGTGCGTGTTCTTTTTCGATGTGACCTTGGGTTTTTCTACCTCTTTTCTCTTTCCAGAGGACCATGGCCTCCTATTTATAGGGCCAGGTGTAGCTTGGCATACAAGTTATCATAATGTACACATATTCGGGATCCGACTAAATTATTGAGCTTTATCCCGGATAACTACCTTCTATCCTGTCAGGAGATAAATATCCACCATGGTAATTATCGTGGTGCCTGCCCCCTGAAGGGGGCGAGCCGGTCACCAATTGCAGCCCAGCACCGCACTGTCAGGGGTATCAGGATAGGTACCATCATGCCGGAGTGTCAAAGCGGTGCCCATTAGCCTAGGCCTTCCACACCGGTCACTTCTTGGCAGGCAAAGCACGACCAGCGCTCCCCTTTCGGCAGATCTTCCCAGGGCCCGCTAACTCACCTCGCTTCCTTCGGGAAGGTGGCCCAATCATCCTGGCGTGGGGGCCTCGGGAGGCAAAGAACAAGGAGGTGAAGACGTTGGGAGGCGGGACCCCGGAGGGCCGGGACTTAAGGAGGCTGAAGCTTCGAAGGACCGAGGTTTCGGGAGGCCGTGTTTTGGAAGGCTTCCGGAGGTCGAACCGGCGAAGCCAAGGGAGGGCTTCATAGGTGCGAAGGGGTACCGTGAAAGGATCTGATGATATCAGAGATAGATCTTTTAACAGAGGGTTCGGAGATCAAGGCTCCGGAGGGACCTGGATGGTGATCTTCGATCGTTACCCTCAGGCTAGTTTATTTCCCCCCAACACCCATCATATTGACAGACATTGCATGCAATTTGTAAACCAAAACATTTAAAAACATATGTACAAGATGATCAAGGACACTTGCCTTTTCCTTGCTGCTCAGTGTATTCTTGTTCCTGGTCTTGATGTTCTTCAAGTTGATCTGGGGCGTTGTCGACTAAGTGCATAATTACCAGCAAACTGCACGAATAAAATACACTAAGAAAAAAAACACAAAACAAAATAACAACAATAAAAAAACCTCTCTTAAAAGATAGAGCTTAGAGAAACGAATCTAATGGCGCAAAAATCGCTTGGAACAGAGCTACGATGAAAAAGATACACTAATAACAAGGATAGGGTTTATTTTATAAAGATAGGGCTCCTTTTATAATTGTAGAAAAGTTCAAGGCTAAATTGCAAAATTACCAATTTCTGGGACTTATCAGATTTTTTATATTGAAAATCTTTGGATTATTGAGTGGCGGCTAACTATGCAACACATGGCTGACACGTGTGCTTGGTGGCAGCTGAGTTGGCAGGCTGACAGGCAAGTGAGGTGGCCCAGGTTGACTAGGATTATGGGATGATACAAGGCAGCACTGGATTGGACACCGAAGGTGTATATAGGCGATCTAATCTGGTCCACCAGTTTCAGATCTAACGGCGCACGGAGATCGGGTGGCCGGGGAAGAAGGCAAGAGGCAGCGCCGAAGGTTTCGTGGCAGGGAAGTCACCGGAGTAGAGCAGGAACCTTGTCGCAGGCGTCGGGTCTCGACGACGAGTGGCAGAACACGATGATAAGCTCTCAGGGAATCCGTTTTAGGGCTTTGGCGATGACAAAGGGCAGCGGAGGGGTCGGATCTTCAGAAGACCAAACGGCGTCGACTAGCAGCAGATAAGCTTTAGTTGGGGCTTGGCAGCACTGGAGCAGTGCGACGGCGAAGGCAACCAAGTAGCGGTGACTATGACGATGGTGAGCTTTGGATCTTAGCAGATTCAGGGGGAACTCGGAGTCTTCTGGATGGGATCTGACTGGGGAGAGGTGGGCTACCTATATAGGGGTTCGGGAGGTCTCAGATTCGAACTGCGAGGCGGTGGCAGCGGGGTCCTCTTCAGAGACGACGATCCTAACGAGCGGTCCCACCTATCACCGACTCTAGTGAAAGTGTCAACAGGGCAGGAATCTTCAAGGGAGCGCGGGTGCGGTGCGCGGCTGACGGGCTGGCTCAGTGCGAGGGCGCGGCCCAGCAGAGGCGGCGGGACGGGGAGAGCGGGCTGGCGGGAAAGAGCAGCGGGCCGGCTAGCTGGGTGGGCCGAAAGGGAGAGGAAGCAGCCCAAGAGGAGGTTTAACCTTTTTATTGTTATTTTTATTTTCTAAATTCATTTGAAATTTGTGTTTGAAGCAAATTCAACTCAAACCAGGACTACACCACACAAAGAAAAACCCTACATGCCTAAGGACAACATGGATGCACATATTCAAGTATTTCCTATGTCCATTTGGATTTTTATTTAGAAAATAGATTTAGCCTTTTGAAAATTAGTTTAACTCAAAATGAAATCTAGCAAACTTTTATGAATTAGCAAAAAATGAAAATTAGGGTGTTACAAACCTACCCCCCTTGGAATGAATCTCGCCCTCGAGATTCGGAGAGATTGGAGAAAAGATGAGAATACTCTATCTTCAGGTCTTCTTCTCTTTCCCACGTTGCTTCATGTTCGAGTGGTGACTCCATTGCACTTTACTCATTGGTATTATTTTGGTTCTGCTCACTCTTTCTGATCTCTTAAGAATCTTCACAGGATACTCTGTATAGGAGAGATCTTCCTGAACATCCAATTCTTCCATCGGTAACTGTTCTTCAGGCACTCGAAGACACTTCTTCAACTGAGACACACGAAAGACATCATGCACATCTACCATCTAAGGCGGTAACTCCAACTGATAAGCTACTTCTCCTCTTTTATCTAGTATTTTGAAAGGTCTAATGAATCTTGGTGATAACTTCCCTTTGATCTTAAATCTACGAAGACATTATGGGCCAAACCTTGAGATATATGAAATCTCCAATTTCAAAAACCAATTCTCTTTGCTTGTTATCAGCGTAACTTTCTGCCTCGATTGTGCAATCCTTAGATTCTCTCGAATTATCTGAACTTGCTTCTATGCATTTCGTAGAACTTCTGGACAAAAAACTTGACTTTCTCCGATCTCATTCCAGAGCAGTGGTGTTCTACACTTTCTTCCATACAGTGCTTCAAACAGAGACATTTGAAGACTTACCTGATAACTATTATTGTATGAGAACACTGCAAACGGCAGACTCTTATCCCAACTTTTACCGTACTTTAGAGCACAAGCCCTTAACATATCCTTAAGTACCTGATTGACTCTCTCAGTTTGACCATTTGTTTGAGGGTGATAGGCGGAACTGATTCAGCTTCGTATCCATAGACTCAGGTAGCTTCAGCCAAAACTTGGATGTAAATTGTGTACCTCTATTCGAGACAATCTTCTTTGGCACTCCGTGTAAACACACTATTCTTGACATATACAACTCTGCTAGTTTGGCTCCACTATATGTTGTCTTAACTGGAATAAAATGGGTGACTTTAGTCAATCGATCAACTATAACCCATATTGAATCATATCCTCCTTGCATACGGGGTAAACTGATAATAAAATCCATACTAATTTCCTCCCATTTCCATTCAGGTATCTTTAAGGGTTGCAATAATCTTGTTGATCTCAGATGTTCTGCTTTGACCTTCTAGCAAGTAACACACATGGCTACATATTCTGCAACATCTCTCTTCATTCCATACCACCAGCACTGATCCTTGAGATCTTGATACATTTTGTACTTTCAGGTAAATAGAATATGCTAAATTATGAGCTTCTCTCAGAATTAACCCTTTAATATCCTTCTGGTTAGGCACACAAATTCTCTTTTTGAACTACACAGTACCTTGACTATCCTCTGTAAAGTCTAGAGCTTTATCATCCTTGATAAGCTGCCTAATTTCCTTGAGCTTCTGGTCCTCTAGTTGACCCCTACGAACATCTTGTTCAAGAGTGCAATCTACTTCCATGGTGGTTGTTTCTATATCTGCCACAAATCTAAGGTTGAGCTTCTCAAACTCTTTCCATAACCCAGGTTGACTATCTTGAACCATCAAGTTACAGTAACTCTTCCGGCTGAAAGCAACGGCTACTATATTAGCCTTTCCTGGATAGTAGTTAATTCCCACATCGTAGTCCTTGATTAACTCTAGCCATCTGCGTTGAGGAAGGTTTAAATCCGGTTGGGTGAAGATATAATTTAAACTCTTATAATCCGTATATATCTCACACCGTTTCTCAATGAGATAGTGCCTCCAAATCTTCAATGCATGAACCACAGCTACTAACTCTAGTTCATGCGTAGGGTAGTGCTCCTCATGCTTCCTTAGCTGCCTTAACGCATAGGCTATGACTTGACCTTCTTGCATGAGAACACATCCAAGTCCTTATCACGAAGCATCATAGTAAATATCAAAATTCTTGGTGATGTCTGGTAGAACTAGCACCAGGGCTGTAGTCAATCTCTTCTTTAGCTCTTCAAAACTTGCTTCACAAGCCGGGCTCCAGTTAAAAACCACGTTTTTCTGAAGCAAAGAGGTAAGAGGTTGAGCTATCTTAGAGAACCCTGCTATAAAGTGGCGATAGTATCTTGCTAATCCAAGGAAATTCCTGATCTCTGACACATTGGTAGGTGGTAACCAATTCAACACATCCTTCACTTTACTTAGATCTACTACTACACCTCCAGCCATTATGATATGTCTGAGGAAAGCAACTTGATCTAACCAAAAATCACACTTGCTAAGCTTGGCATACAACTGATGCTCCCTGAGTGTCTGTAACACTATTCTCAAATGCTCTTAATGTTCTTTCTCACTCTTAG
The DNA here is from genome assembly GCF_958298935.1 of Phragmites australis. Classification (NCBI taxonomy): domain Eukaryota; kingdom Viridiplantae; phylum Streptophyta; class Magnoliopsida; order Poales; family Poaceae; genus Phragmites; species Phragmites australis. Next base: position 11,821,895 of record NC_084938.1, read on the forward strand.
AGAAAACCAGAATGTCATCAATGAATACTACCATAAATTTATCCAAGTAGTCAATAAATACTTTGTTCATAAGGTTCATGAAATAGGTTGGTGCATTGGTCAATCCAAAAGACATGACGATATACTCATATAAGCCATATCGAGTACTGAAGGTAGTCTTGGGCACATCTGACGATCAAATCTTTAATTGATAGTATCCAAACCTTAGATCAATCTTGAAGAACAAATAAATCCTCAATCCGAGGTAACGGATACTTGTTCTTAATGGTCACATCATTTAGTGCTCTATAATCTACACACATTCATCGGGTACCATCTTTTTATCTATGAAAAGAACTGGGGCTCCCCAAGGTGACGCACTTGGTCTGATTAATCCTTTATCTAACTGCTCTTGAATTTGCTTCTTTAACTCAACTAGGTCATTAGCGGACATTCTATATGGCCATTTGGCTATGTGGGCCGTACTGGGTACCAATTCTATAACAAACTCAATATCTCAATCTGGTAGCATTCCTGGCAATTCATCGAGGAAGACATCGGGAAACTCGCAAACCACTCTGATCTGATCAATGGGTGCATCTTCCAGTAGGTTGAGAGAACAATCCTCTACTGCTGGTATGGTAGTTACGAAGTCGACTTTGGTTCCATCTCCATATGTTAGGTGAACTGCCCTTCTGGCATACTCTATTACTCCATCGTACTTGGCTAACCAATCCATTCCATAACATCTATGCCCTTAGATTCCAAGACTATAAGATTTGCTAGGAAGTCTACTCCCCTTATTTTAAGATTCATCAAAGGAAACATATACTTTGCCCTTAATCCTCCTCCGAGAGTGCTAATAAGCATATTATTCTTCATCATAACCATCGGCAAACCATGCTTTGCAACATACTGAGTAGTTATGAAAGAATGTGAAGCTCTATTATCAAACAAAACAGACGCAGGTCAGGAATTGACGAGGAACATACCATACACCACATCCTGAGCATTACGAGCTTCTTCTGCTATGACATGGTTGACTTTCCCATGAATATAATTCTATTGTCCATGATTGTTCTGACCAGGGTTCTGACTCCCACTCTGCAACTGAGCTGGGCCTGGAGTTGACCTTGGTGTGTTACTGGTTTTGGCCTGATCCTGCATCTTCTTAAGGCATTAATTCACATAGTGCCCTTCCTCTCCACAGTAGAAACATCCTTTATTTTGGCTAGGAGTAGCTAGGCTCTTCTTGACTTGAGGAGTAGCTAGTGGAGTTGAACAGGGTGTCTGATAGTTGGAGCGCTGAACAGGGGCTTGTGACTGAGTCCTGTACTGAATGTTGAAATGGAACATAGGGCCATGCAGAGACATTTGAGATGCCACACGGGAATGTGTGTTTCTTCCTTGTCCTTGGAAAGACATCTTCCTTTTCTTCTCATCCACCTGACGGCACTTGTGTTCAACCACCAAAGCTTTGTTCACCATTGCTTCGAAATTGGGGAACTCTTGAGGAAGTAGGGCATACCCTATGGCATCATTCAGACCTTCTAGAAAGCGTTCCTACTTCTTCTTATCTGTATCCACTTTATTAGGAGCATACCTGGACAACTGAGTAAACTTGGTCACATACTCCCTTACAGTCATTGATCCTTGCTTCAGGCTCATGAATTCCTTCTTCTTCAGATGGACATCTCCTGATGACATGTGATGAGTGCGAAAACTAGATTTGAACTCCATCCAAGTGATAGCTGTTGGATTTTCATGTGCGGCACAGTACGCTTCCCACCAGTCCAGGGCTTGACTGGCGAGTTTATGTGAGGCATAGAGAACCATCTCTCTGTCATTGCACTGAGCAACTTGTAGCTTCCTTTCTATATCTTTCAGCCAATCATCTGCATCCATAGGCTCCACTGCATGACTGAAGACTGGGGGTTGAGTTCTTTTGAATTCTCCAAGTCTTGATGGTTGATGCGGTGGAGGAGCATGATTTGGTTGTTGCTACTGCATCTGCACCATGGTTTGGGCTAAAGCTTGCAAGATCTCAGTCTGCATAGCCATCTATTGTTCCAAGGTCATTGGAGGGGGCAGGGGTGGATTCTGGATGCTGTTGTTCTCCTCGTGGGTATTGATGCTCCTCCTTGTGTTAACCATCTGATTAGGGTTGGAAAGAGGGACAGGAGTAGATAAGCGGGATTAGAACTAATTTAACTAAGGAAACCCAACTATATTGATAATAAAGATGCGTCTGTGGACAAGGTGCCAAAGCATTCCATAGCTCACATCGACCCAAACAAAAGATTCAAATCACACACTTAGCACCATAACAATTCTCACACTAGCAATATTATTATCCTTAACAATTACATCGACGCTGGACTCTAACGATGCTAAGATGATCTACTAAAAGACTATACTATTGGAACTCCTCTCTAGTGTGGGATCCTGAGGGGCAGGAATCAACTGATCCATCTTCATCTATGGTGGCTTATGTGTTCCCATGAAGTTTAACACACATAAGGACGTCATATGTAAAGTAACAAAAGCAACACTTTAACTTACAATCATTTACTTCTTACAAAAAGACTTCACATAAACAACTTTAATAACTAAACAACAGCATCTAAACGACGGCAGTGGAATGTAAGCATCGGCGACCAAGCACTTCACAGACACCAACCGGAAGACACGCTCCTAGAACGCCGGGTCATTGTCTTGAAAATCTTCGAAGTCTTCCACTGAGTAGCATATGTATTGTGGGAGATAGCAAGGGTGATCACATGGAGTACTCAGTAAGTATGGGAGAATAATGATATGTAGACTTACAACAAGAATAAGCTAACACATGGTATATTTGCGTAAATGTGAGTAATGAAAAGATATTTGGACAATTATTAAGTGAATGTAACCCATATAGTCCACCACCCAGCATACAAGGCTCCCCACCTTGCACACCATAACCGTCTAGTAGTCCCTCTACTATAACCAAAACCATAACCAAACCCACATCCATAACCACTAATCATGTGAGGATCCAAGTCTCCCATATCCGTGGACACGACTGTTATAATAGTTTTACACTCTGCATAAGTTGTCCAGCTTTCCCCACGAGTCAGTGAATTCTATGTTGCTGTGTTTGCAAGACACTTAACACAAGCCAGTTGTGTCCTACCAAGAAATCACTAAATGACATTTTCCACTAACTAGAGACTAATCCAGTATGCATCTGCCCACTAGGTTTCACCGCTAGGATTTACGCGAGTCCAACTCTTACCCAGAAGCCCCCTTTTATGCTAACACAACATGCACTAGATAGACTCTAACTAGTATGTCATGCCTTACCCATATCAGTCTCGTAGTTGGTACGTTACTTTTGGATTGTCGCTCCACAAACTTGTCCTTATTTAGGTTACTTGAGCAAACACTAAATCAGCATCATAACCATGACAACCATCAAAACCACTTTGCTCAAGGCCTAAGGTTCCATGTGCCAAACCATTAACACATTAATGACCATTGTTGCATAAGTTTAATCAAGTATATGACACTTCTCAACATCCCAAAAGCATGGCTAAGCAATCTACCCACCAAAGATACCTAACCATAAACCATCTAGGTTCCAAGGGTTGATAAGGGAAAATCTAGGGAAAACCCTAACATAGGTGACTACCCATCATATTGCCATACATTGCATGCAATTTATGAAACAAAACATTTAAAAACATAGGTACAAGATGATCAAGGACACTTGCCTTCTCCTTTCTACTGCTTATTGTATTCTTGCTCCTCGTCATGATGTTCTTCAAGTTGATCCGAGGCGTTGTCGGCTAATCGCACAATTACCAGCAAAGCACACAAATAGAACACACTATGAACATAATACAAAACAAAAGAACAACTAGACAAAACCTCTCTAGAAAGATAGAGCTTAGAGAAACAAATCTAACGGCGTAAAAATCGCTTAAAACGGAGCTACGATGAAAAAGATACACTAAAAACAAGGTTAGGGTTTATTTTATAAAAGAAAAGGACTTATTTGTAATTAACAGAAAGTCCAGGGACCTTTTTATAAAAATAGAAGGACCTATATGTAATTTTGCAAAAGTTCAGGGACCTAAGTGTAAAAAGACAGTGCTCTTTTTGTAAATACAGAAAGTTCAGGGGGTAAATTGCAAAATTATCAATTTCTGGGACTTATCAGAATTATTTTTATATTGAAAATCTTTGGATTATTGCGTGGCGGCTGACTGTGCAACACATGGCTAACACGTGTGGTGGGGTGGCTGAAGTAGCAGCTGAGATGGCAGGCTGAGAGGGCAGGTGAGGTGGCTCGGGCTGGCTGGGATTATGGGATGACGCGTGGCAGCACTGGATTGGACACCGAAGGGGTATATAGGTGATCTAATCTGGTCCGCCAGTTTCAGATCTAACGGCGCATGGAGATCGGTTGGCTGGGGAAGAAGGGAAGCAGCGGCGCTGAAGGTTTCACGGTGGCGAAGTCACTGGAGCAGAGCGGGAACCTCGTCACCGGTGTCCGATCTCGACGGTGAGCGGCGGAACACGACGACAAGCTCGCGGGGAATTCGTTTTGGGGCTTACCGACGACGATGCGCACTAGAGGAGCTTGGCGACGACGAAGGGCGGCGGAGGGGTCGGATCTTCATCGGAGAAGGGTCTCAGGCAACCAAATGGCATCGACGAGCATAAGAGGGGCTTCAGCAGATGCAGGTGCTTCGGAAGGAGGCTTCGGTTGGGGTTTGGTGGCACTGGAGCAGCGCGACAGCGAAAGCAACCGAGCGGCGGCGACTGTGGCGACGGCGAGCTTTGAATCTCGGCGGATTCACAAGGGACTCGGTGACTTTTGGATGGGATCTGACCGGTGAGAGGTGGACTACCTATATAGGGGCTCGGGAAATCTCTGGGAAGCTTAGAACTAGAGAACACGGTGAAATCGGATTCGGACAGCGCGGCGGCGGCGGAGTCCTCTTCGAAGATGACGATCCTGACGAGCGGATCCCACCTGTCAGTGACTCCAGCGAAAGCGTCAACCGGGCAGGCGTCTTCAAGGGAGTGCGGGCGCGGTGCTCGGCTAACAGGCCGGCTCGGCGCGAGGGCGTGGCCCAGTAGAGCAGCGGGGTGGGGAGAGCGGGCTAGCGGGAGAGAGCGGCGGCTGGCTGGCTAGGTGGGCCAAAAGAGAGACGAAGCTGTAACACCCCAGACACTGCGAAAGCCTGGAATGTTACTACAAACTACTCCACTTGACTTGCCAAAATTATAAAATTTCGGCAGCACCTCCTCTAAAACATGATAAAGCGGAAGCAACAACATAGATATAGGGTGCATATAAATAAAACCGCACACTAACACATAAGTATCCTAGGAAATAACCAACGCATTAATGCATTAAATTTTTGACCTCCAACAAAGCAAACTAAAACAAGTTTACCGACGCTAAGCAACACTAAGAGATAAACAACTCCAACACTTGCATTATTATTACAACACCACTACTGCATTAATATGTGTGAATATAACGTGTAGAAGTGCTACTACTCCCATCCTGTCCAAGCAAGCAAGCAAGCATCAAGATTATCATAAACCTCATCTAAAAAGATTAAACCACATCCTCATATCTTCTGGAGAGGCATTCGCTTCTTAACATCCACTTCAATAATAGGAAACAATTCAAATGCATGTCCACTGCCTTTACACCCAACAAGGTGTAAAGCTACACCGTACCCCTCCTCGGGTAACGTACGGCGCATACCGGTACAAGTCGTGGCCAGCAAACGGTGACATATTACTTCATATGAGGTGCAATGCAAATGAATGCATATGAAACTGTAAATACCACATCACCTCATAGCCTTCATAACCACATATACCACAATAATAACAATCTTCATGGATATGAGAGCATAAAGCAACATAGCCACATATAAAAAAGTAATCGTGCCTCACCTCATCAAAAACATCAATTAATCTAGTCATATTAAATGGATCATGGTTCTGAACATATAATTTAGGTGGAGGTAGTAGCAAAGCAACTGTTACGTTTACTTGCCTTTTCTCGATACAACCGACAACCTTCAAACACGATCAAGAGCACCACCACCTGATTATGAACCACACTTCAGAAAAACATTCATACAAGCATACACATAAAATAGGAAACACGATCCTAACACCCAAGCCGCCGTTCAAAAGAGAACCACAAAAACAACATATACATCCTTCTATCGATAAAAGCAGTAGTGCTTAACATTTTCTTATCCTTTTTTCTACAACTGATATCATAGAAAAAAAACACACTTCTAGAAACTACACAACAATGGCTAAATCTTTCGTGGAGAAACCATATTTTTATTAGGTCAATATGGGCCTCTAATCTGCTGTTGAAAACAGCATTGAAAACTGTCCCGAAAAGTTTGACAGAAACCTTCATATTTTTCCCGTAATTAATACAGAAATCTAAAAATTGTAAACATTTCACAGAAGCTATAAAACTCCATTTTCTACCACTTTCTAGTTATAGCTTTTTGTATTTGAAGCCCCTAAGGTGGCCAAAACACGCTCTGAACATGACTGAACTTTCTGACGACGAAACAACAGCAACAACTTTTAAGAGGCCATAACTGGAGTTCTACTCATCCTATGATAATGTTCTCTATGCTGTTGTAATGATTATAAAAAACTCTACAACTTTTCTTCAGATAGAACCGTAAAATTTCTCCAATATGATGGCAAAAAACTGGTTTGATCTACTACTAACCAGATTCTTGACAGAGAAAATCAGTCAAGTTAAAACGATGATATATATCAAACTACAGAAGCTATGAGGGTAATATTGGTGCCAAACGAAAGATATTGAAGTCTCCTACAACTTTGTCCATGGTGGGAAAATTTATTTCAGAAGCTAACATGCTAAAAAATGATGTTGAACAGGGACTGCACAAAAACTGACGGTTTTCAGAATGAGGACGAAACAGATTTCGACAAAACCTCAACCTATGCCCCCTCTAAACTCGAGATCTAAACCACAAAAATCAACCCAAAAGAAGGGGATTAGGGTGGCGAATCCACACCTAGGGCAACCACGAGCAACTTGACAAGAGCTCAGGGTTTTCTTCTTTCTTCTCCTCCTCCTCCTTCCCTTCTTCTTCCCTTCTCCCTTTCTTCTCCTTCCTTTCTCCTTCTTCCTTGCTGCTGCACAGACCAACAGCTCCACAAGATGCAGATGAGAGGGGATGGGGCGGAGCTCAGCACAAGGAAAATAGGAGAGGAATTCCTACCTGGGTGAGAGGGGCACCGGCCCCCTTCTTCCTCCTCCTGATCTCCTCCCCTTCTTTCTTCTTTTCCCCCTCTCTTTCTTCCTTCTACGTGAAGTATAGAAGAAGGCAGGGTGGCTGCTGCTGTGGGGAGGGAGAGAGCAGGGCTCTAGGGTTAAGAAGAAAAGGATGGTCTCTTTTTTTTCTCTTTGAATCTCAAGTGTCCAATTCACAGCTTCATGTTTCAAAGTTCGAACATAACATGTGAGTAGTCAAATGGAATCGTTTCAACGAGCCCTACGCATCCGTGGTCTCGGATTGTCCATCCGAGTGACGGGTCAAAAGGTCAACCTTTTGCATCCTCTTTAAAATATCCGGTCAACAATTATTTATATGATTTTTGGGGCATTACAGAAGCGGCCCAAGAGGAGGTTTAACTTTTTTCTTTTTGTTTTGATTTTCTAAATTCATTTGAAATTTGTATTTGAAGCAAATTCAACTCAAACAAGGACTACACAACACAAAGAAAAACCCTACATACCTAAGGACAGCATGGATGCACATATTCAAGTATTTCATATGTCCATTTGGATTTCCTTTTTAGAATATAGATTTAGCCTTTTGAAAATTAGTTTAACTAAAAATTAAATCTAGCAAACTTTTATGAGTTGGCAAAAAATGAAAATTAGGGTGTTACAGGGAGTCTTGATGAGTTTGGTATTCTTCATGTCAAACTTCTTGAGCATATCCTTGATGTACTTGGTTTGACATATGAATGTGCCTTCTTTGCATTGTTTGATTTGAAATCCTAGGAAAAACTTCAACTCTCCCATAATTGACATCACAAACCTCTTAGTCATAATCCTATTAAATTCTTCACAAAAGAGTTGATTAGTAGAACTAAATATAATGTCATCGACATATATTTGGCAAGAAAATAAATCATTATCAACTTTCTTAGTGAAAAGAGTAGTATCGGCTTTGCCAATCTCAAACCTCTTTTTTACAAGATAATTCGTAAGGCATTCATACCATGCTCTAGGTACTTGCTTAAGCCCATAGACCATCTTATAGAGTTTATACACATAATGAGGATACTTGGTGTAACACCCAGTTTTAAAGGAACAAAATCAGGCACAACACCTATATGCCAGGATCAAGTTTCATACACATGTTACATCACCAGTGTATCATCACATTGCCAATATTACTATAACAATATTAACTTATTACAAAAGGACCTGAGGGTCTAAAAGAAAACACAATGGAACAAGAGAGCTTCAGCGCCAGTGGGTCTTATATCTTCCACATGCGTCAACCGGGGGCACATCATCTTAGAACACGAGCTTCGAGTTGAAGTCATCTTCATTGAAGGATGCAACTTCATTGACAGCTTCTGAACAACAGAGGAATGCAAGAAAGGGGACTACGAGTGTGAGTACAAAATGTACTCCGCAAGTGTAGGAAAAACATGCTATGGGGCTTAAGTCAAGCAAAGGTTAGACACTGGTTAACTGCACTAAGCAACTATGACATATGACTTCAACAACAAGCATCCTATTTACTATGTGAGGAGACACAACCAAAACAAGGGGGAACAACTCATCGGATTCCATCCGACTACCAAGACTCAACAGGTAATTCCATTACCCGGCAACCCGACCAACTAATCATGAAGAAGTCCAAGCTTCTCATGACCGTGAGCACGGCTGATCGATCAAGTTTATACTCTACAAAGTTTGCACAGCTTTCCCCATGAGGTGTGATTCCCGTGTTGCTTCACACTTCTGGGGTGTGGATTCGGGGTCTCACTACAAGACCTTTACAAAGCTCCCATCGATCCGTAGGCACCCACTGAGGTTTCATCACTAACAGACGATTTCATCGCTGCAAAAGCCCCCTCTTGTGCCACTCAACCATCCATTGGTGCCCATAGAACTAGAGGGGTGGCTAATTAGTTGGCCAGGCTGTACCCATATATGCCTCGTGGTTGTGCAGTTTAGCCGGGTTACATGCTCCAGAACCGGTCCTTAGGATCCCACACAAGAACAACCACATACCAACTATGCATTATCCGCACACGTGCATTCCCGCACCATCATCAAACAAACATTCTGTTGGGATCATTATACCATGTTGCTCCAAAATTACCATACCCGATTCTTGTTGCATAATTATTATTCTAGATTAACATTTACCCAACTATGATAACACTAGCATATGTACCCTTCATTAACCATCACTCATCAACAACAACAAGGAATAATCATACAAAAGCTAGTAAACCCTAACATGGGATTCCAGTTTAGACAAGCATGTAATGAAAGAATAAATAGCTAAGCATGAATCCTAAAATGGGAGCAAGATGTTCAAGGACAGTTGCCTTTTGCTGAGGGCTACTCGAAGTCTTCAAAAACTTGATCTTATAGATTCCTGAACTGATCACCTCCTAATCGACAAACCGAAAAATGTACACAAGGGAAACTACTAAGAACAGTAGACCAAACAGTACTAAGACTAGGTAAAAACCCTATAAAAATATTCTACACTTTGCCTCAAACATTTGAGCGCAAAAATAGCCCAAATCAGAGCTACGAGAAAAATGTGTTGGGGAACGGGTAGGCTACGCTACCACAAAATAAATTTTGTCTACCGCATTCAAGTAGGGGATCATGAATCGTTACCACTTGATGAGCAATGCAGCGGAAGAAGAGTTGGAGCAGACCAATCCAACGTCGTGCGCGTCAAGTAGTTGATCGTCAACCTCGTCCCGAGCACGTCCTGAGCACCTTCCGAGTACTCGCGAGTACGTCCCGAGTACTCCCGAGCACAACCTGAGTACCCCCGAGCACGTCTCAAGTACCCCGAGCATGTCCCGAGCACCCCCGAGCACGTCCCGAGTACCCCGAGCACGTCCCGAGTACCCCCGAGCACGTCTCGAGCACCCCCGAGCACGTCCCGAGTACCCCGAGCACGTCCCGAGTACCCCCGAGCAGATCAGCACTGCAATAGTAGCAGCGCCTCTACGGTATCTACACGTACAAGGATGGAATCGCCGTGCGCCGTTGTGCTAGCACCGCGCGCCCGGCTAGGGTTTCGAAGGGAGTTCGGGAATAGGAGGCGGCCATGGTTTTTGGTGGGAAGATCTGTTTTCCGAAAAACTCTATGCGCCTTGGCCCCTACCTATTCTTATATAGAGCACGCTAATGGGCCTTTAATCAACATTAAAGCCCATTATGACTCTAAACCCTAATGGTCCTTTAATCAACATTAAAGCCCATTAGCAGATCCAATCCGCAAACTCGATCGCCTCTAGGGCATATCACCAACAATCTCCCACTTGCACTAGAGTCAGTACAAGTTTTATATTCCATCCCCTTAAGTGTGTGACCCGTTAGGTTCATGTGTAAACGGCCGCTATCGGGAAACCTTTTCCGAATTGCAAGTCAATAGCGGTACCTAGCAGGACATATTGACTCCCGAATGCACACAAAGATCATATCGGCTGAACCTTGATATACTCATGCACCAATCCCTTTACCACACGATACCAGTCAAGCTCAAGGCGAGATTCGTGCCACCCTTGTGATAGCTCGACCATTCACTCGATCAAGTAGTGGATTCACCATGATTAACTCTTTAATCACATTGGCATGGCCATGCACTTTCCAATCCAACTACCTCGAGGGGCCCAGAGATATCTCTCCTGTTATTTAGGAGGGGTGAATTCCATCTTGATCACTCACATCCCACGACATGTTTCATAACATACCCGAAAGCAACCTTTATAACTACCCAGTTACGGAATAGCATTTGGAAGCCCCTAAGTGTGTTACTACACATTCTGGAATCAATGATGATCTCAGGTCAAAGGATTCTGTAGGTACACCATTTGAGATAACAACTGATGGCACATTAAAAATAACAATCCCAACAGTATCTCAGGGTGGGTCTATCCAACATCATGTTCTCTAACATGTGTCCACATTACTGATTTGATATCTCCATATCTATGATCCGTGAAACATGATCATCATTCAGTCAAATGTGCTAATCTATAAATCATTATTGTCCCACACAATGATATGAGATTAGGGACTATTTAGAATAACATCATAAAAACAAAGAGTTTCACAAACAAGTCACATACTTGCTGATCAATGTAAATGATAATTATTCATGGAACCAGATAACAATTATCCAAAAGTACATTTGCATAGACAGAACACATTCTCTCACATGCACTAGAGTCTATCCCGCAAGTATCTAATACCCATAGAGCTCAAGTGTGCCTCATGCTTGGGCTGTGAGAGAGGCTTCGTCAACGGATCAGCAATATTTGAATCCGTGTGCACCTTGCATATTTTTACATCACCTCTATCAATAATCTCTCGAATGAGGTGATAGCGCCGAAGTATGTTCTTGGACTTCTGGTGCGACCTAGGCTCCTTGGCTTGTGCAATGGCACCACTATTGTCACAATAGAGGTCCATTGGACTGGACGCACTAGGGACCACACCCAACTCAGAAACAAATTTTCTGATCCAAACAGCCTCTTTTGCAGCTTCCGAAGGTGCGATATACTCGGCCTCCGTCGTGGAATCAGTAACCGTTTCTTGCTTGGAACTCTTCCAACTCACCGCACCTCCATTAAGGCAAAACACAAAACCAGACTGCGATCTCGAGTCGTCCTTGTCGGTTTGGAAGCTAGCATCGGTGTAACCATTTACAACGAGCTCCTCCTCACCTCCATAGACTAGGAACATATCCTTAGTTCTTCTCATGTACTTGAGGATACTCTTTACTATAGCCCAGTGACATTCACCTGGGTTCGATTGATATCTGCTCGTAACACTTTGAGCATAGGAGATATCTAGGCGTGCACAAAACATAGCATACATGATGGACCCGATAGCAGAAGCATATGGGATCGCACTCATCCTCTCGAGCTCATCAGATGTCAAAGGACATTGATTCTTGCTGAGAGTGATGCCATGTGACATTGGCAAGAAACCTTTCTTGGAATCCTGCATATTGAACCGATTCAATACCTTGTCAATGTACGTGCTCTGGCTTAATCCGGTTAGCCTTCTCGACCTATCTCTATAGATCTTTATGCCCAATATGTATGCTGCCTCTCCTAAATCTTTCATTGAAAAACTCTTTTGCAATGAAGATTTGACAGCATCGAGCATTGGAATATTATTTCCGATCAATAATATGTCATCTACATATAAGACCAGAAACACAAGTGCGCTCCCACTAGTCCTTTTGTAAACACAAGGCTCTTCTTCATTCTTGATGAAACCAAACCCTTTGATCACTTCATCAAAATGAAGATTCCAACTCCGAGAAGCTTGCTTTAGTCCATAGATGAACTTTTGCAGCATGCAAATCTTCCCAGCATTTTTCGGATTGACAAAACCTTCAGGCTATGTCATGTACACATCCTCACTTAGGTTTCCATTAAGGAAAGCCGTTTTGACATCCATTTGCCATAGTCGAAATATGCAGCAATTGCTAAGAGAATCCAAATAGACTTTAGCATTGCGACGGGCGAAAACGTTTCATCATAATCAACACCTTGAATTTGCCTGAAACCTTTCGCCACCAATCGTGCTTTATAGATGTGAACATTTCCATCAACGTCTATCTTTTTCTTAAAAACCCATTTACACTCGATAGTTTTCACACCATCAGGTGGATCGACCAAGTTCCAAACTTGGTTTTCTCGCATGGATTCTAACTCGGATCTCATGGCTCCAAGCCATTTTTCAGAGTCTGGTCCCACCATTGCTTCCGAGTAAGTCTTAGGTTCATCATTGTCCAACAATAATATGTCGCGCTGCTCCGTGGTTAGGAACATAAACCGCTCGGGTGCACGACTAAACCTTTCTGACCGATGTGGGGCTGGTGTCTCGACAACAGGTTCTGCAACATCTTGCATACCGAGTTGTGGTTCAATAGGAGCTGAAACACTTTCAAGTGGTTCCCGAATTTCTTCAAGTTGCACCGTGCTCCCACTATCTCTCTTCGCGAGAAACTCTTTCTCAAGAAAGACACCATTCCGGGCGACAAACACTTTGCCTTCTTCCCGGTTATAGAAATAATATCCTTTGGTTTCCCTAGGATACCCCACAAGGAAGCATTTATCAGATTTGGGAGTGAGCTTATCAGACGACAAACGTTTTACATAAGCTTCACAACCCCATATCTTAAGGAAAGACAATCCGGGACGCTTCCCGGTCCATATCTCATATGGTGTCCTCTCTACAGCCTTAGATGGAACCCTATTTAACGTGAAAACAGCAGTTTCTAGAGCGTATCCCCAGAAGGACAATGGAAGATCAGATTGGCTCATCATCGACCGGACCATGTCTAACAAAGTTCGGTTCCTCCGCTCGGACACCCCAATTGTGGCGTACCCGGTAGAGTCAATTGTGGAACGATTCCACATTGCCTTAGATGATCACCAAATTCATGGCTCAAATATTCACCTCCACGATCTGATCATAGAAATTTATTTGTCTTGCCTGTATGATTTTCTACTTCATTCTGGAACTCCTTGAACTTTTCAAAGGATTCAGACTTGTGCCTCATTAGGTAGATGTAACCATATCTACTAAAGTCATCGGTGAAAGTAATGAAATACTGAAAACCACCTCTAGATGTAGAACTCATCGGTCCACATACATCTGTATGTACTAGGGCCAATAATTCATTTGTCCTCTCACTTCGACCAGTGAAAGGTGTCTTAGTCATCTTGCCAAGTAAACAAGACTCGCATGTATCAAATGATTCGAAATCAAATGAATGTAGAAGACCGTCTTTATGGAGCTTTTGCATACGCTTCTCATTTATATGACCTAATCGACAATGCCAAACAAAAGTGGGATTCAAATCATCAAGCCGAGGCTTCTTTGTATCAATGTTATAAATAGTTATATCCTCAAGATCCAATATATATAATCCATTTACTAATGGACAATTACCATAGAGCATATCATTCAAAAATATCGAACAACACTTCTTCTTTATTATGAATTCATAACCATCTTCTTCCAAACATGAAGAAGAGATAATGCTTTTGCCCAAGGCAGGAATATAATAACAATAATTTAATTCCAAAACTAATCCTGAGGGTAGCGATACGGAGTAAACGCCAACGGCCAACGCAGCAACTTTTGCACCATTGCCGACGCGAGCATCCAATTCGCCTCTTGCACACTTCCTAGTCCTTTTCAGTCCCTGCAACGATTTACATGTATGAATCATTGATCCGGTATTAAATACCCATGAATCATCAGGACGAGTAGCAAGATTAATTTCAATAACATTTATACCTGAAGAGGAAGTCTTACTTCCCTTCTTCTTTTTGAGTTCTTCCAAGTACAATTTGCAGTTCCTCCGCCAATGACCAGTCTTATGGCAGTGGTGGCAAGTGTCAGAAGCGGCAGGGCTAGCCTTGGGCTTTCCAACAGGTTTAGGCTTAGAACTCGAGATCTCATCCAAAGTTTTAGCCTTGCCCTTGCGCTTTCTCTTCTTGCTATCCTTTTGAACCATCATCACATGACTAGAGCTCTTCTTAATGCTTTCCTCAGCAGTTTTTAGCATCCCATGCAATTCAGCCATGCTTTTCTCCATGCTGTTCATATGAAAGTTCAAAATGAACGGCTCGAAGCTCGCAGGGAGCCACTGGAGAATTACATCCGTAGCCAACTCAGGGCTAAGGGGAAAACCAAGTTTTTCCAGGCTCTCGATGTAACCAATCATTTTGATCACATGAGGACTGACTGGACTGCCTTCTGTTAACCTGCACGCAAACAAGGACTTTGAGGTGTTGTACCTCTCGGCCCGAGCTTGGTTCTCAAACATGCCTCGGAGTCCCACAATCATATCATGGGCATCCCTGTTCTCATATTGCTTCTGAAGCTCAGAGGACATACAGGCAAGCATGAGGCAGCTAACATCCAGTGAATCGTTGGTGTGCTTCTCATAAGCCCTCCGATCCGCGGCAGGAGCATTATCAGCTGGTTCATCAGGATACGGGACCTCTAGAACATATTCCTTTTTCTCTTGTTTGAGAACAATTCTCAGATTTCTATACCAATCAATAAAGTTTGTTCCAAAAAGCTTCTCTTTTTCAAGAATCGATCGCAAATTAAAACTGAAAGTGTTACTAGCGGCCGGTGCCATAATCTACAACAGAGAATGCAGGTTCAGCACTATGCCTATGTGAATCTTCTATTAAACAATTTAACAAAAGATACTCCATTATATGTGTTTTCCCTCTAACAACATATAGAGTATTTTAGGTAATCATCAGGAGGATCATTATTCACAATCACAATCTCGACGATTAACCAGAATACCATTCTGGTAGTCCCGGCACGTGTTTTGTGCCCAGGATCGGAACACATGCCTTCCAACTCAAATATCACAACACAATTTAACAGAGAGCAAGTAATTAAGCTGTATTACAATACTTAAACATGCAACTGCTTCCATAATTTACAACAAAAGAGGAACAACAACAACTACGCAGCGGAAGATAAACCTATACAGCAAAAGAGTATGGAGCCGGATGCCCTTAGGCTCCATACCAAAAGCGCCGGAGTTCGGAGTAGAAGGTGCTACTCCTGCCCGCCACCCTGATCGGCAGGCACAAAGTAGCTGAACACTGCCTCTTCCTCGCCAACCTGTGAACCTGAAAGCAACTTAAGGGCAGCACCCCTTAGTACGAAGGTACTAGCAAGTCTTACACAGTATGAGTATATATATTCTTGACTCCAAGGATCATGCATTTAAAGCTGTAGCAAGGATTAAGACATGTTTAAGTTCATTAAGCGGTAAGCAACCTAGACTCTAGGTGTAAGCAACTGATTTAACCAACCACCCACTCAAACCCTGCCAACCAACTGATCAGAATAAATATATAATCAACAAGTGTGTAAAAGTAAACCATTACTACCAAACCACCGACCACATCCCGGCCAAACCACCCAAACCAACCAGGCCACAACCCACATCGAAACTCTACGACCAAAACATGGTCGCTCGGTGGAGATAAGCGATAGCGATGCTCATGACTGAGAGCGCGGCAGTTCGAACTGATTATACACCCTGCAGGGGGATACTCCTGGACCCACACGACACAGGGACCATACGGCTTGTGCCACCCGCTAAGATGCACACAAGGGGGTACCCGTGACAACCTTTCCCAACCAGGCCCAACCATGTGGATCAACCATAGCTCGGCACGGCGGTATTAGAACTACTCCCCGAGCAAACTAATACCGCTAAAAGCCCGGACTCAAACCGGACTTACACCGTCTATGACGAGGCCCACATGACCACGTCTGCGAAGGTAATCAGCTCGCCTACCATTATATCAGCATGTGGTGAGTAAGGTAAGTGCTAAAGCCGACTACACCGACGGTCGGTGCTTAACCGGTGCAAGCGGTCTACGGTGTCTGGGTTCCCTCCCCGAACTGCCTGAGGACTCCTCGTGAGCAGATGACACCCACCTCGTCTCAACTCACCACTCACCAAACCAACACATCATCAACATAACCACAAATGCGAACAGGTAATAAGTCCTAGGCTCGCAACAACGGTGGACGCCTAAGTACCACTAAGCATAGCGAACTATAATTAGACCTCGACGACACCACTAGGCTCCTAGGAATAACACATGACCCGTGACCGAAATGGGATAATGCATCGGCATAGGTTCTACCCAACTCGGTACCCGACACATGCAATGTATACATAAGCGTAGATAACATATTAGATTTTGAATTGACACGGTGCAATATGATAGATGCTTGCCTTGCTGCCCTAGCTGCTGCTCACAGCTACCCGAGTCACGATCACCACTGCGGGAACCTCCGGGGACAGCCTCGTTCGCCTCGCTCTCTGGGTCGAAGTTCCCTAAGAGAATAACGCGTGCAATGTAATGAATATGAATGTTATGAAATGAAGGATGCTCCATAGAATGCGACAACAGTGCAAATCGTCAGGGCATGAGTTCTAAAGCATCAAAGATTTTTCTTAAGTGGGATTACTATTAAACGTTTGAACACTTCTAGGATTAATTAAGCTTAACCCTATATAGAATTGTAACAACATCTAACATGTGGGTGATTATTTTTTTTGATGAGCAGGGAATCAATTAACAAGATTTACAAAATTGATTTCATCAATTTTGGAGTTACCAATATTTAGTTATGAATTAATGAGGCTCTAAGCACATTACATTAATTAAGGAAATTCCAGCACATATCTCATGGTCACTAATAATTTTAACATGTAGAGCATGAGCATATAAAGCTAACAAAATTTGCTTCACAAATTTTGGAGCCATATTCCATTTCTTATGCATTTTACAATGTTTCAGCCGATTTATTAGTTAAACAAACATCCAATTACGCATTTTCCGATTTTTCCGAATACTTAAACACCCTAAAACCTTTTCCCACTTGGGTTCAGCCAGCCACTGTGACTGACAGTGGGGTCGGCATATTTTGACCCGAGTCAAAATTGACCCGCGCCTAGAACACAGTGCGCCGGCGGCGAACGGTGGCGCGGCATGGCCAACGGAGAGCACCGACGACACCAGCGTGAAGTGGGGAGTCCATTCAAGGTACTCACGGCCAGTGAGCCCGACCGGAGCTGGGCCGGCGACGGGCGGCCATGGGCGGCGGAAGTCGGTCGTTGAGGAACGCCGCGCTGGCTACAGGCAAACTTAAAACGACCGCGTGCAAAAGCAAGGAAACGGCGTGGGGAAGCTCACCAGTGGTTCGGCTTGGATGTAGGCGGCTTAGAGCACTGGGTTAGCGGTGGAATCTTGGAGCTCTGCGTCGGAGTTGATGAAGAAGGGACGGCGTGACGTTGCAGCGTGTGAACGGTGGCGCCAAACGATTGGTGGAGGGTGGCAGCGGCAACAGTCCACCACTAGGAACTCCTCTGGGCGGCACTTGACCGGCAGGCTCGGCTGGAAGACGGTCGGCGGCGAGCAGAGAGGCGTGACAGCGCAAGACGCATGCGAGCGGCTGTGCCGGCGTCGGGCCGAGGGCCAACAAGCATGCGCGAAAGCTTCCAGTGGTCGCGGGGAACCGGTTTAAGCATAGCTCGGCTGACGGGCCCAGCCAGAAAGGTCCGGCGATGAGCGCCCGACGTGACAGCGGTTAGAGCTCCACGGAAGACACGCCGGCCACGGGCCTAAGTCAAAGCCGCACGCGCCAAAGCTCCAGAGAGGTCCAACGACGTTGGCCGAGCAGTGGATTTGGTCGGCGGAGTGGCTTGGTGGAGCTTCGCGCGGAATTCAGCTCGGGGATGCTTCGTGCGGTGGCGTGGCTGTGCGTGGAGAGGATGACGACCACGAGCTTCATGGTGAGGGACAGACCGGAGCTGTGGTCACCGGCTCAATGGGACGATGACTCGTCTAGGCAACAACTTCTCACAGTGGCGCTCGTGGGTGTGCTGCGTCGTGGTGCAGAGAGTCAGCAACGCTGGTGAACACGTGCGAGCGTGGCCAGCTGAGGCACTGACCATGCGTGAGCCAGTGAGGTGGTAGCTGCTTGGCTGAGCTAATGCAGTGAGCTGCTGCTGCAAGTATGCCGGTGTGTGTGTGGCGTGGGTGATGGCTTGTAAGAGAAGGAAAAGGGAGGAGGAGAGCAAAAGGCTTTTGGCCAGCGACAAGGATCAGAGAGAGAGAGAGCCTGCAGCTGGCAGGCTGGAAGTCAAGGAAAACGGCACCATCCATGAGGTGGCCAAATCCACTGGAAGGAAGCTCGGTGGCAGCCGGGATGAAGCCGCTCAAAGAACAGCCATGGCCATGAACAGTAACCAAGAAAGAAGAAAGCTAGCAACTTCTGGTGACTTCTGGTGTTAGTTTACTTTGTACGTGTGTCTTCATTTTCTCATTTGTTTTCTTGAATTTCTCTAGTGGTCGAAAAGTCATCATAAAAATTGAGGATCAATTTTGCTGGATTCTATAATTCATGTGCAACCCATTTTAACTTGTTTGACCCATAATGCTTGAGCCAATTTCAAACTAAAATCTCTAAACATGCAACCTTTTCTAAATTGTGGTAATTTCTATGCATTCAAAACCATTCCCAAAAATTTGGGAAAATTCATCTATATTCCCCGCATATCATGTACTAATTTCTAAAATTGTCTCCAGCCCTATGTTGTATAGTAATATGGTGAGTTGCTTAACAACGCATCAACTAATATGGATTTTTACAATTTGTTTAATTGAAAATTGCATGCCTAAAATTGCTCAAAACCATTAAACATGATGTTAATGATACTCATGATGCTTAATTATCTAATTAAGGATTTTGGGCTGTGACAAAGATCCATATTCAACTAAGTTCTAGTGAGCTTTGGCATCACTGCTAGAAACTTAGTGACATAGGTAAGCAACGCCTTGCTAATCACATCCCTATGTGACTCTTGTTTGTTGGGTGGCATTGAATGCCCCGGCGCCCAACACCATGCCCCAAAGCCCAAAACCGTTTTGATAGCTTTATCAAGTAAACCAATACTATGCGTGTGGATGTCCGACATCCACTCTAACTGGTTAAGATAAATGATGGCACCCTGCTTTGGCAAACCTACCACACAATGATCAAAACCTTTGTAGGTGCAGCTATTGGAAGGGCATCAATTACTCTTGATTTTTCTGAGGGAAACTACTCTATCATGAAAATCATATCCACCACATATAAAACATGAAAGAATAGTATGACAGGAACATAAAAACATCACAGGCAATCATATTAACTGTGACATAATATGGCCCCTTCACATGGTGATCTTCATCGCCACGGTTCTTGTCCTCCGGGTCATCATGCTTCAAATCTCCATGATCTTGTTCTAGTCTATTACACCTAATAGCACTAGATAAATTACATGAGAAGAAGCATCACAAGTCGACACGCAGGCCGTTATACAATAACATGACAGCCTTGGGCTGCAATTAACCATGACACGCATGCCATGAAAAATTACACGCATGCATCACATATCACAAGGCCATACCAGTCACAACATTCTCTGCAAAAATGAGTTAAGTGTAGAATCGAATTCTAATGCCGCGATGGGATCATGTTATTACAACAATCTATGCGTGTACGCGACGGCGGTCCCATCTATGAAATCGCTATGAAAATCTCATCGGATCGATTGTATCGAGCCAATTCCGAGTCATTCATAATGCCTCAATTTCCAATAGATCAATCCCATTGATCATCGCGTGGGGTTTTTTCAGAAATGATGACAGCACACACGACCTCGATCTGCTGTTCTCCCGACCATGTCGCGATGCACGCAGTTAGCCCCGATGGTGATTCCAGCCGCTTGGGGCAAGTCGCACGCAAAACCAGGTGGGAGATCGAGCTAATCTTTTTGGCTATGTGGTTTCATCGACTGGCATCTCATCCGATCTCTAATTCACCTAACCAACCGTGCATTGATCAATCCATCATATGAACTGATAAAAAATAATAGATCTAATCTATTTCTATCACATATCTTCTATATGTGACTGATCCAGATCGAAAACTACGCAGGATGGCTCTGATACCACTGTTGGGGAACGGGTAGGCTACGCTAGCACAAAATAAATTTTCTCTACCGCATTCAACCAGGAAGCCATGCGAGTAGGGGATCATGAATCGTTACCACGTGACGAGCAGAGCAGCGGAGGAAGAGTTGGAGCAGACCAATCCAACGTCGTGCGCGTCAAATAGTCGATCGTCAACCTCGTCCCGAGCACATCCCGAGCACCTTTCGAGTACTCGCGAGTACGTCCCGAGTACTCCCGAGCACAACCCGAGTACCCCCAAGCACGTCCCGAGTACCCCGAGCACGTCCCGAGCACCCCCGAGCATGTCCTGAGTACCCCGAGCACGTCCCGAGCACCCCCGAGCACGTCCCGAGTACCCCGAGCACGTCCCGAGCACCCCCGAGCATGTCCTGAGTACCCCGAGCACGTCCCGAGTACCCCCGAGCACGTCCCGAGCACCCCCGAGCACGTCCCGAGCACCCCCGAGCACGTCCCGAGTACCTCCGAGCATGTCCCGAGTACCCCCGAGCAGATCAGCATCGCAATAGTAGCAGCGCCTCTACGGCATCCACACGTACAAGGATGGAATCACCGTGCGCCGGTGTGCTAGCACCACGCGCCCGGCTAGGGTTTCGAAGGGAGTTCGGGAATAGGAGGCGGCCAGGGTTTTTGGTGGCAAGATCTGTTTTCGGAAAAACTCTATGCGCCTTGGCCCCTGCCTATTCTTATATAGAGCACGCTAATGGGCCTTTAATCAACATTAAAGCCCATTATGACTCTAAACCCTAATGGTCCTTTGATCAACATTAAAGCCCATTAGCAGATCCAATCCGCAAACTCGATCGCCTCTAGGGCATATCACCAACAAAATGTTATAAGCTTTTGAAGTTCCAGGTCTTTTTTACAAATTTTACTTATTTTTCGAGAATAAACCGATTTATTTTTATACTAAAAACCTTATTTATGACAACATAAAGTGAATAATAATTATTTGTCCATAGAAAAACCTATGGAAAAGGTCGCGAGGGCCGGTTCATGTCCAGAGTGGACCGATGACAAAAGAGTGAAGGGGTATGCAATCTGAGCCACACGATCAAGGTTGGATGGCTCGGGGTTAATGGGGGTGGACCGGGTGGTGCTGGACATGTTTGGCGGCCGACCGACGTGTAACACCCAGTTTTTAAAGGAACAAAACTGGGCACAACACATGTATGTCAGGATCAAGTTTCACACATGCATTTACATCACAATGCCATTATTACAATAACGCAGTTAACTTAATACAAAAGAATCCGAGGGTCTAAAAGAAAACACAGCAAAATTAAAGATCTTCAATGCCAGCGGGGCTTCCATCTTCCACAGGGGTAAACCGGGGGTACTCCAGCCTAGAACAACAACTCCAGGTCGAAGTCGCCTCCATCAAGCATTGTAACTTCATTGACGGCTTCTGAATAGCGGTAGAATGCAAGAGAAGGGACAACGGGTGTGATTACAAAAATGTACTCCACAAGAGAAGGGAAAACATTCTATGGGGCTCAAGGCAAGGAAAGGTTATACACGATTAACTGCTCCAAGCACACTTTAACCTAATGACTCCAACAACAGACATCATATTTACTAAGTGTGAAGACACCACTATAACAAAAGGATTGACTTATCAGATTCCATCCCACTACCAAGACTCACCAGATAATTCAATTACATGGCTACCCAACCAATCATACCAACCCTGATCCCATCTAATCTTGAAGAAGTTCAAGTATTCTCTCCTCCGTGAGCACAGCTGATCGACTAGTTTGATACTCTACAGAGTTTACACAGCTTTCCCACGAGTTGTGATTCTCATGCTACTTCACACTTCTGGGGTGTAGATTCAAGGTCTCACTACAAGGCCTTTACAAAGCTCCTGCTGATCCGTAGGCACAAACTGAGGTTACACCGCTAACAGATGATTCCATCGCTACAAAAGCCCCCTCTTGTGCCACTCAACCATCCATTGGTGCCCACGAAATTGGAGGGGTGGCTAATTAGTTGGCCAGGCCATACTCATATAATCCTCGTTGTTGCGCGGTTTAGTCAGGTTACATGCTTCAAGAACCAGTCCTTAGGATCCCACACAAGAACACCACATACCAACTATGCATTACCCGCACACGTGCATTCCCGCACCATCATTATACAAATATTCTGTTGGGATCCTTATACCATGTTGCTACAAAATTACCATACTTGATTCTTGTTGTATAATTATTAGTCAAGATTAACATTTATCGAACAATGACAACACTAACACATCTACCCTTCATTAACCATCACTCATCAATGACGACAAGAAATAATCATACAAAAGCTAGTGAACCCTAATATGGGATTCCAGTTTAGACAAGCATTGCAATGAAGGAATAAATAGCTACACATGAATCCTAAAATGGGAGCAAGATATTCAAGGACACTTGCCTTTAGCTGAGGGCTGCTCGAAGTCTTCGAAACCTTGATCTTGCAGATACCCGAACTGATCACCTCCTAATCGACAAACCAAAAAAAGCACACAAGGGAAACTACTAAGAACAATACACCAAATTGTACTAAGACTAGGTAAAAACTTGATAAAAAGATTCTACACTTTGCTACAAACATTTGAGCGTGAAAATCTCCCAAATTGGAGCTACGAAAAGTTATAAGCTTTTGAAGTTCCACAGCTTTACTACAAATTTTACTTATTTTTTGAGAATAAACCGATTTATTTTTTAAACTAAAAAACTTATTTATGACATCATAAAGTGAATAAGAATTATTTGTCCATAGAAAAACCTACAAAAAAAGGTCCATGGACCATAGCCTGGAGGGCCGGTCCATGTCCACGGTGGACCCATTACAAAAGAGTGAAGTGTAGAATTTGAGCCACACGATTAAGATTGGATGGCTCGGGGTTAATGGGGGCAGACCGGGTGTAGCGAAGTGTAGACCTGGGGCACTCCAGCCTAGAGCACCAACTTCAGGTCAAAGTCATCTTCATCAAGGGTTGCAGCTTCATTAACGGCTTCTCAATATCAGTAGAATGCAAGAGAAGGGACAAAAGGTGCGAGTACAAAAATGTACTCCACAAGTGAAGGAAAAACATGCTATGGGGCTTAAGTCAAGGAAAGGTTAGACACGGTTAACTACTTCAAGCAAACTTTAACCTAATAACTCCAACAACAGGCATCATATTTACTAAGTGTGAAGACACCACTATAACAAAAGGATTGACTTATCAGATTTCATCCGACTACCAAGACCCACCAAGTAATTCAATTACATGGCTACCCAACCAATCATACCAACCCTGATCCCATCTAATCTTGAAGAGGTCCAAGTACGCTCTCATCCGTGAGCACAGCTGATCGACCAGATTGATACTCTACAGAGTTTACACAGCTTTCCCCATGAGTCATAATTCTCGTGTTGCTTCACACTTTTGGGTGTGGAGTCGGGGTCTATCTACAAGGCCTTTACAAAGCTCCTGCAAACTTGCAGGCACCCACTGAGGTTTCACCACTAATAGATGATTACATCGCTGCAGCAACCCCCTCTTGTGCAACTCAATCGTCCAACGTTGCCCACAGAGTTAGAGGGGTAGCTAATTAGTTGGTCAGGCCATACCCATATAAGCCTCATGGTTGTGCGGATTCACTTGGTTGCATGTTCAAGAGTCAGTCCTTAGGACCCTACACAGGAACAAACACAAGCCTGCTGTATAGCGCCACTTCAAACCAACCATCCTGTTAGGATCCCTATACCATGTTGCTACAAAAGATTACGACTAACGATTTATGTTCTATAGACATTTGTCAAGATTAACATTTTCCCCAACTAAGACTGCACTAGCGTATACTACCCATCTTAACCCATGGTTAAACAACAGCGATAAGGAATAATCAACCAAAGCTAGTAAACCCTAACATAGGATTCAAATTTAGAAAAGCATACATAAAAGGAATAAAATAGCTACACATGAATCTTAAAACACAGGCAAAATGTTCAAGCACACTAGCCTTCAGCGGAGAGTTGCTCAAAGTCCTCGAAAGCTTGATCTTGAAGATTCCCGAACTGCTCATCTCCTAATCGACAAACCAGAAAAAGCATGCAAAGGAAGCTACTAAGAACAGTACACCACACATTACTACAACTAGGTAAAAATCCTATAAAGAGATTCTACACGTCGCTACAAACATTTGATCTCGA
Source organism: Phragmites australis (assembly GCF_958298935.1). Classification (NCBI taxonomy): domain Eukaryota; kingdom Viridiplantae; phylum Streptophyta; class Magnoliopsida; order Poales; family Poaceae; genus Phragmites; species Phragmites australis. Next base: position 11,846,945 of record NC_084938.1, read on the forward strand.
AAATAGCCCAAATCGGAGCTATGAGCAAAAAGTTATAAGCTTTTGATGTTTTAGGGGCTAATATGCAAATTTTACTTGATTTTCAAGAATAAACCAAATTGATTTATACTGAAAAGGGTGGTGGACTGGGTCTATGGCTTGTGAACCGATGGGAGAGGTTTTGGTTCACCGGTCCACCGTGGACCATAAGCACCAACGATTTGAGCTTGGTGGCAGGGCCGCCGGAGTTGACCGGAAAGGGGGCTCTGGCAGCCAGGAAGCTCTAACGAACGGCGAAAAACAGAGGGTGGGGTGCGGTGAGCTCACCCTGAGAGAGGACGACACCGAAGAGGGCTCGAGGCAGCCGGGCAACAGAGTGGATGGCGGCGGCGGTCGGAGAGGCGTCGGGGATGAGCTACGGTAGTGGAATAATGATGATGTGCCCTGGGTTTGAATTCGGAAGAACCAACGGAGCTGAAGAAGCAATTCACTCGACCATAGACACTGTATAAGTAAGGAATAGGCAGCGGCGATGGCACTCACCGGAGTTGAAGAAGATGGTCTCACCGACGGAAATTCAAGAAAGGAAAAAGGGAGTGAGAGGATGGGGATGTTGTGGAACTTCTCCACGGAGGTGAGGGGCGGCTTAAATAGGCATGAACATGAGCAGAACGGCCGGGGCTCAGGGTTGAAGGAGCGGTAGTCATGGCCATAATGGAGTCAGTTTTTCCACATTGATTGAGCAATAAAGAGGGGATAAAGAGGGGGGAAAGGGTGGGAAAGCTTGATGAGGAGTTAAGGCGTTGATCCTGGCCGTTTTGAGGAGAGGAGAGGGCGTGGGGAGGTGCAGGATTTTCAACGGCGGTGGAGGGGAGCGAGCCAAACGGTGGGAAGAAGAAGGGAAACCGGCTCAGGGTGGGCGACTAATGGCTCGGCGCGGCATGAAGCGGTCCCACGCGACAGAGAAAGGCTGGGAAGGAGAACGGCTCGGTGGCTGTAGGCGGGCAAGCTCACCAGGTGTGGGGGAAAGGCCGACTCAACCACCTAGTGTGGGAGGGGAGGTGGACCATGTGGAAGGGAGAAAAGGAGAGAGGGGAGGGAGGTTTTGGCCGGGTACGGTTTAAGAATTTCATAAATGTTTTTCTTTTGATTTTTGAACCATTTTCACAAAGCATTTTCAAATGAGCACCTTGTAGCGAACTTTCGCAAACATTTTTCACTCATAAAACCTATTACAACTACAGCAGCATGAATGCAACCTATGGCAAATTTAAATTTAGAAATTAGTTTCTTCTATTGAACAAAATTGCAACTCCTATTTAAAATTCTAGCAAAATTTTAATCTATTGCAAAAATTGAAATTTAGGGTGTTACAAACCTACCCCCCTTAGGTTGAATCTCGCCCTCGAGATTCAGAAGGATCAGAGAAGAGATGGGCAAACTTGGCCTTCAAATCATCTTCTCTTTCCCATCTTGCTTCCTCTTCTGAGTGATGCTTCCACTGCACCTTGCACATACGGACTCACCTGTTTCTGGTAACTTGTTCTGACATGTCAAGAATCTTGATTACATATTTTGAGTAGGAGAGATCTTCGTGCACATCCAATTCTTCTACAGGTAGCTCCTCTTCGGGAACTCTCAAACACTTTTTCAACTCTGACACATGAAAAACATCGTGTACTCCTGAGAGTTGAGGAGGTAACTCAAGTTGGTATGCTACTTCTCCTCATCTTCCCAATATCTTGTATGGACCAATAAACCAAGGTGAAAGCTTGCCTTTGAGCTTGAATCTGCGTAGACCTCCGATTAGTGACACTTTGAGATACATGAAGTCTCGTACTTTGAAAGTCAATCCTCGGCATCGATTATCTGCAGAGCTCTGTTGTCTTGATTGAGCAATTTTTAGATTATTTCTAATCTCTTTCACTTGTCTTTCTTCTTCTCTCATAACTTCAGGACTGAAAACTTGGCTTTCCCTGATCTGGATTCAGAACAACGGGATTCTACACTTCCTTCCATATAAGGCTTCAAAAGGAGACATCTTGAGGCTAGCTTGATAACTATTATTGTATGACAACTCTGCATACGTCAGATTCTTGTCCCAATTGTTACCATTCTTCAGTGCACACGCTCTCAACATGGCTTCAAGGATTTGATTTACTCTTTCTGTATGTCCATCAGTTTGCGGGTGATATGCTGAGCTGAAATTCAACCTTGTATCCATAGATTCATGTAGACGGTGCCAGAACTGTGAGGTAAACTGACTACCCTGATCAAATAAATTTATCTTGGGTAGTCCATGCAGACACACAATCCTAGACATATATAACTCAGCTAGTTTCGGACCTCGATAGGATTCTTTGCTGGGAAGTGAGCTACTTTTGTCAACCAGTCAACTACGACCCATCTGGTACCATATCCTGACCGAGTTCGAGGTAGACCCACTATGGAGTCCATGTGATTTCTTCCCACTTCCATTAAGGTACTTTCAATGGTTGTAGGAGACCTGCTAGTCTTTGATGCTCAGCTTTGACTCACTGACAGATATCACACAAAGCCATGTATTCTGCTACTGTACGTTTCATTCTGTACCACCAATACTGATCTTTAAGATTCTGGTACATCTTAGCATTCCCTGGGTAAATGGAATATGCCAAATCATGAGCTTCTTTTAAAATTGTATCAATCTGGGGCTTTGCCAACTTTGATCAGCTGCTTGATTTCCAAAATCTTTTCATCCTTAAGCTGACCGTTCCTTATATCTTCTTCAACTTTTGAGTCTATTTCCATTGCAACTATCTCGGTGTTACACACCATTTCTAGATTCAACTTCTCAAACTCCTTGCATAGCTCGGTACTCATCTATTGAAGAGTGATAGTGTTGACTTGAGATTTTCTGCTCAAGGCATCATCCACTACATTTGCCTTTCCTGGGTGATAGTTGATTCTCGAGTTGTAATCCTTGATGAGCTCTAACCATATACGTTGTCTGAGATTAAGATCTATTAAGTGAAGATATATTCAAGCTCTTATGATCTGAATAGATCTCACATCTTTGACCAATCAGATAATGCCTCTAGATCTTGAGTGCATGAACTACCGCGGCTAGTTCAAAGTCATGTGTCGGGTAGTTCTCTTCAAGCTTTCTTAACTTCCTGGATGCATATGCTACAACATAACCTTCTTGCATGAGCACACAACCCAAACCTTGACGAGATGCATCACAATACATACAAAACGATTTCTAAGTGTCAGGCATGATCAATTCCGAAGTTGAGATCAATCTTTTCTTCAACTCATTGAAACTGGCTTCTCGAGTAGCAGTCCACTAGAACTCTGCTCCTTTTTCTAGCAGTTCTGTCATTAGCTTCTCTATCTTGGAGAAACCTTCTATAAACCGACAACAGTACCCTGCTAGACCTAAGAAACTGTGGATCTCTGAAATATTCTGTGGTGGTTTCTAGTTCAGAACATCCCTTACTTTTGATGGGTCCACAGACAAACCTCCTGCTGAAATAATGTGACCAAGGAAGAGAACTTCCTTCAACCAGAACTCACATTTACTCAACTTTGCGTACAACTTATTTTTTCTGAGTTTCTGCAATACCATTATTAGATGTTCCTCATGCTCTTCTTCGTAATTGGAGTAAACCAGAATGTTGTCAATAAATACCACGACAAACTTGTCCAAATACTCCATGAAGACCTTGTTTATCAGATACATGAAGTAAGCTGGGGCATTGGTCAACCCGAAAGATATTATTGTGTACTCGTACAAACCATACCGAGTAACAAATGTCGTCTTTGGAATATCTGAAGCACGAATCTTTAGCTGATGATACCCAGACCGAAGATCAATCTTGGATAGCGCACATGCTCCTTTCAACTTGGCAAACAGATCTTCAATGCGGGGTAGAGGATATTTGTTCTTGATTGTTACTTCATTCAGGGCTCGATAATCTATACACATCCTTTGGGTTCTATCCTTCATCGGTATGAACATAACTGGGGCTCCCCAAGGCGAAGTACTGGGGCTCCCCAGGGCGAAGTACTGGGGCAGATAAACCCTTTGTCTAGTAGCTCTTCGATTTGCTCCTTGAGCTCATCCAACTGATTGGCATCCATTCTATATGGCCTTTTGTATATAGGAGACATCCCAGGTACTAACTTAATGAAGAACTCAATTTCGCGATCAGGTGGCATACCTGGAAAATCCTCCGGGAAGATGTCTAGAAATTCACTGACCATTCTACTATCTTCCACTGCATTGGCCTTATTGAGACTAGCATTGACAGCTGACTCTGTCGTGGCTTGAAATTCCGCCTTAGTACCATCTGTGTGTGTCAACTGTACTGACTTTGTGGCACATCTAATGATTCCATTATACTTGGTCAACCAGTCCATTCCCAGTATGATCAATTCCCTTGGATTCTACAATGATGAGGTTGGCAAGAAAGTCTACCCCCCTTATGCTTATACTTATTTTAGGGCATACATGCCTTGATTCCATTTATCCTCTAGGAGAACTAACTAGCACCCAATTTTTCATTAATTCTCTTGGCAATTTATATGTATTCAAAAATTGAGATGATATGAAAGAATGCATAGTACTCGAGTCGAACAAAACTATAGCAGGGTGAGAGTTTGCAGAAAACATACCCAACGCTACGTCAGGAGCATCCTGGGCTCCACTGCAACATGATTGAAATGACCTTGCATCACATTCTGTCGGGGTTGCTGCTATTATTTCCTTGAGCCTGTGCTTGGCCTTGCTGCTTCTTGGGGCACTTGTTGGCGAGGTGACCGAAGTTTCCACAACTGAAGCACAAGGCTGATGTTGCCTGATTCATTACCTGGGTGATTCTGCTGCTGGGGTTGGCTGTTGTTATTAGGTTGCTATTGCTGGTAGTTAGGACACAACTGATGCTGCAGCAATGGCTGCACTAGCAGCTTGTACACACCTGCAACCTGATTAGGCATCTTCTGCGGTGGCCTCTGTTGCTGATTGTGTCCTCCATGGTGGAACATTGGACCTATGGCAACAGGGTTGAAGCGGGGACAGGTGTTGCTGCAAGAAGACTAACTTTGTAGACTATGCTTGCATTCTTCTCCAAGATTCTGACGCTTCTTCTCCATGATGAAAGCTCTATCCACCAGCTTCTGGAAACTAGGGTACTCATTGGCTGAGAGGACATACTATAAGCCAGTTTTGACACCCTCCAGGAAACAATCTTGTTTCTTTTCTTCAGTATCCACATCATTGGTGGCATAGCGTGAGAGCTGGGTGAACTTGGTGAGGTATTCCCTTACTGACATGGGTCCTTGGTTCAGACTGAGTAACTCCTTCCTCTTCAGCTTCACTTTACCTGCGGGAACATGGTGTGCACGAAAGCTATTCCGGAACTCTGCCCGAGTGAACTCCTAGGGATCCTTGTGGGTGGCAGTGTAAGCTGTCCACCATTCTTGAGCTAGACATTTCAGTCGATGAGATGCAAAAAGAACTTTCTCTCTTCCAGTGCACTGAGCTATCTACAGCTTTCTCTCTATTGTCTTCAGCTAGTCATCAGCCACCATGGGCTCAACTGCCTGAGAGAAGGTGGGTGGCTGAGTGCTCAAGAAAGTTCTAAGCCTATACTGCAACTGCTGCGGTGGTGCTTGCAGGCCTTGGGGTTGCTGGTTGATAGCCTGGACTAAGCCTTGGAGAATGATCATCACTTGATTGGCATCCATCATAGGGGGCAGGGGTGGAAGATCATGCTGGTTGGCGGCGTTGTCATTGGCGTTGTCACTGACGTTGTTGTTGACGTTGTTGTTGCCACGACTGGTGCTCACCATCTATTGGTATCCAAAGTTGGAGTGGGGAACAAAGGGAAAAGCAAGGGCGGATAAACAAGACAAGAACAGAAAATAATAGATAGGCACAAAAGAAAGAAAGAAAGAGACTCCCAACTATTATTATATTATTAATTGATGCAATGTAGAGGGGAAACCCCCACATTACACCAACACTCATGCAAAGATCTAACTCAATACAAGGTCCACACTACAAACACAAGCACAAGCACACACTAGCACCAACAACACAAGACAACTAGAACACACGAGACTAAATGATATATTCAACTAAGGACTTCCTCCTAGCTCAACTCTACTCCTCGCCAGCTGTGCCCGAAAGGCCTGCTGCATTTGCCAGATGAAGTTTCTTCTGTGGAGGGGAATGGGACGGTGTAGCCACGGGTGCCACGAAAACCTCCTCGAGAAACTGGTCGTGGTCCTCCAGCAAAATCTGTAGCTCGCAGATGCTCTACTCCTGCTCTCCGTGCCATTGATGCATACCCTCCAGCTCATCGAGGGCTCTGTCAAGCTCGGCGTACAGGGCGGCAGTGAGGCAGACTTGCTCTCTTAGATAGAGATCTGGCTCGTTGTTGACGGGCACGAAGATGACCTCCAGGCTGCTGGATGGGTGCAGCATGAACTTCCCGAACTAAGTGATACAAAGGGCTTGTATATTCTCCTTGCAGAGAATAGCCAGAGCCTGGTGGGCAGCATCCTTGATCCCAGCCTCGAAGGTAGCTCTAAGGGCGATGGTGGTGTGGACATGGCAAACACGGTGAAGACCATCGTCGGTGAGCTTCACAAACATGGTCACCTCCACTGACCAGGAGTAACCATGGCCTCCAAGCGGTACTCTAACTCCCTTGTCAAGTGGAGTGTCGTGGTAGCCCAGTCCCTGAAGCAGGTACCACAGCGTATGGGCGAAGTAACCGGTGAGCTTTCCATCGGAGTAGAACTCAATAGGGGGTTGGTGCACCCAGATAGCACCAGTGGGTATCTCCAACTCAGGAACCATCACGCACTTGCGTGGGATGATCTTTGTGCAGGCCATATAAAATTTTGAAATAAGACAGAAAATTAGTAACTGTTTTATAAAGAGAAATAGACAGGGTAAGGAAAAACGGAAAGGGAAATAATTTTACAAAAGTAGTTTGTACAAAAATAAGTCCTTAGCATGTCCTTTATATCTAGGCTGTATCCTATGGTCAACACGGCTCTGATACCACTTCTGTAACACTCAGTTTTTAAAGAAACAAAATCAGTCATAACACATATTTACTAAGTGTGAAGACACCACTCTAAAAAAAGGATTGACTCATCGGATTCCATCCGACTACCAAGACTCACCAGGTAATTCAATTACACGGCTACCTAACCAATCATACCAACCCTGATCCCATCTAATCCCGAAGAATCCCAAGAACGCTCTTATCCATGAGCATGGCTGATCGACAAGATTGATACTCTACAGAGTTTGCATAGCTTTCCCCACGAGTCGTGATTCTTGTGTTCCTTCACACTTCTGGGGTGTGGAGTCAGGGTCTCACTACAAGGTCTTTACAAAACTCCCGCTAACTTGCAGGCATCCACTGAGGTTTCACTACTAACAGACGATTGCATCGCTGCAGAAGCCCCTCTTGTGTCACTCAACTGTCCAATGATGCCCACAGAGTTAGAGGGGTGGCTAATTAGTTGGCCAGGCCGTACACATATAAGCCTCATGGTTGTGCGTATTTACTTGGTTAAATGTTCAAGAACCGGTCCTTAGGACCCCACACAGGAACAAACACAAGCTTGCTATATAGCATAATCTCAAACTAACCATCCTGTTTGGATCCCTATACAATGTTTCTACAAAAGATTACCACTAACGATTTATGTTGCATAGGCATTTACCAAGATTAACATTTTCCCCAACTAAGACTGCGCTAGCGTATACTACCCATCTTAACCCATGGTTAAACAACAGCGATAAGGAATAATCAACCAAAGCTAGTAAACCCTAACATATGATTCCAATTTAGACAAGAATGCATAGAAGGAATAAAATAGCTACACATGAATCCTAAAACATGGGAAAAATTACCAAGGATACTTGCCTTCAGCGGAGGGTTGCTCAAAGTCCTCGAAAGCTTGATCTTGAAGATCCCTGAACTGCTCACCTCCTAATCGACAAACTAAAAAGAGCACAGAAAGGAAACTACTAAGAACAGTACACAACATAGTACTACAACTAGGTAAAAACCCTATAAAGAGATTCTACACGTTGCTACAAACATTTGAGCATGAAAATCGCCCAAATCGAAGGTACGAGCAAAAAGTTATAAGCTTTTGAAGTTTTAGGGGCTAATATGCAAATTTTACTTGATTTCCGAGAAATAAACCGAACTGATTTTATACTAAAAAATCTATTTATGACATCATAAAACAAGACCATTTTATTTTTTGAACAGGAATACGGTGGTGGACTGGATCTATGTCTTGTGAACTAAAGGGAGGGGCTGCGGTCCACCGATCCACCGTCAACCATAGGTGCCGGTGATTTGAGCTTGGCGGTAGGGCTGCTGGAGTTGATAGAAAGGGGGTTCTGGCAGCCGGGAAGCTCTGACGAGCGACAGAAAAGAGAGGGAGGGTGTGGTAAGCTCACCACGGGAGAGGATGGCACCAAAGAGGGCTCGAGGTGGGTGAGCGACGTAGCGAATAGCAGCGGCAGTCGGAGAGGCGTCGGGGATGGGCTACGGCGGCTGAATGACAACGACATGCTCGGGTTCAACTCCGAAAGAATCTGTGGAGCCAAAGAAGCAATTAGCTCGATAGTAGATGGTGTATAGGTAAGGAATAGGCGGTGGCAGCACTCACTGGAGTTGAAGAAGATGATGTCACCAGTGGCAATTCGAGCGAGGAAAAAGGGAGTGAGAGGATGGGGAAGTTGCAGAACTTTGCCACATAGGAGAGGGGTAGCTTAAATAGGCCTGAACATGAGTGGAACGGTCGGGGCTCAGAGTTGAAGGTGTCGCGGCCATGGCCATAATGGCGTCGGTTTTACCCTGTTGATTGAGAAATAGAGAGGGGAAAAAGGAGGGGGAATGGGTGGGAAGGCTTGATGGGGAGTTGAGGCGTTGTTCCCGGCTATTTTGAGGAGGGGAGAGGGTGCGGGGAGGTGCGGGATTTCTGGTGGCGGTGGAGGGGAGCGAGCTGAGCGGCAGGAAGAAGAAGGGTAGCCGGCTACGGTGGGGTGGCTAATGACTCAGTGCGACTTGCGCTGGTACCACGCGGCAGAGAGAAGGTGGGGAAGGAGAACGGCTTGGGCGGCTGCAGGCAGGCTGGCTCGGCCGGGCACAGGGGAAAGGCTGGCCCGACAGCCCTGCGTGAGAGGGGAGGCACCTCACGCAGAATGGAGAAATGGAGAGAGGGGAGCGAGGAGACGATGGTTTTGGTCCAAGCTTTTGAAGGAGATTTGGCCCGGTAGGGTTTAAGAATTTAGGAAATGTTTTTCTTTTGATTTTTGAACCATTTTCGCCAAGCATTTTCAAATGAGCTCCTTCTAGCAAACTTTCATAAGCATTTTTCACTCATAAAACCTATTGCAACTACAGTAGCATGAATGCATCAAACACAAATATAACCTATGGAAAATTTAAATGTATACATTAGTTTCTTCTGTTGAACAAAATTGCAACTCCTATTTAAAATTCTAGCAAAATTTTAATCTATTGCAAAAATTGAAATTTAGGGTGTTACACGACTGCAACGCATGGCCGGAACCTCACCGAAGAGATGGGAAGTCGCACTTCCGGCCACGAAACTTGTCGAGGAAAGGCACAAAACAAATAGGAGGGCACGAGGATTCTCACCACAAGCTTCTCGATGGTGGAGAGGGGCTGTGGGAGGTCGGCAATGGAGAGAAGCAGATGGCGGGCCTCGGACACGGTGTCGATGGGGTTTCGGTGGTGGAGAGAAGTCGAGGAGCGGCGAGACGATCCACCGGAGGCCTTGTGACACCAAAGAGGGAAGAATCGGGGTCAATGGTGGCTCGGACGTGGAGAATCGATGCGGTGGTAGAGCTCACTAGAGTTGAAGAAGATGCCGAGAGGGAAACAGGTGAAATCGGTGCGGAACATTGCATGGAAGACATTGGGAGCCTTATATGCGTGAGAGGGGAAGAGCATCAGCTGGATTCGAAGAAAATGGTCGGTGGCCTTGATGGAGATAAATGCGGTGGTTTCCGCATTGGAGAGGGGTTATGGAGGGGGAAATGGTCGAGGATGCATGATTACGGGGTGGGGATCGTGTTCGTGGCATTGATTGAAGAGAAATGGCTCGGGGAGGCGATGGATTTTGAACTGGCGGCGGGATTTGGTGGTGGAACGGTGAGCAGGAGGAATAATAAGTGGAGCCGGCGGGCTCCAACGCGCGGCTCAGCTCAGCGCGGGTAGCTCGACAGCTACAGCCGGGCACACATGGTAGGGAGAGAGCATGGGAGAGGGATGCTAAGGCGTGGGAGAAGGCTGGCTCAGGTGCAGCCCAGCTCAGGAGAGGGGTAGGCGGCACACGCGGGGAGAATGGTGGCCGGGTCAGGCCCAAGGGGGAGTGGGAGGGAGACAACCTGGAAAGAAAAGAAAGGGAGTGGGGGGGGGGGAGGAGATTTGGGTCGGACAAAAGGAATTCGGCTCGGGAAGAGTTTTACAATTTTGGAAATCCTTTTCTTTCTACATTTTTAACCAAATTCAAAAGAGGTTTTAAACGAGTGACTTCTAGCGATCTTTTGCATACATTTTTCAAGCATAAAACCCTATTGCAACTACTACAGCATGAATGCATCAACACAAATATAACCTATGGAAATTTAAATTTAGAAATTAATTTCTTCTATTCAATATAATTTACAACTCCTATTTAAATTATAGCAAAAATTGTAAATTTAAGATGTTACAAACCTACCCCCCTTAAGCTGAATCTCGTCGTCGAGATTCAGAAGGATCGGAGCAGAGATCGGGAATCTCTACCTTCAGATCATCTTCTCTTTTCCAGGTAGCTTCCTCTTCTGAGTGATGTTTCCAGTGCCCTTTGCACATTCGGACATGCCTATTCCGGGTAACCCATTCTGGCATCTCAAGAATCTTGATCGAATACTTTGAGTAAGAGAGATCTTCTCGCACATCCGGTTCTTCAAATGGTAGCAACTCTACAGGAACTCTCAGACACTTTTTCAACTGTGACACATGGAAAACATCGTATACCCCTGAGAGTTGAGGTGGTAACTCAAGCTGGTAAGCTACTTCACCTCGTCTTCCCAGTATCTGGTATGGACCAATAAACCAAGGTGAAAGCTTGCCTTTGACCTTGAATCTACGTAGACCTCTGATCGGTGATACCTTGAGATACACAAATTCTCCTACAGTTTCTTTCTGACTGTCAGTTTACAGCTGATATGCTGAGCTGAAATTAAACCTTGTATCCATAGATTCATGCAGGCATTGCCAGAGCCATTAAGTAAACTAACTACCATGATCAGATATGATGATCTTAGGTGCTCCATGTAGATAGAAAATTCTGGACATATATTACTCAGCTAGGTTGGACCTTGGTAGGTTTCTTTGACTAGAATGAAATGAGCTACTTTTGTCAACCGATCAACTATGACCCATATGTAGTCATACCCTGATTGTGTTCGTGATAGACACACTATGAAATCCATGCTAATTTCTTCCCACTTCCATTCTGGTACTTTCAATGGTTGTAGCAGCCTTGCGGGTCTTTGATGCTCAGCTTTGACTCGCTGACAGATATCACACAAAGCCCCATATTCTGCTACTGCACGTTTCATTCCGTACCACCAATACTGATCTTTAAGATCTTGGTACATCTTGATATTCCCTGGGTGAATGGAATATGCTGAATCATGAGCTTCCCTTAGAATTGTATCTCGAATAGCCTTCATGTCCAGAACACATATCCTGTGCTTGTACCACACTGTACCTTGCTCATCTTCAGTGAAATCTGGGGCTTTGCCAACTTTGATGAGCTGCTTGATTTCCAAAATCTTCTCATCCTCAAGCTGACCCTTCCTTATATCTTGTTCAAGCGTTGAGTCTATTCCCATTGCAACTATTTCGGTGTTACACACCATTCCTAAATTCAACTTCTCGAATTCCTTGCATAGCTCGAGACTCATCTCTTGAAGAGTTATAGCGTTGACCTAAGATTTCCTTCTGAAGGCATCAGCTACTACATTTGCCTTTCCTGGGTGATAGTTGATTCCCAAGTTGTAATCCTTGATAAGTTCTAACCATCTATGTCGTCTGAGATTAAGATCTGGTTGAGTGAAGATATACTTCAAGCTTTTATGATATGAATAGATCTCACACCTTTGACCTATCAGATAGTGTCTCCAGACCTTAAGTGCATGAACTACTGTGGCTAGCTCCAAGTCATGCATCGAGTAATTCTCTTCATGTTTCCTTAACTGCCTGGAAGCATATGCTACCACATGGCCCTCTTGTATGAGCACACAACCCAAACCTTAACGAGATGCATCACAATACATCAAAAATGGCTCTGGGTGTCGAGCATGATCAATACTAGAGCTGAGGTTAACCTTTTCTCAACTCATTAAAATTAGCTTCTCGAGCGCTGTCCACATGAACTCTGCTCCTTTCTCTAGCAGTTCTATCATTGGCTTAGCTATCTTTGAAAAACCTTCTATGAACCGACTATAATATCCTCCTAAACCCAAACTACGGATCTCTAAAACATTCCGCGGTGCTTTCCAGTTTAGAACATCCCTTACATTGGATGGGTCAACAGACACATCTCCTGCTAATATAATGTGACCAAGGAAGGGAACTTCTTTCAACCAAAACACCTACTTGCTCAATTTAGCATACAACTGACTCTCTCCAAGCTTCTACAATACCATCATTAGATGTTCCTCATGCTCTTCTTTGTTCTTGGAGTAAACCAGGATGTCGTTGACAAATACCAAGACAAACTTGTCCAAATACTCCATAAAAACCTTGTTCATCTGGTACATGAAGTAGGCTGGGGCATTTGTCAAACCGAAAAATATTACTGTGTACTCATATAGACCATACTGAGTAACGAATGTGGTCTTTGGAATATCCGAGGCATGAATCTTTAGTTGATGATACCCAAAACGAAGATCAATCTTGGAGAACACACTTGCTCCTTTTAATTGGTCAAATAGATCTTCAATGCAAGGTAGAGGATACTTGTTCTTGATTACTTCATTCAGGGCTTGATAATCTATACACATCCTTTGGGTTCCATCCTTCTTCGGTATGAAGATAACTGGGGCTCTCCAAGGTGAAGAATTAGGGCAGATAAAACCTTTGTCTAGTAGCTCTTGGGTCTGCCCCTTGAGTTCAGCTAACTGATTGGCATCCATTCTATATGGTCTCTTATATATAGGAGCCATTCCGGGTACTAACTAAATGATGAACTCAATTTCCCGATCGGGCGGCATACCTGGCAATTCCTCCAGGAAGATATCTGGAAATTCATTGACCCACTCTGCTATCTTCCACTGCATTGGCCTTGTTGAGACAGGCATTAATAGCTGACTCTGTTGTGGCTTGGAATTCCACCTTAGTACTATTTGTGTGTCAATTGTACTGACTTCATAGCACATCCAATGATTCCATTGTACTCGATCAACCAGTCCATTCCCAGTATGATATCAATTCCCTTGGATTCCAGAATGATGAGATTGGCAACAAAGTCTACCTCCTTTATGCATATACTTATTTTAGGGCATACATGCCTTAATTCCATCTCTCCTCCAGGAGAATTAAGTAGCACCCGATTTTTCTTTAATGCTCTTGGCAATTTATATGTATTCATAAACTGAGATGATATGAATGAATGCGTAGCACCAAAATCGAACAAAGCTGTAGTAGGATGAGAATTTGCAGAAAGCATACTCAGCACTATATAAGGAGTATCCTGGCCTTCCTCCACGGCAACGTGATTAGCTCAACCATGCATCCCATTCTGTTGAGGCCGCTACTGCTGATTGTTACCATGAGCCTATGCTTAGCCTTGTTGTTTCTTGGGACACTCGTTTGCTAGGTGTCTAAAGTTACAACAACTAAAACACGGGCCAATGTTGCCTAATCCTTGACCTGGGTGATTCTGCTACTTGGTTTGGTTGGTTTTGTTTGGTTGCTGCTACTGGAAGTTAGAGCGCGATTGCTATTGTTGCTACTGCCTCGACTGCACTAGCAGCTTGTATGCACCAACAACCTATTTAGGCATCTTCTGTGGTGGCCTCTATTACTGATTATGTCCTCCATGCCGGAACATAGGACCTTGCAGACGGCGCTTGCATTCTTCTCTCAGATTCTTCCTCTTCTTTTCCATGATAAAAGCTCTATCCACCAGCTTTTGGAAACTGGGTACTCATTAGCCGAGAGGGCATACTATAAGCCAGTGTTGAGACCCTCTAGGAAATAGTCTTGCTTCTTTTCATCATTATCAACATCGTTGGGGGCATAGCGAGAGAGTTGGGTGAACTTGGTGAGCTACTCTTTCACAAACATGGGTCCTTGTTTCAAATTGAGGAACTCCTTCCTCTTCAGCTTCACTTCTCTTGCAGGGACATTATGTGCATAGAAGCTGTTCCAAAACTCTACCCATGTGATCTCTTGATGATCCTCATGGGTGGCAGTGTATGGTGTCCACCATTCCTGAGCTTTCCAATAAGCTAATGGGAAGTGAAAAGAACTCTTTCCCTTCCCGTGCACTGAGCTATTTGCAGCTTGCTCTCAATGGTCTTCAATGAGTCATCAGCCTCCATTGGTTCAACTGCCTAGGAGAAGGTGGGTTCCTGAGTACTCAAGAAAGTTCAGAGTTTGGACTACGGCTGCTACGACGATGCTTGCTGAACTTGAGGTTGCTGGTTTATAGCCTGCACCAGACCTTGGATTTTTGTCATCACTTGGTTGGCATCCATCACAGGGGGCGGGGGTGGAAGATCGTGCTAGTTGGCATTGGTGTTGTTGTTGTTGGTGTTGTTGGAGTTGTTGGTGGTGGTGTTGTTGGCACGCCTGGTATTCACCATCTATTGGTAGCCAAGATACGATCGAGGGAACATATGAGAAATGTAAGGGTGGAAAAATAGGACAACAATAGGAAAGGACAGATAAGAACAGATATAGCACGAAAGAAAGAAAGGGACTCCCAACTATTATTATATTATTAACTGATGCAATATAGAGGGGAAACCCCCACATTACACCATTACTCATGCAAAGATCCAACTCATTACAAGGTTCACACTACATACACAAGCATCAAACACAGACTCGAACAGACGACACATGAGACTAAACGATTTATTCAGCTAAGGACATCTTCCTAGCTCAACTCTACTCCTCACCTGCTGTGCCTGAAGGACCTACTGCATCTGCTAGACGAAGCTTCTTGCACGACAGGGAACAGGGTGGTGCAGCCATGGGTGCGTCGGGAGTTTCCTCGGGGAACTGGTCGGGGTCCTCTAGTAGAATCTACAACTCGTGGATGTTCTGCTCCTGCTCTGTGTGACGCTGATGCATATCCTCCAGCTCATTGAGGGCTTCGTCGAGCTCGGCGTATAGGGCAGTAGTGAGGTGGACCTGCTCTCTCAGACAGAGATGTGGCTCGTTGTTGACAGGTGCCGAGATGACCTCCAGACTACCGGACGGGCACTGTGGGAACTTGCTAAACTGAGTAAGGCAGAGGGCCTGTCTATTCTCCCTATAGAGAACAACCAGAGCCTGACAAACGGCGTCCTCAATCCCAGCCTTGAAGGTAGGTCTGAGGGTGACGCGGTGTGAACACAGCGGACTTGGCGAAGACCGTTGTCGGTGGGCTTCTCAAACATGGTCACCTCAAAGCGGAACTCTTACTCCCTTGTGTAGTGGACCATCATGGTAGCCCAGACCCTGAAGCCAGTACCAAAGTGTGCGGGCGAAGTAGCGGTGAGCTATCCATCAGAGTAGAACTCGGCAGGGGGTTGGTGCGCCCAGACAGCACCAGTGGGGATCTCCTGATCTTCGTGCGGGCCATCTAAAATTTTGAAGAAGGCAGAGAATTAGTAGCAGTTTTATAAAGAGCAGTAGACAGGGTAAGGAAAACTGAAAGGGAAACAATTTCACAAAAGTAGTTTGTACAAACATAAGTCCTTAGCACATCCTTTCTATCTAGGTTGCATCCTACGGTCAACACAACTCTGATACCACTCTATCGCACCCAGTTTTAAAGGAACAAAACCGGGCATAACACATGTATTTCAGGATCAAGTTTCATACATGCATTACATCATCAGTGTATCATCATAGTGCCATTATTACAATAAAGATATTAATTTATTACAAAATAACTTAAGGGTCTAAAAGAATACACAGCGGAACAAGAGAGCTTCAGCGCCAGTGGGTCTTCCATCTTTCACAAGCATCAACCGGGGGTACATCAGAACAGGAGCTCTGGGCCGAAGTCATCTTCTTCAAAGGATGCAGATTCATTGACGGCTACTAAATAGCAGAGCGATGCAAGAAAGGGGACTATGAGTGTAAGTACAAAATGTACTCCCTAAGTGTAGGAAAAACATGCTATGGGGCTTAAGTCAAGGAAAGGTTAGACACTGGTTAACTGCACTAAGCAACTATGACCTATGACTTCAACAACGGGTATCTTATTTACTAAGTGAGGAGACACAACTATAACAATGGGGAACAACTCATCGGATTCCATCTAACTACCAAGACTCACTAGGTAATTCCATTACACGGCTACCTGACCAACTATACCAAAACCCTGATCATAATGAAGAAGTCCAAGCCTCTCTTGACCATGAGCACGGCTGATCGATCAGGTTTATACTCTGTAGAGTTTGCATAGCTTTCCCCACGAGTTGTGATACCTATGTTGCTTCACACTTCTGGGGTGTGGATTCGGGGTCTCACTATAAGGCCTTTACGAAGCTCCTGGTGATCCGTAGGCACCCACTGAGATTTCACCACTAATAGACAATTCCATCGCTTCAGAAGCCCCCTCTTGTACCACTCAACAATCCATTGGTGCCCACAGAACTGAAGGGGTGGCTAATTAGTTGGCCAGGCCATACCCATATAAACCTTGTGGTTATGCGGTTTAGCCAGGTAACATGCTTCAAGAACCGGTCCTTAGGATCCCACACAAGAACAACCACAAACCAACTGTGCATTACCTGCACACGTGCATTTCCGCACCATCATCATACAAATATTCTGTTGGGATTCTTATACCATGTTGCTACAAAATTACCATACCCGATTCTTGTTGCATAATTATTAGTCAATATTAACATTTTTACCCAACTATGATAGCACTAGCATATCTACCCTTCATTAACCATGACTCATAAATGGCGACAAGGAATCATCATACAAAAGCTATTAAACCCTAACATGGGATTCCAGTTTAGACCAGCATGCAATGAAGGAGTAAATAGCTACACATGAATACTAAAATGGGAGCAAGATGTTCAAGGACACTAGCCATCATCTGAGGGCTTCACGAAGTCTTCAAAAATTTGATCCTGCAGATTCCCGAACTCATCACCTCGTAATCAACAGACCGGAAAAAGCACAAAAGGGAAACTACTAAGAACATTACGCCAAATAGTATTAAGAATAGGTAAACATCCTATAAAAAGATTCTACATGTCTCTACGAACATTTGAGCATAAAAATCGCCCAAATCAGAGCTACGAGCAAAAAGTTATAAGCTTTTGAAGTTCTAGGGGCTTTTCTACAAATTTTACTTGTTTTTCCAGAATAAATCAATTTGTTTTTATACTGAAAATCTTATTTATGATGTCATAAAGTGAATAAGAATTATTTTCCATAGAAAAACTTACAAAAAAGGTCCATGGACTACGGCCTGGAGGGATGGTCCATGTCCACGGAGGACCGATTACAAAAGAGTGAAGGAGTATGCAATTTGAGCCACACGATCAAGATTGGACGGCTTGGGTTAATTGGGGCAGACCAAGTGGCACTAGACATGGCCAGCGGATGGCCGACGGCAATGCATGGCTGGAACCTCATCAGAGAAGCGCGAAGTCACGCTTCTGGCCATTAGACTCATTGGGGAAAGGTGCAAAATGAAGGGGAGGGCACGTGGACTCTCACCACAGGCTTCTTGATGGCGGAGAGGGGCTATGGGAGGCCAGCGATGGAGAGGAGCGGATGACAGGGGTCAGACACGGTGTGCACAGGGTTCTGGCGATGGAGAGAAGCCGAGGAGCTACAAAGCGATCTACTGGAGGCCCTGTGGCACCAAAGAGGGAAGAACCGGGTCAATGGTGGCTCTGGCGTGGAGAATCGACGTGGTGGCAGAGCTCACATGAGTTGATGAAGATGATGACTCCAAGAATAAATCCGAGCGAAAAATGAGGGGGAAATAGGTGGAATGGGTGCGGAACATCACAAGTTAGACATTGGGATGCTTATATGCACGAGAGGGGAAGACCATCGACCAGATTTGAAGAAAATGGCCGACGGCCTTGATGGAGATAGATGCGGTTGTTTCACCATTTGAGAGGGGTTATGGAGGGGGAAGCGGTCGAGGACACATTATTATGGGGCGAGGATCACGGGCGCGGCATTGATTTGTGAGAAACATCTTGGGGAGGCGCCGAATTTTGAAAGGGCGATGGGATTTCGGAGCGGGAACAGTGAGCGGGAGGAGGAAGTAGCGAAACCAACGGGCTTGGGCGCGCGGATGACTCAGCGCGGGTAGCTTGATGGCTCCAGCTGGGCCCACCTGGCAGGGAGAGAGCATGGGAGAGGGAGGCTCGAGCGTGGCCCAACGCGGGAGAGAGGGAGGCGGCCCATGTGTCGAGAGAGATGGCCGGGTTGGGCCCAAGCAGGAGAGAGAGGGAGACTGCCTGGAAAGAAAAGAAAAGCGAGGTGGGGGGAAGGAGATTGGGGCCGGACAAAAGGAATTCGGCCCGGGAAGAGTTTTACAATTTCGAAAATCCTTTTCTTTTTACATTTTGAATCAAATTCAAAAGAGGTTTTAAACGAGCAACTTCTAGCGATCTTTTGAAAACATTTTTCAAGCATAAAACCCTATTGCAACTATTGCAGCATGAATGCATCAACACAAATATAATCTATGGCAATTTAAATTTACAAATTAATTTCTTCTATTGAACAGAATCTACAACTCCTATTTAAGTTTTAGCAAAATTTTAAACTATTGCAAAAATTGTAAATTTAAGGTGTTACACTTGGGATCTTCAAATCCTTGTGGTTGCTCCACAAATACCAATTCGGAGCTTGGGCCATTAAGAAAATCACTCTTCACGTCCATTTGATATAACTTTAAATCATGGTGAGTATCATAGGCAAGTAATATGCGAACTGACTCAAGCCTAGCTACGGGAGCATAAGTCTCACCAAAATCCAAACCTTCTATTTGTGTGAGGCCTTGAGCAACCAACCTCGTCTTGTTTCTTATCACGATCTCGTTCTCATCTTGCTTGTTCCGGAAGACCCATTTTGTGCCAATCACATTTTGATTGGGTCTTTCCACCAATGACCAAACTTCATTTCTCTTGAAATTATTGAGCTCTTCTTGCATGGCCATTACCCAATCCAGATCTCCAAGTGCATTTTGTACCTTCAAAGATTCCAAAGAGGAAACAAAAGAGTAATATCCACAAAAAATTGCCATTCTAGAACGAGTTGTTACCCACTTTTGTATATCACCAAGGATATTATCAATCGGGTGATCTCTTTGGATGCTTTGATGAACTCTTGGATGTGGCACTTGGGATAGGGGTTGGATACTTCCACTTCATCATCATCAAGAAATTTGTTGGAGTCATCATGAGCTTGATTTTGATCTTGATCTTGACTTTGGTCTCAATCTTGAGTTGATGTTGATGGCTCCACTTGAGTTGATGACGATGGATGAACTTGATCATTATTGGCCACTTGTTGCACTTAGGGCTCTTGAGGCTTGATTTTACGTATTACCATCTTCTTAATTGCCCTGCATGGAATTTTTTCATCACCTAAAACATTAGGATTAACTTGCTCTACCTGGGAGCTGTTAGGTTCATCAAATGTCATGTCACACGTGATTTCAACACAATTGGTGGTTTTTGTTGAAAACACGGTAGACGTATGCATTTGATCCATAACAAAGCAAGAAACCATCATCTACTTTAGGAGCAAATTTAGAACTCTTTACCTTCTTATTTAGAATAAAGTATTTACTACCAAAAACTCTAATGTAAGATACATTAGGCTTGTTACCAGTTAGAAGCTCATAAGCGGTCTTCATCAAGATGTTGTGGAGATATAACCGGTTGATGGCATGGTATGCAGTGTTGACAGCCTCCACCCAAAATTGATTTGAAATCTTGTACTCATCAAGCATGTTTCTTGCCGACTCTATGAGAGTCCTATTCTTACTCTCGACAACCCCATTTTATTGGGGGAGTAGGGTGCTGAGAACTCATGCTTGATCCCTTCTTCATTAAGAAACTCTTGAACTTGAGTGTTCTTGAATTCACTTCCATTGTCGCTTCTCACCCTTTTGATCTTCATATTAAATTCATGTTTAGCTCTTCTAGCAATTTTCTTGAATATGGCTTGTGTTTCACTTTTATCATGCAAAAAGAATACCTAAGTGAAATGAGAATAGTCATTGTTGGGATCGAAGTCCCAGACAAGATGGGCCTTTGGGGGTGGAACTGGCGAAGGCTCTTTATGTGACGTGTACTGGAAGCTGAACAGTCTTGGAGTCCTGTTCAAGTTTACACTGTGGCTCTATTTATAGCCCGTACCCTGCGATCACGAACCCGGTTTACACTTATTACCCCCTAACCTGCTACATTCCCAGAATATCCGGGGGCAATATGGTACAATTAAGCGTGGTCCCATAATCACAACAGTACCCATGACAATTGGGCCCACTATCCAGCTGTTTCTCAACCGAAGGGTGTCGAAGCCCTCTCCGTCCAGCCTTTTGACGAGTTGCCTTCACCGTCTCCAAGCGAAGGCCTGTTCCTGTCTTTGCCACCACCAGGCGAAGGCATGGTCCTGTCTTTGCCACCTCCAGGCGAAGGCCTAGGACGCGAACTGGAGCTTCGCCCGGCAGTCGGGGCAGACCAATCTTCGCACTCGCTGGATCGCTTATGGAAGATTACGCCGACACATCGGTTGTCTTGTAGCGACTCTAACTCCAACTAACTTTGCAGTTGCCCTTGGGTACGGGGACGGCAGGGGATGATCCCCAACAGTAGCCCCCTACTGGCAAGGTTTATCTTCGATAGGCCGAGCCTGTAGAATTTGAGACATCTAAGCGCCGTCCCCCTTCGGCCTATCGAAGTTAGTTGGATCCAATGCTTGCTATTATATGTATATTATTATTATTGGTATTATTTTTTTTTTTTTTTGGGTGTTGGAACGTTAGGGGTAACTGTTTGCATTTAATGTTCATGGTAGTTATCTGAGCGTGTTTTCCGGCGTCGGTTCATCTTTCGATGCTGGTGGTGTTAATCGCACTCGATTTCTCCTATACATACAGAAGCAGTCAAAAAACATTTTCACCGTGTCTTTGTTTAGAGTTGTTGCACTCGCACGAAGTAAGTTTGAGTCCTTCGGACAGCCTAGACTTAGCCCCCTGTTGCCTTCGCGCCGCCTGGAGGTCCCTTGAACTCGATGGCGCCGAAATACAGATCGTCGCGTTCGAAGACATATTGGATTGGATAGTCCAAGGTGGATAGCGAAGTTTTAGCTGGCCTTGTCAGGGAGGGGCTGATTAATGACGTATCTAAAGTCCAGCTTCCTGGGAAACAGGAGATCCCAGAACCCGCTGACGACGAAGCCATCATTTTTGTGCATTACTTTAGGGCTGGCCTTCGGCTTCCCTACGACGAAATAGTAATTAAGGTGTGGAAGCTCTTCGAAGTGTACTTGCATCAGTTAACGCCCAACACCATAGTCAGGATGAGTCTGTTCGCCTGGGCTGCCCGATCCGAGGGAGTTAAGGCTTCCACAAGGGCATTCTCCGCTCCGCACCGCTTGCATCATCAACCAAAACCCGTTTTTGTTCGCGGAGTACAAAGCGAAGCGCACTATGGTTGTCTAAACTTCACCTATTGCACCGGCCTGTTCACTCCCGTAGTTGTATATAAGAACAAGTGGCTTAGCGACTGGACCCAATGGTGGTTTTACCACAAGGTTGAAAGCGAAGATTACCTTGTGTCGAAGTGCGAAGGGGTCAAGGGAAATCGCGCACTGGATGTGCGGTTGAAAGCATCGCAAGAAACGACGCTTGAAGCCTTCGCACGGTGCGCAAAACATTTGTCAACTCGTGACTTGGTCGAAGAGTTTCTGGCAGCTGGGATTTGGCCCCTCAGCCGTGGCTGGAGTATCCCGGCCTTCGGAGAGAAAGGGCCTGAGGGGCTCTGTCGTCCGCATCCTACTGTAGAGGGCTTCGCATGTACCCTCTTGGTCATGCAATGTGACTTGATTTAAATCTTCTCGCCTAAGAGTTGTTTTAATAATAATTTTTTTTTAGATTTGTCAGTGGCCGAAGTTGAGGCGAAGGCTGTGATGCTGGTTGGCAAGGTTACCCCTGGCGAAGCGCAACTCTGCACGGACCAGGGTCTCAACCATAGGTTAAACAGGATCTTCGAGTACCGTGGATTGTCTTATGACGAGCGATTTCGGCTGTCCTGCAGAGCAACGTGGGAGGCTCCCCACCAGTGGAAGTGAGCGAAGAGCCTATCGCTTGCCCTCCGGCGAAAAGGAAGGCTTCGGAACGATCGCCAAAAACTGGCCGTACCAAGAAGGCTGTCGCACTCCGGAAAAAACCACGCGAAGCTGCGTCGGAGCATCACGCAGAAACATCACCGGAGGGCTCCGCTGCCTCGTGTGGCCTGACCCGTCGGGAGATTTTGGAAGGATCGCAAGAGGCCCAGGCGCCAAAATCCTTGTTTTGCACGCACGTCGATCTTCCGACATTAATCCTGAGTGACGACGAGGAATTGACTGGGACGGGCGCGGCATCAGAGCCCGGTGCCCAGAGGAGCCTGTTGATAAGGGTGGCGACGATGTAGAGGTGGCGGTGCATTCATCGCCCTCCTCATCGTCGACCTCATCTTCCGAAAGCGAAGATTCGACGCCAAGTGCGCCCCGTCGGAGAGGGAAGGGCCTTATGGGTCTTGGTGGGCTGCTTGACGCGAAGGCCCTTGCCCCCGAGGCTTTGCGGCCCACCTCTTTTGAGCCGAGTGCTGGGGAAGTAAGCGATGCGAAGAGAATTTTTGGTACCTTCGTTCTTCCTGAGGTCGAGATCCCGCTCGGTCAGAAGTCTTCAAGCGAATTGATTGATGCTTCCGATGTGGCCATCGTGAAGGTATATCGTATATTTTCTTGGAATGAAAAGAAAGGAAACTTTGTATTTACTAAGTTGTCAGTTGAAATTTCAGGTTTTACTTCTCTCCCGAGCTCAGCGCAAACAAGCAGAAAAGTCCAAAGCCCGTGCCCGAAGCGCCGAGGCCTAGATTGAACTGCTACAAAAACAGGCGGAGAAAGCCGAGAGCCAGAAGCGCGAGTTGTTACGGCAGGTGAAGGATGCAGAGTTGCGATCGGAGAGGCTTGAAGCAGAGCTTGAAGCCCTGCGTTCGGCAAAGGATATTGCTGATAGCGAAGTGAATTGTCTTCGCAAGAATTTGCAATCCTCCGAAGCGCAAGTTTGCGAGTTGCAATCAGAGTGTGCATCGGAGAGAGAGAGAGCGGAGCGGCTGCAGAATGAACTAAGCAAAGCAAAGGCTTACAATGAAGATGCCCTTAATGTCATTGGGGAGCTTGAGCCGAAGGAGGTCGCTGCCTGCGAACCAATCAGCCATACATTTGAAGGTATAGGCGCCTCGGCGACTCCTCCATCAGTTGAACTCGTCGGACTGGGTGGACTTATTGGTTGGATCGACGAGACCAACCTCCTTCCAGCTGCTTAGCTATACGACGATTTCTGAGCCATGGTCGCCGCCCGGAGTCTCGTGCAGTCTGTTGAGATGACGGGTTGCGACCATCACACTGCTCTTCAACGACCTTCCTTCCAGTATCCTTCGGATCTGTCAACTTCGGCTGTTACCAAGTCATCGAAGAGCACCGCCCGTTCATTCACCACTAACTATTGGTGTAAGCATGGACGCGAGCTAGCTCTTCGAAAGGCCGAAGTGAATCGTCAAAGGGTACCGATACCAAACTTGCGTTTTCTCTTGTCGAAGGTTATGAAAGTGGTTATATGTGGCAATAATGTATTTATTGTTGTCGAAATTTTTAGGCCAAGGAGAGGGAGGACACTTCGTCGAAACCGACTAATGTGGCGGCCAAAGATACTGGTAAGGTGGGATGAATTGGCGCGAAGGGTCATTTTTATGATTTGGTTTTTGTAATTAATGATGCGATACAGTGGCTGTGTAATACATTATGTATTAATGTCGAAGTGATATTGACCTTTTTGCGCTCCCTGCGCAGGTCCTTGCTTCGGACACTGCGCAGGTAGCCGAAGAAGCTGTGCCTTTGACTATGATGAGGGATAATTTTTATGTTTCCTGGTCCTACTGGGAATCATTTCACCGTCGCCATGCTAATATCGACTTGGAACGTTATTGGCACGCGAAGTGTAGATCGTATGACGATATGAATGCTAGGACGAAGGCGTTTTGAAAATCTGTTTGTCCTTCGACGATAGTTAATCGGCGAGCTAAACGAAATCTTCACCGCGCGGCGAGAGGGGACATTGACGGTGCATCGGTGCTCGTTGAACCGAAAATTGAACCGCAAGACGAGGAGCCGTTTTCCCAGAGACCCCAATTGTGTTATCGGCGTGGTCCCTCTTCGCAAGTAGCTAGGCGAAGTGGTAGTGATGACAGATCTTCCATGCCGACGTGTTGTAATCAAGTTGGGGCCACTTCGGCCCCATCATCGCGTTTCCATGCCAGCGAAGGCATCGAGTACCAATTTTATTTTAGTTGTTTGTATAAGGATTTTGTTGATCCAGAGGTTGATTTAGATGCGGAATAAACCTGGTTTGTGTTGTGACTTGCTCTTTTTGTACACTCTCTTCGCATGTCGCGCGGAGTATGTTTTTGTTTTCTTTTTTTTTTTCAATTCTCCCGGGTCATAAGTTGAATTCTCCGGGTTGACTTTCTGGACGAAGACCATCCCCCGATTTTTGCCGCAGTTTCCTGCGATTGTATTGGGATGATAATCTTATCTTAATTAGTGTTACTCGTGCGAAGCGCCGTCCCCCCCTCCCCCCCTGACTTTTACTCGCAGGTAACTTCGGCCTATTTTGGGTGGGTTGGTCTCTGATGCTTAGCTTTTGAAGTTATTCGGCTTCTACCTGTTTTCACCGTTGATATTTGGGTAGGCAGTGCTAGCCCCCTGTACTTGACAAAGTGTTCTGTCTTTTGGTTGGCTTAGGGAAATTTTCCTCGAAGGTTTGTTTATTCCTTCGGTGCGGGTGCAGGCACTCTTAGCCCCTGACTTTCATCGAAGTTCGCTTCCTTTCGTTCGGCTTGACGATACTTCGTTTGAGCGAAGGTTTGTTTTTTCCTTCGTTGCGGGGGCAGGCACTCTTAGCCCCTGACTTTTGGCGAAGCTCGCTGCTTTTCATTTGGCTTGGCGATACTTCGTTTGAGCGAAGGTTTGTTTGTTCCTTCGTTGCGGAGGCAGGCACTCTTAGCCCCCGACTTTTGGCGAAGCTCGCTGCCTTTCATTTAGCCTGGCGATACTTCGTTTGAGCGAAGGTTTGTTTGTTCCTTCGTTGCGGGGGCAGGCACTCTTAGCCCCTGACTTTTGGCGAAGCTCGCTGCCTTTCATTTGTCCTGGCAATACTTCATTTTAGCGAAGGTTTGTTTTTCCTTCGTTGCGGGGGCAGGCACTCTTAGCCCCCGACTTTTATCGAAGTTTGGTAGCAGTTTTTATAATCCCGCGAAGGTCGTAAGTGTACGCTTTCATGCCTACACTTTGCACCTTGTTCTGGTCGTCGATTGGTGCGCCAATCTTCTAAGGTGGCGCACTTCGACGAAAAGTAGTGCTACTCGAGACACGCAATATTTTTGGGGGCCACTATCTTTGTTCATATGGGTTTCTACCTCGTTAAAAACCTCACCCCCTAGCGAAGGGGTCCCCCTGTGAGGAAAAGAGTGCAGTACCCTTACACGGTAATTACAAGGACTATTACGAAAATTAGAAAAAACAAAAAATAAAAATTACATTGGAGTCTCGGACTGTTGCTGCCGATTTTCAGGCGTAGAACTTGCGAAGGTTGTCTGCATTCCAGGTGTGTGGAAGCTCTTCACCTTCCATATTTGCCAGATGGTAAGAACCGGGTCTCAGGGATCTTTTAACTATGAAGGGGCCATCCCATTTGGTATGAAGTTTGCCAAATGATGTTGCTGTACCAAATCTTCGTAATACCAAATCTCCTGGTGCGAAGGCATTTTCAGATACATTCTTGTCTCTCCATTTTCTTGTCTCTTCTTGGTAAGTAGCCAGGTTTTTGGCGGCTTGCAATCTTACTCCTTCGAGGGCATCTTTTGACAAAAGTTCATCGCATTGTTCTGACCCTGAACGATTTAGCTTTGCACTCTTCAAGGGTCATAGCCTCTTCGCCAAATAGTAGGCGAAACGGCGTGTATCCTGTTGGTCTTGCAATCGTTGTTCTTACTGACCATAACACCTTGGGCAGTTCTTCGACCCACTTTCCTTTTGGCAATCCTTGAAGACGCTTCGCGACCCCTGCGAAGCTGATGCCATTTGCTCCCTCAACTGCGCCATTGGATTGCGGGTGGTAAACTGATGCAAACATTAACTTTATGCCCAGGCCATTACAGAATTCTCTAAATCCGACGCTATCGAATTGAGTACCGTTGTCCATGATTACTTCGCTCGGAACCCCGAAGCGGCACACGATATTCTGCCATAGGAATTTTTGTATATTTTTTGACGTCATGCTTACGAGTGGCATTGCTTCTACCCACTTTGAAAAGTACTCTACCGCCACCACGACGTAGCGCAAATTTCCTGGGGATGGCGGCAGTTGTCCGACAATATCGATTCCCCATCGCCGTAATGGCCAGATTGTCACGGCCCAGAGTTTCTAAACACGTTTAACTGGTGCGTTGTGAAGCATCTCCTAAAAATTCTATGGAACATAGGGCCGGTGACAATTTTAGAAATTAGTAGATGCCAGGAGGAGAATATAAATGAATTTTCCCAAATTTTTAGGGATTGTTTTCAAGGCATAAAAATCAACACAAGTTAGAAAAGCTTGCCTCTTTGGAGAATTTTCATTTGAAATTGGTGCAAGCTTTTTGAGTCAAACAAGTTCAAATGGGTTCCTTATGAGTTTTAGTTTCAAGAGAAATTTGTTTTGCAAATTTTGGACTTTGGGAAGGCATTCAAATGGATGGCTAAAGTGGTGGAGATATTTTGCATTGCCAGCACTGTTCACGGCCCCACCTGTCATCCTTTTCGTTCAGACACCGCCTCTGCTCCCCCTTCTCCCGCTCTCACAGAGCAATGCGGCGCCGCCATCCTTGACTTTGGTGGCCATCTCCACGTTGCCGGCCAAAAGATCACCCCGAGGCCTTATCCGCCTCCTTCGCCCTCTGCTTTATATCTCTCTCCCTCCCTTGCTCTTCCTGTCGCCCAGCACATCGCAGAGCAGAGCAGCGTTGCGCCGTGCTGCCGGCCAAATCCGACGCGCCAACGGCAAACTCCCTCGAGCTCGAGCCACGAGAAGCGCTAAGGAGGATCGTCGAAGCCACTCCAACAAATTTCCGCGCGAATCCCCTCCCCTCTCAGTCGGATTTGGCGAGCTCATGCCGTCTTCCTCGGCGCCGGTGGCCTCCTTCCGCACCTCACCATCGAGCTACCTCGTTGCTGCTTCTTCGGCCCATTGAAGCGCTCGGTGAGCTTTCAGTTCCACTTTTGAGTCTTGTGCGCGCGCTGGATTCCGTTTGGCCCGTCGCTGGCGCGCCTTCCGCCGTGCAGCCGCGCGCCGCCGCCTCCCCGCGCGTGAGGCCAGCCGTGCCGTCGTCGAGCTCATCGGCCGGCAAGCGCGCCGTTAGGTCCACGTGCTTGCGTAGATAGCGTAGGGTGCTCGGTCAGGATTATTGCGCCGCCGTTCGCCGTCGGCGAGTCAAAGCCGTGCCGCCGCCGTGAAGTTCCGCTGTCCGCCGCCGCTGACCATTCTCCGGCCATCGCCGGCAACCGCGTATGCCTCAAATGGATCCGCGCGCACGTGCTGGAGCTGCAGCTGTCCCTCCCGGCCGCCTGGTCTGCACCGCTCGCAACCGGCGGGCACGACCCGAGCCCCGACCGGCCGCGCTGCGCAGTGTCCCGGGCGCGAGTCAATTTTAACTCGGGTCAAAATACGCCGGCCCCACTGTCAGTCACAGCGGCTGGCCGAACCCGAGTGGAAAAAGGTTTAGGATATTTAAGTATTCGTAAAAATCAAAAAATACGAAATTGGGTATTTGTTGAACTAATAAATCGGCTGAAACGTTGTAAAATGCATAAGAAATGGAATATGGCTCCAAAAATTGTAAAACAAATTTTGTTAGCTTTATATGCTCATATTCTACATGTTAAAGTTGTTAGTGACTATGAAATATGTGCTGGGATTTCCTTAGTTAATGTAATGTGCGTAAAGCCTCATTAATTCATAACTAAATGTTGGTAACTCCAAAATTGATGAAATCAATTCTATAAACCTTGTTGGTATATTCCCTATTTAATAAAAATATGTACCTTCATTTTTAGCGCAGTTAGCGTTCTAGATTGATTTAAGCCTTAGTTATGCTTTAATTAATCTGAGGATAATTGAATGGTTAACCCTAATCTCAATTAGGAAATCGTTAGTGCGTTAAACTCGTACCATGGCACTTTACACTGTTGTCACAGACTATGAAACGTCATTTCTTTGCATAACATTCATTGCATTGCACGTGTTATTCTCTCAGGGAACTTCGACCCGGCAAGCGAGGCGAACGAGTCTGTCCCCGGAGGTTCCCGCAGTGGTGATCGTGACTCGGGTAGCTGTGAGCAACAGCTAGGGCAGCAAGGCAAGCATCTATCATATTGCACCGTGTCTACTTGAAAATCTAATATGTTATCTACGCTTATGTATACATTGCATGTGTCGGGTTCCGAGTTGGGTAGAACCTATGCCTATGCATTCTTCCATTTCGGTCACGTGTCATGTGTTATTCCATTGGAGACTAGTGGTGTCGTCGCGGTCTAAT
Source organism: Phragmites australis (assembly GCF_958298935.1). Taxonomy (NCBI): domain Eukaryota; kingdom Viridiplantae; phylum Streptophyta; class Magnoliopsida; order Poales; family Poaceae; genus Phragmites; species Phragmites australis. The sequence goes on from NC_084938.1 coordinate 11,876,082, forward strand.
TTTAGTTCGCTATGCTTAGTGGTACTTAGGCTTTCCGGTAGAAGTCGATGACGGCGTCCACCGTTGTCGCGAGCCTAGGACTTATTACCTGTTCGCATTTGTGGTTATGTTGATGATGTGTTGGTTTGGTGAGTGGTGAGTTGAGACGAGGTGTGGGCGGTGTTAGGGGTGTCATCTGCTCACGAGGAGTCCTCAGGCAGTTCGGGGAGGGAACCCGGACACCATAGACCGCTTGCACCGGTTAAGCACCGACCGTCGGTGTAGTCGGCTTTAGCACTTACCTTACTCACCACATGTTGATATAATGGTAGGCGAGCTGATTACCATCGCAGACGTGGTCATGTGGGCCTCGTCATAGACGGTGTGAGTCCGGTTTGAGTCCGGGCTTTTAGCGGTATTAGTTTGCTCGGGGAGTAGTTCTAATACCGCCGTGCCGAGCTATGGTTGATCCACATGATTGGGCCTGGTTGGGAAAGGTTATCACGGGTACCCCCTTGTGTGCATCTTAGCGGGTGGCACAAGCCGTATGGTCCCTGTGTCGTGTGGGTCCAGGAGTATCCCCCTGCAGGGTGTATAATCAGTTCGAACTACCGCGCTCTCGGTCATGAGCATCGCTATCGCTTATCTCCACCGAGCGACCATGTTTTGGTCGTAGAGTCTCGATGTGGGTTGTGGCCTGGTTGGTTTAGGTGGTTTGGCCGGGATGTGGTCGGTGGTTTGGTAGTAATGGTTTACTTTTACACACTTGTTGATTATATATCTGTTCTGATCAGTTGGTTGGCAGGGTTTGAGTGGGTGGTTGGTTAAATCAGTTGCTTACACCTAGAGTCTAGGTTGCTTACCGCTTAATGAACTTAAACATGTCTTAATCCTTGCTACAGCTTTAAATGCATGATCCTTGGAGTCAAGAATATATATACTCATACTGTGTAAGACTTGCTAGTACCTTCGTACTAAGGGGTGCTGCCCTTAAGTTGTTTTCAGGTTCTCAGGTTGGTGAGGAAGAGGCTGTGTTCGGCTAATTTGTGCCTGCCGATCAGGGTGGCGGGCAGGAGTAGCACCTTCTACTCCGAACTCCGGCGCTTTTGGTATGGAGCCTAATGGCATACGGCTCCATACTCTTTTGTTGTATAGGTTTTTCTTCCGCTGCATAGTTGTTGTTGTTCCTCTTTTGTTGTAAATTGTGGAAGCAGTTGCATGTTTAATAATTGTAATCCAGTTTAATTATTCGCTTTCTATTAAACTGTGTTGTGATATTTGAATTGGAAGGCATGTGTTCCGATCCTGGGCGCAAAACACGTGCCGGGACTACCGGAATGGTATTCTGGTTAATCGTCGAGGTTGTGATTATGAAAAATGATCCTCCTAATGATTAATTAGAATACTATTTGGACGGTTCCTGACAGCTTGGTATCAGAGCCTGGTTTAATTTAGTAGCCTAAACATAATTAGTGCGTTGTTTAGTAAGTCGACAACTTCACCTAAACAACCCATAATTTATGTTTATGCCTCTTCATGTTTAATATGTATTAAACTGCTATCGTTTATGCCCCTAAGTTAAGATGCGTATTATGAGTGACGTTTATATGTCTCATACCACATTGTTTTGCTTTCGACCCTGCATTGACTCATGTTGATCATTGCATCTTCGGCTTTGCATCGTCGGAAGGTAAGGTACGACGCTCGGTGGCGGTTAATCACCGAGGGCTCAGCCGGATGCGAGGCAGGGGCCCGGCATGTTCCGTACGGTGATCCGTACGGGAAGTGAATACGCTAGCAATAGCGTATGAACATCCACCATGCGATGGGAGACATGGTCGTCTACTCGTGTGGCGTTCACACGAGATGTTCCGTAGGGTCTACGGGAAGTGAATACGTCATTGTCGACGTATGGATTGTCGCTTGTACGGCATGTGGTACAAGGGCCGTTCGCGCTCTTACCCTTTCTAGCGCGAAGGGTACGTTCTGGATGTTATAAACTGCCTGTGGTTTGATGCTTGCAGGTGCGGTTCTTATTTTGAGAAAGAAGCGGTAGTTAGGTTCGAGCATGCATCATTTCATGGCATTCATGCATGCATTCATATTTATACATGTATTAAGGGATTCTAACAATGTATCCGGCGAATGCATGGTGCTAAGTCGGAGTTTGATGTTTTCCCTTTTGTTTTACAGTTCAGAATGGTTGTCACTCGGCGTGGTGGGGAAGTTCCGGAGGGTTCCGGTCTGAACAACCCTCCTCCACCGCCGACTATGGCGGATGTGCTCATGCAAATCGAGCAGAACCGCCAAGCGAATCACGCTCTCCTCCAGACGAACCAAGCGCTCCTGGAGGCTCTCGTGCGCAACGCGGCTCCTCATGGAGGAGGTGGAGCCGTGCGCCGAGACAACTTCTCGGACTTCTTGCGGACCCAGCCGCCGGTCTTCTCGCGAGCTGAGGATCCTCTAGATGCAGATCACTGGCTCCGGACGATCGAGCAGAAGCTCGTCCTTCTTCGCTGTGAGGATCATGAGAAGGCGCTTTTCACCGCCCATCAGCTTCAGGGCCCGGCGGGTGCGTGGTGGTCCGGCTTTCTGGCCATGCACCCCGCCGATCACCGCGTGTCATGGGCGGAGTTCCGTGAGGCCTTCCGCTCGTTTCACATACCTAGTGGCCTCATGGAGGCTAAGAGGCGGGAGTTTGAGGACCTCAAGCAAGGAGGTCGGGCGGTGATGGAGTACGTGCAGGTGTTCAACCACCTTGCACAATACGCTACTGAGGAGGTCAGCACGAATGCGCGCAAGCAGCGCCGCTTCATGAATGGCCTGAACTCGAAGATGCAAGACCGGTTGTTCGCGTATAAGTTCGCCGACTTCAACGAGTTGGTGAGCACGTCGATCACGGTGGAGCTCAAGTATAAGAGCCACCAAGAGGAGAAGAGGCGGAAGAGGGGTTCCTCGTCTTCTGTGGGCGGTAGCTCGCAGCGCACCCGCACTGAGAGTCAGCCTCCACAGTCTCAGGTGCCGTCGGCTGGGTACCCACGGCCGATGTGGTTTGTACCACGTCCTGCATTCTCCACTCCACAGGGGCAGGCTGCACGACCAGCCGGCTCACAAGTGAGCTTGACCGGTGGCTCAGGTGGTCCGTGCTTCAACTGCGGCCGCGTCGGTCATTTCTCGAGGGAGTGCCCATATCCGAGGCCGGGAGCCGTGGTGAGTGCCCCGCGACCACCGCCGGCTCAGTCAGCGCCGCAGTCTTCGCAGGCGACCCACGTTCCCAAGCGTGGTCGAGCTCGCCATACTACCGCCGACGAGGTTCAGGAGGGTGACACCGTCCTGATGGGTACGTTGGATATGAGTTTCAACTCTGACATCGTTTCTGCAGTGGTTTTGTTTGATTCAGGAGCCTCTCACTCCTTTATATCTTCAGATTATGTTTGGAAGAGCGGGTTGAGAGTCAGTGCTACCCACACCCCGTATCTTATAGACGCCCCGGGGGCCAAAGTTCTAATCAACCAGTGTGGTAATTGTCAACGAAGTGCCCTTCTTTGTCAATCTGTTAGTGATGAACTCGAAGGGAATTGATGTTATTCTGGGAATGAATTGGCTCTCCAAGAACAAGGCTGTGTTGGACTGTGCTCGGCAGACCGTCGCCCAAAATGATCTGTCAGGTACTCGGGTCAAGTTGAAGCTAAAGGGTGTCAAATCCCGCCTGTTCGCCATAAAGGCTGTCCCCGCCAGGATTATGGAGACCATTCCTGTGGTGTGGGAATTTCCAGATGTCTTTCCGGATGAGTTGCCTGGAATGCCGCCTGGCAGGGCAGTGGAGTTCTCGATTGATCTCGTGCCCGGTGCGGCCCCGATTTCGAAGAAGATGTACAAGATGTCACCAGTTGAGCTAGTTGAGCCGAAGAAGCAGATTCAGGAGCTGCTGGCGAAGGGTTTCATTCGTCCGAGTTCCTCACCTTGGGGATGCTCGGCTCTATTTGTGAAGAAGAAAGATGACACTCTCCGGATGTGTGTTGATTACCGTCCGCTGAATGCAGTCACGGTGAAGAATGTGTATCCGCTTCCTAGGATTGACATCTTGTTTGATCAGTTGACGGGAGCCCGAGTCTTCTCAAAGATTGACTTAAGGCTGGGCTATCACCAAATCAAGGTTCGGCCAGAGGATATTCCAAAGACAGCGTTCTCTACTCGATACGGCTTGTATGAGTTCACCGTTATGTCGTTTGGCTTGACTAATGCGCCGGCTTTCTTTATGTACCTCATGAACTCGGTGTTCATGGAGGAATTGGACAAGTTTGTCATTGTTTTTATCGACGACATTCTGATATACTCCAAGACTAAGCAAGAACACATTGGGCATCTTCGTGTTGTTCTGGGCAGACTCCGAGAGCATCAGCTGTACGCCAAGTTCAGCAAGTGTGAGTTCTGGCTCAGGGATGTGGCCTTTCTAGGACATGTTCTATCATAGAACGGGGTGGCAGTTGACCCGAGCAAGGTGCAGGATGTGCTCAACTGGGTTCAGCCCCAGAATGTCAGTGAGATCCGGAGTTTTCTTGGACTTGCGGGCTATTACCGCCGATTCATTGAGAACTTCTCCAAGGTTGCGAAGCCGATGACTGAGTTGTTAAAGCAAGGCAGCGTGTTTAAGTGGTTAGATGCCTGTGAGTCTGCTTTCCAGACGTTGAAGAAGCTGCTCACGACCGCTCCAGTGCTGGCTCAGCCTGATGTGACCAGAGGGTTTGATGTATATTGCGACGCGTCCGGCATCGGTCTTGGCTGTGTTTTGATGCAGGAGCACCGAGTCGTTGCATATGCATCCCGACAGTTGAAGCGTCACGAGGAGAACTATCCGACACATGATCTTGAACTTGCAGCTGTCGTGCACGCTCTGAAGATGTAGCGCCACTACTTGATGGGCAACTTGTGCCGTATCTACACGGACCACAAGAACCTGAAGTACATTTTCACGCAGGCGGATTTGAACATGAGGCAGCGCAGATGGCTTGAGTTGATCAAAGACTACGAGCTAGAGGTTCACTACCATCCTGGCAAGGCGAATGTGGTCGCCGATGCCTTGAGTCGAAAGGCTCATTGTCATTGTCTTGTAGCCTCGCCGATGGATTCCACGTTGTGTGATGATTTCCGGCGTCTTGGGCTTGATATGGTGCCGGACGATTCTATTGCAAATCTCGAAATCAAGTCCACACTCATTGATGAAATTAAGGCTGCTCAGAGGGATGATAAGGGTATGGCCCGAATTCGAGAGAAGAGGAAGATCGGGCAGGCCTTGTGCTTTACTGAGGATGATCAGGGCGTTATCTGGTTTGGGAACCGTCTAGTGGTTCCGAGGGTCGAGGCGCTGAGAAAGAAGATCCTTGATGAGGCTCACGATTCGTTGCTATCCATTCACCCAGGCAGTACGAAGATGTATCAGGATTTGAAACCCCGTTTCTGGTGGACTCGCATGAAGCGGGAGATTGCTAGGTATGTGTCTGAGTGCGACGTCTGCCGAAGGGTGAAGGCTGAACACGTCAAGCCTGCCGGCACACTCCAGCCCTTGCCCATCCCATCTTGGAAGTGGGAAGAAGTTGGGATGGATTTCATTACCGGCTTACCGAAGACTTCGAGTGGGTATGACTCTATTTGGGTCATCGTGGACCGGTTGACAAAGTCCGCACACTTCCTTCCTGTCAGAACCACTTATTCTGCTAAGCAGTATGCGGAATTGTACCTCACTAGAATTGTTTGCCTCCATGGGGTGCCGAAGAAAATCATCTCTGATCGAGGTACACAGTTTACTTCTCATTTCTGGAGAAATTTCCAGGAGGCTATGGAGACCGAGTTATTCCACAGCACGGCGTATCACCCACAGACAGATGGTCAGACAGAGAGGGTAAATCAGGTTCTCGAAGATATGCTCCGTGCTTGTGTGCTCACTTATGGGAAGAAGTGGGACATATGCCTGCCGTTCGCGGAATTTTTGTATAATAACAGTTTCCAGGCTAGTATAGAGATGGCGCCATTTGAGGCCCTTTATGGTCGGAGGTGCCGTACGCCGCTGAATTGGTCCGAATCCGGTGAGCGGGCTTTTCTAGGTCCGGATTTGGTCAAGGAGGCAGAAGACCATGTCCAGAATATCCGCAAGAGTATTCTCGCGGCCCAGTCTAGGCAGAAGAGCTATGCAGATAGGCGTCGTCGGGAGCTCACATTTGAGGTGGGGGATCATGTGTACCTGAAGGTCTCACCTCTCAAAGGCGTTCGTCGATTCCAAGTTCGAGGCAAATTGGCGCCTCGGTATGTTGGACCATTTCAGATTCTAGCTCGGCGTGGAGAGGTTGCATATCAGTTGGAGTTGCCGCCGTCCCTCTCCGCGGTACATAACGTGTTTCATGTCTCACAACTCAAGAAGTGTCTACGAGTCCCGACCAATGTCG